>NC_041022.1:18452520-19083770 GCF_900634625.1 Parambassis ranga | reverse complement strand
TGGTGACTGTCGTGTGAACAAAAGCGATGAGAATCAGTGGCTGGAATGGAAGGGGAAGGAGAAAGGAGATGGGGAACAAGGGGAATAGAGGAAAGGAGTGCTGGTATTAAACTGGAGGAGGTGAACTCACGTGGGGATGGACTCAGTGAAAGGTAGAAGAGGAGAGTTGGGGGGGTGGATTAATGTGTGTTAGCCTGTTGCTGCCTCAACTAAATGTGGCAACGAGATTTTTATGTGTGTATTTGTGAAAGAGAGTGTGTGCACAGTAGTGTTGTGGGAGTGTTTTTGGTATAAAAAGGCTTACACAGACCTGAGTAAGGCTTATATATAATGAATGAATCCCCCTTCAGCTACCGTTTTTCTTTCCTCTGCAGAATTAGCGATTTGTCTAACCCCCCCTCCTTTTCCCTCAAACAATCTCTACAAAAACCCCTTCACTACTTTCCAGCATTCCTCCCAGAATCCACCCCGCACCCAACCGACATACCCCCTGGATGCCTGTGTCATTATATAAACTTATTCTGTGGTATTTAGTAAACATAATGCCTTGGCTGTCAACAACTTACTTAAGAAACACTGGGCTAATGTAATTTTAACCAAAATGGGGGATAAACCAGTGTTTTAGTATTCAGCAGGCCCTGCAGCACTTCTTTAAAAACAGAAAGACAAATCCTCTGTGAGTTGTCTAATTAATCTTCTGGCTGTTGGTATTCCTACACTAGCCAGGTCCCTTTGCATTGCAGTGGCACTGGACAAGTGCCCTGACCCCAACCCCGGCTGGCCATCCTGTTCTCATACCTGCGGCACTTGGCCTGCTTAGCATGGTCCAGCAATCAGCGCTGAGGTAGTCAGCCGGGACGGGCTGACTCACAGCATGCTGCCATTTTTACACCAGGCCTAAGGTTTCTAAAGTCCAACAGAGTCACCATCAGTGGGCTGGGAGAGAGAACGCGAGAGAGTAAAAGAGAGAGTGGGATTTTTTTTCACCCAAAGGCACTTCAGCTATAAATATCAAACTGGCAATTCTTTGATTTGCCAATGAAGGCTGCCAGAGCAGGGAGGAGGAGGCAGGGTCTTGCTCAGTTCTTGAGCTGTTTAAATTCATTCACCGATGGGGGAAGAGGGGCACTCTGAGGGAGGAATAGGGTTGGCTTTGTCATTTATTTTCCATGTAGGGGGATGAAATAACATTAACATCTCTTTCTCTCTGAAGCTCTATAAGTCAAACAGTTATTATTACTCAAACGGTGGCGGTGGAGCACGCGCGCACCATATATAGACACACATCCCATTTTTTTTCCCTGCCACACATATGCCGGTGTGTACGTGGCTGTCAGAGCCTGGACAGACACTTCAGTTTTAATAAAGCAGAGGCCTTTCAGTACTCTGGCGGATCCTGCTGTAATCTCTCCTAAACAGGTGTTGTGATTAGCCTCTGCCGTGAGCAGCATTCTGACACTTGGATAGGCAGGGCCAACCATGCACACAACCATCAGCTACCACTCAGGAGACGGATTTAACCACCGGTGCTTGGCAAGCGTACTCCTGCCCTCAGTACAATGTGCTTTGTTGAAGTTCTCCTGGAAATTAATTTCCCTTTCCTGCTGTCAAATAATTATGTCATTTCTTTACAATATTTCTGACTTTTTGTGTGCTGATGCAGCAGCCGGTGTGATAGAGTCAGGACTGCAGAGCGCCTCGTGATTTATTGAGGACAGCTGATGGATTATTTTGGGGAACGCAAGGAATATGTTTAAAAGCTATACCAAAAGGCCTGACCTCCAGTGTGTGTGTGTGTGTGTGTGTGTGTTATTTATCAGCAGATTATAATATCCTGTAAGTATTGAGTAGTAAACATCCAGGACTACATTTTGAATAGTCTGCAGTATTAAAAAAGAGCAGCTACTCAGCTTGCTTTGCAGTCCCAATTAGGAGAAGTATTTGTCCTGAGAACATCTGCGTTAGAAAGTTTTGCTAATTAAATCAAAATGTTGTAATAAGAGCCTGTTTGTGTTTCACAGTCGCAACCTAAAAAGTAGACTGTTTCCATATTTTACTTCTTTTACAGCACACTTTGCTCAGCAATAGTCATTGTGTATTTGTTATTTTTCTCCCTTTCATTGAAAACAACATGAATGATCAAAAATTAACACACAAAATTATGTAAATATAGATTTTTTTAACCTTATCTTCTTCAGAAAGAAATTATTTTAACAGCAACCTAGTTGTAACGAATGAATATTCAGTTGTACATCAACATTTATCAAAGTTAATTGTTACCAAAGACACAACTTTGGTTGTTTGACGCTTGCAGAGGACATCAACAGCCACAGAGTAAACAGAAGCTTGTGCTGGTGGTTGTGTGGAGGAAAGATATCCTACCTGCTTCAATCACTCCCTGTATCTCTGGCACATTAGCAAAAGTGTCACACAGGATTAATAAATCACTAATCTGTTAATCTCATCATGCAGTAGGGACTGATAATTTGTTTCTGCTTCACCAAAAAAACAAAACTATAAAAAAAAATCTCAACTGACATGTTGTGAGAAAAGAAATATATTACATGGGTGTGATGGATGATGGTACGTTTTTCAAGGCAGCAATATGTCTCCAAGCTGTTTTTAATGGATTTTTGAAAACAAATGCGAGTTTATGACTTGCCTTAGATAATTGAGGTAAACCTGCAGTAGAACAGAGTGCATTAGTTTCTGACTGCAGAACATCCAGCAGTGAGTTCAGACTTTCTGTGGCCTTTAATGATGTTGAGAAAAAAGTTAAATTACATTGAAAATACACCAAAATGCTCAAGGCAGCACATTCTTGATACAAATTAAGTGTGAGATGAGAGGTAAATTATTTTGCTGTGGAACCAGAAACATAACTGAACTGTTTTTAATGTAACCACAGCTGAATGCATAAAGTATAAATTGACACTTTTTATGTGGATGTCCAATCAGCGTTGATAGTAATTGTGGTCAATTAAAGCAATGAATTCTTCTGGGCATGCTGCATTGAGTTGCCTTGCTTGCACAGCTGCTAATGGGATGCCAGGATGCAGTTGCTAGGAATGGCTCATTACCAGTTTCTCATGTCTAATACTGCAACCTTTAGTATCTGCCGATACTGATTCCAATCCAGTACCATCTTTTTTAAGCAACAAAGTTGTTAATACAATGCTCAAATAAAGGGAAAAGAACACAATGTAACTCCAAGTCAGTCACTCTTCTGTGAAATCAGCCTGTCCAGTTAGGATCAACACTGATTGTGAATCAATTTCAGCTGCTGTTGTGCAAATGGAACAGACAACAGGTGGAAATGAGAGGCAGTTATCAAGACAGCCCTATAAAGGAGAGGTTCTGCAGGTGCTGACCACAGACCATTTCTCTGCTCTCATCCTTTCTGCCTGATGTTTGATCCCTTTTGCATTTTGTCAGTGCTCTCACCCCTAGAGGTAGCATGAGGCGGTGTCTACAACCATTGACAGTAAAAACTATGGACAGAGCTTCCGTGACGTCACCCGTTTGTTTCTGAAGAGTCTCAGTGGGAGGTTCCGGGACGTGATGACCGCCGCCATGTTGGCAGCGTCACGTCAATTAAAACTCCGAATATGGACAAAGAGGGGGAGCACGAGCGGGGTTTAGGGGGGTGGGCGATCGTGGAAGCAGGAAACTCACGCTGTGATACGTCAACTGTCTGTCACTCAAGCGGCAACGCCCATAATTAGGCGTAATTTTAAGTCCGAATACAATTGAAACAAGTGAGTTGTAAAAAAATTCACCCCCGTACAACTGACACATCTGAGACCACAGCGATTTTTTGTACCAGGCTGTAAACATGTTCTTTTCTGCTGTGAAATCGGCCATTTTAACATGGGAGTCTATGGGAAATGACTCGCTTTTGGAGCCAACCCCCAGCTGTTGCAGCGTGAATTACAAGTTTTGACACTTCCGCATGGGCTTCCACTTTGAGCCCCGAAGGTTGCCGCTTGTCTACAACCCACAAAGTTGCTCAGGTAGTGCAGGTCATGCAGGATGGCACATCAATGCGAGCTGTGGCAAGAAGGTTTACTGTGTCTGTCAGCACAGTGTCCAGAGCATGGAGGAGATACCAGGAGACGTGAAGGGGGCCGTAGGAGGGCAACAACCCAGCAGCAGGACCGCTACCTCCTCCTCTGTGCAAGGAGGAACAGGAGGAGCACTGCCAGAGCCCTGCAACATGACCTCCAGCAGGCCACTAATATGCATGTTTCTACTCAAACTGTTAGAAACAGGCTCCATGAGGGTGGTATGAGGGCCCGACGTCCACAAGTGGGGCTTGTGCTTACAGCCCAACACCGTGCAAGGTGATTGACATTAGCCAGAGAACCCCAAGATTGGCAGATTCACCATTGGTGCCCTGTGCTCTTCATGGATGAGAGCAGGTTCACACTGAGCACATGTGACAGACCTGCAACATCCTCCAGCATGACCGGTTTAGTGGTGGGTCAGTAATGGTGTGGGGAGACATTTCTTTAGAGTGACTGCCATTAGGTACCAGGATGAGATCCTCAGACCCATTGTGAGAACATATGCTGGTGTAGTGGGACCTGGGTTCCTTCTGTTGTATGACAATGCTAGGCCTCATGTGGCTGAAGTGTGTCAGCAGTTCCTGCATGATGATTGATGCTATGGACTGGCCTGCCCGTTCCCCAGACCTGAATCCAATCCAGCACATCTGGGACATCATGTCTCGTTCCATCCACCAATGCCACATTGCACCACAGACTGTCCAGGAGTTGACTGATGCTTTAATCCAGGTCTGGGAGGAGATCCCTCAGGACAACATCTGCCGCCTCATCAGGAGCATTACCAGGCATTGTAGGGAGGTCATACAGGCATGTGGAGGCCACACACACTGCTGAGCCTCATTTTGACTTTGTCTTGAGACATTTCCACTCAAGTTGGATCAGCCTGTAATGTGGTGTTCCACTTTTATTTTGAGTATGGTTCCAAATCCAGATAATAAGTGGGTTAACATGGGATAATAATTTTTAATTTACATTGATCATTTTTATGTTTTTTTTTTTTTTTTTTTTACACTATGTAATGTGTAATGTGTATTATATTTATTGAGTACACTTTTTTACCTGGCATTTAAACAACATGTTCAAACTGTGAAACAAACATGCTATTCCCTAAAAGAAGAGGGGGGGGGGGGATTTGTGACTTGGACACTTTTCTCTATACAATAAATGTAAGAAACACAAATAAGTATAACAAAATACATATTTACACATTATGATTACTTCATTTCTTATTGTCATTATATATATTATTTTTCAGATGGTTCCAGATGCTCCAGGTAATTTCCCACAGATTTGTCCCACAATGGGCAAATTGCGTTTTTGCAACAGCACAGTTACAGCAAGCAAAAGATAAGAAAAGCTATATACATAATAAAATGAACTACCGATATTATGCAATACAATCAAAAAAGAGTTTACAGATTAACAATTACTGCACAGATGAGTGGAGGTAGAAGTGGTTTGTAGAAAACTGTACATAGTGCATCAAAAGAACAAATAAGTAATTTAGTGTGGTGTGTGAATATTGCACCTATCAACCACCAATCCAGCTGTTCATCTGTGGAAAAACCTTCTGCCAGTGACTCTGAAACAGCATCTCAGTCTATAATCTTTTCTTATTCTTTCAGAAATACTCGCACTGTAAATGTCTCTTTTGTCCCTGCAATAGTTGTGTGGCAAAAGTTGAAAAATGAAGCTGCGCTACATGAAAGAAGCGCTGTTTACTGTGAGCGTCTGAGAGCGAGCTCCCCTGTTCATCCGGAACGTCTTCGACGTAACTTCCGGGTTAGCGTAACAAAACATAGCACCGCTAATAAGTCAAATAAAAGTTTCCAGTAAGAAATAACAGTGAATAACAGTGTATAACAGGGGTATGCAGAACAATGCACCTTCCGGCTGAGATAACAGCCCGCTACGCGTCTATTATTGTGTTCAGAGCCGCTTTTCAGATGTGTAGACGACTCAGCTAGTTAGTGGAGATACTTCTCTTGTCTTCAGAAGACATCTTTGATACATCACGTCAGAGGCACAAGGCTCTACAATTGGATATTTGAGCCCCTTGTGATATCGCTCGATGGTCCGATTGGACACTGACTTGCCCGTAGAATAATACAGCCGGGTTAGGTCACACAGACATGCCTGAAGTGTCCTCTTTTCGAGGAAAGAAACAGAACGTCTCTAGCTATTACTTTCCTAATGTATGAGCGACTTTGTAAGACATATGCTCTCATGTCGTATACGACGTGGTCAACTCCGAAATAATCAAGATAATAATAATACATAAAATATTGCCGCAAATTATAGGGGGGCTTTGGATTATTTTAGGGAGGCTGAAGCCCCCCTAAAATAGGGCTAGCAACGTCTACGTGTATTGCTAAACACATAATCTAAATTACACTGTATCTTAGTAGCAAAAAGCCATGCACTGGTCCAAATGTTTTTATAACAACTCATTCAAGGTTGTCACCACCACATCCTGTCATATTAATTTGTTGTCTAAACAATTTGTAGGTGATTTGCTGCTCATCTTTTTCAGTTTTATCTTTGGGTTTTATCTTGAAGAATGTCTGCAACACACTTCAAGTGAGGAGTAAAACCTTCCTGCATTGTCAGGCACACACAGGCTCCCTCTGGGTTGGCTTCCTTCAACAAAAAACAGCCCACACTGAAATTCATGGCAGCAGAATGATTCAGTTTCTGTTGGCATCAGAGAGAAATTTGAGCAAAGGCACCACCAGTTCCTGTTTGCTCCCAGCAGCTGAGTTTCTGGATTGTGACCGCTGGCCATATCCTCTTGCACAGCTGATGTAGCTTTATCTTTATCTTTCTTTTTGCTGCATTTCTAAAGCTGTGTTCTGTAGAAATGATAATCATGAGTCAGCCAATGCATTTTGAAAAAGATCATTGACGATAACATTGTCTGCAGTCCCCATAGAGATGTGATTTTCATCGTTGGAAACATAATTAATAATATTCATTAAATAAAATAAAAGCTCCAAACATTTGGATCAGTGTAGAAGACAAAAGTATAGCTTGTTATTCTGATAACAACAGATTTATGAAGCAGAAACTGAAACAGTGTTGTTGTTCATACGACATCCATTCTTTAAATTTACATAGAAATAGGCTTGAACATTTCATATTGAATTTCCAGGAATATAAAGTAGGGTCATACATCTCATCTTTAATGGTTTGAATTTCCCTGTTTGAATTTTTCAATACAATATAATGTTGTCCAATATTAGAAACTCCCTTTTTAAAAACTGAAATATAAATAAATTTAAGTCAACTTTGTTCAGATGCCAACATTCAAGATGAAAACAATCCTTCAGGCCAGCAGTGGCATGAGTAGGAAAGTACAACTGATTAGATCTAAAACTGACCTTTTCCTAGTCCTATAATCTGTGGAAGAGAACAGTACATCTTGAAATGTTGGATATTTGTGGGGACATCAGACAGCACAAATTCACATTTGTTTGTTTTTTTTCAATTGTGACCTCTTTATGCCCTCTGCTTTAAAAAAAAAATCATAATTACAGCCTTCCTCACTGCTGTAGTTCTCCCCATCCTTGAAGGGCTGCAGTAACTATTTATAACTCTGTATAACTCCGTAGTAAAATAACATCAAACCATTTAAACTTTTTGTGGAGAAAGTGTTTGGTTGTAGAAGGAAAATGTGTTTTAAGTGTCAGGAGACATGCTGTGTTCCAGGCCCATATTACATTCTGCGGTTTTGCAGTAACGCTGTGTGCTTTGTCAGTCCGAGGCTGTGCTGCTGTCCATTACATGCTCCTCTGAGTTAGTGGTGAGACCTAATGCTTCACCAGTCTGAGCTAGGCTACGCTAGCTTGGGGGCTCTGTGCTGTGTTAAATGCTATTCTGTGTTTGCCTGGGGAGTGTGAGACTGTTAAATACTACAGTAGACTTTAGCATTGGGACTTACCTCTTGTTAAATAGTAAAGTAGTCTTTGTTAGCAATGGGAGCCAATGTCTGCCAGCTAAATGCTATAGTTCTCTGTCAATCCTGGGAATGTAGAAAGTCAATGTTGGGTTAGTGGATGTGGGCTTTGGGACCTGTCTCTGCCTTCTAAAAGTGACGAGCTTTCAGTGCTTAAGGGACCGCTGCTTGTTAGCTTTGGAGGGACCCGTCTTTACATTCAGTTGGTGTCAAGAGAATTTTTGATGCTATGTCTCTGTTATAGAGGTTGTCGACTTCACTGTCCCTGTTCATAGCTTTCAGTAGTGTTCAAAGAATGATGTTTGATGTTGCATGTGAGACTCTTGTGCTCATAAATCTGTTATTTGTGGGTATAGTGAAGTCAGAGTCCAAATACAGAAATCACGTGTGTAGAATAAAACATGCTGCAAATACCTCCTAAGCTGCAACATACCCAGCTCTGCTTGTATTCCTTGGCTGTGTTTCTTTCACTGGTCAACTGACAACTTCCTCTCCTAGGCTATCCTAGGTGTTTGTTTGTAAGTGGATTTTCTGAGCTAATTCTTTGTTAGCGGATGGATTTAGAGCGTGTGTTTGTTAGCGCTTGGGCTTGCAGAACATCTGCTGTGCATTTACGGAGAATTACACTGCAGCACAAAATGCGTCTTGTTTACCAGTGTAGCTGTTTAGTGCAGTTTTAAAGACTCCTGTTTCATGTGCCCACCTTTCATCCTCCTAACATAATAACCTGCAGTGTTTAATTAATTCTAATTACACTGATAAGGTAAACATTGCGAAGACAGTAGTTTATGGGAAAACAGCTCTACTGTACTCCCGGAGGTGACCTTCACTGCTCAGGATTGTGTAGCAAATACTGTCTACTTCCGGTTTGTACTGTACTCTTCAGTTGTTGTGTTGTATTTAGCTTTAGTACTCTTGTGTATCATGGGGCCCTTTGTGTTTACTCTATAAGCCTTGTTCACAAGCACAAATTTGACCTCCTACATCAGGGGAAAGCACTGGTGTAATTAGTGATACCAACAATGGCTCCATTGAATTTAAATAATCCCGTATTATCAGTCCCACTGAACCAGTGTACACAATAGCAGTGTTCTGCCACTTTAATTCTAATCATAACACAGCAGTCATTAATGTGGTGTATTTCTTCCTTGCTTCTCTTGCTTTGACGTTGCACTGTCCTCCCATAAAAAGGGCAAGCTGGCAGAATAAACTGCATCGTAAGCTACATTCTTTATCCCACAAATTGTTGCTTATTAAATAATATCTTAAAAATTCCATGTGAAAGTTGTCTTGCTTCTTTAATGAGACACCTTCTTTTGGACATGACATATCAATGTCTGTAACATGCTCAGTGACTGAAACACCAGGTCTTTATGAAGCTATGTGCCACCCCTATGTGTTTGTGTGGACTATTCCTGTTACATGGAATAGTCCACACATCCTGGTATGGGAGCTCCCCTGCCTCTGTGGCTCTTTTCGTCTGCGTATGACCCTCGAAGCTGCTGTGAGCTTCACTTTGTTAACAGAATATATTTTGCCATGCTAGTTTGTTTGCACTTTTGTGCAGGCTTAAGTGGGATGGTACTGTACTTAGCAGCATCAGGGGGCCATACTTTGTCAGGCCAACTTAATGTAGCTGCTCCATCCTAACTGACCTACTGCATTAATTATTAATATAGCACATTGCTGGCCTCATCATCATCCTCCTCCTTACCCCCATCTCTTTCTCATTATTCTGCATACTTGCCACATCCTCCTCTTTTGTGCTGCCATATGTCTCTCAGCCTCACTTCACTTAGTGTCCCTTAGAATTTGGTTGCAGAGTTCTCGTTTCATCCGCCTTCACTGCTCCACCCCTCCTGCCAGTGCCCAAACAACTCCCTCTTCCTGTGATTTCTAGAAATGTGTCAGTTTGTCCCTCATTAGCCTAAATCTGTACAGCTCCCACATTCATATTTTCTTAATCTGATTACTGTAAACAAAATGAAATTTGACATGAACTACTATGTGTGTGTAAAAGGGGGGAGGAGAATAAATGAGAAATTGTCTTGGTTTTGATGGTGTATTATTCATTGGTACTCTAGCTGGCTCATGGGTAAAGCCATTTTTAGGGGTCTTTGTGCATCTCCACATGTGTACCGTATGCTGTGTGTGTGTGTGCCTGCACGTGGATGGATGCGAAACTGTACATGAAGTTCACTGTATTTGTATAATTAATGTACAATGTCATCAGTGAATCTCTAGGTATGTGGGTTATAATGCAGAAATACATTTATGATGTGTGTCTGTGTATGCGCACGTGGTATATTTGTGCATTATTCATGTGTGCAGCTTCTTGGTGAACATGTGTGATTTGATGAGAAGATGCAGGTCTGTGTCAACCTCTTTTTTTATCCTCTCCTCTCCTCTCCTCTCCTTCTCCTCTCCCCTCCCCTCTGTAAATATTAAACATGTTAACAGCATGTTTTGAACATGCATGACATATAGCACCGCCTCAGCCTCCCCCTCTTCATCTTATCACCATGTAAGGACATCTGTGTATGTGCACCTACAGTATGTCTCCTCCCATAAAATTGTAAGGGTCTACTTTTAATAACCAGGGGCTTCTTACATCAAACGAATCCTGAAACTCAAAAAGAGAAAAGGAAAAAAGCAACAAGTCATCAAACACGTATTTGCATGACAGTAATGAAGAGGGAGATGTGACAATTAATATATGACACACTTTGTGTGCAGTCATGTGCACCAGGGTTGAGTCACTTTTGACGTCAGCTTTAGATTTTATTTGAGGACGTTTTGGCACATCTGCTTTCTACACTCCAAACACTTACCAGACCAAGTGTGTGAAATTTCCGAAACTGTTTTCTTCTGCCCACAAACTTGGGCACATTAATGGGGGCAACATCAATCAGGTGAATGACTGTCTGACAGCATATAGTGTTCCAAGATTTCACCAATACTTTAATTACTTCAGTCATAATCAGGGTAGAACTATCCAAACTACAATAATAGAACCTAATAATAAAACCAAACTCTTGTTATTATTATTATTATTAAGTTGCTTGGTGTGTGTGTGTGTGTACATCTGTACACTTGTGTAAAAATGTGTTTGTGTGTTGCTGTTATCTGAGGATGTGCCTGTAGCCACTCAGAAGGACAGTTTATCCTTTTTTTCTATTCTATACCGGAGCAAAGTATAAAGCCACACACACACAGGCAAAGATGAAAACAGTGATATAGGTCTTTTTGAACTACAATTTCATCCTCTCTCTCCCACTTTTCTTCCTTTTTTGTTGCAGAGTATGGAGGGGAGTTAAATCTCTGCGGGGCCTGCTTTATGTATGTGATGGCCGGAGATTTTTGTTAAACTAAGGGGCAAGAGTGTAAGGTTATATAGAGCACACACACACACACCTACAGCGGAGGCAAGTGAAGACAGTGGCTGACAGCTGATTTTTTACGTGTGTTTAGGAGAGCTTTGATGTTTAGTGTGTTGCTGAAGGGCTGTTAGAGCATGTACGTGTGCACATGGTCTTCGTGTGTAAAATGGCGATAAGGTTTAATGTCTCAGTTTTCCTTCTTCTTCTCTCACTCTCCTACTGCAGCAGGTATCTCAATCTCACTCACAAGACTGGAACTTTTGTTCTCCCTCTCCCCCCCTCAGCCTTTCCTTTTTCTCCCATATGCTCCTCCTCCTCCCTCTCTCCTCGCATCTCTCTGGTGGACGGGCTGCATTGCTGTCTATTTGTTGTGTCCCTAGGGGAAAACTCAGATTACACTTTATGCAAACATACATTCTGCAATCATTAGCAACTTATTTCACACTCACTTTGGGTTTCATTCCGCCTAATAGCTGCTTTGGTTTTGGTCGTGCTCACTGCTGCTGCTTCCTCTCACACTGGTTTCCTTCTAATGCTGAGACTAAATGATTTAACTGCGCATGGCGCTGTGAATTAATGCTGTAAAACTGTGAACATTGGGATTCACAGTTAACAGAAGATGTCTTATGATTTCAAATGAGACAGCTATAAAATAACTTCACATTATTTACATTACATATACATTTGTAATCATGTCACTAATACAGCACCTACAACACATGTCAGCAGGTACAGCATCTGTATTTGACTCAATTACCTTTCAAGACTACACACGGCTGTTTGTTATATGGGCAGAGTGCTGAAGTGAATCCAACCTGTGAGTTATGAGGCAGTTATCTCCAACCATTAGGCCTCCCTGTTGCTGGCAGTCACTCTCTGGCAGTGCAGTCTCACTTGTTGACTGAATCTCTCTCTCTCTCTCTTTCCCATTTTCCCTCTCCGACACTCTCTCTTATACCCCCCCCCCCCTTCTCGGACCGCCTGACTGATTGCAAAATTGAAAATGGTTCTAATTCTATCAGGCTTCTTTGAGTCTGATTTGCACTCTCAGACTGCAGAGCTTGTTTTTTTTTCTTGTCGACAATTAATTCAGTTACTCAAGACAAATCTGCTGACTGCTGCTGCTGCTGTCGTTTCAGGATGAGAAGTCCACGTTCTTCCAGTTCGGTGCGGCCCTGCAGCAGGAAGCTCTGCTCATGCTCGCTATCATGGAGGAGTACGACTGGCACGTTTTTTCCATCGTCACTTCCAAGTTCCCCGGGTACCAGAGCTTTATCAGCACACTAAGAATAACTGTGGATCACAGGTAATGAACCCATACTCCCCTCACAGACGTACACAAATTCACTTCATCCTTAACCTTTATTTATGGCGGCTGACAAGAATAAGCACCTTGGATTATTTAATGGTGTATTGTTACAGCTTTGTGCGCTGGGACCTGCAGAGTGTGGTGACTCTGGATGCTGTAGATGGCGACCCAAACTCTAAATCACATATTGCCCTCAAGAGGATTCAGAGTCCTGTTATACTGCTGTATTGCTCCAAGGATGAGGCTGTGTGAGTGTTTTGAGTCATTTTCCTGTGTCATTTCTGTTTCTTTATCTTATGCTGAAGACTTTCAGCAGCGGATTTGTCTCTTCCCTCTGACAGGTATATACTGGAGGAAGCTCGCTCCCTGGGCCTGATAGGAGCTGGTTACATCTGGATTGTGTCCAGTCTCACCACCGGCAACCCAGAATTTACCCCTGAGGTACTAAGCCCCCATATGTGGAAACAGGTGGCTGCCTATGAGAGGCTTGAGAAGACGAGCAGTGTGTTTGATTCGAGGATGTTACAGATCATCTGCTACCTGTTCTACATGTCTCCTCTTGTTTATTTTTTAACCACTAATAGGAAATACAGCATTAAAGGAAAATAGGAAATACATGAAAGCTTATTTGAATTTTTGGGTGAGATGAGAATGGATATTAGTCTCATATCTTTTTATAAAAGGGAGCTCCTTTGAAGTGGGGTTGTATGAGGCACTTATGAGTCTGTTTCCTGATTCACAATAACAGCAAGACATGCTAATAACGTTTCCCCTGGTTCCAGCTAACCTAACCTAACCATCTCTTTGCTCTAGCTTCATATTTACTCTTACTGCTACTACGGAAAGCTCTCAGTGTGTGTCCACATCAGAAATAGATAAACTAATGTTAAGATGTGTGGAGATAGATCATGGTGCCTGAGGAACTACTCCATGTCATGTTTTTTACACTGCTTTGTTTAAACTCTGTCAGTGCTAAACATCATTTGTCTAACCTCAAAGACTTCACAATTTGCTTTGCAAATTTTGACAGTGAGGTACCCATCATCCTAAAATAATATTTAATTAATTATTTAATGTATTATGAGCTCCAATGTATCCGGAGTTTGTTTACCTTTACTCAAAAACCTCTCAAATGTTTATTTACCTTCCGCTCTTGTGTATTATTCTTCTTGACTCAAACGCTTTTTTATGTCTCAAGTTTTCTTGAATCAAAAGTCTGATTCTACAGTTGGTGCCAATTTAAAACATAAAATCTGCAGCATCATTCGGGGGACTGACAGATTGCTGCGCCAATACTTTTTGATGTTTGTTCATTTTTGTTTAGAGATAAACTTTGTACTATTTAGTCTGTCACTTTCTTTATTGTGACAGTTATAAGATGTATACAGCACCTGAATGAGCATTTCAGTTTATACACACAGTCTGTTCACACCTATTTCATTTCAAGATGGTACTTGGAACCACTAAATCATTTTGCTTGACACCTCTGAGCGATACATATGGATGTTTAAAGTTGGGGTAAAATAAGGTCAAATTGATCCTTACATGCCATATGTGCAGTTTCTCAGATCTCATCTCCTTTCCTCTCAGATGTTTCCCTTGGGTATGATCTCTGTGTCCTATGACGACTGGGAGTACCCGCTGGAGACGCGGGTGCGGGACGGGGTGGGCATCATTTCTACTGCAGCCACCTCCATGCTGCGAGAGAGAGGAGAGCTGCCAGAGGCCCAGAGCAGCTGCTACAGCACAGCATCAGACAGGAGCCCGGGGAAGCTCCCACCTAGTGCCCTGCGCAGGTGTGTGTGTGTGCGTGTGTGTATATTTGTGATTGTGTGAGGGGAGACCAAGGTCTAGGGACTTGCATAACTCTGTTTCTCTTTGTAGCGGAGTGTTCAGCAGCCTTACATAACTCTTTTTAATGCACTAATGAGAGGGCTGGTGGGGAGAAAGGGAGCAGAGATGACAGCATTGTTAAACACTGTGACGTCTAATGACATTTAACACTGTTAGCTGTTGTGTACATGGCTGCTCGGTGTATGAGCTCACTCTGCCTCCATAATCAGGATACAAAGAATTGATCTTTAGGCAGGCCTTTGTGTTGTTGTTGCGCTGCGGTAACTACAGACTTCGCTTGTGTGTGTGTGTGTACCTTGCTTCACATCAAGACAGTCATTAAGTCAGGATTAAAGCTGACTTTACCAGGTTTGTTCTCCCTCTCTGTTCCCTGGTTTTATGGCTCTGTGGGTGGCACATATAATGTACGTCAGTAGGTGTGTATATGTGTGTGTTCTTCCTCTATGATGAGGATGTAGTCAGTTCATTCAAACAGAGGCGGAGGACAAAGGGTCACACACAGACACATATGCATGCAGAGAACAAATGTAAATGTACAGCCCTGCGGCTGTGCTGCTTCCTGTCAGGGTTTTTTTTGGTGTCATATTGTGACTGCCTCTTGAATATGAGGGCATGCAGTGACTAAAATGTGATTATAAATTCAGAAGTCTATATAAGACTAACAAAAATCATGAAGGTCACATGGCCTTGCACTGCACATCTGCCATGACTTATGTGTTTCCTCATTAGAATTAGAAGCACAGTGAGATTTTCCACCATGGTGGCTTTATTATTCCACTTTTCTCTCTTCCTAGCCTGTTACAACATATATCAAAGCATATACAATACTGCCGTTGTTGACAGGTTGATCCAATAAAACTCAGACCTCAATAGGAGCTCGAACCTTTTTTTGCAGCAGTCTTATTCGCTCTGTCAGAGGTGCCTCATTTGTCTCACTAACTTATTAGATAGAATTTGCATATTTGTCAAAACAACTGCAGCCAGTTTTTGTGATAATAAACTGACAGGTTAGATTTCCCTACCCTGATTTGGAAGTGGTGAGGCTGTGATCAGAATCCTGCATACATTAGTCTAGATGCAATCTTGCCGCAGTGTGCATATAAACAACGTGAGGTAGAGAGGAATAGGACAACATAATCTGGCACTTAAAAGACACTATCAAACCCGTCAGATTCTCTGTCATTCTTGCCAGACATGAATTAGGATCTTAGAGTCTAGTTCAGTTTGTTTAGTCTCCACAATGGTACAGGTTTTTTTTTTGTACCGAGGTTTGTCCTTGTAGTAAATTTCAAAGAGTTATTCTTTTTGATGGAACCAGCGTACCATGCAAACCCCTAAGCTGTCACTTTTTTTCTGAAAAGATGCTCCCTGCCATAATACAGAATTTGGAAAGAGCCTCCTTTTCTTCTGTATTCATATTTTTATAAACGTGTTCACACAATGGCTACCCAGGAATTTCAGCTAATAGAACGGAGCTAACAGAAAAATTGTTCCCTACACGGTAACAGCAGGAGCCACATTTTCAAACATCGCATTTACTCTTGAAAGGATTTCATATATTTCTGTGAAGCAGCCGCTACTTAAACCCTCACTGAATGTCTGGTCAATGCAAATAATTTTGTATCAGAATCTGCTGAACCCCTTTATCATGCAGCTGTACATTTTGAATTACCAACATCACATGGGATCATGAAATAAGTATATAAATATTAATAGATGAAGAGGATCTGCATATTGTACATACTTAAAAAAAAACACACACACACAGCAGCCTCATCCATTTAGATCAAAACCTTTTTTTTTTCTCAAAAATAATAATAAGAAAAAATGGAAATAGGAGGAGACAGCAGCTTCCCAGAATAGACTACAACAGAGTTTCCGCTATATGTATTCAGCCGAGGCAATGCTCTGTGACAAGGGCATCACCTGCTGCACCACAAAGATTTTGCAAACACAAATATATATATTTATCCTGATGTGCCGCTCATAGTCAGAATCACTTATGACAAAAGGCAGGTTCACCGACAGAGCTCAGACCTGCCCCTTATGTGTATCTGTAAAGGTTTATATTCCATTATTTGTGTTTACAGGGACCTTTTATTTACTCGGTGTGAGTGGAGCCTCTACTGAGAAAGCACAGGCTTGTTTCCAAGTGTTTGTAAAAAGACATGATTAATGCGGCTCTCTCTAATCCACTGTCCGACAACAATATTTATGTGTGTCAACTCTAATACCCCTCCTGCAGATGAGACAACATAAAAACCCACCTGTTTGAACTGGAGTGTAATTATCATAGTTTGAACCTGCAGGGTGCATGCTAAACAGCACTCACATTATTCTCTTTATGCATCTTGACAACCCTGTCGTAATATTGGAGTTTATGCATGATTCCTTTGTGGCCCCGTGCCCTGCTCAGCTCACCTTAAAAAGTACAAGTGCTGTGTAGTTTCTGCTTTTGATGCCTGTGATACAAGATGTGAGTCGAAAATTTGTTTAGACTCAACAGTAAAAACGCTGTTTAGAGAAATGGTGCAGAATTAAAAAAATGTTTATAAAGCAGACATTTGAATCATTCTGTTTTAGTTGATATTTCAGTGGTAAACATCACCAACAAATTGCGTAGACGTGGTGTCAAAATAAATCCAACTATTTCTAATAAAACAGGACACGAGGCACAGAAGAAAAAGGGGTTGTCTGGTTTTGGGCTGTTGCCGTCCCTCTTGTGATTCGCTCTTTTCAGTAAACTTCCTTAGACAGCTCTTTCCTGCACCCAGTGGAAATTCATGCTATTATCCCAGTCCTAACACTCACAACATCCTTGCTTTCTGAAAATTGTTTTACTGGAGAGATAGAGAGAGAGAGTGTATTCTCAATCCCATATCACTGTGTGTTATACTGGTTCATTTACTCCTCTCTACTGCTTCACTTTAGTGAGTGCGTAAATGTTTCAGCAAAGGATCTGTTTGCGTATGCAGGATAGCTGTAGTGAGTAAGCGAGTGAGGGCAGCCTTGTTGCACCGGTGACTTGTCTTTCAGGCATATATCTGTGGAGAAATCAATGCAGAATGTTGATGGGAGAGATATGTGGCCTCTGACTCTTCCTCCTCCTACACACAAACAGATACACATACACACTCAGGCATGCAAGCACACGCAGTGGGTGAAGACAGCATTGATTTGAAGAGGATACTCTTGCAGTAATTACAGAGTGCTTAACTTGTTATTTCACATGTATCTGCTCTTGTGCTCACATACAAACACTCAAACAGATGCAAAATAACTGCTTCCTACTCTCTTTTTTCCCCCTGTTTGTTTCAGACACATGATGCATGTGTGGAATGAAGGGAGAGATTTATCCTTTACTCCAGATGGTTACCAGGCAAACCCCAAATTGGTTGTCATCGTCCTGAACAGTCAACGGAAGTGGGAGAAGGTAACAAATAAATAGCACGCAAATTAAAAAAAACAAACCTCCTAATTAAGATGACTGCTTCTGATACCGTGTGTGTTTGTGCGCGCACACAGATGGGCCGCTGGGAGAATGGGACGCTGTCGTTGATGTTCCCAGTGTGGCCAAGATATAACTCCTACGGAGACGAGGATGCCGATGAAAACCACCTTTCCATCGTCACTCTGGAGGAGAAGCCTTTTGTCATTGTGGACAATGTTGACATCCTCACCGGCACCTGCATGAGAAACTCTGTGCCCTGCCGCAAACATGTCAAAAAGTAAGTGCCCACACACTGCTGGTGAACAAATACACCCACGTCTCACTGCCTACCCACTACTCACATGAAATCAAGAGCCATTTGATAGGCAAACTAGGCCAGAGCTGGAGGTGTTTGTTTTTAGAATATGTTAAATCTCTGTTGGATGAAGGTGGTGTTAGCAACTGTTACTTGATCTCAGGAAGGCATTTGACTGATCTCACTTTAGTCCATATTCCATATATTCTGTCATGAGTAGAATCGCATCTTTCTAACCGTGTTTCAATCCGTCTGACAGCATAATTGTCAATCTGCTGCCCTTTGCTCTTCCACTTTTCTTCTACAAGGATCCATACTGGGCCCACTCAGTTTTACTTTATATAATAATGACTCACCATCTGTTTGTCCTCAACACTGAAATCCAAATGTATGTAGCTTGCAGTGTAATAATGCACATTGTAAAACTGGAACAGGATTTAATGCTTAACTCACCAACAATTTCTTTGTAGTCCATTTTTTTCTGTAATGTGGTCTTTATCAGTGTTTTGTATGAGAAAAAAACACACATAGGCAGACTGGTTCTCATTTGGATTATAGTTAATCAGCTGTGTCATTATTAATAATTAATCGGTCCGTGTTGCTGTCAGTTCACTAATGCCAGTCTGTCGGTGTGTTTGATTTTAGTTTGTGCCACCACAGTAATTGCGAATGCAGTGTAGTAGTTGTAGTGTAAGTTTTATTGTTGAATTAGTTCAGTGTGATTTAGTGCTGTTTGTTTTTTATTTTTTGCAAATGCTAATTACTAATGCTGCTTATTGTTTTTCTCTGAAATGCATATTGTTTGTGTACATTAGCATGCATCCCATGAATGCTTGCATGTTTGTATAAATATTTTAGGCATGTATATATTTTTAAACATTAATTTACATTATAATTTTCATGAAAGATGATAAACAACATGTGTCACAAAACAAGAAAAGGTGTGTACATTACACCTACACATCAGGGGCAGTGGAAGTGGTAATGTCAAAATCACAATAGTTTTAATCATTTAAATTCAAGCTTTTAAAGTTTGGTTTCAAAAGTCTCTGACAAAATTTAGTGTTTTGTTGAATTTAGTTTTAGGAAAAATGTTTTCATCAGTGTATAATCACCTACAACTACAAAGAGCACCTTTATTTCTGTGTTGGATGGAGGCAGTCTTAAGGAGCCTGCTATGTTATGCTGCCATGTTTCCCAGAATGGGAAACCAAACACTGATGTTGAAGTGATGACCACCCTATATTCTCCTATGTGCTTGAAGTAATACGTTGTTTCAAGCAGTCACCTCATCATCAGATGGCGCTAGAGCCAACAAACTGGTCTGTTAAGTATGGGCCTCCACAATAAATTAGCTTGAGGCTTAAGACAATAATCAAATACGAAAATAATCATTCGCAGCCCTACATTTTGGAACATAAATGCTTGTTGACTGCTCTGAATGTATAGGAAGATAACATTCACCCTTTGGCACACTCTGGAGAAACCACAGTCATCTATCAAAGCCAGTGCCGTTCAAGTATCCCTGTAACAAAAAAAACGCCTGCAGCCAGCACCTGGAGACAGATAATGAAAAGATGTTTCATGCGGGAAACAGCCCAACCTTTTGTCATCTCCCATCTGGACTTGTGCAACTCCCACCAAGCCCGGCGTTTAAAGTATTCTGTTCATCAGCTACAAACCTTCCAGAGCGCTGCAGCCTGCCCTGTCGTCAACCTCCCCAAGTTCTCCTTTGTCGCCCATCGCCTCCCCAACCCTCCAGCCCCCCGTCCTCCCTATTGGCCGCCGGTGGCTGTTCAAATTCTGAATTCTGGTCTTGGCATTCAATGCTCCCCTGGGAGTTGTGCGCCCATATCTGCAGGCTATGGTGTATCCAGCTTGTTGTCTGTGCACTGCTGCAACTGGCCACTTAGCTGCTGCACTCCCTGCGGCTGCTTCGTCATCATTTCACCTGGCCTTGACTCCTCTTTCTGATGCTCCCCAGTAATGAAATGTCCTTCCCACTCCAGACGGGACATTTCTTCTGTTGTTAAAAAAAAAAAAAAAAAAAACTCTTTTCCTTGAACATCCCCATTTTCCACATCCACACTCAGCACCTTCTGTTTCAGAAGCATCTCTCATACCTGTTTACCCACAGTAGATTTTTCTCTTCTCATTTTAGCATATGGTTATCAGACATCTTATTTGGATCCCAGCAATATCTTCTTATCTGTCTTATCTGTCAGCAGTCTTGATAACAGCATGAACTAATGGAATGTAAAGTTTCACAGATTCATCTACGCAGTTAATTTACATGAATATATACAGTTCTCTTCTACCTCACTGCACATGTTACATCTTCTTTGCAGCAACAATACACATATATTGATTATTAAAATATATATGCTTTATATATTTTGCTATTATGTACACAAACACATTATGTTTGTCAAGATAAAAAGCCTTAAGCAAAGCACTTTGTCATTGAGTGTGTCCACTATTCAGTGACTGCATCTTTTAGTGGCTGCATTTGTAAGGCCGATTGTGTCACAGTTCATATGAGGCTAAGAAAGTTGTCCTTTTTTACCCTCATCATAAACCTTCTAGTCCCTGTCCTAGCAATGGTTACATTTATTTTTCTAAGAAAAGAAAAATCCTGGAGTGTGTATCCATTAGAATTGTCCCTGCAAAAGTAAAACTTTAATCATACGGTGTATTTATATTCTTCAGATAAGTTCAGTGTGTTTCCACATGCATGACGTATGCTTTTAAAAGTCAGCCTAGCAGAAGAGCCTTTTTTTTAACAGCAGCCCGTCAAGCAATACAATGGACGTTTCTCTTTGAAGGCACTTAAAAGGCATTACTGCAGTGGCTGAAATATGTTGCAGTTATTCTTGTGTGTGTAAACAATGCAGAGATTTCTTTGTGAAAGTAAAACTTTCTGAAAGAAACTTCTCCTGGGTGATTTGACATTGTGGGTTTTGCTCCAATTATCTGCATATGGACAGCTCGGTATGAGTCCGTGCATGACAATACAAGCCAGCCTTTTCTTTTTTCTTTTTTTTTTTTTACTCTTTGCTAATTTCTGCAATTTAGCTTACGTCTGAGCTCATCTGTACACAGCCAGAGATAGAAATCATAATTGGTGCAGGTTTATTTGTCACTGGCTCAGTTCTGTGTCTGTGCTCCTCACTGATCAGGAGCTACAGGACAGACACAACCAAAAAACCAGAAAGAATTGTCCTCCTGACTGACAGCGTTGTTGCCATGAATCCAATGAAAATCAACATTTCAACCAGACAACAGGAAATAGTTAAAAGCGTTGCTGATAGTCATTAGGGCAGAATAGCATAGAATAAGAAGGAATAGGACTGTCATTGCTGTGTGCACAGTAAAAAGAAAACTCCCCTGCAATTACTGTCTTTGAAGATTTATTTTGTTATTATTTTCCTTCATACTATAAGCCTTTATTTCAGATGGACTCGAATAAAACAGACGGGAGACGCCTAGAGAAAGAGATGCATCATACACAACCAACTGAGAGTAGCAACACTGTAGGCATGCACAATTAGATGACTGAATCACCTCTCATGGAAAGTTTAACTTGTGACCTGACCCATCATTTCTCAGCATTCCTCCAAAGTGATTGCAGATAGTAGCAGTCTGAGTGAGGGGCGAGAGCATTAGTCTCTTCTGGGGTCTTCATTTACATGAGTCCAGCCATCCATGTGTCCATACGTACATACACCCAGCCATTCATCAAGTGCTACGTTTACTCAGTTACTACTTTATTTTCACTGTATAGCTGCAACGTGAATCCAGCAGATGTACTGTATGTGTGCAGCTTTCACTGTGTGTGTTTATGTAATAACATACGGGCACAGAGAGAGCTCAGCTGGGATGAGCTAATGTATATAGTATGTGCATTAGAACACCTGAGGCACATACTGCACAGACGCACACACACTTGTATGTTTCTGTCCTCTCTCTCTCACACACACACACAGTATGTTGTGCCACAGATACAGCTGACTGCTGTAAAAAGGATCTTTCTTTTGATATTTCACTTCTTTGCGTGTCGTTCTCTCTGCTTGGATCCTTCAGTTCTTCGTGTAATTTCGCTT
Organism: Parambassis ranga; assembly: GCF_900634625.1. Taxonomy (NCBI): domain Eukaryota; kingdom Metazoa; phylum Chordata; class Actinopteri; family Ambassidae; genus Parambassis; species Parambassis ranga. The sequence continues at coordinate 19,061,356 of NC_041022.1, read as the reverse complement.
GAACAGGAGTCAGCTAAAATGGCAAGTGAAAAGGTCACAGGCTTACTGTTCCAATCCGTGTACTGTATGCTATATCAAAGATGGCTGACATAGGAATGTAATTAAGTTTTCATGGAAATGCTTTTGAAACTGCTGGTAGGGTTTAATAGATTATGAGAATCATTTGATCCAACAATTCAGTTTCAGTTCGCTGCTCTGAGGTCCCCGGGGATGCCTGTCAGAGAAAGTTTACTTATCGGTTTCCATTCTGTGCATCTTTTCTGTGTGGCTGCCAAGGTGTGTGTAGGTATACTGTGAGTTTTGGAGAAGTAGCTCCTCACGGACTGAAGCAGAGAAAACAAAAACGGAGAGAAAGGACGCAGAAAAGAGACCGAGAAAGGACAGCTGATATTTTAATCATGTGGGTTGGTTGTTCTGTAGAGCCTGGCTCTATTTAAAGCCCGGCAGCATCTGCTCAGTACCCCTGTGTTTTCATCTGGTTTGGTTAGCTGGCACTAAGGGAAATGCACACACACTCTCAAACACACACACAGGACATTGTCTCTGCCCTTTAGTATTATTTATGGTTACTCTACACTGTCGTATATCTAGTTTTACACTTTGATAGAACCACCAGATGTGGAGTGGCCAGGCAGTTCATACAGTAATAATAAAACTCCACACACTCCCCTGTATGACACTAAAATGTCCTCTGAAATTACCCTAATTATACTTGTGTGTGCGTAATTGTTTGTTTCAGTAATAGCACATCTGGAGGTGCCTACATCAAGCAGTGCTGCAAGGGCTTCTGCATTGATATTCTAAAGAAGATAGCCAGGAACGTTAAGTTTACCTACGACCTGTACCTGGTCACCAACGGAAAGCATGGAAAGAAGATCAACAATGTCTGGAATGGCATGGTTGGAGAGGTAGGACCTATTTTTACACCACACCACAATGTCTCTTCTTTGTCCCAAAGGGGTCATCGTAAAAAAGTAATCCTGGACACACTTTCACTATAGTAAAAGGGACATTTGTCATTTTTCACTTAAATCCAGATTATTACGCACTTTATTTGCCAGAACTATGTTTGAGGTTTTTGCCTAGCAGCAGGTGTAAGTAATTATTTTAGCCATTTAGTATTTTAACACTGTCAATTATGGTGCAGGAGAAATTGATCCTCTTGCAGCAGTCTGTGGTCCCAGCTGCTTTCTTGTGGAGTTTATCTACTGCAACCAGAGTCTTTTCAAAGGTTTTTCAATTTCCATTTTGAGAGCTGTTTCCAATTCAAAAGTATGATTACTTTCTATCATTTAAGTAATTTTTTTTGTAAAATACTAAAGAGACTTGTGCTTTTTTAACATTTTTGTAGTGTAAAAACGAGGGAAGAGATGTCTTCTGAACATACTGTTGTTGTCTGTGGACGTGGAGCCTTAAAGGGACAGAATGAGGCTTCCCTGCATGTTTGCTGTTTATTCTAACTGGAGAACGAATTTTGTAAAAATAAATAAATAAATAAAAAAGGTCCTTCTCTAATTTAAATGTTCAAGTTTCTTTAAATGAACATCATTTGGTGCACCAGTGAGCATATCCAGCTGCAGTGTGGTGTATATAGAAGCTACAGTGTCCATGTTTATTATAATGATAATGATGGAGCTCTATGGGCTCAGAGGAATTACTATAGCCAGCTTTGGCTACACAGACAGAGCAGATAGTTGGATCACTTTACTGTTTTGGTTTTTCATTGGGGGTTTGTTAACAATCTGAAAAATATGGAACATGACCAGCTTAAATGTTAGAGATCTACAGTCAATGATTCACTGTCACTAAACCTCTACGCATAAAACATGTCACTGAAGGGTCTTTAAAATGTACCACCATGAGTTCAGATTAGATAACAAAAGCTTACTTCATAACTGTTGTGTAAAAAGAGTTATTCATTCACTTGTTGAATTCGAGATAAGTGCTGTCACAGTAACATCTGATAATGTTTCCACACATCACATGATTTTATGTTGCTGCGTACTGAAAATGACATCTTCATGAGCAGCATGTCCATGTGTCAGGATGCATTCAGACACCCAGAATGGTGGCGCTATGAAAAAGACAGCTGTAGTTTTACTTTTTATGTGATATGGCTCAAAATGCCCCCTAACTACAGCTGACATTCTGTGTTATGCCCTCAGTCATTGTGATATTTCACATTCAGAATAAAACACAGACCTTGTCCAAATATTTACAGAGCTCACTGTATGTGTTTGTGTCACTGTAGGTAGCGTATCATGTACTGGATGTAACCACGGTGCTCTGTGTTTGTCAGGTGGTGTATAAGAAGGCAGTGATGGCCGTCGGCTCGTTGACCATCAACGAGGAGAGGTCAGAGGTCATTGACTTCTCTGTGCCCTTTGTGGAGACAGGCATCAGCGTCATGGTGTCACGTAGTAATGGAACTGTCTCTCCTTCTGCCTTCCTTGGTAAATTCATCTTTCTGTTTTGTCTTCCTCAACCACACTTTTCCTCTTTCATCTTTTACTCCAGCTGTCCCCCCCATGTGAGCTGACTACTGAGGGCAGAATGAAGGGGAGGTGCTTACATGTTGGCAAAATCCTGCACATAAAATGGAATATTTTATTCAGACAATATATGCTGGCCAAATTCCACTTGTACTCTGACTTTATCTGGGCCTCAACACCCTAAGCACATTAATATTTCTACCAGAGCAGAGGAAGTGGAGCGTGCCAGCTGTTTTTTTTTGAAAAGTCAGCTCAGACAAAGCACTCTTGATACTTGCCTCCTCTCCTCCTCTCTTCTTCCTCCTCCTCCTCCTCCTCCTCCTCCCCTCCTTTGGTTGTTCAGATGACTAGAAACTGAAACGCTCCTCTCTGCTTGCCTAATGTCTTGTATTGTCATTGGACCGAGGCAGGGAGCGAGGGGATGTATTGGACCATGCGTGTGTTGGTCCCTGTGTATCAAACCATGTGTCAGAATGCGTGTGTGAAGGGGGAAAAAAACGTGTGTGTGTGTGTAAGATACACAAAACATGATGTGTGGAGAATGAATGTGCTTTGGCCTTATGTATGTTAAGGGGTGAATGCTCTATGTTTATTTGAAAGCTGTTTGTATGCACGTGTGTGTGTGTGCGCGCTGAGCCTGGGCCAGGGTATCAGTGACGGTTCAGTATCTCTCGCACTCATATTAGAGGCACCTCAGCGCACAATCTCTCAGGGTTGGCTAACCCTGGCAGTCACATACTTAGACATACAGTGACGCACGCACATATACACACACACACACATACACACAATTTGTCTGGGTTCAACGTTTCTGGCACTCATCCCACTCTCTGAACTCCTGCCCTGCTACACACCAAACACATGCAGCCTCACACACACACACACACATAGATCACATACACATACCCGCAGCAGGGCACATCAGATCACTCAGAGTTTGATTCCTCTCTCTCTCCCTCTCTGTCTCTTTTTCCTCTCCCCTTTCCTCTGCCATCTCCCCCCGCCCCAGGCCTCTCCCTCTCTCAGCTCTCATCCAAGGGAATAATGAGAAATATGGAAATGTGCTCCGTCAAACTCTCTGTGACTAACTCACCCTCTCCTCCCCTCCCTCCTCGCTCACTCCGTCTGTCTCCCTTTCTCCCCTCTCTGTCTTCTCTATCATCTTTTCTCTTATCGTCCCTGTTCTGTTTTTTTGTGTGTGTTTCTGTCTGTCTCCCCTTTCCTTCCACGTCCCTTCCTTTTTATGCCTCTCCAATGTCTCTTGTCTCATGTACTTGATTTCACTTTAACTCTCTCCACCTCTCTCTCTCTCCTTCCTCTCAGAGCCCTTCAGTGCATCAGTTTGGGTGATGATGTTTGTGATGCTGCTCATCGTCACAGCCATTGCTGTTTTCCTCTTTGAGTTTGTCAGTCCGCTGGGCTTCAACCGCAACTTGGCCCAAGGCAAAGGTAGACTTACACACACAGTCAGGAATATCACACCAATCTTTTCTTCCCAGGAGCAAGAAGCACAAATCCAAGTTCCCCCTGAAGCAAAAGAAGTGACCTATTATTACTCTGACTCCAGAAAGTTCAGATAATGTTAGAAAGCATTAACATTTCTCACCTAGAGCTAGGCACCAACACTGTAATCTGAGGCGTCATCAAAAAGCAGAACCCGGAGCTGCACTGCTGGCTCTCAATAGGAGATTAATGCGTTCACAGAAAATTACTTTTTTTTTGCTTAATGTAACATTTAAATGAGCAAATGGCCAATCCAGTAGAAAGTGGTTTTCTTCTTTGATTTTTTTCTCAGTACGTCTGAACACAGTTCAATAAATCATTTTTTTCTCACACACTGATGGAATAACAAATGTAAACAATGCAAAACTGCTTTTTATTAAGATAAACGTCTTGCAAATATTTTCACATTTCAAAAAGTGTCTAAAAAAAGCTAGGAATGTATTGAAACAAAATGACTGTGTGATGGAATTGACAAAAAGTGCAGTTCCTTTAATGACCACTGGAGGCTGACACTAAGAGCGAGTCCATCCCTAATAGACCTCCATGTTATGTGTAATAAGTAGGGTTGCCGCTCACAAGACATGTTGATGCCATTGTAGATCATTAGTTGTTCGTGTAGCTGTCGCCCACCTCAGCTTCACAGCAAACCCTGAAGAGCTGCTGCTGCCTTTACCTTAGCCTAAAATAATGGCTACAAGTAGAGCGGGCGCAGGATACCATTTCTTTTTGGATTTTCATGCATAACTTTTAAACATGTTCTGAATTTTCTGCTGTTGTCGTCTCAGTAGGCTAAGCTATCAAGCGAATGGCTCTCCATCATATTTGTAGCACAGACATGGGAGCTGTTTTTATTTTTTTAAGAAGGTGTTTCCCAAATGTAATGTATTCCGTCAACATGTGCAGCTGAGAAGCTTTGCAGACCACAAAGCATCAAAATCAGCTGTTATCGACCCTGTTTCTGTTTTCTTTTTTTTTTCGTTTCTGATTTCCTTTATTCTGCAAGATATTTGATAAAAACAGCTTTTTGGGCCTGAAATCAGATCAGTCAAACAGCAGCAGTTTATTAACTTCATGTTTGTTGATTTCATTTGGCCAAAAGGTTATTATTTTTATTATTTATTGTTCCTCCCACCCATGCCAAAGCCTTTAGTCTACAATGACTGCTTTAAAATGAGCAAGCTGCAGGCAAATATAAAAATTAAGGCTTCAGTTTTTTTAATGTGATCTCTCTGATCCTATTATATTCAACAGCTTTTTTCTTTCATTGACACTTTACGTCCCCATTGGACATAATAGCATAATGAATATCAAATGAAAAAAAAAATTAAAAAAAACAGTTCTCTTTAATGTTTCTTTTAGGTTTTTGTTAAAGTGAGGCCAATTTTGAGATAAAACCCTCAGCGATAAGTACGATGCAGGAGTACTATACTGTAGATAGTATCATCTTTAAATCATTCTCTCACTTTCTCAGATCCTCATGGTCCATCATTCACCATCGGTAAGGCCATATGGCTGCTGTGGGGTCTGGTGTTCAACAACTCTGTACCCGTGCAGAATCCAAAGGGCACCACCAGTAAGTTCATCGTGTCAGTGTGGGCCTTCTTTGCCGTCATCTTCCTGGCCTCCTACACTGCCAACCTGGCTGCCTTCATGATCCAGGAAGAGTTTGTGGACCAAGTCACTGGACTGTCTGACAAGAAGGTGGGATTACACACTAAGGACACACACACACACAAACTAAACACATTCACAGTCAGGGTTGCTCTTGTAATAGATGCCAGCCCTGCGGCCAGACAGCACTCTCGAGGGAGCACCCTTGGGCTTCAACAGCCCGAACCCTCTGGCCGTAGCTGTCACCACACTAACACTGCCAGCACAGCAGACCTACAAGCACACACACAGCATACATCAAAGCCGTGTGTTTGTTTGTGTGTGTGTGTGTGGTTTGCAGAGGCTGGCAGTGTCAGCAGAACCCCAACCAGTCTTACGCTAGACTGGACACACGATGATGATGACTGATGAGTCCACGCTGCTGTCTCTCCCTCCTCTTCTCTCCTCTGTCTCTTCTTGTCACTCTCTACTCTTCCTCCTCTCTAACCCTCCCATGTGTCCCGCCCTTACTTTCACACTTCCTCTCCTCCCCTCTTTCTGCTGTCTTTTACTGCTTTTTGTCTTTGAGCCATTTTTACCCTCTGTAAACAGTGTGTCTCTGTTTTCTTTCATTATTTTTCTCACTGCAGTTTCAGAGTCCGTACTCCTTTTCTCCTCCATTTCGCTTCGGGACAGTTCCCAACGGCAGCACGGAGCGCAACATCCGGAAAAACTATCCAGATATGCATCAGTACATGACCAAATACCATCAGAGCGGCGTGCAGGATGCACTGATCAGCCTCAAAACTGGGTACTCTTAAGTTGTCAAACCAACTCACATCAAGTTGAGATTTATTACACCTGAGGGAGAGACTCTGTTTGCAAACAGCACATATGCTTAAGAACATGTGAAAACAAACAAAAAAGGACATTGCATCACACAGGAACCTGACCCCAAGGGGCCCAGCACAAGCTGATGCTAAAATGCTGCAGTAACTGTGCTGAGTGTTTCTGTCACTGACAGTAAAATGCACACACGGTCTGAAAGTGCTCATTATGGAGTCTTGTTGCTGCTGGAAAGAGGGAGCTGCCAAAACAGGCAGAGTGTAATTTGTTCTGGAGTTTGCTACCTTTATTCTCCCTCTTAAATACACACACACACTCACACACACACACACTAAGTGAAGGATAGCTGCAGTGCTTTTATTTCTTCATTAGTTTTATGTGCTTTGATCTTTGGGGTATTTTCTCCAAACTTACTTTTTTCTTTTTTCTTTCTGCAATAATGACTTTATTGATACTGCATATCAAATAGATACGGTTCATCTATCACACCAAATACTGTATATTAGGCTTTCAACTAAAAAGATACAACTGTATAATGAATGTGTTCAGCAGCAACAGCAGTATTCAGCTGGATTCTTGGACAAAAAGTGGTTGATTTGACAGAAGAAAATATAACAGCAGGGAGAAAAAAATGTAGTCCTTTCATGAAACAGGCTGTGACACAAGATACACATTTAAAATGCATGCATATGCTTTAATGAATTTATATTGTGTGTATGAATATTAGTCTGAAATTCTCTGTGCATCACAAGCTGCAGCAGCAACAGATAGGCAATGTATTCATGTAATGTATGCCCTTTGGTGTGCAGTTCAATTCAAAGTATTTTATATTTGTGCATACATATCTAACATAAAGGGCCCAGGGGTTTATTTATTCCATTATATAAAAGCCTTTTCCTCATAATGAAGTTAAGAACATGGCTGCTCTGCCTAACAGCGTGGCGATGGTGACTTCTTGTTGCATTGTATTTGGTTAACCATTTATCACACTTTGTTTTTTTGCTGAGCTTAGATGTATCAGGCACCACAATGGGGGATTTTCATGTCAGATACAAATTGCAGCCCCTTAGTTTGAATGCAGCTTGTCACATCAGAATAATGACAAAACCTATGAGTACTGTTCTGTGTGAACAAAGGCGCCTCATGTGTGCATGAATATCTACTGGACTAGAATCTCTCAGTCACAGCCTGAGTCCAAATCTGGTTTGCATGAGAAACATCAGCTCCAAGAAAACTAAGCGATGCGAGTAATCCGAAGGGTCTGTTTGTGGATCTGAGTAACATTCTAACTGTACACTTCACTATATCTACATTAGGCAACTGAGCTGTGATGTGTTCTTCAGTGATGCAGCCCATTTCCCAGTTTTCTCTATTTAAAACAGTTTTGAAATTGGAAAATTCTCATGGGACTCATTATGGGGTCTCAACCCACCATTTATAAACTAATGCTGTTACATTCTGTAGCCAGCTCCCAGTTAGCTTAGCATAAAACCTGAATTTAGAGCCAAAAGCTGACTCTGTCCAGACATGCACAGATTGCCAGTCTATTGTAGGGTTAACTAAGACAAAATCCCATTCACACCTACAGAGTAAATTAACCTAACAAACCGCTGGTCTTCATAGTAAATTCCTTTTGTGCTCTCCATACAGCAAGCTGGATGCTTTCATCTATGACGCAGCAGTGCTCAACTACATGGCGGGCAGAGACGACGGCTGTAAGCTGGTGACCATCGGCAGCGGTTACATCTTTGCCACTACAGGTTATGGTATCGCCCTGCAGAAAGGATCATACTGGAAACGCCTGGTGGATCTGGCCATCCTGGGCATCATTGGAGATGGTGAGGAGTTCAGACACATGTGCTGTGTCTGCAATTTGAAATTTTTGATTTGTTGCAGGTCTTCACTGTAGACCAGTCGAGCCAGTGCCTAGATATCCCTCCTTTGTCTCCCTCTCCTCTCTCCTCCCTCCCCCCCTCTGTCAGAAAGCTATCAGGGGCTAGTCTTAACACACCATTTCATCATCATTACTGGGTGTGTGTGTCTCTGTGTGTGTGTGTGTGTCACTGTGTGTGTGTGCGCTCCCCCACCATGTCCTGTTATGTTTACTCCTCCAGATTGTTCTGTATAATAAGCTGTGAGATGGTGCGAATGGAAGAAAGAGAATGAGCCAGACAGAAATCAAACTGCTGAAACCACTAAAGCGCTTCACTTCACACCGGCCTTTTTATTCAGGGCAAACATCCTCATGTGCACACACACTTGTGCTCAGACACACAAGCTCAACTTGATAATAATTCCTCCCATCTTTCCTTATCACTCCATCACTATCAATTCTACCTCCTCCTCCTACAACCACTTTTTCCCTCCACCTCCTGTCTCCTTTCCATTACGATCTATTTACCACTTCACCTCTTGTCCCCCTCCTTCCTGCTCTCCATCTTTCCTTGTAATGATATGCCCTCTTTCCCACCCTACCTCTTTCCTTCCCTCTTCTGCCCCATCTCATTTTTTCCTCTTCTCTTCCTCCTGCTGCCATCTTAAACTCCTAACTTTTCCTTTGCAACAGGTGAGATGGAGGAGCTGGAGGCACAGTGGCTGACTGGGATCTGCCACAATGAGAAGAACGAGGTGATGTCCAGCCAGCTGGATGTGGACAACATGGCTGGGGTCTTCTACATGCTGGCCACAGCCATGGGCCTCTCCATCCTCACCTTCATTTCTGAGCACCTTTTCTACTGGAGGCTGAGATACTGCTTCACTGGTGTCTGCTCTGGAAGGCCGGGTCTGCTCTTCACTATCAGCAGGGTGAGGAAAGAAAAGGAAACACATTTTATGACCCCCTTTTTCCTCTGCTGGGGAACATTCTGACAGCAGGAAGCAGGTCCAGTTTTGGTTCCCGGGTTGCAGTTTTTGCCTTCCTCGCCTCTCATCGTGTATTTTAAGATGTTAGGATTTGCAGCGCTGACAACCACTTACTGATCAAACAGCATCCTCCAGAGTGCAGCAGTTGATGTACAGCATTGATTCAGGCTGCAAGAAACGCAGTGGTTGTTGCAGTATCAATATCAGCACTGGAGATGGGAACTTCATGTAAAGTTATTGATGTTTAACAGCCGACTACTGTAAAAGAGAGAGAGTGGGCTAAAGAGAGAGAGAGAGAAACCTAACTGTAAGTGCAATGCGGTAACATGCTGAAGCAGAACAATATCACAGGGAAATACTCTGCACATTATTGCATCTTTGAAGACAGGCGCAGAACCTTTGTGGTGTTTAACAACATCAAATCAACACAGAAAATTACAGAAGCGATTACTCTTTTACTGTCTTATTGTGGAAATTTTTCATCTCAAACAAAGCACTCAAGTTTCCATCCTTTATCTGACTAATTTGCCTAATCTTCCTGCTTCTTTGCATGCAGTAAACAGGAGTGTGCAGAAGAGACTTTTAGCATGAAAACGTGTCTGTAACTCACATTACTGTAAACCTATGGATACTCATGATTCACATGTCTGCATCGCACACTGTCATCAGAGTTGAGATACAAAAGGAATCTGTGTATGTATGTGTGTGATAAAAGAGGAAAGACGGGGATAGTGTAATTATAGAGCCCAGCTGAGGCAGGGATGAATTTACTGCTGTTCATATGGATGGCAGGATAGAGGAATCAAACAGCTAAGAGGATGAGAACTTGGACCCACACTCATATACACACACACACACACGTCACTTTCATACACACACATTCTTAAGTGGGTCTCTTGAAGTGAAAAATGGTCACACATTTTTCTGGTAAAGTGAGGTGAGGGACAAGCTTGACCACATGCGGGCAGACAGATAGACACCAGCCTAAATATGTTCGCTCCAAACACAAATGGGCACACCCAGACGGACCAGTCTTTCATTATTCATATGTCATGTCTCTGCGTTAGGCAGGGCTTTTATTCCAGACGAGCAGCATTTCGCACATTAAGTGTTTTACAAAAAGAGTGTGATGTGTGTCAGTGTGTGTGTATCTGCGCACACCGTTAGACCAGTGATGCTGGAGGTTAAGTGGCTCCAGGAAGAACATCTCCTTGCACTCAAAGGCCCCCCCTCCAGTGACATCATCACCTAAATTTAATTTTCCAGGCGCCTTTGAAAGCAGTTCATCTAAAAAAGTGGCGATTATCTCTTTGAGCCACATTACAGGGAAAAATGAGGTTAAGGCTTGCAGTAAACGCACTAGAGAAAAGATGCAGAGGTCTCACCTAATTCACCTTGCAAGGAAATTAGTCTTGTGTATGTTGGGACTTTATTTTGTGAAGTCACTGAGTCTCGAATAACACTAACTCTTTTATTATCTCTCTTATCTCCCTGCCTCTCATTTCCTCACTTTTTTTCCTTTAATTTCCTCTCCTCACCTCTCTGCTACTCTCTTCTCCCTCTCAGGGTATATGGAGCTGTATCCATGGTGTTCACATTGATATGAAGAAGAAGGCACCAGAGCTGGACTTCAGTCCTCAAGCTAACATGCTGCACCTGCTCAAGTCAGCCAAGTCCATTGCTATGTCCTCTCCCAAGCGCAACACTGTCCTCCTGCAGCCTAGCATCCTAGACATGATGTCAGGGAAAGGTATACAGTCCTCCCTACATATTTTAAGTAGATCACAGTGAATACAGGAAAGGTGATTCTCTATACAGTCACTGTATGCATAAGGTAAAGGTGACTCCCTTCCCCTTGTTGCTAGGATTGACTGTCATTACTAAGAGCACCTCATGATTACAAACACATTAGATGGCGCCCACTCCGTGCCAAGGCAGTAGATAAGCTAACTGGCTGTTCCATCCCTCTATCTATTGTATCTGCTGTCTGAGGTGCATCTTTCCTTGTCTCCTAGGTAACTCACTCCATAGTCTGCCTCAGCCGGGTCCTGGTCTCTATAGCAACGCTGCGGGTCCACAGGGTCCCCTGTCATTGTCCGGGCGCCACAAAAACCTCCTTAATAATGCTGCACCATTTCCCGGGCAACAAAAAGCCCCTGCTCACCAGACCAGCCCCAACAAGCCCCAACTGTCAATCACCAATGACAACGGCAAGACCCGCCTCAGTGGGCCAGCCTGCTCTGCATCAAAGCCTCGAGCCTTGTGGAAGAAAAGTGTGGAGACACTGAAGACCCAGCCGACTGTCACATCTCCAGGCACAAGCCCCTCCCCAGCATCTGGGCCTGGGCCACCACCAATGAAGAGCCAGCGCTACATGCCAGAAGAGCCGCCGCACTCTGACATCTCAGAGTGTTCCAGTCGGCCGGCGTCACACAAAGATTCTGACTCCATGGCGGCGAGGGGTGGATTTAAGCCAATAAATCAGCTGAGAAAGAGGGGTGGTGGGGGAGGAGGAGGAGGCAGTGCAGGTGGAGGTTCAAAGATCTATTCCATTGACTCAGACCAGGCAAGTCTCCAGTCTGCTCCTCCCTACCAGCGAGACAGCCAGGGAGATGACCACAGTTACCCCCCTGACCTCTTTCCACCCGACAGCACATATTCACACACACTTCAGTCAGACGCCCCCATTTTGCAGCTGAGCGCCAGCCTTCTGCACCACAGTCACAGTGCTGAGGCCGACCTGCACTCCCTGAAGGACAAGAAATACAGCACCTACACCCACAGCAGGTAACAGCATTAAATACAACCAAACACATCACTGAAGGGCTTCTATTGTGTATCTGTGCTTTATCTGTGTTGTTCTCTGCCCCTCCAGCGTAAAGGACAAGGCTGGAGGTTCATTCGATGCCCCAGGTGCAGTTCCAGGGACACAAAGTGCCAGGCCCGGCCACTGTCGCTCCTGCCTGACCAAGCTGAGCGGTTACTCTGGTCTCTACACAGTTCGCTCACCACAAGCTCGCTGTGATGCCTGCGCCCATCTGGGGAACCTGTACGACATCAGCGAAGACCACCTGCACTCGCACTACTCCCATACACACACTCACCCACACAGCGGGGACATGTTTACACACTACCTTCCACAAAGCGAGCTGGGCCTGGTGGGTGAAGGGGACGGGCTTGTCAGCCACCTCGATCCTTCCCCTTCCTCTCCGTCTCCTCTTCCCACCTCGTCGTCAGCCCAGCACCTCCAGCTGAGTCGCCAGCACTCCTACGAGAATGTGCTTCCGGACGGCATTCCTGAACGGCAGTCACAGCCACACCCCCATATGCGGGGCCTGAGCCTGCCTGACAGAGATAGGGATAGGGAGCTGACCCTGGATGAGGGGGCCTATGCTAATGTTCTCACAATGCGCTCTGATCGCCCGTTCAGCAGCCGCAGCCCTCCATCTCCATCACCCTCCCACCACCACAGTCTGGACACCCCAATGCCACTGCCACGGCGCTCAAAGAGTCTCTTTCCTGATCGCCCCTCTCACAACCCTTTCCTTCAGTCAGCCCCTGGCACAACACAACGAGAGCCCGCCTCCCAGGCTGTCACACGCTTGCCGCAGAGAAGTTCCACCCACGAGCTCTATAAGCAGCGAATGCCACTGTCGCTTACCCTTGGTAACCATGGCAGCCATCACATCAACCAGCATGGCGGCCATGTTGACCAACAGGTGTTCTACCCTCAGCAGGAGCCTCCTGTGGTGGCCTACATGGTCCCACCTGCTGCCTCTCAACCAATGAGCTATGTGACAGCGCCGCGAGCCTCGAGTGCAGGCGGCAACCGGCCTCGGCTTTACCGCCGCATGCCCAGCATCGAGTCTGACGTCTGAGAGTCACACACGGCACACTTTACTCTCACCGAAACACACTAACACGCACGCATGCAAGTAAGAGGTGTGTGTGACTGGACCAGGCAGCTCTGATTCTAAGCACATACACAGAAAAACACACACACAGACACACACACACACAGGTGAAAGACAGGAAGGTCTGCTGTGGACTAAAAGGTTAACAGTGATGTTGAGTAAATAAATCATTGTTTCCTTGATCACACTCTGTGGGGCAGGGATCGGGCCACAGGGACACCTGGAGGCACAGTACAAGATGAAGTGTGTGAGTGTCAGTGTGTGTAGTAGCCTCAAACAGTGGGCAACGAGGCACGAACTGACAATACGTCTGACAAGGCAGATCAAAATCCCGGTGGAATAAGAGGGACACTGTACTTGGCGTTTTAACACCAACAGTGGGAGATGACGGGAGAGTGCTTGGAAGACGAGCGTCCTGTCCCGCCCTCTCACCAGCCTCTTGGAGATAAAGGGGAGCACTGAAAACCCCCTTTCTTTCTGAGATTACACACACACACAAACACACACGTCACCCAAACACAATGACCCCTCTCCAGGACTGTCCTGTTGCACTATGATTTCTACAGTCAACCCATATGTTGTCTGAGCCTCCAAACTGCACTGCCAGCATGGCTTAAAGAGTAGTAAACTACACTAGAGTAATCCTTAACTTGAATGGAAATTACCATCTATGTAATAGACTAGGACTGGGAGGCGGGCAGCTGCTCAGGAAACAGGCCTGAGAAGTGTATCAGCTCCTGCCCGCAGATGTACAAACACTTGAACACACACACGCACACTGTGTCTGTTTTTAAGGGGAAGCAGAAAAAACTACAGACTGTTTGCTATTGTTGATGTCAGATAATTGAACATTCCAAAAAGTGGACCAATCCTGGCCACCCGTAAAAAGCCTCTCAGGATGAGAGTGTGTGTTCTAGTGTTTATGGATCTAGAGACATAAAGAATAGCATCCTTGCTTCCTCTCTTAGCTAGCCTTCAGGTCATACTGCATGCTTCCTACTGCCCTGTGTTACAGATAAACTCCTATACAGGGTCATATATGCACACACGCACATGCACATACAGTATATACACACACACACATATGCACATACGCAGTAGTCTAGGATAGTAGTTTAGGGTGGGTGTGTGTGTCGAGGCTATGAGATAGCTTCTCTTTGTGCACTTTGTAGATTTTATACCCTGCCACCTACACAGACGTTTGACCAAAAACACTTTTATACTGAAAAATATGAATATTCTCATTCCCAGTCATTCGCTGGATAGATGTTTTCTTTTTCTCTTATTTCTCTTTGACATTGGGTTTTAGGGCACAGCTCTGTCAGTTTCCATTGTGAGGTCAGAGGTTTTACAGTGTTAGATAAATGGGTACAGCATCATACATACATACAATATACACAACACCAACTCTTTATCTTTCTCATGCTTTTTTAACACCCCTCCTTCTAGCCTCTCCTCTCTCCTTCATCAGGTTTATTTATCCTCTCTCCCTCTTCCCTTCTATAGAGTAGATTGAAGAGTAAAGTTCAGTCGTGGTGTTTAAAAACTCTACATATTGCTGGAAATCACTTAATATCAGTAGTCGTGAGAACTCATTCAATTCAGGATCGGCTCTCGTAGGATACAGTACTTTTTTTTTTTCTACTAACTTTCTGTGTTGAACAAAAGAACCCGAGGCCCTGTTTTAATGTTTCCGTGGTGAATTTAGAGGCTGAGTGCATCACAGATTTGCTCATCAAATTAATACTCCTGGACAAGCGTCAGCGTTGCTGGAGAACACGGCGCTGTGTTTCAGCTGAAAGAGAGTGTCACGTGGCAACGCAGAGAGTTTGCAAAGTGACTCGTTACAGAGGCAACACTCACTCACACACGTACAGGCACACACTCGACAAGCTGCCAATGTGTGTATGAGTGTTCTAGAAATCCATAATCTACTGAGTAAGGGCATTGATTTTTGAGCACAAGGATTTTGACGGAAAAAGGACTTGATGTCCCATTAGCTGAGTGTCTGTCTATTCTTTCTATCCTCTTTCTCTCTGTCACACACACACACAAACACACTAACATATATCTATATATATATATTGGCTGCAAAGAATGCAAGACAGTTTTAAACAGAAAAAACCTGCACCTTTGGTGAACGCTGCCCCTCCTTTGGTAATCTTAACAGGTGTGGTGTGTGAGTTATATGCACAATATCAGGTTGCAATATTATACTTCTGTACAGATAAATCTTTGTTTTAAATGTTAGAAACTGATTTCATTTGTTTGATTTGAATGGTATTAAGTGTTGAATTCATTTCAATAACAATGTGGCTTTTTATTCTGCTATTCTAAAAAAAACAGAGACTGGCATGTTTTAGATTCTTGTGTGATTTTTTTTTTTTTCTTCTGGTGTTGGTTGGGACCTCACTGTACAGTCGTCACTGCTGGGTTGACAGACTACTTATATCTCAGTCAGCTTACTACTTAACTAGCTGCACATAGCTGGGTCTCTCATCTGAGTCACACACAGTGAATAACGACAGTCCAGCCTGTGTGGTTAAATACAAAAACCCCTCCCACCCACATAGTTCTCTTTCACTACGAGTCTGTGCTGTTTCACCTTTGAGTGTGAGCGAGCGTGTGTGTGTGTTTAACACTGTGCAGGCATTTATATAAGACAGAGGATGATCTGTGTATTTAGAGGTTGTTTGTGGTGTGTGCCTGTGATTTTTCTGTACTCTCTTCCCCTCGTCCCACACATAACATTTGACCTGGCTCTTACTCATATAACACAAATACAGTTACACACACATACACACACAAACATGCACACACACACACACACACACATGTTGTGTCTGTACTGTTGTGGTTAAGAGAGCATGTAGAATGAGTTTTGTATGTTCACCATCATGGAGATTTTTACACCAACCTTTTTTTGGGTTTCACTTTTTGATTTTTTGAACTGCATGACGTGCTCGTGTTTCTGGTGGTTCCTATTTTGCTGCAACACCTAAGTTCTCCCTGAGTTAAACCCACTGGGCTGTATATACCAACACACGTCTCTCCACCCGGTCGACTGGTGTGCTCCACGTCGGGTCAGAGCCCTGGACAGATACATATCCAGGCTCCTGGCCTGTGATGTCAGATGTACTGCACCTGCACACTGCCAGCCACCTTCAAGGGACACGTGAACATTTTTTCCAAGCTCAGCACAGATCCTAATTTGGCCCAGACGTTCCCACACATACACATACAGTACAGTACAGGTCAGGGTGGGAGGAGTGTGTTGGTGTGTAGCCCTGTGGGTCTCCTTGCTGTGTATCTCACTTGTGTATAAGTTCAGGGGTTTCTAAGCTATTAGTTGTGTTGTAAATAATACCTTGTCACTCAGTACCTCTGTACAATCTGTAAATAAGTAAAGGTTACATTTTTCTACTTGTCAGCGTCTTCTTGATAGATCTATCTATCTATCTATCTATCTATCTATCTATCTATCTATCTATCTATCTATCTATCTATCTATCTATCTATCTATCTATCAAAAAAAGAGAAAGAAAACTGAGAAGGAAAACTTATTTCCTGTATCTGTGTCACATGGGCCCACCCATTCAACAAACTAGCACAAGGTCTGGAATGTATTCAGAATGATTCTGTTGCCCCATAGTCTCCAAACTACAACCTATTTGTTTAAAGTTTAAAGCCTAATTTCAAAGCAATCTCAGTGGTTAATATAACATGATAAAGCGACTGAGGATCTATTTAAAGCACTAGCTAAAAGAAATCAATGAACCTGGCCACCTACATATAGTTTTTGTAATAATAGGTTAATACTGGTCTATAGGGACATTAAACACAACTCATCAATACTTTATTAAAAAAATGCCTTGTTAGACAAGACTGTTTATGTATCAGCTTCCGTCTCTGCAGTTTGCTGACTACTCACAGAAAAGAGCTTTTTGGGATTCTGCAGCAAAAGGGCTCTTTCTGCCCCACTCTCCGTAGGCTTTCATAATGCACCCTTAGTGTGAGTGTGTGTGTATGTGTGTGTGTGTGTGTGTTTAGATCAGTGTTCTGGTAAAAGCTTTATTTTTATATTTTTGTCTCCCTTAGGAGACGGACGCTCTAATCTGGTCTGAAGTGGGACAGGAGAGGGGAACACAGAGGAGCACATAGACACACACATTAATGCATGCTGCAAAGCAACACACACTAAGAGCTGGAGGATCTGTCACAAGCCATAGACCAGCTGCAGCCAGAGGAAAAGGAGGAAGGAAGAAAAACAAAGACAAAAGCAGTCTCGCTGCAGCCTCATGGACTTTCTCAAAAATGTCCGAAAACACACAACAGTCAATCTGTACAGGCCCACGCTAGTGTGTGTGCATGATCATGTGTGTAAGTAAGTATGTGTGCTCATCTGTGTGTCGCTTCCTTGGAGACAGGGTGGTAGGACCACAGCGGCCTAATTCTTCCTGACGTGATCCATATGTTCCTATCTAATGGACAGAATAATAACACACACACTCAGACACAAGCCTCTGCCTCTTATTTCATTAACAGAATGGAGCTGCCCCACATGTCGGGCTGTAATGCAGTTACTGTAACACAAAGGAGCAGAATACATGTTTCTTGTAACCCCACAGTAACATTCAAAACCTTACACACTCACAAATACATGTGCATATTCCTGCAGACAGACAGACGTAAACCCCAGGCTACACATACACACACACATCAGAATGGGTGCTCTACCACATATAGCCACACTCTAGGGGTGTGAGATGAAGCAGATAAATGAACATAATTAATTTGCTGGATTAAGACGTCTCCATCTGAGCAACCTCGCGGCTGCAGAGGAGTCAGAAGGAAAACAAGAGGAGTAAGTCAGAGAGAAGTGGATGATGGAGGACGGCGAGGGTGATAGTGCTGACTTTGACAGGGCCGCTGTAGGCTGTTGGCTCTTCCCAAGACTCCAAACATCCTCATTAACCAGCAGTCAGCCTACACACTTAACACGTGTGTGTGTTTGCATGTATTCTTGTGTTCTTAAACTGCTGTGATTGTGTGTGTGTGTGTGCAAAAGAGAGAGAGAGATAGAAGAAGAAAAAGGGAGAGAGAGAGCAGCGTGTCAGCCTACACACTAAACAAACCTATGAAAATTCATAAGGACCTGGCGACGCCTACTCACAAATACTAAAAATACTGGAGTGAGTTGAGCCTAGTCAGAGGAGAGGAAAGGGGAGGAAGAAAAGAGAGAGGAGATGAATAGAGAGAAATGAGAGAGCGGCAGCAGAAGAGGAGGGAGAGAAGACGAGATAGGTGTAACATAAACCAGGAGAGAGGAGAGGAGAAATAATAGTTACATCAACTGCATCCAACTTGGAACATCTATTCTCAGCCTCCAGCGGTCAGCACTCACTTTGTGTAAGAGTGAGTGAGTGTTTCAGCGTGAAAATGTTTTCCCATTTTCCCTGGATATTGTGAGCTTGAGGAAAAAGACAAAAAAAAATACTGCTCCAGTCTTTCTCAGAATGCCGGCGTCCAAGCCTGTCAGTGAGCGGAAGTCCATGTTTGTAAGGATTTGATGGGGTTGGACAGCATTTTACTGTCAAAGTCATCTATCCAGCAGAGGAGGCAGGGTGGGCAGTTTAGATTCTGCCTTTGGAACTGATATATAGTCAAAGAAGACCTTTTGTTCTGGGAGTGTGAGTTGATGTGACGCAGCTCATGTCATTGCTGCTATAAAGGCCATTTTGACAAATGATGTTTGATTGACAGTTCAGCTTTATGAGGCTGTCTACCTAATTACCACCATACACCTGTCAAACATACTGTGGTCAGTATGTCCTTCTTAATTAATACAGAACAAGGAATTACATTCCATGTTGTTAAACCCATACCTTCATCTTCCTCATCAAAACCTGCTGCCTACATTACCCACAATGCTCAGCGAGCAGTAGCTGCACACCTTTTGAGGGGGGGGCTGTTATTTTCATTTTCATTGGAGTCAGCTGGAGACCCATAAACACACTTTGATGTGTAATACCACTGGAGCTCCCTCTCGATAAGCTGCTGATAAGATGTTTAATGTTAATCAATATTTTATTATTGTAATCATTAATGTATATCAGGAGCTGTTAAATGCTCCTCTGTGCTCACTACCTAGCAACTGACTGTCTTCTTAAGGGTAAGAAGCATTAGCTCCTCCTTGAGTGTGAACGCCCTTGCTGCTGTTGACTGGGAAAAGTGTGTGTGGACTGGTCAGAGCCAGAGTTGTGGGTTTAAACACACAAAAGAGGCAAACTAACTTGTGATTGGTGTAACCATCATGATGGGGATTTAAAACTAAGACACAATCTGGCCTCCCAGGCATGGAGCTAAAGCAGTGACTGTAATGTAAAGGCAGCGTCTAGCGTGAGTCAGTCCTTCGTGAAAGTTTAAATGTAAAGGTAAATGTTTTCAGAAACACATTTTACTTTTCTAACTATTTTAGATGTTTAAGTGGTTCTCAAAACAAACTGCCTTGTTGTGTGGTTTGAAACCCAGGAGCAGACAGCCTACAGTGACAGTGTTTGTCCAGTCGGCTGTCCATCCCATTAAGCCCCTCCCCTCAGTGATAAAAGTCAAACATACATACAAAAAAATAAAAAAAATTGTCATTGAAAGGAGACTGAAATGAAGAACAGGTCTAGGATTTCATTGAAAAAGACAAATAATAAATAATAATAAAAAAGATAAATTTAAAATATTTAGATTGTAAGATTATTTTTCTTCTCTGGGCCAATACTTGTTTCAGTGCCAACATAAATAACCAGGGATGTAAAATATTGAATTTTTGGCAATATCCAATAGTTCAACATGGTTCAAAACCTTTTGGTCAATTACCATGGATAAAACCCGCAGGCAGTGATTGCATAATATATTTTTTTTCTATCTCTATGCAAAAAAACAACTTTCCTGCAGTGAAATGACTTCATAAATTTGGTAACGGTGGTGTTAAGAGGAATGCCAATAAGCTATCACAAGCAGGCAGCAACTATGTTAGCAGTTTCTGACACTAAATACCTCCACAGTGCAGATGCACTTGTTTTTTATGCACTCACTGGTGAAATGATATCATTTTTGATATGTCCAGCGGGGAAAGAGTCAGCATTAGACACTGTCAACGTGTCAGGTCAATAACTGCCAATGGGTAAGGGTGCTCATGCTCAAGTCAAGACAAGCAGTTAATGCTGAAAAGAGCTGAGCAGTAGGTACAGTCTGAGATGTAAATGTTGTTGTTTAGCTGTCTTCCTCAGAGATAGCTCAGTCCATCTTCAAGGGCATTTTTACAGTGTGTTTTCTGCAACAGTGGTTCTCAGCTGATGTGAGACATCCATGTGGGAAATTATGTTAACTCTGATAAGACATGTGAGGCATCATGATGCTGTTGAGAAGTAGAAGCGTAGTTTTCTCACTTCAGCTTTCTATCCTGAAAATATTTCTCAGCCTCAGCTGTGACCATCCATTTTTAATCTGTGTCTTACACGTCTTCCACCCTCACATCAGTCCGGCACTAAAATCAGTGCACTCCCCTAATATGCAGGATAAACAGCTCTTTTCACAGCTCTGATGGTGGACTCTCTGCTGGCTTTGGTAAACGCTGACAGATGATGTTTGATTGACACCGCAGTCCCTGTCAGTCAGCTCAGTTTGAGCAACAAAAGCAACATGGCCCCTGGTAGAAAGCTATAAATCTCAAACAAGCACCGAGTGGAGGGATGTCATGCGTGACTGATCACAACTAGTCTCTGCGTCACCTCCTCCCTCTCTCTCTCATTCACACACACACACACACACACATAAATAGTTCTGCCAGGCTATGCTTATGCTAATAGCTGTATGCTAATCAGGGCACTTCCAGGTGCAGAAATAGACGCAGAACATTTAGAGTAAATTTAGCTTTAATAACCTGGCTAATCACACCATTAATGTTACATCCAGCCTGACGCACACGTTCACAGTGTGTAGCATTGTTGTTATTCTAATAGGGGGGTTTCCACCTGACTGCTGCTTGCTGAGGGATGCTGAGAGGCAAGAACAAGGAGTTGGACAAACTCTACACTGTGTGTGCTCCTCTGCTGGCTTCTGCATGTGTGAGAGCGGGTATATGTGAGAGGTGCAGCTCTCTGACTTCACGCCGTTTTGTTGTGTTTGTTTTATTTTGTCTCTTCTATAAATGATGAAGCTCCAGGCGGGAGAGAGAGAAGCACTCAGCTCTCCCTGGGGGGAAAGTGCTCGCTGCTGGGCATCGTCCTCACAGCATCACCCACCTCCCCCCTAGCCCCCAACCATAACGCCCCATGACAGACAAATGAGGACAGTTTGTGCATGCGTGAGACTAAAATGAACCATTTCATGTTTCACCATTACAGAGGCTTCACTGTGTTGTTTGTTGGTATTTTTGTTGATTGTATTGAGTTGGTCATCCATAAAAAGGTAATATATATTAGTGTAAAAAAATGACATTTTAAATTTCCTTCAAACAGTAATTTGTCAGAGCGCTGCCTGTTTCACCTTTTCAAAGACTCCTGTTTACAACACTACCAAATTGTGAATGATCAGCGTGACCATCACCAACATGTATTTAGTAGTCTTGTCATCTGCTTGAGGAGGGGGGAAAAACAGGCTATGTTGTCAAAAAATAAATTGAAGCCCAGAGAAGGTAAATCTTTCTGCCACTTCTAATCTGACTTTGCTTGGTAAAGGGAAGGATGAGGGCAAAGGAAATTCTGTTTATCAAAGACAAAATGTCAAAGATGACACAATAAAGGAGCAGGCTTATTGCAGCCGTAGTCCCTGGCGTATAAAGGGCAAAGGAGAAAAAAACACAGCACAGTATCTATATTGTTGTAAACAAAACTGCTCAAGCCAAAATAGAAAAAAAAACAATAAAAGCTGGAAAAGTAGAAGGTTTGTTCAGTTTTACAGCTTTTATTTTTTTTAAGTTATTAAACAGTATTTGTGAGCACCAACATTAGTGCTGGGTTATGGATTAATATATGAATATCTCCGACTCAAAGTCACAACAACAGTGAATTTATTTCTCCCTGTTTCCAGTCTAATATACTATTTAGCAAGTGCAATGTAAGTGCAATGCAAAAAGACAAAAGAGCAGCACTTAAGAAAACACCTTCATCAATTTAAAAACACATGGGCTGCTCATGCTCGCAGCACAACTAAAAGAAGCAAGCAGCAAGTATCACAAACACAACCCTGTTTCCAGGGCACTATATAAAGTGAGAGTCATTTACTGCTGTTGGAGTTTTGAACCTACTTAAGTCACCAATGAACTAAAATGTGAGTTTTCCATGATTGAACATCCTGATCCCATAATTCTCTGTTAGCGTGCATCACTTTGCGTCACTTTTTAGGATCACTGGATTTTTTTCATTTGTCTGTTTATGTGTGTTTTAATTATTCGGTTATGTGAGTATTTTTTAGCACATACTAAAATGGTTTAGTAAGTAAACTGTCATCTGCTTTTTTTCATTTTTTTGTGTGTTTCACATCGCACTACAACAAATAATACAGGTGCCAAACACAAACTCCATCTTCAGCAAGGTATACATGATGGGGCAGTAGCATGCATCATTGACACAGTCCCAAACATAAGTCATCCTTAAGAGTTTTCAATGGTCCTGAACAGAAAAGCACTTTAAATAAAACAAAGACAAACTGACTTATATACTAAATACATATCAACAGTCATTAGTTGATGGTTGGAATATGAGGAGCGCATGCAAAGCGCTTTTAAACCATGCTGGTCTACATGAAGATTCTTTGTACAAACGTGTGTTGAATGATGTTCACACACCGGGAGTAAAAGCTGAACTAGAGCAGAAGACTCAACAGGAGGCAGCAGAAAGTGTTCTTTCATTCTTAAATACAATCTTACTGCTGAAATGAAACATGTTTCCTACTGACCTCATAAACCAGATATGTTTTTAAACACTTCTCCCGCAGATGGGTGGGTCTGGTAACTATGGAAACCCATAGTTACCAGACCCACCCACTGAGGTCTGCAACCACATATAAACCATCTTTCCCCACCAAACAGTTAGAACTGATGAAGCTGCTTGGATGAGCAGCGAATTGTCTTCAAGAAAACTCTACAAGTCCAGACGCCTCGCTTCAAGAAGATGAATGTGAATACCTGTGCTGTGTCTCTGTCCATGGTGCTGACTGTGGAGCCGGCAGCAGTGCTGGAGCTGTCCGAGGTGCTGACTGTCGTGTCTGCTGCTCGTGGGGAACGCTCAGCCTGTGTCAGATCTTCTTATTATATTTCAGAGATATTACTTGCACCTGTCTGCTGGGACATACAAATGCTTGGAGAAAGACAAAAAGACCTTTTTTGACCATTTGCTTCCCTGCAGCTCACATTAGCTTCTCTCAAAGCTCCTGTGTAGGTTTACATGCAAACAGAGGCAGATTCAGCACTCAGACTCCAACAACAATAGGACTTTAAAATAAAAGGGGACAGTGCAGCAATGTATTTTATGAAATCTAAACCTCCCAAAATCCTGTAAAGGAGCAGGACTGTTATCCTAATCTCCTAAACCCCAAACCAGCAAGCTAGAAAACAGTCGGTTATCAATCTTCCATTCTTTGAGTTAAGATGGAGCTACTAGCCGAGAAACAGCTGCTACCCCCACTGTGACCTCAGTTATGGAAGAAGACTGACTTTAAATCACAAAAGAAAATATATCAGGGCTGAACAACATGGTTCAGCAGCTCCTTGCTACTTGCCAGTTCCAATAAATCTATTCACAGCAGACATTTCGGCTCCACGCTGCAGGAAAGGCACAGGCATATTTGACAATATTAACCACTACCTTCATTTCAGCTGAGCGGGTTCAAGGGTCCTTGTATTGTTCAGCGTGCTTCAGTGTCAAAGCTTGCGGTTGTATTTGATGGAACTGAACCATTGTTAACAAAATGTGTTTCCTCCCGTGCTGTTCCTGCTGTGACGAGTCAAAAAGTCACCGCTGTACCTTAGTCCAATCTCCAAGTGTTTCCTCAGCCCTTCAGCCAATCTGCTGCTCTATGTGAGATTACTGTAGAGGCCAGAAGTCAAGGAACACACACCCACAACTATATATGAGGTTGACTATGAGAAAAGGACTGTAAGTGTTCAAATCATTTATTTACCGACCACAGCAGTGAGGCATGGGTAGAACTCAGAGCTCCTGTTGGGGACCTTTTAATCAGGATTAAAGCTAAAGGGAGCCTTTAACATGTGAGCGATAAGACCACCTAGAGGAGTTGGCTCAGTGGGAAACATAATAAAAACGCAGGCTAGTGCAAATCATGGACCTCTCAGCAGCCAGGAGAGGCTGTGAAAGGGTGACCACTCTTCCACTTCATTACATGCGATTGGGCAATTGACAGCACCAGTTTAATGGCTGACATTCACTCACAGTGACTGCAGCCATGGAGGAGCCTTAAGAGACCACTAGAGAACGATGTTTTCATTAAAACCAAAACAGTCCTGTGTCTATTTTCTGAATCATCATAGTGTTAACATGGAAAATGTGCAGATTAATAATACAGTAAGAGCAGCCAGCAAACGCTTCTTCATTTCCTGTGAATGTGTCTTCAGGATGAAGACTGCTCAGTGCTCTATTCAAGAGCTGACCAACATGTTTGCTTGTTTTTTTCACGTGCCCTACCATACCACCTGTTTCCAACAGCTGAAATCCTGCAAAGTGATTACGGTGCACTGAGCTGAATATAATGTGCAGCAACCTGGTCATTAACGTGAAATGAATTCCCAACAGGCTGGTGAAGGTGATGAGCCCGAAGGTTGCAACTTCAAAAAGAAACCAATAATCTTTTTTTTTTTTTACTTAAGCATTTAGCAAAATCTTCAAGCAAACAGTGATGTGGATGTTTAAGGAGCGATAAGCTAAAAGTTCCACACAAAACAAAAAGTGCAGTTGAGGACGATGGTAACATCTCTAGACGGGCAGGTCAGAAAATCACCAGTCACTATAGGACACCATTAGTGTCTGCACAGCATGGAACACAAGTTACTGTTACTTCTTATTTGTATTCACACTTGTACAGTCCAATTTCCCCAGTTAACTCAACATGCATGTGTTTAGACTGGAATCAGATGGACTGTCCGCAAAATCATCAGATTAATACTCATTAAATATATTTTCATTTTCTTAGAAATTTATGTTAAAAAAAATCATAGAGCTGAGACTGGAAGGAAAGGTTCTGCGTTTTGTGATAAGGCCACCTCAAGGTCACAGACTGCAGATTCCGTTAAAGCACCCTCATACATGACTTCAGGGGGCTGCATCTACAGGGTGATTCAGGTTTCACTGTTCAGCAGGTCATTAAGAAGCTTTCTCACCCTCCTGTGAGGAGCCCGTCCTTCACCTTGAGCTCTCCAACAAGGAAAAACTGTCACTCAGGCTGGAATCAGTGCAGAATTGTTCTGTGTAACGTCTGAAGCCCTCTGATGAAACAAGCAGTGCCTGACAGCCATAAGCCTAAAGGCACTCCTGTTCACCTCTGCCATTGGAATGAATAGATTTCTGATCTACCACTTGTCCTTAACAGGCTTGTGGCAGTGACACAGATACAGATGTTTGGGCAAGTTTAGGCAATATGCTTCTTTTTTAGGCCACAAATCTACTCGGTCAGATTTCAGAAAACAGGAGAGTTTGGAAAAAATGATTAAAGCCGAAAGGATTGTTGGCTATAAAGAAACTACTTTATCAAAACTGTACAACCACATTTGTATACTCAGAACATTTCTTTTGTGTGGTCACTTACTTCCATGCAATTTCTGCCTCTTATCCTTCCACCCTATGTCCTGCGCTCTTTATGGCATTGGTGTCTAACAATACCCACAATGCACTGCTCACTGCCGATGGCAATGGGCAGAGCCAACTTAACTCTTGAGGCCAGGCCTCATCTGTGTGTGTGTGTGAGAGAGAGAGAGAGAGAGAGAGATGTACTGCTGTCTTCTGTCGGTGTACTGCTTGTATCAAGGGGAGTTCATCTACACACACACACACACACAGATGTACAGCACACACACATATACAGCACACACAGACAGCCATGCATGAAACATAGTTTGCATTAAATACTTGATGAGGTGTGTGAGGCTGTCAGGCGCCGTTCTGCAGCTCAGTGAGAATACTTGTCGCACCCAATGAACAATTTTGTCTTGTGTAATGTCTCCTGAGCCTCAATGTGGGGATTCTGCCCTGAGAAACAAGGTCCCAACAATCTGCTTATATAAACTACTGTACATACACACATTACAGATTGACATACTATAACAAACAACGTTCAGATGATTACAAAATGTTTTACGGTGTTTAGAATATGAACCCATGGGCTATAACAACCTCTTTCTCTTTAGTTTCTTCTGAATAACTTCAAAGTAATTAAATCATCTTATTCCACACTGTGCGCCTCTATCATGCTGTTTATTCTGTATCAAACTGGCTGTCAGTTGGAAACAACAAAACAACAGATTGCCTGTGTTAATGTTTGATTTTTATGGACCCATTTATCCTCCCTAGACTTTTGTTCCTCCCCAACAATGTCACCTGACTAACTCTAAATATTCTTCTTCTTCTTGGGAGGACAGTCACACTCTTTAACAGGACATTGCTGGCATCGTTGAGGGTGAAATATAAATGGATCATGATACATGAGGAAAAGATTGTTTACCTTTATATTTTAGCACTCTGTCATCTAACAAATAAAAAAAACAATTAGAAGAAGTTCACCTTGGCTCTAGCCAGTTGCAACATTGAGTGTGTTATTAATGGATTCTTTCAGGAAAGTAGCAAGCTTGAAGGAGAAGAAGGTTTCAGAAGCCGATCTGTCTTAGCTCATTTCAAAGTCCATTCATTCCCACTGAAACATTTCGTGAAGAGCCGACTAGTTTTACGCAAACAATGCTTAAACAGCACATTCCAACTACAGGACTATTTTCAGTGCTAGATGAAGTGTTGCTGGTTGCAACAACAGATTTAGGGCTCATGTATTATTGTTTAACAGCTACTCTGTCCCATAGATCTCCATTTTAAATGTCCAGTTTACAAATACTTAAAAAAAAATCACACTTGCTGGCCCACCTCAGCTCTACCCACTCTCCACCAATATTCCCATATTCAGGGGGTTAGGCTCTGCTAAAATCAATTATGGAATTTTTAAAATCTCCTTCAGCACAAGGATCAGAAGTAGTAAATCTGGCAAATGGCAGCTTAATGACTTGGAAGACATGGTGCTTTTTGAATAGAAGTCACAGGTTTTTGGAGCCAGCGGTAACTTTTAGTGGAATTGCACCTCAGTTTAAAGCTGGGGATGTTGCTGCTTTGTTGGTTTTGGTCTTTTTGTGGGATTTGTTGCTGGTAAATAAATGCTAGATCAGAAGCTTAAAATGAAGTTTGTTTTCCATCCATCTATTCTCTTAACCCACTTTATGCTACATAGAGTCACTGGGGGCTGGAGTCTATCCCAGCTGTTAATGGGCAAAAGGATACACCCCACCCCCAAACTAATATTAAGTCAAAGTTTCGTTCTTACACACACACATACTTAAGGTCTACAGAAATAGGCACAAGCACACACACACACCCGCAGACATCTCAGGTCTCTGGAGCTGCACCTTCAGGCCAGATTAGTTTGAGTGACTCAGAAGCAACTCTCCTGCTGTGTAATTGAACACTACTACTACCCTCCCAGTTCACACACTTAAAGAAACACACACACACAAACCGGTGTGTATACATGCATGGTGGTTATTGTGTAAAATCGTACATTGTAAGGAATCTTGGATAAAAAAGACCAGTGAATGTGAGAAGAAGGAGTGTAGAAGCAAGCGAGAGCACAGAGAGATGTAAGGCACAGGGGTAAGGAAGAGAGAATAAAACAGGGGAGCCTTCTCTTTCCTTAAATACTCCTGCTGAGATGCTGCTCCGCTGATCAAACGCTTAGAGAAAAGAGGTGAGGGGGCGCGCGTAGGAGGAGGAGAGAGAAAGAAAGGTACAGAGGAGAAGAAAGGGAAAGAGAGGCTGCTGAACAGAGAGAATGAGAACCAGGTAGGGGATAAGAGGGAGAGTGAATAGTGGCAGCTATCATATTAGAATTGTAAGAGGTGTGACAGGATGAACAAAGATTTGACTTCTACAAGATATTAGTGCCCTCTCAGCCCTCTGACTGTCCAGCTGCTTTTTATCTGTCAGTTTTCATTTCATCACAAAAAAAATCTGTCGCGTACCTGTTACCGCAGCAGAAACACTGACATCAGCCCACTGGCACTCTGCTGACGTCAGTGACAGTGATGACCGCCATCTTAGGGATATACAGGGGGACACACGGTTTAGGTTCTGTACCTGCTGAAGTGTGTGTATGTGTGTGTGTGCGTGTGTGTGTGTGCACGCGTGTGTGTGTGTGTGCGTGTGCGTGTGTGTATGTGTGTGTGGGACCATATGACAGTTCTTGAAAAAAAGAGTCTACCCCAGTAGACTCTGCGTCAGCATGCTAGCACCTCCAAACACAGACTGGACTGAAATACAGGACTTAACTTGAGCTGACAGCCAGAACACACACTTGTCACACTCTGAGAGTGACATTAGGTGATATGTGAAAACACACTTTTGTTAGCCTTTTGTCATGAAAACAGTTTTTGTGTAGAAAAGAAGACATTGAAGCAACGACTCTGTCAGTTGTTGAAATTTGAGAATGAAGTTGTTATGTAGGCGTTTTCAATAGTAATAATAGCTAAGTTATATAATTTATTGGAAAACGCTAACAAATGTTAATGACGCACTTTTGTCAGGGAGACTGGGGTTGATGCCTCCTGCTGGACTGCAAACATTAGTTTACTTTTGTTTTGACTTGTGATACATTTATTTATTGCAGCTACTACTGCTTTCGGAATAGCTTTTTATGAAGTGTGCTGTACTTCAGTGTCACAGGGTGGGCTGGACCTTAAGCTCTTATTCGACGTGAGGCGGGGTACACCCTGTGCAGGTGACCAGCCTACCACAGGCCTAACATAGAATGAACCAGTCCCTCTCACACTCACATCTATGGCCAATTTAGGCCCCGTTCACACTGGGGAAAAAATGTGGCTTAAGCAGGATTTGGCCACATCCAGATCAATCCAGATGTGTTTTTTTCCGAGTGTGAACACCCCCAATCCAGCTGAATCCAGTTTGATTTCAAGCCGGCTAGATCCACCCTCGAGAGGTGGATCTAGCCGGCTTGGCTTAAATGTGGCTCAGGTGTGAACGCAAATGTGGCTAGCGAATCCGGCTTGCCACATTATTAGCCATATTACGAGGCGCCACCTAGTGGTTTGGAGAACAGCAAACACGCTGGATGAAGCCGGATTGAGTGCGGACACAACTGTGTGCTAGCCAGATTTGAAAATAGGTCTGAACGCATCCAGCTTAAAGGCTGTCTGGGCTCAATCCTACTCTAGCTGGAATGACTTTCTCCAGTGTGAACGGGGCCTTAGAGTCCCTAATTATCCTAACATGCACGTCCTTAGTATGTGGGAGGATCCCAGGAATCTTCTTCCTGTGAGGCAACAGTGCTAACTACTGCACCAGGAATAGATCCCTTCTTGCCTAAAGGCATTTTAGGCAGACTTCCCTGCTATTTTCTCTATAAGTGATGATAACCTAAGAACAGGACAACATGCACTTTAGTCATATGACCACATGAGGGAGCTGGACACGTACACACTGCTTGTTTCAAAGGTTTGGAAACTTCCTGTTACCCTGTTTTGTTAACATATAATAACATGGGAGGTATACAGACAGAATACATTTGACAACGTCAAGTTGGCAAAATAAAAAGCTCTATGTGTCATATAAAGGGGGAAGACTGGAAGCTGTTTCTGAATGCAGCACATCTCACTGCTAGAAATCCCGAGAGAACTCCATCTTTTTTTTCTCCTTCAAGGCCTGTGCTGTAAGCCCACTGGTACAGTTTTTCCATTTGAAGACCACTGTGAAGAGACCACCAATGATATTGCAAACAAGGTTGTCAATCTGGTTTGTCAATAGCATCATTTGAAATTCT
The DNA here is from genome assembly GCF_900634625.1 of Parambassis ranga. Taxonomy (NCBI): domain Eukaryota; kingdom Metazoa; phylum Chordata; class Actinopteri; family Ambassidae; genus Parambassis; species Parambassis ranga. The sequence continues at coordinate 19,031,055 of NC_041022.1, read as the reverse complement.
GCCAGGTCATTTCACATGACAGGCCGGGCATCAGCAATGAACACAGCTGAAGGAAGACACTTGTTCCTGAAGATGCCTTTGCTTGGCTTTTTACAGCACACCATTCAACCTGGGACGTCTTCATGAATTATCTTCACAAGTCCTCTTGTCGTGCTGGTTCTTCTTGATTCTCAGAAATACATTTCTGCCAACGTTTAGCTTTCAAAATAAGATTCGGTTTTCTCACATCTCTGAGAGCTGATGGCTAACATCAATTTGTCTGCCATGCCCTATTTAACATCAGGCTTACACTTCAAAGGGTCACAGTCCCAATATGCATGTAAATGAACACTGTTTAGCTTAGCTTTCATTAATTTTTTAAAAATCAGGTGGAAGCTACAAATATCATAACATCTAGGAGTTTTTTGTTGTTGTGTATTTACTTATTTTTTCATTTTAAATACTCAGTTCATAGGGTCTCATGACTTCTTTTATTGCTGCTAATTGGAACAATTTAGCATTTCTGCTGTGATAAAAAAATTGTATTGCATTGTTTATTCCCCCCTGTATTCCTCTGGCGTGTTGTTTATTATGCATTTGCATTCTATTTATCATGCAACCTTTGGAAGTGACTTTTAAGTGTGACCAGAAGTTGGAGATATATGTTAGTTAATGATGTTAAGTATGAAGTCAACACATTACGCTCCTTCATTAGCATGGACACTCATGAGTTCATCTGCCATGCATTTATTCATACATTAAATTCATGCTGAGGCTTGCACTTAGGCATGAATTACAGATTAGTCACATACACTTGCATTAAAGTGTAGCTTTATGTTATGGATCATTTCGATGAGAGCATGACAGTTGAGGAGCGGCTGTTCTTCAGTCAGCCTGCCTCTGTAGGAGCTGAATGTGCTTTGAGGTCGTGTGAATCACGAGTTACAATTAAGGAGCTAATCGCTATGATACTGCATTGTGATACATAAGTATTCTGAATTCATAACTCAAGCAGCAGCACAGATCAAAAGCCCTTGTTTTGCATGAAAGCCCTCGCAGTAATTAAAGGTGGATTCACACTGATAACACAGAGCAGGGGTTCAGACACTGTCATAGAGTTCATCTGAAAGCTTTTGTATTCATGGTGGCATTTAGCATCTATCTAGTCCTTGAGTGTGTAATGTATATATGAAAACACATTTTAAATGACTGTGAAGAGAAGTGTTTTCTTCATCCTCCTCGCTACTTGCTTTACATTTATCCAGGTCACAGCAAACCAGACGGCCTCCTCTCAACAACTTCACCCTGCAAACTTCCTCTAACTTCGTCCTGCTCCTCCTGCAGGATTAGGGTTGATTTGATACCCGTTGAGTGAACACAGCTTTCTCACTCTGAGGGACTGAACAGCTCAAAGCGGTGACCCAGGCACCTCACACTCTTTCAGCACCTCAGACAGGATACCTCAGGGAAAACAGGGATAAGCTGTTATAAATCCACAAAACACATTTACACAGGATTAACAATTCCCTGGGCCCCTCTGTTATTTGTTTGAAGAAAAAGTATTGGTCCGCTGCTCGGTGGTCGGGGCCGTGGTTTCTCCAGAGTTTTAGGCTCCGCAGTTGATGGTAGTCAGGGAGACTGAAGGCCAAATTGTACTCCAAAGAGGAGGAGATATCAGTCCATCTGAACAGAGTGAAAAACTCATTTCAAATGTCTTGATAGGGTCTTCTGGGTCATATATAGTCTGGCAAAAATAATTGAAAATAAACAGAATCTGCCTGCTTACACAGATTCATTTTAGTAAAGTGATTAGCAAGCACTGTGGGCAGGCATCACAAATGGTTGTAGCATCACATTTCACAAACGCTTATTGCTCACAAATTACAGATGGGCTGTACGGGGCTTTGTGTGCTCACTCATGGGTCACAGATATGGTGTTTGTTTTGATCAGTGAAATGTGTCAAAGTTAATGCTAGAGGAAATTATCTGTTGTAATGTTGTTAATGGCAGCACTCATGATGCAGTTTTGGGTGAAACGGCCTCAGGGAGAACCTGGCTGTGAACATGGACAGAGCCTCGACGAGCAGTTCAGTTATGAGCTTATGTTACAGGTGTGTCTGCTCCCATAGTTAGTATGTGCAGAAAATGGTGATGGCCTGCTGTAATCTTAATGCTCTACATACCTCTCCTACTGAAGGTTGTGACAGAGCTACATTTTTACAGGGATTCTGTCTCTGATCCTTTAAACACACACTAGAACTGAATCTCCGCTTTGACAGACAGGATGAATGATTACAACGACCGGGCTCTTTCAATGTATGGGCATGTGAGAACTGCATTAAGATAGACTTGAAACATTCATAACCTTTTCTTTAAGCATGTCAGGATAAATCTAACCCATCCCCACACCTTCCACTTACCACAGGTGTCATTTTATGAGGAGACAATGGGACTTGTCACCTCTAATATTTTGTATAAATCATTTATACCCCTCAATTAACTCTAAAGAGTGTCTGTTATGATCTCGCCTCGCCTCAAGCCCGTGGGACAAAGAGAAACAGACAGGGAGAGGCTACAACATTCAATGCTAACTCTGAAGTGAAGCTGCACATGTTAAAGGAGAAAGGTTTACTTCATTGTCCAGAAATTAAACTGTATGGGACGGATGGATGGATGGATGATGGATGGATGGATGGATGATGGATGGATGATGGATGGATGGATGGATGGATGGACGGAAGGACGGATGGATGGATGGATGGATGGATGGATGGATGGATGATGGATGGATGATGGATGGATGGATGGACGGAAGGACGGATGGATGGATGGATGGATGGATGGATGGACGGACGGACGGATGGATGGATGGACGGACGGACGGATGGATGATGGATGGACATGACAGCTTCCTAAAACTGAAGTTATAATGATTTTTGGACCACCACCACTAGCAGCTAGCTGGAATATAGTACAGAATTGTGTTTAGTATTAAATAGCAACGAAACAGTCTGTTTAAATTCTCTCATCATTGTTCAGGTCAGTATGTGCCAGTGTTTTTGTGGTATATCATGTACAGGAATCGTAACCCATTAAGACCACAGTGCACATGGGCTACAGTGAAGTGCTGTATATGATTTTAATGGCAGTCCCCAGCAGATGTCACCCCCATAGCTGAAATGAAATGATGCCCTTTCTGCTAATAAGCTTTCTCACTGACCTCCAATGAGAAAGCAGACATAGACCTTTCTACCTCCCAAATGGTATGTCTAGGAGCTTTAGGAATTCCTGAAAAATATCCTCCTTTCTTTAGACAGTGATCTGACTCAAGCCCAGTGTGTCCCTGTACCTGCAGAGCACAGCCAGGTCACTGATCTGCCTCCATTTTCTAAGTAACCAAAAGGATTTCTGTACTTCTCTGATGCTACCTCAACCGTCGCCTCCGAGCTGCCTCTGATCCGGGCCTTTTCAGCTCAAACCTTTCTGCTGGATTTTCTTCATCTCAAAGAGACCTCCTTTTTCAGCTGGACAGGCTTATTTAATCACCATGTCTGCAGCCAATTCTGAAGTTGTTGCAGTAATTATTTTTTTGGCTACTTGGAGAAAGAAATATAACACTCAACAGTAAAATTATCCTCCAACAAATTATTAACAAATGAGTAAACAAACATCTACTGAAATAACACAGTCCCATATCCATGCATATTGAGGTAGTTGCTGCCTCTTGACTCTGTCTGTGTCAGCAGGAATTGTACCGTTTAGAAACTGCTCTGAACATTGATGTAGTCTCATTTCTTACAGTAAAGACCATGGGACACCTTTGTCATTCATTTGAGCTGCATATCTGGCCATCTGACTATCTGGGTCAGGAGGAGCTCGGAGAACTTCTCTTTGCATTTTTATAACACTTTAGTGATGCAATAGCCACCCGGTGGTAGGTATAGCAACATTATACACAATCATACAACAATATTGCACAAGGCTCAGTGAAGCTTTGAGTGTACAGTCAGTTTTTTTGTCTGTGTTGAATTTTAAATAGTTGTTATTAGCATTTTTTAAATTGCTGATTGCCAGTGCTGCCCTCATTGGTCTAGTGAGTCACTCATGTCCCCAATCACTGTATCCTCTTTTTCCCCTTGTTTACTTCTTACTTGTTGGCATGTCTACCAACTCACAACAAACCGTACTAAACAGGAAAAAGGACAGCTTGATGTCTATTGTTGATGGTTCATTATCAGGTAAGTGTCCATTGTTTTCTTTGATGTGTTAAAACATGGCTACATCATAGTTTCAGTACTAAAGCACTCACACACCTCTATGTCCTCGACCTCTATGTGAGTACCACATTGTGGTAAGGGTCAAAACTGCTGTGCTGAAAACAACATTTTCTGTTTTGCAGGCTCAGTTTTTCAGCTAAATGGTGAGCAGCACAGTCCGGTGAGGGCCTGAATGTTGAGAGATGGATGCATAGAGGGACCGTACAGGTACAGCTCTGTTAAAGCCTAATGGCTCCTAAAGTCACACCAGGTAAAGCCTGCTGAAAAATTTAAAATGTACCAAAACAAAATATCACAGAATGTTGAAAATATGGAGCGGTGCCGAGGAGAGGGCAAATGGGACTATGAGTGTGTGTGTGTGAGGGCAAAAGTGTAGGTGTGCATGAGTGAGAGAACATGTAGAGGAGCTGATCCTATCAGACTCTTGTCAGGTCCTGTTGGGTTTTCTATATAAATCTGAGAGCAAGGAGACTTGTGCATCACTTTTTGCCCTCATCTCTTCTATATGTTTCACACACACACCCTGTCAGTCTCTTCCTGTTTTCCTTTCTACATTTCCCCCTTTCTCACATCATTAGTCTCTACGTGTCTCTCCTTATTCTCTCCCAGGAGCTCAGTGAGGATTTAGGCCTCCTCTCCTCCTAGACTCACCTACATCCTTTCATCCTGTTCCCTCCTCTCATCCTCCTCCTCTCGCCCCTCTCCCTTCTTTTCTTCTCCCCTCTCTCTCTCTCTCTCTCTCTCCCCACTCCTTGCTTAACCTGCTTCCAGAGCCCAAAAAATAAACCCAAACACACAAGCAAACACACACTCGCACATTACACACTGTGCACACGCATACAGAATCAAGCCCAAACTCATCTGCAGCCAACAGCAAACATCTAATCCTTATGCTTGGGGAGGAGGGGGACCTTGCAATCATTCTTGCTCTTTTTCTGCCCCACCATTCATTTTCTTATCTCTTTTCCTCTTCAATCAGTTTCTCCATCCTTTAATGCTTGCCCAGCATCCCACTGGTAGGTGTTGCTTTTGAGGACATGCTGGAAAGGCTTCCTCTTTTTGAACCTTCGTTTCACACACAAGACAGGCATTCATACCATGCTGTAGCCAAACCCACTCATCGGCACACCTTCCAATAAAAAGTGAAATGGGCTGGTGTAGTATGTAGTAGGGGGTGAAACCTGCTGCCTGTAATCTCCGCATGGCACATGACTGAAAGTGCTGGTCTTGAAGCGACGATGCTGCTGCTGCTGCTGCCCTGCTGCGCTGGATGCTGCTGCCCCCCTGTGTTCGGCCATGGGAACTGCAACCCATCTTCTTTAATGACCGTTTGATTTTTAGAAGAGTTGCATCACGACCCCCTCCTCACACACACATAAACACACACACACACACACACTACCATCACCACCACCTCTGCTTCCCCTCTCTCTATCTACACTACCACCACAACCCCTCCTCTCTGGGTTGGATAAATATTGCTGGAAGATATATAACGTGTTGCTATGGTGATCAGCTTGTGGGTTTTTTTCATGGCGTTTGTGGAAGACAGGGACATGCTGGTGCGCATGGTGCTCTGAATATCTGGTGTGTGTATTTGTGTGCGTGTATGAGAATTTGTGCATGCCATCATTATGTTTGAGAGAAAAGGAGGGGAGAGGGAAGATGTGTGTGTGTGTGTGTGCTGAGAGGCTCCATTTGAAGGGGAGGAACATTCACAAAAACATAGCAGACCCAAAAATAGTACACAATCTCTCAGACCTTGTGTTTTTATGCATGCCACGCACTGCTCACCTACCATAGCCTATGTGCAAAAAGAAAAGAAAAAAAAAAAACTAAGCGCCCTGACTAGCAGCCATCTCTGGGGAGTGTTTAACCTCTCTTGATTCCCCTCCTCCCCTCCTTCACTGTTTCCTTCAGCACCTCTCCATCTCCCACCATCACCCCTGATCTCCGGCTGCTCCGTCTCTCTGGGGACACATTCTCAGTCTGCCTGATTGGCTTCTGTTTATGTGCATGTGTTAATGTGTTAATGTGTCTGTGTGCATGTGAGTGTATAAGCATGCTGTCCTCTATCAATTAGTGCAAGCTGGTGCAGCAATTACTGCTATCCATTGTGTTTATGCCGTGTATGTGAACGCACATCCGTAGATGCACGCAAGGGATAACTAGTGCATCATTGATCGCCAGCTGTCTGCCATCAAAAACTCCCTAATGGTCAAGCCCACACAGAGACACAATTGCCATGCGTGTTTGTGTGTGCGTCTGCAATGGTTCACAAGATAAACCACCAACTCTCTCTTTGAGACCAGACGGCATCCTAGGAGACACCTATATATGTGTGTGTGTGTGGGTAAGAGAGAGTGCAGCCCAGATGGCCATCTTCGAGGGGTTTTCTGGAACATTCAAACACTTGTTGCTTCTCGTCATGTCTCTTTCTTTCACTCGTTCTCTCTCTCTCTTCCTCAGACACACACACACACACACACACTGCTTCTTTTGAAGTGTGAAACAGCTTGCGGTCAGCTCTGCTCCTCTTCTATGGTGCCATCAAATAGCAGCCTTTAGAGCCTTCAGATACATGATGAAACAAAAACAACTATGCAGTGTTAGCAGAGGAAGGAAAGAACAGATATTCTTGCTGGATGTGTTGTGAAACAGTTTGCAGTTTTTTTCTTTTCCAAACACTGGCAGAGGGGCGTCTCACTACTTAAGTGAGACCAAAGTGTGTGAGGTCAGATGTGTACGGTTGACCTAGAGCTCTTTTCTCTGCCTCTTCAAAGGCTGTGGTACTTCCTTTATTAATGTTTTAGTGCTTTTGTTTCTTTGTCAGTGATTTAGTGAAGACAGACAGCAGCGCTTAGCATCCTAGAGCAGTGGCGTGTGTACTGGCACTGAGGTCAAACTCGCTGTCAGAGCAGACAGAGACATGGAGTCCAATGTCTGTAAAGATGTTTGATATGAAAGGAAAAAGGAGGTGTATTTTTAAAACACAGAGAAGATAGTCTCAGATCTGTGGTGTTTTTTTTTTATTATTCATTTTCCATTTTAGATTAAGACAGTGTGTCGATTCTTGGGAAATTTGCACTGATTATTTGTGGATTCATGGCCTTTGTGTAATGTGCATGCCGACATACTTGAGATGAGTGATGAGTTGAGATGTAAAACAAAAATGTAATTGATTAACCCTGTCGTTGGATTAAATTTGTAGGAGTGGAGTGGTGAATAAAATGTCTGTGTAGGTGGAAATGGTTGTGACCTATTTGGAAAGATAAGTGTGGATAAAATGTGCTTGTGGTTTTGGTGCTACTTCATCCCAGGCAGGCATGTTTTAGCAGAGGTCTACAGCTTTCAAAAAAGTGCCTGATGCTTCAGGACTGTTCTCATCACATTGTTTGGTTTTGGTTTTGAGTTAAACAATGCCACTGTGAAGGTGAGCCGAGCACATAACTACCTCTTATTATTCATCCATCTTGTACACCAGTAAATCAAATGCACACTAATGTATCGTGTCACCCCAAATCATATCTGAAATGCTAGTTTGAATATATTTTATAGTGGTTTGTGTCTCTTAGCAATGTCTAGGATAAAACTTAATTAATCCCAGAGGATATATAAAATATAAGCGTATAAATATAAAATGTCAAAACCACAAATCAAAGCACAGTGAGCAGTATGACCATACACAATGTATGTTGTATCACTCTACATAAGGTGATGATAAAGGTGCTACAATATAGACCAGTGGAGAGTGTGAACATTATCAGTCCTACTGAGTTTAGTAGTTATGTTGATGGTTTTTATTTGAAACAAAATTAATTTGTTTTTCTTATTAACATATTATAATGTCACTGTGTGCAGCACCATAAGTTTCTGAGAAGAAAAAGTGAAAAAGAAGGTGGTGTCACCCCCCAGTGTTTGGAAAAATGAACTGCAGAGTACAATATTTGCTCTGAAGTTAGTTGACAATTTGATTTTATAGACTTATGCTTTAGAGCATAGCAGCTCAACTGCTTGTACTTCCAGATCCTTTTTTTCCTTCTGCCCTTGGTTGGCATGAACAAATAACCGAGCATTTACGCTCTTACAAGAAACAGAATAACGTAGTTGGTTAGGAAACAGAGAAATAAGAAAGCATTAGCCAACAGAGCCATAATGGCATTGAATAAAAGCTGAAACACTCAAGTGAGTCGCTTGCACTACACTGAAATATGATGTAACACAACCTCTGTAGTTGTACAGAGTGTGCACTACATCTTATTTCAAAAATAATTTCAAAATTATCAGATAGAAAAACATTTTTTTTCATTTTGTACTTTATTGTCAGAATTATTATTGTATGTGGACTTGTCAATGGGTTTTCTTTTTACAATATGTACCACATATATCAGCACCTACATGTTATTTACACACATTACACAAGATTGTATCACAAAGCAGTGTGTGACATAAGCAAAAACAAATGTCTTGCCAAACCAACACACACACTCACACACACTAGTCCATGAGTTGGCTAACTTAAAATATTACAGCCAACGGCCCCTACTATTTCACAAGGCAACTGCCCCCTGGTAATTTTCTAAGTTTAAAGCTGAAATCACAAGTGGCAAAGTGTGGTAAATCTGAGAATAGAAAACAAGGTGATGGCAATGAAACAGTCTTGTTTAATGGGTCATATGTAAACATCAAGGTGCAAGCTTACTGCTTGTGATGCAAATATTCCAACAAATAGTACTCATTCAACTCCTACTTAGATTGTGATAGGTAAACTGTGCGTATTTGATTTTAGTAAACGTGACTATAGGTAACAGTGAAGTTATGAAATTGCAAAACAACAATGTAGGACATGAGTACTTGATTCCACTTATGTTTGAACTGGACTGACCTGCTTTGTGATAAAACCTTGACTGAGACTGCAAAGAGCAACTAAAGAAAATAAAAATAGGATGAACTTAAGTACAAGAAGAAATCATTCAGGTCAAGTAGATGCTGGATTTGCCAGGACCCTGCATTCACAACCCACACACACTCACCCTCTCACACACTCACTGTTGCACAACAACCAGAGATACTGTAGCAGCTTTCTCAAAGGCAAAGACGAGTACAACACAGTAAGTGGCAGTTCTGCTGTCAGATACGCAAACACACACACGCACACACACACAGCAGCAGCAGAATGAGATACACACGCTGACAAGCATTTTTAGTCGAGTCACACAGCAGGGAGGCTTTTCAGCCTCCTGTGAGGAGCCCCGAATTTCAGTCCAGTCTGGTTTGGCCAGCACACCACAGAGGAAGTATGCTTGAGGAAAAAGAACTGCAAACAGTAGGCAACAGTCTGGTTCATCTGATTATTCTTTGTGAAGCACGAAAAAGCCCGGCCAAAAAAAAACAACAAACCATCAAAACGCAACATTCTGACATTTAAGAATTTCAAGTGTAGAATGTGCTTGCTTCAATATCAGTCCTACTGAGGGCAGCAACAATTTGCTAAAACAGAACAGAAATCTACCGTGACAATGATGAGTGTCGAAAAAAACGATGGGTCTGGAGCATAAACGAGTGGCTAAATATGTAGGCTGATAAGTTGAAGTTTTTATTTTATTGTAGCATTGCAACTAAAGAGGAAGATGTCGATGATTGGCCAAGGCATCAGTCTCCATCAGCTGTCCTGTCGGCCACCAAGGAAAGGACAGAGGAGGGATCAAGGTGTAGGAAAAGTTCAGAGCATCCTGTTACGTTTATGAGTAGGTGAGTCTGTGATGACATCACTACAGGGAGCAGGGCCTCGTTTGCGATTGGCGGTAGAATCTAAATGGAGTGCCATTTCCTCAGTTATGAAGGTGTTGAGGTCCACATCATGAAGACCATTCCTACGGCGACTGAGGGACTGGGCGGGGTGAGTCGGGGAACCCGGAGGACCAGAACGCACAGAAATGCTGGCCATTGCACCACTAAGGCCTAGAAAGAGAGGTAATAATAGTAAGTCACATCAAACTGTATGAATAGTGGCATAACAGAACAACCTAAACGTGGCACTTTGGCTTACCATGCAGCGCTATGGCCTCCCTGAATGGCTGCAGGTCGGTCTCCACAGAGTTACCCGTCTCTGGTGGTGTTGGTCTGCTTCCAGACACCATGGCAACTCTGGGTGGGGCACGAGCTGTCCGTGGAGGCGGAGCCTTGCCACACAGGAAACTGATGAGATCTTCCCGTCTGATAGTTCTTCTGCGTTTCTTCACCCATGCAATTACCTCCTTATTCCTTCGCTGGTAGCCCAGGTGTATGCCCAGGTCATAGCTCCGTTGACGGGCCTCCATACTCTCTAGAGGAAAACAAGAATGGATTGATTTTAGTAAATCTGGTTCATACAATCAAAAACTACTTAAACTAATGTCAATTACATTTAGCATTTTAGGATGACATATTGAATGTAAGTAATAAAAGACTGATGACAAGATGGAAAATACTTAAATTAAGAGTACTTGCCTTTGTACAAGTTAGTCACAGCTGTTGCTGCATTCTGGAAGGGCACCCACAGAGAGAGCCCTTGCTGTTGACAGACTCGATCTGAAAAACAATTTATTACGACATTAGTTCAGCATAAATCCCATAGCAAAGATGATTTATATATTGAAAGTCAGCCTGAACCTACTTCACGTGCATATACCTAGACAGGAAATTAAAGGCTGGGGGCTGCAGCCTTTCAATACAGGTTTCATTAAAATGTCTAAACAGGATCAGTTTTCTTATTTAAACTTTATGTCTTTACTGATTAGGCCAATCATGAGACTGCTTACTTGGTCTGCCAATTATAACTGGGAGGATAATTACTGCTTTTGGTACGTCTTTCATATATAAGGTTTCAAATTGAATCAATAAGCTAAAATAAAGCCATACAGACACCAAAGAGAAGCACAAGCAGTAACATTTTTATAATAAAAACTTTTTAGACCACTTCAAACCACGTCACACTTTGGGTTATTTCCCGTGTGTGCTAATACTAGAAGCTGACAGGGGCCCCAAGTCATTTCCGAGCAACACATCTTTTGAGAACAAGATTTTGAAAACGGTCAGCAGGGTGGGTGAGATTTCAACTTGAAACATTTACCTTAATCCTTTCGCCATTTTGTTCTAGTTATAAACAGCGCCGTAGATATCACTAGAGAGGCATTTAAACTCGTGCCTAGGGACAAAATGTCTGTATCTCCGCGTCTCTACATTTTCACCACACCGTTGTGACAATTATGTCTGTATTGAAGTGTCAACAAATTCTGTTTTTAGTCTGCAGCCCCCTTCCTGTGTATCGCCATTTTGACTAGCTAGATAGCCGTTAACGGCAGAACAAAAACATTTTATGGAGGGCCATGTTGTGTCTAAACAGGGAGGACAAATGTGCTGACTACTAAATAAGCACGCAGGGATATGTTGTCTTGGGTTTTGGGGAAGACACGGTTGTAGTTTTAAATAAAATTGTTCTGTCGAGGAAGACGTCTGACAGTTGAGCAGGCCACTGTCAACCAGATTCAGCCCTGTTGTCCGACACTCTGACACGGTCACCGGCTGTTAGCGGCCGCTAGCGTTAGCTTTGGTATCAGTAGCTTCAGTTAGCTAGCAAAAGAACAGGGTCACAATATAGTTAAGAGACCCAAATAATAGAATAGTCCCATTCGAATACTTTATTTTAAGACTATCAACCACACACATGGAAACCATAAAAACTTGTCGTACTGTAGAGAAACCGCTGTGAGTAGCTACCGCTACTGTTAGCTCAGCAGTGCCCTTTGTGTTTCTCTGCCCCGCGACAGCGTCCGTTAGCTGGATTAGCTTTCATTTGAATTAGCTGATACGGTTAGCTTAACTTGAACTTCGGCATCTTTAGTACATGTACCTTTGTAGAGCTGCGCTACCGCTGTGGCTGAGTTCTGAAAAAGGTGCCACAGCTTCTGCTGACTTTGCTCGGTCTCCTCTTCGTTTGGAGTATCCTGTTCAGCCTCTGCTAGGCACTGCCGTTCCCATTTTGAAAACCAGTGTTCGGGGCCGTGCTCCTGGATCTCCGCTTCTCCCTCCTCCTTCTTCTCCTCCATAGCTAACGTTAGGCGTTAGCTAGTAGCTTATCAGCTAGTCTTCGTGTTAACTACGATGTTTTTTCCTTTCCGGGCGAACCAAGCCGTAACCCTACTATATTATATTTAAGAGATAGGTTATACAACCCGACCAGCCTACAGAAAACAGACAAAGCAGTTCCTATCAGGGCTGCATTGTAAATATTTTCCACTCCAACAGCACGCCCAATGTAAAACACAGCAAACTGAGGCAGACGATTACACCACTTTAGAATTTCTGGAACAAGCCCCTCCCATTTCTCCCTGTATTGAAATACGATTTGCTGAAACGATTATTCCAGGCGGGTCTTGATAGCGAACACGAAGCCTGATTGGACAATGGCAAAAAAGAGAAAAGGTCAGAGAAAAACAATGTTGATGTATCTGAAGAGAAGCTTTACAGCCTGCTATGAGCATTCTGTGCGGTAGGGGGCGGCCTGATCATGGAAATTCAGGTCCAAAATATACACGTTGTGTCATTTATGAGTTAAACATCTCAACCTTTTTATTGTTTGTTTACCTGTACTTCTAAATGAAAGCACTGAATAATGGCTACTGAAACAACTATTAATAATGTTTACTCAAAATAACTTCAACACAAATAACATTGCATAGTTACTATTCATTTTATTTGGACTAAATCCTTTTGATCAGACTTCTAAGCATAGTTAGTGACTGTGGGAGTAGTTGCCAAAAATCAGTGGTTCCTTTATTAGGGGTTTGTGTCTTCTCTGTTAGTGTGAGCTGTATGTAACAGTGTTTATGATGTTTCCTCCAGTGTCCATGAATGTATCTACAGGTAAGCAGCTAAGGTGTTATCGGCAGCTTGTGGTATCTCCTTGGTGCAGTTAGTGCTGCAGCTGAGCGTGTAAAAGGAGAGTTCAATGTTACATTATTTTATGAGCCACAAGTCCAGAGGTCATAGGAGTTAAAACAGAAACTTACTGATTACATTCTCCTTTACGTTTCTCTCTGTAGGCCTGCACGGATCTCTGTATTAGACAGTCACTTTGTGAAGGACTCTCTCCTTTCCTCTGTTTCTGCTGGTCACTATGACCTGTCTTAAGATGACTGACAGAGAGCAGGTCACTTGCAGCGTTGAAGAGTACGTCCAGGAACAGGGGCCAACTGTCACTTTCAGCAACCTCCACTACAGTGTCCAAGAGAAAAAGTTCTGCCGCAAGATAGGTCCTGAAAAATGCATCCTCAAGGATGTAAGGTAAGGCATGCTGTAAACATCTTCTACACACGTCGTCAAATGCATTATTGTTGTATAGATGCTAGCTCTTTACGTAGAAGCTTGTCCTTGTATATGGATAATGTTCTTTATATTTTTAATAGCTGGCAACACATTTTGTGGTTTTATTGTTAGGTAAGATGTAAGAGGTAAGTCTGAGATGCTCTGACTGAGCGAAACTCAGGACTTCAGGACTAAAATAATGAATTTTTTTCCAAAAGAGAAATAATATGATTAAAGTAATTTATGATTAATCTTATTTATTATACTGTTGAGCTAAAGCTCAATTTTTAGAAATACATAAAAAATGGTATACAAATAAAATAATATGGTTTTAATACTTTTTAAAATAATCTGGCAACAACTTAAACAAAAAAATGTGAATTAATATTATTAATATCATACAAGAATCTGTTAATAATGGAAATACACACTAAACTTCATTACAGCCTATAAATAAAGTTTTCTTTAAAGCCGTCTTTATGTTGTTGCAGTGGCATTATGAGACCAGGCATGAATGCAATCATGGGTGCTACTGGAAGCGGTAAAACATCGTAAGAAACACCTTCATTTCAATTCAAATACTAGTCAAATGTTAGCCCATGCACTGGTACCAGATGCCCAGGCATGTGAAGATACATTCTTTTGATGATGCATCATTTCACAGACTCCTGGACGTCATCGCAGGCAGAAAAGACCCTGCTGGACTGCGCCAAGGAAGAGTCCTGGTGGATGGCAATGTCGTGACATCTGAACTCCGACTAAGCTCAGCCTATGTGGTTCAGGTACATGAGTGCACTCATAGACACGTTATTTGGCATTATGTACTTGTGCGTGCTTTAACAACACCCTCCTTGTGTTTCCAGGATGATGTCCTGATGGGCACTCTAACTGTGAGAGAGAACCTTCTGTTCAGTGCCAACCTGCGCCTCAACCCAAAGCATTACTCCTCAGTAGATAAACACAGCAGAGTCAATGCCATCATAGGAGACCTGGGCCTCGCAGACTGTGCTGACACCAAGGTACAGAGTGCTATACAGAAGGAAAATAACTGTACCTGAGACAGTCCCAAACAAAAATGTATAGTGCACAAAGGAATACCTTTAGTCTTCTCTTCTTAACTGATGAATTGTGTCATCATCAGTTGCAGTAATGAATATATAGACAGATGTCCGTTTTGGGTTACTTCCACTCTTTTAAATCCAAATGTGCTACGTGTGTGTTCAGATAGGCACAGAGTTTCTCCGTGGCGTGTCAGGGGGGGAGAGGAAGAGGTGCAGCATCGGGATGGAGCTGATCACTTCTCCTTCTCTGCTGTTTCTGGATGAGCCCACCACCGGACTGGATTCTAACACTGCCAACTGCATCATTGGTCTACTGCACAAGTACAAAAGAATCAAGCAAACGTTGTCACATATATGATACAAACTACTCATTCTTCAGCGGAGCAGCATACTAATCACTGTCGCCAAAGCAAATGATCTCTTCTCCATGTGCGGCTGTCTGTGTCTGCAGGCTTTCCCGACGAGGAAAGACTGTGATCTTCTCCATTCATCAGCCACGATACTCCATCTTCAGACAGTTCGACCACCTCACTCTAATGCATAAAGGTGAAGTGGTGTATGCAGGAGCAGCAGGCCATGCGCTGAAGTACTTCACAGACCTCGGTACGTAAAGTGTGTATATGTGTTAACTAGAGAGGGTTGTTGACCTGCATGCGTATCTAAATGAAAGAAGCTTGATGGTTATCTATCACAGGAACCACGATTTCAGTATTTTAGTATAATATTTTACTACATCAGTATGAAAATAAACTTAAAATTAGAACATAACGTGCACTTTTCTATAAGATGTGATAATGATGTGTTTGTATTTCTGTGTGTGTGAGCAGGTTACCAGATTGAGTCTTTTAACAACCCTGCTGACTTCTTCATGGACATCACAAATGGAGAAGCAAAATCAACAACACAACTGAGCACATCAGGTAAACACATCTTTGGTTATTTGTAAGTAGAAAGTAGAAAGTTTCACTTTTAGACATCTACATAAGAAACTTTTAAAATTTTAAGTTTGAGCTTGTCACATGTAATCCTGTGACCGAGCTCCCCTGGTTGCCTGGCAACCTTAAATGATCCAGCAATGTTCTTAGATTAAAAAAAAGATAGATAACAGCAATAATTCTTTGATCAGTTGGAGCTGAGTTTCAGACAGCTGTTGGCTGAATGGCTGTTATATAAAGAGATGTTTATCATGCTAGCTGTTATCTGTCCTTAATGAGGCACTGTGACTGGTTGTTGTCCCTTTGTTAAGTGGACTATAAAAACCCATTGGCACTAAAGTACCAGCAGTCCCAGCTGTGCCAGAAAGTGATGGAAGACCTGGACCATGTGAACCAAAGCATTGCTGCAGGGGTCAAAGGTGAAGACAAACCAGCCGACTACGCTACCTCTTTCCTCTATCAGGTAGGCAAACATTCAGCCCAGAAACAGATTTTTAAAAGTGCACACATTTGTTTCTTAATTTAAAATTCTAGAAAAGAATTTATTAACTTTATCACTGACATAATATAATGTTTATGTAATGCTGTTATGTCAGTGTGCTTGGCTGCCTCCTGTATGAACCCAGTTTACTGTCAATGCACTTATAAAAATATTGATAATGTTCCATTGTGTATGTGTGTGTGTGTGTCAGATGCGTGTGGTGTGTGGCAGGACAGTGCTGAACAGTCTGAGGAACCCTCAGACGTCCTACGCCCAGTTGGCTCTTAACATTTTTTTTGCAATTCTGGTGGGACTCATTTATTTCCAAATGCCCCTGACACTGCCTGAAGCCCTGCAGAACAGGTACACACACACCCTGCAGCGTAACAGCCAGACTACTTCAACTGTGTGTCAGTAACTCAAAGGTTTTCATGCTTTGGTCTGTTATTTGTGGTGTCACATCAGAAATGATTGGACAAAGTGTCGTGGTATGATATCAATTTAAAATGCAGGAAGTGTGAACAGCCTTTATGATGCTTAAATAACCTTAAGTTTAGGGAGTCTAAACATTAGCCAGGCTGACACTTGCTGACATTCTCTGCAAGCTTGATCAAACTGTTAATCTCTCTCTCTCTCAGGAGTGGAGCGTTCTTTTTCCTCATCATCAACATGGTCTTTGGGAATCTTTCTGCAGTTGAGCTTTTTATCAATGAAAGGGCAATCTTCATGTGAGTGAGACACAAAGACATTATGTATAAAAATGTGATTGTGAGGGTGGGTGGGATTGTTATTCCTTTAAAATAATCACACACAGTGAACTTGCACCCTTTAAAATATGGCATGTAGTCTTGTTTTGGTTTCATTTGTAAACATGATGTTAACAGTTATTCATTGGGGAATATTATCTGTTGTGAAATTATACACATTTGTTGAGAGCAAACTCCAGCATCTGTGTTCATTGGACCCTTTCACCAGTGCAGCAGTGATGTAATGTAACAGTTGTTAAAAAAGTGCTTTGTGCTCTTTGGCTCAGTGGAAGAAGCTGTTGTTCTTACAACAATCTATGTATTGTGAGCTGTGTTTTACACAATTTGAAGAGAAAAGAGTGTCATTACTTTGCCAGAGGAATTCTCTACAGTCTTGATGGCCCTGCCTTTTTGGACAGTTTATTTACAGTGTTTGTATGTGTATGTGTTTTGATTAGTTGTCCATGCTTCTTACAGTCATGAGAACTCCAGTGGATATTACCGTACCTCTGTGTACTTCCTGTCCAAGATCTTTGCCGATCTCGTCCCCAACCGCATCATCCCCATCTTTGTGTTTTCAGCCATTGCCTACTATATGATGGGTAACATACCTACTCTCAAGCATATACTGTACACTCATCCTACACTCATCCTGATCTCTTCTGTTTTTGCCTGCATCCACTCTTCTTTCAGGGTTGAAGCCTGCCTTTGAAGCCTTCCTCTGTTTTGCTCTGACCATGTCTCTGGTCAGTCTGGCAGGAGTTGGTCTGGCCTTCCTTGTCTCAGCAAGCGTGTCTACATTTGCAATGGCTAACATCCTTATTGCTCTACCCTTCGTCTTTATGATGGTGAGATGCCAAATATGCCACATATGCAAGCGAAAAAAAAAGGGGGCGTGTGCTTGCTTGAGTTCCTTGAGGGTTTTTAGATACTGTACACCTCACCTATTTGACAGAGGATCCTTATTTACCCCTTCTGTCTTGCATCTTAGGTATTCGGTGGGTTTCTTGTCAATCTTAATGCCATGCTGAGCTGGTTGTCTTGGCTGAAATGGATCAGTATCTTCAGATATGGACTAAATGTAAGAGTCAGGTTTCTGAGATTAGTGTAGTATCAGTGGGATTAGGCAGCCTCTCTGAAGCGTGTTGTCTTTGTCTCTTTTAGGCTGCATTCGTCAACGAGATGACAGGACAGCTGTTCTACAGCGGCAACATGTCGTGAGTGTGACAACATTTGCCGCTGTTTAAAACACAGCAACCATCCTCCTGCCACACACACACATTTAATGTCTCTTGTCTGTGCTGCAGCATCCCAGGGGAGCTGTTCTTGAAAGAACAGGACATCGACTACTCTGTGTGGGGCTTCTGGCAGAACCAGGTGGCTCTGCTGGGAATGATAGTTGTCTGCATGATCCTGGCCTATGTGCAGCTGCGACGAATCAACCGCTGGAAATGATTCCCATCCATTCATTACTGTATCCATCATCAGACAAACATCGTGGCCTTACCTTATTTATTTACAAAATGAAGAAAATGGTGCAGAGCAATTTAAATGTTTGCTCCACACGAAGCTTTTTACTGTTGTACTATTTAATATCCAAATATCTCTTAAACATGGAATACACATGGATAAACAATCACACGTGTCGTAACATTTGACTTCCAGGTGGATAAGCTGCTGCTAAGCACAGGGTAATGTTTAACAGCAGCCAAGTCTTTACAAAGCAGCTTATAACAACTGAGCTATCATTAGCCACAGTACACAAAATACAGTATGTTTAAAATATGTATACAGTTTATTTATTCAGGGAGTCCAGAAAAATGGGCAATTGTTCCATAAAGCTGATCCTCTTTTAATAGTACAGAAACTGAAATAATTGTCATTTCATTTTAGTGTAATGTCCCTTTTTAAAAATGTTTTTTAAAACCATGATAAAATCATCTTAACAGCAACATGTAGATCATGTTCACACCTAATAGAACGCTGCATCATCAATTAATTTATGGTTCATTAAAACTTTTCTGCTGACAGCGTCACCAAATTCTCTGTGATCTGGTCCTTCTTGTACCAGCCCTTGCTGCAGCTACATGTAAATACACAAACCTATCATCATGATTTGTATCGCTGCACTGCAGCACAAAATACATATGCATCAGTTTCTACACATTTTCCCAAAAGATATGAGCCTGCACTCAGTAAGACTTGCAGTCAGTGCAAGTACTGTACATTCCAGGGCACGCTGGAAAATCATATGTGAAAGTCACATATATTAAAAACAAATTACATGTAAGACATTCAGTGGCTTGTTGTGTGTATCATGGCTTTGCAGTAAAATACCTCAAATTTCCTTTAAATAACCCAATCAACTACAGTACAGTCATCATATTGGTATGTGTTTCTCATAATACAGTGCTCTTTTTGAAGCTCACAGGACCAGTAACATAAGGATGTCTATAGCAGACATGCATTTGAGACTGCAGTCAATCAGAAACTTTTCACACTGCTTGCACTCTTCAGGCTGTTTCCCACGGTCACTGGTGTGTTTTCCAGCCCACGCAGCCACTCAGTACACTTCAGCACCACACGCTCGTCCACACCGTAGTCCTCCTCCTCCTCATACTCCACATCATCATACCTGTGCTGCTCATTCAGAAGTGAGATCTTCAAAATTGAGCTTATGTCTCCTAGTTCTGCATCATTGTTATTTTTAGCAGCAACCCTGCTGTTCAGAGGACTTTTTCTCTGCATTGATGGTTGGTGCCTTTTAGAGACAATTTCCCGTTTGCGTCTGGAATCTGTGCCACTTCCAAAAACACCAGGTCCGTTCCCACTGTTTCTGGCAGCCGAACGTTGACGTCTCTCACTGTTCCTCCGCTGCAGCAGCAGAACAGCCTCGGGTGTGAGTGTCAGCGTAAAGCTGGCCTCCTCCTGATCCCTGGTCCTTGTCCTTACCTCCGGGTCAGTTTTTGCAGAGCCGTGGCTTGCATGCTTGTGCTGCTGTGTCTTAGACTCCTCCAGGCTGGAAGCAGGGGAGCTGTTTGTCTGTGATGAGGGCAGCATGCGGTCCCTTCTTTTTGAATACAGCTCTGTCCCTGAAACTCCTTTGGCCGTTGGCAGGTGGCTCCTTGGTTGACTCTTCTTCCCCAGCTGCTTCAGGTTTAAAGTCAGGCGCTCCCTCACTGAACCAGCTTTGTCTTCTCTTGGAACTTTTATTTTGACTGCAGTAGATGCAGAAGAAGTGCTGTTGATGGGTCTCTCCATCCCTGTTAGTCCGGACACTGAGCGTGCGATCGGTGGTATGAACGGCATTTTGGCAACACACAGAACCAAGTAGGACAGAAGTTCAGTTTTTCTGCTGAAATGCTTGAAGAAGACAGAAGAGGACACCAAGGAGACAATTAATTTACTGAGGGAGGTTGCATCTTCAGCCATGCAGGGGTCAGCAGTACTGCTGGGAACCACCAGTGCTCATCTAGCCCTTAACACTACACATCCTGAGCACATCTTATACCTGGGGGAGGGAAGGGTGTGGCACGGCACGCCTCTGTGACGTCAGAGGAAGGGAATGAAGGCTTTTGTAGCATTTGAAATTACTCTGAGGCTCAAAGAGCTAAAATAAACCTACACTTCTAATCCTCCCCCCTCTGTGAAGGCACGTTTACTACACGCAGCACACGCAGGCCACGCGCTGACTTAATCCAGCAGGGTGTAAGATGACTAACTCTGTCAGCACTGGTGATTATTACCAATTAAGGAATAAATGTTTTATCTTTAAAATAGTAACTTCATAAAAACATGTCTTTACATCTACTCCCAGGCATTAACTGCATTATTAGATCTTCACAAAAGGGATGAACAGCCAGTCAACATGACTGCTAAATTAGCATTTCTGTAGTATTTCAAACAAAAGACATATGAAGTGAGACAGAAAACATGTATTTCTTTAATACTTTCTTTAATTATGCATTACAGAAGCTCATTTTTATATATCTAAATGATAAAATCAAAGACTACAGTGCATGTGTTCATTCATAGCATCTCCTCTTCTGTACATGAAGCACTAGTCGACAGCGAGGACATGTATGAAAGGCATCTTTAAAGTGGTTTACAAAAAATGGAATCAAACAGCAGCCCAGCACCAACCTGAAGAGAGAAATGATAGTTAGCCTTTTGAAAGTTTGAGCTTTATGTGTGTGTGTGTGTGTGTGTGTGTGTGTGTGTGTGTGTGTGTGTGTGTGTGTGTGTGTGTAAGTAGATAACCAGATTTAGGTGTTTGAACATGTCCTAACTCACTCACTCACCCACATAACACAAACACAAAGCACATGAGCCACGCATGTGTCCCGGCTCGGAAGGTGACCTGCGTGGTGACCTGAGTCCGACAGGAAGGGCATGTCGTCAGACCCGGGGAGCGGTACAACTCAGTTTGATAGCTCACAAACTTCGGTGTGGGAGCGCATAAAGGGGGAGCAGACACTATAGAGAGGACACAGGGGGAGAGAGACATGCAGTCAGCAACCTAATGTCTAAATATGTTTGTTATATCACTTTTCACCGAAAATGCCTTATCTCTAAATATAGCAGATTTATTTTTAAGCATTCATGTGAAGAACAACATTAAAATCTACAATACGCAGTTTAAATTCAACACTTATATGTATCCATTTAAACAAAGAGAATGTACCTGGCAGAGGAGAGTGAGTTTGTGTGGAGCAGCCAACTCCTGGAGAGAAGGAGAAGGACGATGATGGTGGTGGAGGGCTGAAAGCTGAGGGGATCTGATAGATCCTCACATCCTGCCCTGATTTACTGTTATCTGGAGAAATTCAATACACACAAGAGGTTAAATTCTGACTACAAAATAGATTATTTTAGCCGTGCAATTAAAGGAGTGACAGGGTACCTGGCAAAAAGTACGGCGGAGGTGTAGGAAATGACTCATCCACGTTTGATAATGATTCCATTTCAGAAGTTTCGATTTAAAACCTCTAATAAAAAGAAAAGCCCAATCTAATGTTTGCAGGCAGCTCACAGAGGTAACAGGTGCAGGTAATTAAACTCTGCTGTGATTGGTTAAAGAATCCATTACCCATAATTCAGTAGTAAGTTGCATCGTCAAAGAGCCACTTTTCTCAGTTTCACAGCAATAAAATAAAACACAATGTCATTATTCTGACAGTTTATCTAATAGAGAATCTAAAAGACTGAGGCTTTTTGGATGTACGGGTATGTTTATTCCATTATAATTATAATATTAAATAGCGCTGTTTAGTCGTTAATGTTCCACTTAATCACATTATCTATAACTAATTGTCATACAGCGAACATGGTGCTTTGGGTATCACTTGGTTAATTCGGGGCTCCGGAGCAGTTGCCATTTTAGTGAGTAATCCAGACAACGTTGAATGAATTCATTTATGAGGGTTTACTGCAAAACTGACACGGTGGCCATAAGCCTTTAGCAGCGCTTTGTGGTTTCTATTTGAACCACTAGAGGAGCTATTTCACGTCGGTCACAGTTGGAGAGTGGCTTCGACGTGAACGAGGTTATTCAGTTGAATGTAACAGCTAGCGTGATGATGCTAAGCTAGCTGTCAGCCAGGCATCCACGGGTTTTGCTGCGGAGTTAGCTACCGGATGCTTCGGGTCGTATCCTGCTGGCCGTCTTGACATTCCCTCAACATTCCTGGACGAATTCGTGTCGACTGACCAGAGTCCGCGAATTCGGGTCCACTCCTGATCTAACCTTTCCCTGCTAGCGTAACCTAGCTCGCCGGCTATCGAGAGTGCATACTGGGAGAACCGGACTGACGAGGTGAGTTAGCATGCGGGCTAGCGGAATGCATGGCTAAAGGTGTAGCTATCACCGGGAATAAAAGCATCTCCTCCAATAAAATCTCTGGGGTCTAATAGAGAAGACAGGCCCGGTGGTAAAGGTGTGAATATCAGAGCTATCTCCAGCTTATCCTTCTACCAGGCCTGGATAACGCCGGTGAATAGTGGGCTAACAATTTCATTGACTTGCTAGGAACGCTGGTAATGTTTTGCTAATGTTAATAATTTTCCGAGTGAAGGAAGTAATCTTGTTAAGGCAACATTACTATAGTTAGCTAAGCAATGCTACATAAATGTATAGTATCTAAGTATTTAACGTGTTACGTCGTGGTTTCAAATGCCAGACTTTGTTGAAAGTTGGCTAGCTATGGTAGCGGTGACAGTATTATTGAAGCTAACGTTAACAGCAGCGCTAGCAGCAGAGTGCTGGGTTTAGCTAATAATTACAAGTTAGCACTCAGAATCCTACAAAACGCTGCTGTAAAGTTAACAGTTAACAGGTTGTCCCACTTAAGAAGCAGCCACACAGTCTCTGTGTATATGCTGTTACTTCAGGAGATCTCAGAAACTAAGTTCAGTTCGACTGTTCGCTCGGGATTTGTGTGTCGCCTCTTGCTAAACTAAGTTTTGCTGTGACTTCGCAGAGTTCCACTTAAGGACCACACCCAGACAACATGTCCCTTCACCAGTTTCTGTTGGAACCCATCACCTGCCACGCATGGAACCGCGACAGGACACGTAAGCCTCAGATATTTTGTCCTGTCTCCCAGTGTATGAAGTCAAACCTGCAGACTAGAGTCTGTTACAGGGCAAAGATCACACTGTAAATTCACTAATTTTTGCCAAACAAAATTCCATTTCTTGTCTGCATAATGAATTGCATAACCAGAAAACTGGTCACACTTGTTTCTGTAAGGGTAGCCTGATGATTATCCTTTATTTTTCTTCAGAAATTGCCATCAGTCCTAATAACCATGAAGTTCATATCTACAAGAAGAGTGGCAACCAGTGGGTTAAGACCCATGAACTGAAGGAGCACAATGGACACATTACAGGTACTTTGTCAGTGCCGTGAACATTGTTGAGACAATAATGTACTGTAACGGTCCTATTACTAAATCTGTGTGTTTTGGTTTCATCTAGGTATTGACTGGGCCCCTAAAAGTGACCGCATAGTGACATGTGGAGCAGACCGTAATGCCTATGTGTGGTCCCAGAAGGAGGGTGTATGGAAGCCCACACTAGTCATCCTCAGGATCAACCGAGCAGCCACCTTCGTCAAGTGGTCTCCGCTGGAGAACAAATTTGCTGTCGGCAGTGGCGCTCGACTCATCTCTGTCTGCTACTTTGAGTCTGAGAATGACTGGTAAGTCTATTGAAAACATTCTCTAGTTGTGCAACCTTGGTTGAAAAGTAAAGCCTGCATTCCAGTTTACTAATGAAGATGTGCTTCAAAGTTCAAAGGATTGTTTCCCACTCCTGCACCAGTCTGTTCTTGTAATGTTGCTATCCCTCAGAAATTGTACAGTGCAACTTGTGTATGTGTTGGTTGATGCATGTGTCTTTCAGGTGGGTGAGCAAGCACATCAAAAAACCTATCCGCTCCACCATCCTCAGCCTGGACTGGCACCCCAACAATGTCCTGCTGGCTGCTGGCTCTTGTGACTTCAAATGCAGGTAAAACATGTGTTCATCAGGAACTCTTTAGAAATGTCTAATGGTTAAAGAGATTCAGAATAAATCTAAAAACCTGCCAACTTTGTCTTTCTCTTTTTATTTCTGTTCCTTTTTTGTATTACTCTGCCCTACCCCCCTCTCTGGCCTCCAGGGTGTTTTCAGCCTACATTAAGGAGGTGGAAGAGAAACCAGGCCCCACACCCTGGGGCAGCAAGATGCCATTTGGGGCTGTGCTAGCAGAATTTGGAGGAGCGGGTCTGTATTGTGTGTTTTTTATATGGGGCTGTAAGCATCACGTTGCAGTCACCATATGAACTAAACCAGACTTTTGTTTGTACACTCTAGGTGGAGGGGGTTGGGTCCACTCTGTGTCTTTCTCAGCTTCTGGTAACCGTCTGGCCTGGGTCAGCCATGACAGTACTGTGACTGTGGTGGACAGCTCAAAGACTGCCAGGTAAATTAAACACACACAGATCTTATTTACTATTTTTAAAAGAGACTTTCATCTTTTTTTGTTGCCTAAAAAAATGAAAGGGAAACATAAATACACAATACACAAATCAAACCTGGATCCAGTCGGCTTCTGTTTTGTATGGTATCAGATGATGTCATTTTAAACCAAACTGGTCATGTGATAAAGCGATTACACTTGGCGAGCTACAGATAAAATACGATCCATCACATTGCATTTCCTGAATGAATTTGGCATCGTTTGTTTCACTACATGAGAATAGATTTTTATAATCTGTTATAGGGCACTGCACTCAATAACAATTTAGTGAGTGTACAAAACAGGTTATCAGCCGGATCCAAGGCTAGACTGATATAATGACATGTTGTCATATCATTACAGGAAAGGTAAATGAGGCCTAGCCAAACTGCAGTAATCAAACACTAGTTTTTTGTCACAAAACCATTAATTACACATTGTATATGAATATTTTTAGTATGCTGCCAGTTTAATAATTTCAGGTGCAAAAAAAAAAACTCATTCACTCAGGCTCTTCGTTTGTCTGTGTTTAGTCCTTCGCAGCTGAAGACGGAGTTCCTCCCTCTCCTCAGTGTCATATTTGTTTCAGAGAACAGTCTAGTAGCTGCGGTAAGACGAAGACACACTGTTGCACATTTCTGTGCATAGATTTAAAATCTAGTGAGGAAAACCCATTTGTTAATGTCGTTGTCTTCAGGGCCATGACTGTTGCCCCATGCTGTTCCGTTGCGATGATGGAGGGACACTGACGTTTGTGTCAAAGCTGGACCTCCCCAAGCAGAGTATCCAGAGGAACATCTCTGCCATGGAGCGCTTCAGGAACATGGACAAGAGAGCAACTACCGAGGACCGCAACACTGCCCTGGATACCCTGCACCAGAACAGCATCACGTAGGTCACACCGCAAGCTTTAATGCAGATAGTGAAATATTTCATGGTTATAACTCTGAGTGGGGAGTTTTACATCAGTTTTTGGAAAATTAAGATCAAAGTTAGAGATTTTTACATTACAGCGCAACAGTTTGTGTTTTTGCTACATTTTGAATATTTATTACATGATATAGAACTGTTTGTAATATTCTATTAGGGTAGAGACTAAACTTCACAAAAACAGTTTACACTACATTACAGTTAAAAAGAAAATGGCAAAAATCTATACCTCTGAAACTCTAACTTTTATTCTCATATGTTTAAAAAAAGCTGTTTACCTGGAATTGTTTTGCTGCCTGTATGTCAGTGGTCTAAAGCTGCTGTAGTGTCATGGCTGTTTGGATGGATGTATTGGTACTAAAAGGAAGGATACTGGGCCGTGTGGGTATCGATGAAACACACAGCTTTACTTAGCACATCTAAAAGTGATGTAACTAGCCAGAGTTGATGGGCCAAAGTTCTGTGAGTAAAAAGCTGGGAGACAGAAAGAGAGAAAGCCGTGTGCTTAATTCAGCACCACAGATCACACCACTACAGTCTAAATGAAAAACATTACATGTGGGCCCTTATCATACATTTACATTTTGCCCAGGGGTATATTTCCTTCCCATTAAACAATGGAAAATGAAAATATACTCCTGGGCAAAAATGCATCTAGAACCTGAGCCCTGACTGCATTTTTTTTTTCCCTGCGGGGAAGCCAGTGTATGGTAAATGTTACAATACAAGCACCAGCAGCATACAACATATACACAGTGTAGTGCAAGTATGGGAATTGTACATGTAGTCTCTTCTTGGATGTCTGAAAACGTCATATCTTTTCTATGTAGTATCAGAATGTTTTTACATCACTGCCATTTACTAAGTTAAACACACCCTTATGATTTTCGGTGCTTCCACTTTTTCACTAATCTGTATGTGTTCCTTTTAGCCAAGTGTCTATCTATGAGGGAGACAAAAGGGATTGTCGCAAGTTCTGCACCACAGGCATCGATGGAGCAATGACCATTTGGGACTTCAAGGTAAAAAACATACACGAGCTGCCATTTTTAAATTCAGATTTGCCTCAGATTATCCTGCACTAACCGCATCCTGTGTTTACATCTTCAGAGTCTAGAAGCTTCTATCCAGGGTCTCCGCATCATGTGAAGAAATCTTGGGAATGAATGAAGAGACGCTGCGGCCTCACCTCACCCCCCCCCCCCTCTTCCCCAGTCCTCACCCCTTTTCCCACTTTTCCATCTCACCCCCCTCCACTCCTGCGACGCAGCCAGTAACATACATGACCACCTTATCGAGTGTCTGCTGAAGCACTGATCAGACCATAACACACTCTTGCAGGTGTGTTCTTACATTTTCACACATATACACACACACTAAAACACACACACACTACACACACACTGAGCTGACGTGTGACATCACTGTTGATTTATTTTTGTTTGTTTTTAAATGAAGGTTAACCAGGTGTCAAAGTGGGAAGGTCCTCTGACACGTATTAAACGTGACGTGAACTGTGTGTTTTTATGTTCTCTAACCTCCTGTACCAAAAGTTGAACACTAAAAGGTGCGTTTTATCCAAAAAAGTCAGACTGTATTTCACCTCAGATTAACCTTAACATGGTCTCTGAATATCACTGTTTAGTAGATCGGTGGAAGTTTCACTCACTGGAGGATAGCAAATGTTCTTCAGCAGGTGAAGTCATTGTTTAAGATCGAGCTCAGAGGGTTTTGATATTCTGAGTACATGTTGCTGGTGGGCTGTTGAGAGCTGTACAGGTCTGATGATGGAGAGAGAAAGCAGCTGTCTAAACTGTGCGGAGTCACGGCTGGACAGCACTAGGGTCTGTAGCTATTACACTAAAACCACACAAGATGGAGGATTTCTATGTAACTGATCATGAGGTAGACATGAAATAAAGATGAAATACATTTACAGTACACTACTCACTTGACTGCTCTCTTTCTTTGTGTTCAGTTTTAGAGATAAATGTTTACAATGCATACTTCTGGCAGTGTGCCTGAACCGTTTTATTGCAGGATGATCCAGCATCAGGCAGAAGAGTTTGGCTGAAATATAAGCACCAAGGACAGATAAAGATGCCATGTGGGGGTTTAAAAGTAAATGTTTTGTTCTCAGACAGTCCTCTATTGCACATGACTGTTGCTTTGCATCTATAGTATGAAGTCAGGATTAATAATATTCACTATCGCCAGAGTAAACTGAACATACCCTATGATGTCAGCCAACTTTTTTTAATTCCCCTGTGTGAGTAACTGTAATTTAGAGGTCAATGTGTCCTCACGTTTTGGGACACCACAGCTTCTTAGACAGAGCATGTGGCTATCTACAACTCCTAGAGTGCAATAAATAAAGGCAGAGGAGACAAACGTGCACATTCAAGATACTTCATTTTCCCAACCAGCGTTTTAGCCCTTAGCCCTTTAGCTTAATACCCTTAAATTCCCCTTCATTGCATATGCAAGAGTGAGCAGGATATAACTGTAGTTAGACTGGCTGGAAGAGTCTATCTGACAAATGATACCTTTTCAAGCAGTGCCTGAATACAAAACAAACAATACAAGTTAAACATGTTTGTGGATGTTCTAGATATTTTATTCACACTTTCCCAAAGAAGACAAACAGTGCAGCACAGACTGTACTTTAAACACTAGTTTGTGGGTTTTTTACTTGCTGCCAGTTTTATGATCAAATGGAAATTACAAGACGTAAGCGAACGCTCTGTGAAAACAAAGTGTAACAACAATGAATTTTGCATTTTAACAGAACAGAACAAGTGGTTGGTGTTTTTGGAAAAAGCGGGAGAACATGGGACGTCTGAATAAATAAAAACCACAATCCTCAACAGAAAGTGTAGTGAATACTCAGCCGCCCTCTCCTCCCCCTTCACCAGCAGTTCAGTTTTCTCCCCTCCTCTACAACTTGTTCCTCTTTCTTTATGCAGAAGTGACTGAACGTCCCTCCCCCTTCTTTTCCGTGTCTTTCATGCTTCTTTTTTTGCCTCCCCCCTCAGTTTCAACCTCCTCCTTTTTGCATAATGTTGTATTGTGTTCATGCTCCTCCCTCTCTTCCTTCTTTTTAGCACTTCACCTTCCGTTTGCCTCTATTTCTAATAAATACTTCACATTCTCTCACATTTTAAGGTTGTTTACACACAAAGATTATTCTGCTCCACCCACAGCACAAACCTTCAGACACTTCCTGTATGCCTCTCCCTTCACTGTGAGCTTCACTGTATACCCCCCACCCCTCTGACCTCTCCTCCCTCTCTTCAGCTCAGCTTCTCTCTTGCTGAGCTCACTCTGTCGTTGGCGCTCGCGTTGACTGGCCAGAGTCCGCGAGCTGAACACCCTTTTTTATTTGATCCACCTTCCCCTGTCTCTTTTAATTTGTCCCTCTCCCATCTCTGCAACCACTCACCCATTCATCTCTGTCCTGGCCTCGGGGTAAGTAGCCTAGAAAATATTTAACAGTTGACTGAGTATGTTTAGACATGTCATGCTTACACACCCACACACAAAGTATAATGCTTTTTCAGGAAAAAGGAAGAGTAAGCAACAGGCAGCACTTCTACCCACTCACACTCAAAGCACAGAAATGTGGATATTATTATGTAATATTTGTTTTTAAAGTGTTTGTAATGTAGCTGATAGTGATGGAGATGGTTTTTTTCCCTGATTATGTGCTGTTAACTGTAGTTTGTGGAGGATGTGTGTTACCCTTGACCTGCATAGCTCTTCTCATACCTCCGAAAGTCTGGATTACATTAACGGAACCTGAGCGAGACAGACTCAGTGTGTTTCCCTGCACAGAGAGTTAACATCAGCTGACAGTTTTTTGTAATTCTGTAAATATATTTTAGAAGTTTTATTATTAAAATTGTCCTAATGTCTCTTCTTCCTCTCTACTTTTATATTGTTACTTCAGTTTTTCCAGACTTCACACTTCTCTCTCAGCTCACCAGCCCCTGGTTCCTCTCTCCACTTCCTGATCTGTCTCTAACATCTGATTGGCCATGGCGTACCATAGCTTCCTGCTGGAACCAATTAGCTGCCATGCCTGGAACAAAGATTGGTCCCGTAAGTCTGTCTGTCTTCTCTTATTGGTCACTCTAGATTTGTGTTTCAGTGGCTTTAAACTCATCTTCTAGCTGTGCACTGTGTAATCACATATATTGAGGAACATCTGTGCCAAAGAATGAGCAGTGTAATAGGCGGAGGCTTGTGATTGGCTCCCAGGTGGGAGAAGGTATTTCCTGTTTCCTGTAACAGTGAGGGTGGTGTCTGGAGGCCTTTCTGAGAGGCTCTTGTGCTCCGTTAGCTGGAGGAAACTGATGCCATATTTGGCTGTTTTGATCAGCGCTTTGGTTTCTGGGCAAAGCGGATGTAACAGACGTCTGTGATCGAGTCATAGAGCTGCAGTTACACCGCACAACCTGCTGAAAACATACATTTTTTCATCTTGCTAAACTAAACTAAAACTAAAATGCGCACTCAAGCACACACACTGCTGTTTTCAGACAAACATTGCTTCTGACTCATCTGCTGACTAGAACATGCAGGGTTTGCTACATATTATGTTCAGAAAGGTTGCTTGTACATTGTCTATTTAAAGCTCCCATGTGTCTGTGTGCTGCCTGCAGGCAGATACATACTGTTTTTCTGTTTTTCTCTGTTCTCGTGCACCCAGTCAGCTGCTCTCTGTTCCACTCCACTGATCACAAACTTCTCACATCAGCATCTGTACTTTGTCTTTGCATTGATAAATTCCTGTACATAGCACATTTCGTTGATTTGCAGCAACCTCAGACTTTGCTGATACAGAGTGTTCTGATTAAATGTGATTTTTTTCTGCTTCAGAGATCGCCCTGTGCCCCAACAACCATGAGGTCCACATCTACAAGAAAGATGGGACCAAGTGGACCAAGATCCATGAGCTGAAGGAGCACAACGGGCAGGTGACAGGTCAGACAGAGGGACACATGCACAAGCACTTTTACAACTCTTACATTTATATTTACACAACCTCCCATGCACGCGCAACTCGCACACACTGCAAACAGATACGCATGTATGTTCCGCATCTACGTCATAACTCTCATACCAGCAGATGGCAGTAGTCTGTATTTAATGTCATGATACCAGAAGAAGGAAGAACTTCAGTTTCTTTATTACAGATGTAAAAACCTTCTATGTGTGCCCTTTGTGTGTGAAAGACCAATCAGAGTGATCACTGGCAGGCTCTGCCTCCAAGCTATCATGCTTAGTCATCCAAAAAGTCAGAAGAGATTTGTTTCTCTGCAGGTATTGACTGGGCTCCGGACAGTAACCGTATAGTTACCTGTGGAGCTGATCGTAATGCCTACGTGTGGACCCTGAAAGAGGGAACATGGAAGCCAACCCTGGTCATCCTGAGGATCAACCGTGCTGCTCGCTGTGTGAAATGGTCACCAAAAGAAAACAAGTTTGCTGTCGGCAGCGGTTCACGTCTCATCTCCATCTGTTACTTTGAGCAGGAAAATGACTGGTGAGGCTGAGGGGAACTGCTGTCTGTAAATTTACATGAAAGGCTGTATTTGATTATTAAAAACATACACATACCTGCAGGTGGGTGTGTAAGCACATCAAGAAGCCAATCCGTTCTACTATCCTGAGTTTGGACTGGCACCCCAACAATGTCCTGCTGGCTGCTGGATCCTGTGACTTCAAATGCAGGTACTGCTCTCTTAAGGTCTCTTGTACTGTCTTGTAATGAAATAAGCTGCAACTCTCATCACGTAACAGATGACATATGACACTGTTTTTCTCAAGAACAATGCACTCTCTATGACAGGGTGTTTTCAGCCTACATAAAGGAGGTGGAGGAGAAGCCTGGCCCCACTCCCTGGGGCAGCAAGATGCCATTTGGTGAAGTACTGTTTGAGTCTGGAGGGTCTGCAGTGGCGGTTCAGACCTCAGGAGGAGGCGGTGGTTGGGTGCACAGTGTGTGCTTCTCGCACTCTGGCAACCGACTGGCCTGGACCTCCCATGACTCCACTCTGTCTGTGGCAGAGGGCGGCAAGGCAAGCACGTAAGAGAGAGCACGGCTGCGCACCTTTGTGTCAGTGTGTGTGTGCATGTATTGCTCGCTGACCTTTTGTTATGTCCTCTGCAGTGTGAGCAGTCTGAGCTCAGAGACTCTTCCTCTGCTGTGTGTCACCTTCATCACTGAGAACAGCTTAGTAGCAGCTGTGAGTATTCACCACAGATTAAACATCTTCCAAGTGCAAGCAGAAGACAAATACTTTCAGCAATCACACTGCAGGAACATATTCTATCCTGAAATATTCAACAACTACAAACAATATAGTCTCCCATGTCCATTTTGATCCATTTCCATTATTGTGTCAGTCTAATACCCTTGTGTATTGCTGTTCTTTTAGGGCCATGACTGTTACCCGGTGCTGTTTGTGTATGATGGTGCCAAAGGCAGCTTGACATTTGGTGGCAAGTTGGATGTTCCTAAGCAGGCGGCCCAGAAGGGCATCAGTGCCAGGGAACGTTTCCAGAATCTGGACCGTCGTGCCTCAGAAACCCAGAGCAAGGACAATGATCTGAACACTCTGCACAAGAACAGCATCAGGTCAGGAGTATACAAGCCTGGTCATATGTGTAGGGGATCAGAGAACAGAAATGAACATAGAGAGAACGACAGCGTAATGAATTACAATGATACTATTGTAAAGACTGTAAAAATCACATTCTTATTTTAGAATCTCGCTCATAGAAACATTTCAGTCAACTTGCGCAGTTTGGAGCTGTCCCAGCACTCATCAAATCATCTCAATATTTAACAATATTTCAGCCAACTCTCAGTGCTGGAAGGTGGGAGGAACCAGTGCACCAAGTTCTGCACCACTGGCATGGATGGAGGGATGGGCATCTGGGATGTCAAGGTAACACACAACACCAGGCAACACTTCACACAATGGAGGTTAACAGTGTGATTGATTTCTCATGATCTTCATCAATGTATTTATAGACTCTGGAGTCTGCTGTGAAGAACTTGAAGATAGCCTGAGCTGAAATATACATTTCAAGTATAGTCTCACCCGGAACTATGAAGAAAACTTCTGCCTTATGACACAAAGCTTCTCTGCCATGTTATAATCAGGTATTTTTTTTATATGAGTTGAACAATCAGACTTCAGGTCAACCAGTGTCTGTAATCCAACTGATACTCTTTGCTGAGTGCTGCGTACAGAGGGACTGAGCTCAGGTCTGCAGATGGTACCTGATGAGTTATAGTAGTATAGTCACAGAGAGCTCAGTCTGAGCTGAAGGCTTAAAGCAGGTTTTTTTTATATTAATCATGACAAAAAGCTGCAGTACTTGTTAAAAGCTTATGCTGGTCATAATATGCACTTAATAAATGATTGCTGTTACCCTGCTGTGTGTGTGTGTGTGAGGAATCCGAGCAGATAAAAAGGCTGAAGCAGCATAGCCTTAGATATCCTGACCTTTGGTCTGTGGGTCCAAAAATACCTCATCCTACATTTCCCACAATGCCAAATGTCAGTATATGTCAATAATAGTTTGAAAGTGAAGTCAGGTGGCTCACAGCACAATAATCAACTCAAGAATATTAACAAACATTATATAATATCTGTGCAAGAAAAACACATCTGTTTTGTATAATCACACAATGTGAGTAAACAAAAAACACACACTCTCAAGCTTTACTTTCTGTAGTTTTAAATGCCTCTGAATATGCATGGGGCTTATCCTCTTATGTCACCAAAACAGGTTGCAAACAGGCACTCTGATGGAGAGAGGGGATGGCCTGTCCTCATGTTTTGTTGGTTATCCAACAAATATCACACATAGTTACCTGCAAAAACTTTGAAAATATGTGTGTTTACATCAGATAATGTCCTCTTCAGATAGCTCAGTTAGATCTGGTGGCAGTTTTACCAGAAGTGTGTAAACCAGTGATAATGTTTCTAGTTATAATATCTGTTGTTGTCTCATATCTGTGTGTTAGACAGTTAATGTCCAATAAGACATGCACACCTTTACTTTATAATGGCTTTCTGTAAATATGTGCAGTCTGCAAACCCACTACAGATAACCCAGATAACAGGTAGCCATCATTACTGTAGCCTACATTAGACAGAGAGAAATCAGTCTTCAACTGCACGGCTGCAGCGCCGCCTATAGGCAGGAGCAGCACCTGCACGCAAATCGGCACGAATTTCCCCAGCTCAGAATCACAGAATCAGTCTGCCAGAAAATGATGTGGCAGCCTTCAGTGATGAAAAACAAGCCTCCACGCAGAGTCGTGATGAGGTGAGAGAGAGAGAGAGAGAGAGAGAGAGAGAGAGAGAGAGGGGGGGGGGGGGGGGGAAGGAGAGGGGGAGAGAGAGGGAGAGAGAGAGAGAGAGAGAGCACCAGTCCTGCACGTAGACCAGCGGTTTCCTCTGAGACTCGTCCCACACTTCCGGATTGAAGCCTCTGGAGGCAGCTGGGTCGGGATGCGTCCGTCTCCCGGTGCTGTTTGAGATGAGGATAGCACGACGACAGTGATACGTCGATGCTGTTTACGTTACATTAGTCCTTCCCGTCAGAAGCTGAGCTGAAGTGGTCCCACCTCGGCGGTAGATTCTGACAACAGTCGGAGGAGATTCAGGCTTTGGCCATACTGTCTGCTGTCAACTGTTGCTTATCCCCACTGTAAATGAATCTTGTAAGGTAGGTGTCATTTCTATCCGCTGATGGCAGCATTGATTAGAAGCAGCACTGTAAATGTACATCAACATGCTGTCTGGATGATGAGGATGAGGATGCTCTTGCACGTATTTGTATTTCTACATCCCAAGCATTTGTTTGTCATCTTTTACCTCAGGGTTTGTTTTCTTGGCAAGCATCTTTAAGAATACACACTGCTCCTTCCTCCTTCCTCCTCCTCCTCCTCCTCCTCATAGATTCTCCTCTGTCTTTTTCCCACCTTTCATCCTCATCCTTCACAACTTTATCTAATATGTTGCACAAAGAATTATTCCATCGAGCACAGTGTATTATTTTTAGTCCTAAAAGCAAAAATGAGAAAATCAGGTGTAGGAGCAGATCACACAGCAGAGACCTTGTAGATTTATATAGTTTCTGTGCACCATAATCTCCTTAGCTCACACTTGCAGCCACAGAAAGCCATCTTATTGCAGGTTTGTTGAATGTAATTTTGCATGAGCACACAGCTGTAATATTTTTAGCTGCTTGACAATCTGAGGAGGAGGGTGGTGGGTTACTTATGTTATGTAACATGTCTTGCTTTGTTTTCTCTGGGTGAGTCTTAAGTATTCTTCCTTTATTTGACTGACAAAGTCATCTTGCAATAAATGTATTGATTAATCAGCAATAAAAAAGTGGCACATCATGTTCATTTAGCTTCTATATGTGACCATTTGTTGCTTTTATTTATTTTTTCTGGGGATATTTAACATATTGGCTGGACCAAAAATAAAAACTTGTGATTATTAGTTTGTTTCCTTGTAGTCAAAACAATTGTTTAAAACTGAAGTAAATTAGAATATATCTATAATATATATATAATATATGTATCTTCCATCTGATTATTTTTTTCCTCAATAAATTCTAATTGACTCTATATTGACTATACATTTACATTATACAATCGCTCCAACAGTCTTACTATAAAGTCCACTAACATTAATTCATGTGCAGCCTTTTATCTGACCGAGGTGTTCACGCTTCAGTTGGAGTCTTCCTTCTGTCCGTCCTGCTGTTGTGTGAGCAGACTTATGTTTCCACAGCACTGCTCCTCTCTGTCCACTTACTGTCTCTCTCTGCCTGGCCTCTGGCCTGCTAATTATCAGCCAGCTTGATAAAGTCATTAATGACCCGGCCAAGCCTGCTGGGCCTGGCACTGACATACACATGCTCTAAAGAGAGAGAGAGAGAGAGAGAGAGGGAGTCAGTCAGACAGTGTTAGATACAGGACACTTTTATTTGGGACAGGACAGAGTGTTTCTGGGCTGGGTCAATATTAATAGCTCTGAATGAGTGTCACTCTATAAACTCAGCTGCTTAATGAAAGACAACACAGTGAAAAGGAAACAGAAGGTTCAGCCTAGCAGTCACTGTGTGAGGTAGTTACTCCTGTTTTTGTCAGGAGTGTCATATCAGCTTGTTTTCCAAAACAATAAGGTTTGACTCCACTTGTGTGGGAGGAAAATAGACTGAAGTGTGTGTCACACTGCTGCACAACAGCACAGAGGCACAGAAGAGGTGCTTACATTGAAATGTTGTTTGTAAGAAATCATGCGGCCAGTGTAAACATTGAATGAAATACCATGCATATACACAGTGCCACAGATGTGCGGTGCAGATAAATTAGGTCTCTGCTGTTTCTGCCTCTGGCTGAAACATCTTAAGGTTCATAAAAACAAATTGATTCTCTCATTACAAGGCGGCATTTCCTCTGATGGCAGAGGCAGAGTCCCACCAATTGTTAAACAATGTGTGTGTGTGTGAGAGATAAAGACACAGACAGAGACATCACTAAATCTAGGTCTCTTATGAAATCTGGCTCTGTGAGATGCAGTAATAAAAAAAACAGGAAGGAGATTTGCGGTTTGTGTACGTGTGTGTGTTTGTGTTGTGTGTGTCTTTGTCCATTTGCCTTCCTGCATGTTAATTTAATCATGGGGAAGCAGAGAGGAGAAGACATGGCCAGGGAACAGGAGGGGGGGGGGCGACGAGGAAAGAAAGATGAAAGAGACGAGGAGTTTTCTGCTGTAGAAAAAAAAAAAGACAATCCCGGCTCCACGGTTTCCATGACAACAGTGACATCATTGATGGAGTGTTACCTCCTGAGCTGTTTGGGTTTCTGTGTCTCAAAGACGATCTGCATGTATGTGAGTGTGTGTGTGCAGGCATAGCTGCACATGTGAATTGTTTATGAAAGACATCATCACGACAAACCTCTGGTTCAGTCGGTCCGCGGTTACCCACTGTTGCCAGGCAAC
This sequence comes from Parambassis ranga, assembly GCF_900634625.1. NCBI lineage: Eukaryota > Metazoa > Chordata > Actinopteri > Ambassidae > Parambassis > Parambassis ranga. The sequence continues at coordinate 18,994,254 of NC_041022.1, read as the reverse complement.
GGCTGTCATGGCAACAAGTTGAAGCATGTCTAGTGTTGCTAGGCGAACAAAAGGAGAGGGTAGACTGAAATTTCATTAGCACCAGTGAGACAATAATAACGCAACGTGGTTTTAGGACATTAACCTGCTCCTGATAATGCTCTATAATATAATATTTCAACACTTTAAAAGCATCATTTATTGCAATAATTGACTAAATATTTTTTGAAAATATTTAAAGTTTAGTTACTTATTAACATAAATTTAGGGCTGGGTTAAAACTCTCATGGTTATTACAGAAAAAAAAGAAAAGTATGTATAAAATACAAATTGCAAAACAAGAGAAATGCTTATAAACTTCTCATTTTACATATCTGTAGCAAATAAGTTGCTAATTTTAAGACCTACAATTTGTATGTGGTTACTGATTAACTTTAATTATTTGTTTAGAAAAAAGAAAACAAACTAAAATGTGACCACATGACTGAAAATGTTCATAAATGCGTTTTCTGCACTGCAAGTACATACATGTTGTTCTGTTGTTGCTGCTGCAACAAAATCAACATCAAATAATACCACAGAGAGGTTATTTTAAAAATATGAACTTGTAGATGATTTGTTTTTTCAGGTTTATGAACAACCGTGTTCCTCCTAACAAGAGATACCAGCCCACAGAGTACGAGCATGCTGCCAACTGTGCCACACATGCGGTGAATGCACACACACACACACACACACACACATACAGATGAAGTGAACAAAAATGATTACATAACAGATAAATGACACCATGCCAGATTGTTTTGCACCTACACAGTCCTCACAGTTGTCGCTGTCAAACGGTTACATGTTTGTCTCTTTGTATTTTTGTGGCTCATTTTTCATGTATGCTATGAATTCATTTAGTTATGGATAATCCCCAGCCTGCTGGGCAGCTCGGTGTTGCACTTCCAGTCCGAGGACCAATGGGAGCGACTGTCAGCCTGGGTGTACGGGGCGGGGCTCAGCTCACTTTTCATCATCTCCACCCTGTTCCACACTGTGGCCTGGAAGAAGAGCCACCTACGGTACACACACGGAAGCACACAATATTTGGTTATAATTAATAGTTGTAATTTTTACATGTGTGGTGTAATATTATCAATGGAAAATGATTATAAATGTAAACAACAATGAAAAGCATGGCCATGTTGCATATTGATGCTGCATATATGAGCAGTGACACTCAGGCTGTTGTGGCTCTCTCCTCAGGTCTGTGGAGCACTGCTTCCACATGTGTGACAGGATTGTTATCTATTTCTTCATTGCTGCTTCCTACGCCCCTTGGTAAACAAATTATCCAGCTAAGTGTGTTTGTGTGTGGTGAGCCTGCATACATTTGAAGCTCTGTCTTCCTGTTGATGCTTCTACAGGCTGAACCTACGGGAGCTGGGTCCCTGGGCGTGTCACATGCGCTGGCTCGTGTGGGTCATGGCGTCTTTTGGAACCACTTATGTCTTCTTCTTCCATGAGAGGTCTGTTTATGTATGATAATCTCATCTTAGTTTGTGGCCATGTTATAAACACATGATGTGCTACTTTTTAAATGAGCAGAAAGTGTGATGTTATGGTGAAGAGGGTGGGTTGTTGAACTCATAGGCAGAGCCTGGAAGATGACACCCAGTGATATCTGCAAGCCAGAGTCACAACAGGCTCCTGATGCTGAGACAGCTATATGAGAAAAGTCAAGAATTTAGAAGAATTTTAAAAAGAGTCAGAATTTAGAGTGGGAAAGAGACAGTGTGCTATTGCCTCATAATATACAGCTGTGGACCCACCATGTTCATGTGATCAGACACTCTCACTGCTACCTCATAACAAGATAAAAGGAGAGCCCATATTTATCACCATTTATGACCATGATGCCTCTACCATGGGCAACTTTCTGGAACTCCAAAATGCCATCTTGTACAAAGATGACTGCTACGTCAAGTGTGTAGTTTTTATAGGTGTTTACTTTAGGCCACAAACCTAAAAATCACAAGCTTTTTTTGGGCTGCATCTCATGCTATACTTCAACTCATAACACAGTTCTTCATCCTGTCCAATTACTGTCATTAAATGCAAAATCTTTAAACTTCTGTTTAAGCTAACATGACTTTTGACAAAGTTCATACATGCTTTTTAATTCTACACTTTATCACAAATTCACACTCCAGAGCCCCAGATTAACTAAACACCCACATGTAAACGTTCCTCTCTACATCAGGTATAAGATCATGGAGTTGATCTGCTATACAGTAATGGGAGTTTTTCCAGCCTTGGTCATCCTCTCAATGGTGAGGCCACTCATTTTTTTTCATACTGCTGTCCTGCATGGATTTAACATTGCACTGTCTGTATTGTTAGTAACAAACGCCATACCTCTCCCCAGCCGGAGCAGTCGGGGCTGTGTGAGCTGCTGGTCGGCGGTGCCTGCTACTGTCTGGGCATCATCTTCTTCAAAAGTGACGGCATCGTCCCGTTCGCTCACGCCATCTGGCACCTGTTTGTAGTTATGGGAGCAGCCATACATTATTACGCCATCTGGAAGTACCTCTATGCCCAGCCATCCAATCAGGTTCAGACCTCCAGATGACATCAGCATTGACCTCACAGTAAATAGCTACTGTGTTTGAGCGACTTAAGAGAGATGATGAAAGCTGTGTCCAAATTCAGAGGCTGCCCCGGGTGGAGGAGGGTAAACATGTAGCTTCTCTAAGAGGCCAAAAACTGATGGTGCATTCAGGTGATCCCCTTCAGCTCGTAAAGTCAAAGATTACATGTTTATTGCCAAGCATTGAAACAGGTTGGAAAAATGAAAAATTCATGATACTATCACTTCATATCACCTTCACAGTAGAGTTAATGCTGAGGTTGCTGCTGTTCTCTGCTGCCTTATCTGTAGTTTACGTGGGATACAAACAGAAACGTTTAAGCCCTCATTTAAAATAAGAGACTTTAATATTTTCTGTGAATTTTGTTCCAGATACGTGTTGCATAAAAAGTGAATGCTGCCTCTCCATATTTAGTTTTGGGGACAGTGGGCAGGCCTGCCCCAGATACTGACTGCTGAGGAACTTTGAACAGGAAGACAGTTGAAGAAACCACAAGTTAAGTTCCGTGTTGTCTAATGTTTTCATTAGATTAGGAATGACTAAAGAAGATTTGATTGTTTTTACAGCGATGTAGTCCATATCAAAGGATGTAAAATGCAGAATTTACACGTAGGATGTCCAGCATCTGGTGGCATTTTCTTTGTTTGTCTGGAGTGCAGATAGTGCTTGAAGGCTTCACCAGTCGAAGGGTTACCTTAATTTAGCCTGAGAGGTAAAGCTCAGGGCAAAATCATGAATAAAACTCTCCCTGCTGCTTGGGAAGCTCGGGGGTTTGGCAGCTAACAGCAGGAGAACATTTGTTTACTAAATTTGAGTCAGTTAATGATTACCTGTGTAAATAGTTTACATCCAAAAATGGCGGACCACTTGAAAAATAAATACCTCATACGTGCGTTACAAGACCTCCTCTTCATCCTATACAAGTTGAGGAGGACAATTGAAGGCACCATTACAGTATGTCTTTGGCGTGGTCTGAGAGAACCATCTCATTGTGATGAACCTGAAGGAAGGCAGCCTGTGAACTGGGACACAGCATTCATCTCCTCATCCTCATTTCAGTTTTGCGTTACAATATTTTGCAGGAATTCGATTTCATTCCAGTAATCAGGGGTTAGAGACTATTCTTGGAGATCACTCTTTCTCTTCGTGGTGCACGTCCAGATTCAGAATTCAGAGCCTGAATTGAGGGCATCGTCTCGTTGTCTAGAGGAAGGCAGTGTTTACAATTAGCTGACTTGACTATCATCATTAGTATTGTCATTGCTAACAGAAGGTGTTTGATTATATTTATCAGGCTGCAACATCAGTAATTTACTTATTTAACTCAGAACTGTATAGATAGTATTATTATTACTGTTATTGTTATTAGTTGTGCTATCTACACTGTATGGTTGATTCAGTCGATGAATTACTGTGATTTCCGAATCAAACATTTATGTTAGATTTACAGATATTAGTGGTTTTAGCCCGGGAGACTTTACCTGTGTGCTTCCACATTAACAGTGGATCATCTAGCATAACTGCTGAATTCTAATAGTTTACTGTTGTGGATTAGGTTTAGTAAGTGGAGATGTCATCAGTGCCATTTATACAGTATTTATCAAAGACGTGTAGTGTTTAGTTGATTATCATTCATCCTAAACAAATGGAATCAAAACTACACGGTTGAACCTCAGAGGGGGAAACCACTGTCTGATCCAGCACTGCCAGAAGACCGACTTACTGCCCTGACTGAAAGCACACTACTACCACATGTATGTCTCACACTTGAAAGGAAACTGAAGCTATAGTATTGTTGAACAATCTGGCCCAATATTAAGGCATCTCAGGTGTGTGTGTGTGTGTTTGTTTTTTGTTATGTGTCCTATAGTATCTGACTCCCATGAATCCAAAGCCTCTCATTGGCTGAGTGTATGTTTACATGTGGATGCATGTACCTTAAACACATAAAAAAAAGTATATTTGAAATATGTACGGTATGTATCTTAGTGTTTAACTGTTTGTGGTGACACACGGCTTGTGCAGTACAATGAATGTGGCTTCAGGACCATGAGGTCAAACCACCTGGTATTCAGAAGTGTACAGAAAAAAAAAAAACACTTTTTAAATTCATTTTTTCCACAGCTGTGTGTTTCTCAGGATTTGGATGATTTAGGTTTTAAAGGACCTAAAGCTGCTCCAGGTGCTCCAGGTGCTGCCTGTGAAGCTCCATACAACTCCATACTTGCTTACTCACATTCCAAGTAGGGCAGCAGCAGTCCCAGACGTTTTCTGCAAGCTTTACATATCAGTAATATTTATACAATAACCAAACAGGAGGAAGCTCAGGAGGATGAGGAGGAAATTAGAAATGGATGCAGCAGATGTGTTGGTAGTAATAAGGAAGTAGAAAGCAAAGACGCATAAACCACGAAATTTGATTCCGAATTTGGATTTGCTTCAAAACACACTGTGATGAACAGTCATGACACATGTGTGATGCTAAAATGACTCAATACGTGACACCATGATTATTTCCTCAGCATCCATGGCCTTTTTAAAGATAAGAGGCACAAACATGTGAGTAGTCACCAGGGAACAATTGAAGAAAAGCTAAGTTTAAGTAAATAGCGATGGAGTAAATAGATAATAAGTCACTTTTAATCAAAACCAATTCTATATTAAGAAACAAGTGAAAAATAAATCAGAGAAAACTTGATAAATAAATCATCACATTTAGCACTGCCTTAATAATGTGTGATGGAGGACTAGACAGTAATGAGAGAACATGCATTTTAACACACGCTCTTTAAAGTGCAGCTGATGAATAACGACTTTCAGATAAACTGAGAAACCTTCTGAGCAAAGGTGAAAAATGAAATGGAACTCATCTGCACATTTTTTAATGAAAGCAGATCTCTTTGTTAGTAATTTATCCACTGTTGCCTCAAGACACCTAATATTCTCCCTCTACAGCTGAAGACATTATGTCTGTGAATGCAGGATATGTGCAGAATGCAGAACTTTAGTCCACTAGATTTACATCTTTAAGACCAAGAAAAAAAGCATAATATTTGTACTCTCAGTGTTTACTTGAGCCTCTGGGACTCACCACACAGTGCACAGGCTGCTGCTGCTGGTGATGGACCCTGGCCATCAGGCAGGTTTGATAAATGTAAGAAGAATCATGAGGATTACGCGTGTGTCTGTTTCGTCGTACTTCTAACTTCTGTCTCATCCAGACGTACAGTGCCCACCTGACTTGGTATAAATCTGTGTCATTTTATGAACTCTCCATGAAGCCTTGGTGGACCTCCTTCTGTACTTGGTTTATAGACGCTCTGTGATTGTGGAGCTGCTGACTGTGCTCTCAGTCCTGCTGGTATTTTTCCTGGTCCTACCAGACTGATTATATTAACCCATGTTCTTTCTCTTTCTCTATAGTTTTCATATTGGTTATTGTGTCTGTGGTGCTTTTTGTGCTGTGATAAGCCAATATGATGCCAACAATGCTTTTATCTTTTCTATTTCTCTTGTAATAAAAAAGCTTTTTCATGCAGTGCATTCTGGACACAGTTTTTTTTCAACAGCAACTTGAAGCAGTTTCACTACAGTTTCACTACAACTCATTTTATTTATACTTTACTTAGACTATACTTATATATATATCCCACGTATATATTTTATGATCAACAAGAGTATGAATAATTGTAAAAAGGCAAGAAGCTGTAAGCAGGAACTGATCAGACTCCATGTCACACATGTAAAAGTGGAGATTTTGTAGCTTTAAAGGCTATCAACATCTGGACTGTTCAGCATATTTTTAACCATTTTGTATCCATGATGAGTCCTTTACTGTGTTGACTTCCTTTAACATAATACACAAACTTTTGTGTGGAATATTTATTTATCTATTTAATACTATTTAAAATTAATTAATTAAAAAAAATACTAACAATTAAATATCTATTTAATTGTTTGTTTTTTCCCTCCTTTACACTAAGGGGTTTTTCAGCCTCCAAACTTTATTTCCAAAATCACTCTGACAGTACATCAAATTGCAATATATTGTATGGCACCTCCATCTTTGCTTGAAAGCGTCTGTGTTGCCTGCACTGGCACTAGGAAACTTGGGGTTCAGGTAGGGACCCGTACCTAAAAAAGGACTACAAACGTTTCCTACTTTGTGGCAAACGGAGACTACTGAGCATGTGCACATCCTATATGTCTGTTGGAGTCCACACAGTGCAAACACAAACATTCACTGGAATGAACTACAGAAAGTAAAGGTGACAAGTGAGGAGATGAAGAAAAGAGCTTGATATAGTATTCATAGTGTTCTGATGATGAATAGTGTTCATCAGACTAGGGGGACCCCACGAGCAATTCCTACAAAAAAACTCCAACGTTTTGCATTTGCAAACATGCATTTAGAATAATAATAATAAAAAAAAAACAAAAAACATAAATCCTAATTCAAACCAATTCTTTCAACGGCCTGATACATCATGGTTTTCCAAAACATTTGCTTGGCCACTTCAACATTAAATGTAGCTACACATGTAAAATAAATGAGGAATAAATGTATACATAGGCTATGCATAATATTACCATCATCGTGAAATATCATCATTCCACCTCCCTCTGTGGGCTGGAAGTGCTTTGATATAAAATATTTAAATTCATAATAATATTAAACAAATATTACAAGTTCATATTAGTATTTCATACACTAAATTAAATTAAATTAAATTAAATTAAATTAAATTAAATTAAATTAAATTTTGTCATGTGCCGCTTCTTTGCTTTGCTTTGAGTGTCCACCAGGGGGAGTCGTCTCCGCACACTCGGGTGCCAGAGCAGGTGTACTGAGGTGAAGCGGCGCTCAGAGCTCGGCTGTTTCCGTCGCGGCTCGGCTGCTAACCGCTGTGGATGTGGGAATGCGGTTGCCGGAGGCTGTGGGCATTGCTGGACACTCGGCGGAGATGTGCGCACGGGAGCAGGAGCCCACAGCAGCTGGCTGTCGTCCAAGTTAACGGGGTGTTTTTGGGGGATGTGGGCGGGAGCCCCGGACGGCTGGTTGTCGCTGGGAGCAGGGCAGCACGGTGTTTTTTCTCCCATTTTTCCGGGGATTTTCTGCTTTGTAGGGGGGAACAGAATGAGAGAGAAGCCAAGGAGGATTCCCCCGCACTATGGAGCCACGCATTGCAGGCAGCGTGAGTACTAACGCAACAGACAGCGGGAGAGCCCTCGGGGGACTGGGCTTGTCACTGCTGGAATCACTCATCAACTTTTCCGCGACCTATTTTATTCACAGGCAGACGCACCACAGCCCCCAGCACCCCGCGGTAGGCAAAAAGAGAAATGATACTGCCTAATTAGTGGGTGTTGCTCAGGTGTGGAAAAATTTATTTCAACTAATTGTTAATCAATTGTGTGGCGTGAGCTCGTGTACAGCCATTAGACACACCTGCGGACCGTTAGGAGGCCGGCTGGGAGCTTTTAGTGCCGCGCCTGACGACTCATCAGCGGATTCATTTCTGAGGATTTTCTCCTGCCTTTTGTTGCTACGGCGGTTGCTACTGACGACCAGTGAACCCAGAGTCGTAAACAGACGGATTGACACCAAATAAAGCGCAGACTCACAGCAGTCACAAGTATAATGTATTTCTTATTCTGCACGCAGTTTTTATTCTGACCTTCCCGTTGTGAAGACAAGGACAGACGGCAACTTTAAAGTCTGTGTGACAGGGTTACCAAATGTAACATTACCTGATGGGTCACAGCGCACAATCTAAACTTACCAATGCAACATTTAGGCCTCCCTCTCTGTGTGTATGTTTCCGTACCAGGATTGAGTTAACTGCGGCCAAGTAGCCAGATTACTGTGGATTAGCAGGCATTTAAAATAGTCACGTTATCCCGGCAGTCCTTGCAGAGTCAGCTACAACAACACCTTTTAGGCTGCCTGCCATATATTTGCTGAAAAAAAAAGAAAACGGGTAAATGCGCACAAGTTGCTGTGAAAACACGCTGCGTGGGGTTTTCACTGTGCTCCTGGTGCAGCCTGCCTTAAAGGTCCTCACCGGTCATAAGAGTTCGTGCAAAGCCATGAAGCGTGATTCACCTTGTGTAGAGCTGCAGACTGAGCGCAGACCTGTTTATTCAGGTAAAACACATGACCTGAGTGCAGATGCATTTTTCTGCTTTATGCAATCAGAGTTCAACAATGCATCTTCAGAGGACACATTCACACAGTATTGTATGGAAGAATGTAGTAACCAAAAGGAAAAGCCACGTTCAAAGGGTTAAAGCTGGATGCTGTTCTGCCCTTTTTCAATTTTATATATATCTGGTAACTTTGTACCACTACATAAATATAAGCATAGCTGGCTATCGACCTTGCTGACTTTTTATCCATGTATTTTAGAAGTTATCTTCTGCTCAGCTGTAACACATACAGTGCTGACAGGATTGTTTTTTTTAATGATATAGTAATGTGGACCAACCAGAATTGCCAGCATTTTTTACTTGTCTTAAATGACAATTTAGATCATGTGAAGAGTGTCCACTAGTTCTGTGAGCCATATTTTCTTGTTAATGTAACTGCTGGGACTTTTCCTTTTCCCAGAAATAACAAGGTGACTAGTGGACTCTTTTTGACTAGAAAATCCAGATGCCAGGAAGCATTGCTGTGTCAGTAGCTGTCCTCAGGGGCCAAGGCTTTGTGAACATAAAACATCTTTGACAAAAACCTGGATGATCCATCCACCAAATGCATTTTGGGATACCCTTTACTGACAACGAATATCTAAACAACTACACACCCTTTGGTGTGTTAAAAAGTGATCTGATGCTCTGGTCTTTGCTGCATAGTGTCTAAGCTCTGCAGTGTTCCAACAGACCCAAGTCAAAGGTTGTCTGAGGACAGAAATAGTGTGATGTTGGTTGTTTGCAATTGTGAGTCTGGTATGAAAAGAGCTTAGCTTGTTTCAAACAAAAAGTCATTAGAAAGCCGGTCAATATTTTCAGAATCCCAGAGGCCTTGGAAATGCAGATGCCTTGATTCTGCAGCTCCTCCTTAAACTGACAGTGACATCATGCGTTCTGTTTTTCCAGTGTGAAAGGTGACGAAGCATCTGACCCTCATCTGTGAACCTTTTCTTGGTGCTGCTGCACATAGAGGTGACAGCACCTCACAGCATCAAGGTACACACCACACACCACTAACACATCACTAAGGTCTGTACTATTTGAAGCATGCACAGTATATTAAAGCATTTAAAATGTATTTTCACACTCACCAGTGGTGGAGTTTGCAAACCCAACAGCGGCATCATGTTCTACGGTTCTTCCTCTGGGGCCAGTATGTCCCTACCATCCAAGAGCCGCCTGAAACGCCAGAGCAGGACCTTCACACAGGTAAGTAAAACATTATGATGATACAGTCAAGTGTTTGCTTGTTGAAATCTTACAAACACCATCAATCACTATCAGTTGCTGGTAACTCCTCACAGTACCTCCATTGGTCTAAACCATTGTGGTCCAGCCAAGATGTCAGATGGATTCTTGCATGAGATTTCATATGTACCATATGGTATTTTCTCCCTGCTAGATTTCTACTCATGATAGTAGAAAGTAGAAAGTAGTTTGTTTCTTATGTTGTCTCCACCTGTTCTCCTGTTGTAATACATCTGAATGTTGTTGAAAGAGTCAGTGGCAGTTAACCACAAACAGAATCCAGTCACAGAAATGACTCCTCCAGACATTAACAGCATTGTATGTCTTGTCACAAATATTTTTTTGTAATTTGACATTTTGACCCTATCCAGTGTAAAAACAGCTGTTAATAATATCTGTAAGTCAGCGGTACTGCAGAACATTCAGTATGTCCATGTGTTCACCAGGTCCTGTACCGGACTCTGAGTTACAGAGACCGTGTCCCAGCAGACACTGGAACAAACACCCGTGGGGACCGGCGCTCGACGACTGAACCCCCAGAGCGACCAGCAGACGACCCAGCTGAACTCTCCACACAGAGCTCGGCTCCTGGGGTGCTGAAGATTTTTGGAGATGAAATCTGTGCTGGTGCCAACTACAAGAGTGTCCTGGCCACGCCCCGCTCCAGTGCACAGGAACTGGTTAAAGAGGCGCTTGAGCGATACTCGCTCAACAAGGATGCTGCCCACTATTACGTCCTGTGTGACGTGATCGGACGTTTGGAGGGGGGAGGAGGGTGGCGGACTGAGTGCCTGCGAGCGCTGGGGGACAATGAGAAACCGCTGTTGCTTCAAGAACTGTGGAAGCCCCGGGAAGGACATGCTCGCAGGTTTGAGCTGCGCAGGAGGGCAGAGGTGGAGGAACTTAACGCCAAAGAGAAGGATACCATCACTGCTGGTGAGGAAATGCACAAAGTCACAAACACACAAAGATAGACAGGCACACACACACAGACACACACACAGCAGCTGGTCTAATTCCCGTTCTTTCCTAACATGTCAAACTCAGCAGAAAAGCACAGCTCATTAGCTTCTCTGCATTGTGTACTTGTGTGTGTGTGTGTGTGTGAAGGTGCAGAATAAGAGCTTTCGTCACAGTTATTATCCTGTAATGAAGACATGGTTCCTGTGTGGGTACCAGTGTGATTATAAAGTGGGGTGCTGTTCTGTGAAATTACAGCATTTTTTTCAGGGTTATTAGTGACACACACACACACACACACGCAGTATGTGCAACTGAGCTCACACAAACAGTGCAGTGGAAATGCTCGGACAGCAGGTCGATTGATTGAGTGAAAGCTGAAGCTGTCAAGACCGGAGGTGTGGATGAGTGTGGGCACTCTAGTGTTTTTATGAATGACACATTTGTACTACAGTGATGTGTTCACTTCCTACTAAAGAACCTGCAGGAGATTCACTGAAAGTCAGAAAACAACTGTTGTCACTTTTACATCTGCAATGCAGCATGACCACTGATACACACTTTACTTGTACAAATGTGTTTCGCTTAAGGAACCATGATACAACCCCTTGCCTACGCTCTCCCCTGTGCATCCTGTTAGAGGAATTCATAGACACCCAGCTGCTCTGGTTTTCAGAGCGATGGAACAAATATTTTCAGCCTTACAGTCACACATTGCACTTTGCAGCAACACCAACATTTCTCAGGAAGCATGCCAGGGTTTACTGGTTGCTATGTCAACCCCATTGGTAGCCAGAAAATCAGTCAGCAATCTCTCTGATGTTTATAATGGATAATATCCAGACAGAACAAAATCTCAAAATTACCCTCTAAAAGCACAGGTTAGTGGTGCATCAGATGCACAAATTTGATTTGTCTCACTGTGGTCATGTTTACAAGTTGTACAAAGTTTGGTATGATATGTAGATAAAAAGCTTTAATTACTAATACAGATTTATACTTATGTTTTTATTTTGACACTAACCCTTTCTCTGTTATGTTATAGTGTTTACCAAACTCTCAAACCCTGGAGTCTTCTCCTCTTTACCTCTGTTTTTTCTGTCCCCTGGTGTTTGTGGGAGCGTGCATGCTCATGTGTGAATTGTTGCGTGTTCTCGCATACACATTGAAAAACAAGGTACTACAGGATTTCCATTGAATACATTAACACATCACAGCCAAATAAATCATATGACCATCCTTCAGTGATGTAATCCTATTTTTGTGGTAGCCAATTGGGTGTCAGTGTAAACTTATTATAACATACTGTATGTGATGGAAGTTGATTTGATGGTGATATGTCGGAGGGTAAATCCTGTGCCTCACACCTTTTACTAACTGCTGATGCACCACAGACCTTTTTAGAACCACAGTGCATGTGTTGCTTGTAGTGTAGCTACGGATGGTGTGTGTGTCTGTGGGTAAATCTGTGTGTGGTGTTTTGGTGCGGGGTGGGGGGGTGTTTTCTCAGCCTCCCCCCCTTTTCCTAACCCCTCCCACCCTCCTGTAGGGCCCAAAACCCCACAATTCCTGGCGGCTCTAATGGGTCGGTCTGGGCTGGGCAGACACAGGAGCTCCCCCCTGCGGTCTGGTCGAGTGGTACAGTCCAGCTCTAAAGGTGGGGACTGGCCTCAGGTAGGGTGGCTGTCAGTCATTGCCATGAAGACCACCTCTACCTGCTGTTGTCACCAGTGCCACCCCCATTGCCAGTGATTTAGAGTGTGTGAGTAAATCTGTCTGAGCCATCGCATGGCCTCAAGTCCTCATACTCTGAATCATGAGGAGCAGTTCACCGATCATCTGGTTCACTGTTGTCAGCCTGTGCTGCTCCATCCAGTACCATTTACTTCATCTAAATGTGACTGATCCACTCAAGCCTGTATCTCTTAAGCGTTAAGTTTCCACTCAGCTCACACATGACTGTTATGCACTTGTGTCACTACAGCCTGAAAAGTTTTCTCATATGTTCAAAATACACTGACTCATTTTAATTAACTTTCCTCTCTTGTCTTTGTTCCTTTTTATTATTCTTTACCTGTTTCCCCTCGCTCTCTCACTCCCTCCTTGCTCTTCCTCTCTGCCTCCTTGTAGATATTAATGCCCAGGCTCGTAAGCTTCAGAGGAACAGGGCGAAGGGGACGCTGACATTGCCCAGGTCCAGCAACTCATCCCTCTGCCGCAGCCTCAGTGAGACCAGCCTGAACCAGGTTGGGCCTCCTGCTGAAGACTTGTTGATTAATTGCCTTCATTTAAAATCTTAGAATTTAAATTCAAGTGTGTTTCTGGTTGTGATATAATCCTATTTTTGCTTACAGCTCGGAGTAGGAGATGAGCCAAAGCGTTATTACTCCACTTTACCAGGACCCTTAAGGGCCCGAGACGGGACCTCCAGTGGCCGGAGGAAAGAGGAGGGGACTCAAGGAGGGGTAAGGCACTCTCTGTACCAGTCCCCTCATCTTCTGCTGCTACAGGGATACAATCGGCAGGTAAGATAGTGAAGGGGTTCATGTGCTCATCACAGATCTCTGCTGTGAGCAGTTTAAATTTAGTGTTCTGTACATTGCAGGACTGTCTGGTTTATCTGCTGAACAGAGAGCAGCACACCGTCGGTCAGGAGACTCCATCAGCTCGGCCCAACATCTGCCTCTTCTCTCCTGACATCCTGCCCCTTCACTGCCGCTTACGCAGAGTCCCTGCGCCCCGTCGCCATGCCAACAACAGCAACAAGGGAGAAGAGATGGCTGACAGTCAGCGTTTCTGTGTTGCTGTTGAGCCCGTGCTTAACGCCACCGTCCTGGTGAACTTTTCCCGCTGCGAGCGCTCTACCACGCTGCGACATGGTGACCTTCTCTCCTTTGGAGCACATTACATCTTTCTGTACAAGGACCCCACAGGTGCTAAGCCTCTGCCTGCGCAAACCTTGGCGCGCCTCCGCACACTGGGGCAACTTTATGATGCAGGGATGGAGGAGGGAGAGGGCGGGACTTGCAAAATGTGTGGCTCCGTTTTGAAGGACAGAGGAGCACAGTTGTCAAGTGCTCCAGCAGTCAGACGCAGCTTCAAACCTCACCTGGTGAAACCCCGCAGTGTGGGGACAACAACAGGAGGGCCCCTGACTTTATCTGGAGGTGATGGAGGAGGAGGAAGAGGAGGAGGGGGTCAAAAAAGGAGGCTTCAGCTGGAGTTTGATCAGGCGCATGAAGATCAGCTTTTGAACAGGATTGTGTCTCTCATAGAGCCCGGAGGTATGTGCTCTGTTAGAAGCTGATTCTGTCTGATCCTGTGAATAGAAGAAACGAATGTTGTTAGATGTATGTAATGTATGTTAGTATACATGTTCTCATAGTGAGACTGCGGACTTGTGTGTTGTGCTTCCTCAGGAGATGACCATAAGCTGACACCTGCCTACCTGCTGTGTCTGTGCATACAACACTCAGCCTCAAACTTCCCACCTGGGAGTTTTGGAAAGCTGCTGCTCAAGATTGTCCGACGAATACAAAGCATTGCATGGGTGAGTGTCACCCCCACCCCCCTCCTTCCCTGGTACTTACTTACTCTGCTTAAGATGACCTCATGTGGAGGGAAACCGGTCAGCTGTATCAGGTCAGAGGAATAGTTAGACAGGATGGCATATCGTGTTTTGTACTGTATTACTAAGTATAGGATGAACTGTCCGTTGTCTTAGTAGCTGTTAGGTGAAGGATTTATATTAAACCATTGCACTAAACATTAAAAATGAGCCTTTTAAAAACATTTTTTAAGAAATTTAAGAATTTACAAAAATACAACACAGCCCATTTGCAAACTATAAATGATGCGGACAGGCCTTTCTTGGTGTATATAAGTTGCTGAACTGTTGAATCAGTTTCTATGCCTGCCATGTACCCCAAGTGCAGGATATTTTCTGTTCTTTTAATCAGATGCTGCTCTTTTTCAATGCACTGTCAAAGTTGTTATTAATGACATATCAGCTTTTCAATATTGGTGTTTTTAGCTTGGAAAATGTGTGCATTTGCAAACAGATATAAAGATTAATTTCCATTTCATACCACCCGTTTCAGACCATGGATGGATTACTGCATACAGATTAGACCCACCTGACATTTTTATTGATTTAACTATAATAACATATAAATGTTTCCTGCAGAATGTTGTTGAGTGAAGGTAATAATAAATGTCATGTTGAGATTAAGTTGTTTAGTAGAACATTCACTAAAATTAGGCTACTGTCTATCAGTTGGTGTCTCTGCTGGTTTGGTAAAGTGCATCAAATTTATGCTTATTTGGAATTGTTTCAGGTGGCTATCCAATTACCCTGCAGGAAGCTCTCTCCTGTTTTACAGTATATCTTTATTCGAGCTTGTGTTGATGCTAAAAAGGTGTTCATCTTTAATTCAGGCCAGTTAGAGGTACTCACCAACATGCGTCACTGTGACTGCTGTGTTTTGTAAATATGAGAGGTATTTCTTTCTGTACGTTAGCAATAGCGTCATAAGTGTGGTTCCCTAAAAGTTTAATGAGCACTAAATTGCTGTGTGTGTGTATGTGCACGCATGTGTGTGTGCTTGCAGGAGAAGACAAAGGAGCTGGCTCAGAAGCAAGCTCAGCAGTGAGTATCACTTTTCAACTTGTGTTAAGAAAGAAACCATCTGTGTTCACGTGCCCCATTTGTGTTTTCATTGGGTCAGTAGGTCCACTTAACAGTGTTAAAGCCCTTCAATTTGTGTGTCCATGTAGCCAGGACCCAGCCTCCTTATCTCTGCTCAGCATCTCAGACCTGGTTCCTGACCTGCAGACTATCTTCTTCTGGATGTCCAACTCCATTGAGATTCTCTACTTTATACAGCAAAGAGCACCAGCATACACACACAGTATAGAGACGCTGCAAGGTACACACACACTTACACTCACTCTCTCACACACACACACACACACTTGGGTGAAGAGTCATTACTCACACTGACATTCAGTGGAAACTGCCACAGCCACAGCACACCTTAAAGTCTGTCTCTGTCTATCTTCTGTGTCTAGGGTCAAAGGAGTCTTTGCTATCGGCGACCATATCAGCCAATGAGGAGGCTATGACTATCTTGGAAGAAGTGATCATGTACACTTTCCAGCAATGTGTCTACTATATCACCAAGGTAATCTGTCACCGTGGCAACTCTGTCATCTTCATAATGAGCAGGACATTTTTTTTATCTTGTCTTTAAATCCAAGCTGCATGTATATGAGCGTAGTTCACAAAAGGTCTGATTAAATTGTTACACACAGACACATACATATATGATGAATGACAACATGCGTTAAGAATATGAATACATTATTCTTTAATTTCAAATTGCCTTCATCATTGTGCATTTCTGTGTGTGTGTCTGTGTGTATGCGCGTGTGCATGTCCAGGCTCTTTATGTTGTGTTGCCAGGTTTGTTAGACTGTAATCCATTCCCGGTCGACAGCTCTGAGCCCTGCTGGAAAGGAGGTGTCGGGTTTCCTGAACCTGTGCGCAGGGTCCTGCAGGTAAGTGTGTTTATTGTATTATGCTTTACAGCACAATCATGAAGACTGAATTCAATAAAAATGCCATAAGGTTACAGAGTCTTGATGAATAAGGCAATTAATAATTGTTGAGTTCTAATACTGTTGTTATATAATGATTAAGGTTCAGCTGACAATATAAAATGTTTGCATCTACATCTGCTTGTTTTCTTCAGAATTTATAAATGTGCAAAAAATTTCTTGAACAAGGATCAGCTTCAATCAGATTTATGGTTTGACCTGATCTTAGAAGAGTGATATAGGTCACAAAGTTTCATCCATAATAAGTAATTTACTGATCATAAACATGTAGCTGTTCAAAACAATTGAATTGTCTGGTGATGTACTGTGTGTGTGTGTGTGTTTTACTGTTACTTTTGTTGTCAGTATACGACAAAAGCCGCAGCACATAAATTCATATGGCTCTCAGTAACAGCAGTGTTTCTCCACTCATGGGTGTGAATGCAGGTGTTTCAGAGTGCACAGGAGCTTCTGCAGGGCTACCAGGTTCACCCGGAGATCCAGGCTCAGATGTTTGCTTACCTCTTCTTCTTCTCTAATGTGTCACTGTTTAACCAGCTGATGGACAAAGGTAGGTCAATTCATGCACACTCACACTCTCTCTTCCATTAGACCCCCCAGTGGGTTTGTACAGTTGTTAGTGTTTATTAGAGAGACAGTGAGGGAGAGTGTGTGTGTCCTTGTGTCCTTGTCAGCATTTTGACAGGGACTAACCCAGATTTGTCCTCAATGCCCTTCTGCTATCTGCATTCTGTTTCCCCCCTCCTCCTCCTCCCTCTCTCTCTTCCTTCTTCTTGCCTTCCTTCTCTCCATCTGGCCATCAGGGTTGAGACAAAGAAGAGTAGAGGTGGTACTGGATTGAAGTGAGGGTGAGGGGAGGGGAGCAGCAAAAAAGGGCAGAGTGAAGGGTAAAGGGCTGAAAGGCTGTTCAGTTGTTGTGATGACCTTGCTAATAGTCCGTTACCTTGTCTAAATACAGAACATAGTAATTTACCGGGAGCTACATCTACATGTCCATCCACCTCTCCACACCCTGTCTCTCTCACTCTTATACACACACACTCACAAACATGCCATATGTCTTCATTAGCTGCTGGAGACAGGAGAGATCACATGTCTAGCAAAAGGAGAAGGAGAAATATCTTTACATTCATGCAGGAGCTTCTGTCCTCCCTCTCTCTCCCCAGCCCCACTCCGTCTGTCTGCCTCCCTCCCTCCCTCTCCCTCGCTCCACTTTTTGTCGCTCATTGATATTTCTCCACTGATGGTGTCCATGGTAACAGCAAAGTGAGTTTGTAGCAGGTAACGCTGACGTTTGCATTGAGCTCTCCGCAGCGCACACACACGCACTCATGCTCACACCTACATAGGCACTCACACACACACAGTCACATTGAAACACACTGAGAAATATGACATACACAAGCAGATGCACGCACACTAGTAGCCCTATAAAAGACCTTGGTAAAATAGGAAATCAAGATTAAAAGATGTAATATGATGAGAGGCTCTTTGTGTGTTAGTGTGTAGTGACATCTCGGCAAACAGATTAGAATAAATAGTTATTCGTTGTTTGGTCTCACAGTCATCACAGTCAGTGGCTTGTCTGTGTTTGAAAGGTGTGTGCGTTTGTAAACCAGCATTATGACACCTTTGTCAAGAGGTTAAGTGATGCACACATAGATTACTGTATGCCTAGACATAAGCCTATTACAGAGGGGAGTGTGTGTGTGCAACCAAAACATATGGCCAAATATTTGAAGCGTTATGTGTGTGTGTGTGTGTGTGTCTGCAGATAATGATGCTGGGATGCTTTTTCCAACATTGTAAGGAAATAAAAATGAGGCAAAAGTTTGACACTTCAATAATCTGTATTCATGTATGTAAACACTGCATAAGCTGGAGACTTGTGTTTTGTCCTATTTATAACCTGTATCATGAAGCTCGATGCACAAGAATAAGTAATTTAATCAATAATTACATCATTTCATCATAAATCTGGTAAATAATTAGGAAATTAAGATATTCTGAAAATATTTTTATCCTACCAGCTAATGTGATGTTGTCAGTAGGGAAGTTAAGTGTCAGTACCTTACGGGTATTGTAGTGTTATAGTAGCATACATTGCAGTTTCTGTTTGGTATGTTTATGTTAGCCTTCCAAGTGCAGTAAGCAGTAGTTAGCTGAATCTGTCTTCTTATCATAAGAACAGTATTAAGTTCAAGAGTTTGTTTGGCAGAAAGGATGCTGAGCTGGAGTCCAGTGGTTTATCATTGTTGTAGTAAAGCCCAGCTGAGGCCTGAACTCACTCTGGAGGTGTTTCAGGAAGCATTCAAATCATTACAGCATGCCAGCTTACAAATGCTAAAATTATTTTATTTAAAAGTTATTGCCTGCTTAACTTGCCACAAAACCTCCTTTCAGTGTTTTGATGTGGGGGAGAGAAAGCAAGGATTATACAGGCAGGATTGCTTGTGCTGTGTGCAGGTTTGTTATGCAGTAAAACACACTCAGCTAAGCCCTTCTGCAGCAGTGCATTTGTATTCTGCAAGGAGCAGGCTGTTGGTGGCTGTTGCTATTGTTTCACTGACTTCAATCACAACTTAATTAAAAATTAATGTTTGTAATGCTGTACAGCTCACACACAGACATGTATGCGCAGAAGCACACAGTCTGTATTTAAGCTGCCTTTCTCTCAGACATGCACACATCCTTGAATAAAAATCTACCGCAGTTTGTCATGAGGCACACTTCCTGTGTGTGTGTGGACAGGTCCATCCCGAGGCTGGTTCCAGCGCTCTAAGATGCTGCAGATCCAGGCGTGCTTACGGATGGCCATGGAGTGGGCAAGCAGGTCTGGTCTGGGACATCTGGCTGAAAAATTCTTTGCCAAACTCAACAGCACGGTGTCCATAGTGGCCACACCCCAACAACAGCTCACACAGGTAGAACACAACCTTGTTCACAATTGATCCTTTTTTTGTTAATGAGTTAGTGGAGGACAGCAAAACTGCGATTGCCCACAAATCCTGACTGTTTTACATGCAAACATGAGGCAAAGTGACTCTGATCAGCTTTTGATGGGTAATGTCCTGCTGCACCACTCTGCCAACAATAACCTGTGGCTGCCCACAAATCTCCTAACCCTCCAGGATTCTCTCTTAATTTCTCCTCTCTGTCTGCAGCTGAGTTGGCGAGCATTGTCCAGTGAGCACCCAACTCTGAAACCAGTCCAGCTCCACAGGATTCTTACTCAGTACCAGCTCACAGCAGAGATAGGGCCAGTCCCAATATGGCAGCCCAGCAGCGAGGACGAGGCATATATATACAGAACAGGTACGGGTATGTTTTTGTGTTTAGAAGCATTCAAAAAATGATGTCAATGTCTATGTACCATTTGTGTTACTAAAGCCTTTGAAGCTAGTGGTCAGGCAGGCACAATATATACATTTGCATGTGGACATCTGTGCAGAGGCTTACATTCACCTCTGTTAACCTCTCATGGACCCTCAGAAAGGTTAAGGGCAGGTTGCTTAAGAAAACATAACTAGATTAAAACCAGATTCTAGATTCCAGGAACCACAATGTGATGCATTTGTATGTGAACAAACAACCAAGGTACTCCTTAAATTCATGACCGGATTCTTGCTGCATACAGATTTCTGTGGCATCATGCTATATTTATCATGTTTCTAGTTTTTGTGCTACTCTAGCAGACTGTGCTGTTATTTGTTCTGCTGCTGTAATGGCTCAATTTCCCTCCGGGCATCAATAAAGTCTTATCTTATCTTATTTTTTGTGTAGTCGTTAAAGAGTCTGTGTATGAAAGCTGCAAAAGCTGTCAGAGAAGTCATGTTTGTATATACTGTACATATGTGTGCATACAAGTGTTACTTTGTGTGTGTTTAGTTGACCTCCTGGAGAGCTTTGAGAACCACCCTCCCATTGTGCTGCCCAGTGCTGGCTTCAGAGTGGATCTGGACAGCGAGTGTGTAGAAGACAGCATCTACAGACAGCTGCTCTACATCCGCCACTACCTGTGGGGGCTACGCACCAAGACCCAAACACACACCAGCGCTCCCAGCGTGCACACACACTCCAATGGAACTAACACAGCTGACTGGACGGACATTCAGGTCAGAAAGAAGCGCACACATGCTGTCAAATACACACACCTAGCAGTAATCCGGGCCATGTGCCTCGGCAGCTGTGGTTGTTGAGGAGTTCCTTATAATCCCATAAATGAAAGACAAAACCCTCTACTTCAGCCAACCCGCACCCACACACATATACACACAGAAACCTAGACATGGTTAAATCATGGTTAATCTGATTAGTCTTTAGGCTGTCTAATTAGTGGGAACGGCTGACTAGACCATAATCCCTAGTGTTTCAGCACCCTCATATGTACACATAACACACATACATTCACAAATATGCTAGATGGAATGTTTTTTACTCTGGTCACCTATAATTGATTGCTTTGTGTTTTTTCTACATACTTTTTGGCCATTAGAAGGAAAAGATAAATCCCTCACTGTATCTTGTGTTGCCTTCTGATGTCTGTCTTTACATCACACAGAGGGAGTTGTTACCTCCGGCCCACAGCAGTCCCCGCTCTGTGGGTCCAGGGGATGAGGTCACAGCAGACACAGGAGAGGAGAGAGGGCGTGACAGAACTCAAGGCCAATCACACACTCACAGCCTGAGGAGGAACGGTGCTGTTCACCACCCTCGAACAGCAAATCCAGACCCGTCCTGTCTCCTGACCCCCCCAAACACCCCCCTGTATCCAGAGGGAGGAGGAGGAGGAGGAGGAGGACCTGGCCCAATCATCAGCACTAACGCCCAGACTAACGGCTGCTCCAGCAGAACCGTGGCAGAATGTAAAAAGGCCAATGGACTCATCACCAATGGACTGGAGGGTAGGCTGAATTATGTATACACAGTGTGGGCAAAATAACAAAAATACGCAGACAACTTGAATTAAATTAAAGGATATCTGTGTAGTCTAGAATTATGTCTAAAGACAAGAAGAAGCTGTACACAAGCAGCATTTTTATATATTTCATGATTTTTTTTTTTATTTTGTCCACACGTGCGTTAAGTTTCAGATTTAAATTTGCTTTTTCACAAACATTTTCTGTGTTCTGTGCATTATCAGTACATAATGTACATGTACATTATGACACCTCATTATCATGAGGTGTTTAAAGCACAGCAGACTAGTATATGTATATACTAGTCTGCTGTGCTTTAAACACCTCATATCATCACGTCGATAGTCTGTTTGTGTTTGCGGTCATCTGTTGTTCTCTCTGTAGCGCTATGATCTCAGGACATACAGTGCCGACACACTAAAAACAACCTAAAGGAGCACTGTGTACAGTTCAGCATTATCGAGTAGTGAGGTGTTTGTCAGTGTTTGGTTTGTCTGTTGGGCTGCTGTAAAACATTACAGCACAACATGTCAGGCTTTGTTGAAGAGGATCTGTTACTGTATTCTGAGCCAAACAATTCATAGTTACAGAGATTGTACGCTAATAAGAATTCTCTATTAATCCTGCATTAATCAACTGTTTATACTGATGGAAGTGAGTCACAGAGTTACCAGCACCACAACAACAAAGCTTTTTAACCTTATAAGACTTATAAGTTTGGTTTTTCTCCATGTAAATTAATAGCAGGAAAAAACATGTAAAGGACTGAAAGCTGGTCTCAGGGAAAATCCTAAACTTGATAAAAATAGACTCAGTCACTACATATATAGATTTATGTCTACGAAGCCAGAATGTTTTTTTTCTGCCCATATGCTAATTTTAAAAGGTGCTTGTTTTATAGTTTAGTTCCTCTGTGTTTGTGTGTTAGACTGCTCCCTAGTGGCCAAAAATGAATGAGTGCAGCTTTAAATGTTCACTTAAAACAGCCTTGTTTTCTTGTCAGTTCTGTTACTCGGCACAGCAGTAACCCTTCTTTGCAGTGTTGTGAGTGTGACCGCTGCAGGCTCTTGACAGAAAAACATTTGTTTGTTACTTCAGCTGTGCAGCTGCACCGTTTGCATGTGTCTCAATATCTGTGTGTGTCTTCTGCACGGTGAGACTTCCTATATTTGTCCAACCCCATAGCAAGACCCTGTGTGTGTTTTTGTCTGTCTGTGTGTGTGTATGTGATGTTGTGTGTTTTGTGGGTGCTCGTGTCCTCTGCAGGGTGTATTAGTGGGTGTGAGTTTCCTTTCCCTGTATCCTCCTCTGGCGTCCCTTCCCTTCCTGATGACTTGTGTGTGGTGTTTGTAGTGGAACTGGACAAAGGACCCTACGGACTGGGCATGGGACTTATAGATGGTCTGGTGAGTAGATACCATTCATACGAGTTATCTGACATCCAAGTTTCAGTTGATGATGCTCAATTGCAGAATAAATGTAGGAGGTCACTGTTGAAAAAACTAAAAAATATCATTGATTCATATGTGCCTGTATGGTTTGTAAACCAGGATCAGTTTTAAATACACACACTGTTTATTATAGCAAAATTTCAATTTATTTAGTTTTTCTCCTGTGTATGTACACTACCGTTTAAAAGTTGGGGTCACCAGGCCAGTTCTATAGCTTCTCTGATCAGCATAACAGTTCAGCTATGCTAACATCATTTCACAGGAGTTGTTGTTACATGTTTTCAAATCAACAATTAGATTAGAACACAGGAGTGATGGCTGCTGGAAAAGGGCCTCTGTATGCCTTTGTATATATTCCATTAAAAATCAGCCTTTTCTAACTAGAATAGTCATTTACCACATTAATAGTGTCTAGACTGTAGTCTGATTACTTTAATGTTGTCTTAATTGAAAAAAAAAACATTTTTTTTAAAATACAGACATTTCCAAGTGACCCCAAACTTTTTTGAACAGTAGTGTATATGCAGTGGATCAATCTGCTTTTCTGTATTGTATGAATTTAAAGTAATTTCTGAAATATTTTTAATGTTTATTTATGCTCAGTATTTTAAACAATCATAGTTTTTACCCATGATTGTGTTTGTATACAAGTGAAAAGCACATAGGTTGGATTTATAAAGAACAGTAGTGGTAGAGAGGGGGTTCAGATTTGAGTTCAATTCAGGATCAGAGAGGACAATACTTGAAGTATTACTGGCCAATAATTTAATGGTTTTACAACACCTATGTACTGTACAAACTCTGAACACTTTTCCCTCCGTCAGCACACTCCTCTTAATGCTCCGGGCATTTACATCCGGACTCTGATCCCTGACGGGCCTGCTGCGTCTGATGGCAGACTGAGGATCGGAGACCGCATCCTGGCTGTGAATGGGACCAGTCTGATAGGAGCAGACTACCAGAGGTACGGAGGATGAATGATACTACTGGGTGATATTGACATTGCTGACAGAGTGAGCAGCCCTCTCACAATGTTAACCATACCCATTGCTGTCAGCCTCTTAAGCCAATTGATTGGTTTGATTGATTGGTTCAGACCCAGACAGTGATGCCCCATTATCCTTACTCTGTCTCTGCTGAGCTTCATGTAACTAGACTCTGTGTTTCTCCCTCCACTTCCTCCTGTGTGCTCCCTACAGCGCGGTGGATCTGATTCGTCTCGGAGGGGGTCGACTGCGTTTCCTGGTAGCCAAGTCGGACCCTGAGGTCTCAGAGAAAATCAGTGCCTCCTCCTGCTGACCACCTGCACTGCCCAGCTAAGACACACACACAACGCAAGGGACTGGAGCGGGAATCAACGAGGGATACAAATGTGTATACAGACATACAGGGTACACACAAAGACATCAAACATGGACGCGAAAACAAGCCGTCAGCACAACACAAAGCCAAACAATCAACTGGAGATAATGCTCCACGAGTCCACTCCGTGGCTGCAGCAACAGTCCAATGTTGCTTTCTTGCGTTAACTCCACCTGGGTTCATGTGACAGACACAATCTGAAACCCACTGTGACATCAAAAAAATCTATGGCCTGGAAGTCACCTAATAAATCAGTGTTTGAGGTGCAGCCAGTCTGTTTGCATTCTGATGTGGTTTAAAGCACAGTAGATTCTCATCAGTTAACCCTCAGAGCAGTTTTCCTCCTGTATTTTAGGATCATTTCTACTAGTGTTTCCAGATGTACATAGCATGGCGACTAGCTACCAAACACTTCTGCCAGGGACACAAACTGAAGATGTACTTTACAGTTTTAAAAGCATTTGCAGTCTTTCGTTGGATGTCTCCTTCAGTGCTTTTAGAGAAGAATGTTTTTATAAACCCGTTTGTTAATAACTCCCAAAGCACTATGACAGTCGATGCAGACTAAACTTTTGTGAATGAATGTTGACTTTGTACTGTAGAGTGGATAAAAAAGATGTCATTGGACTACCTTCACTGGATGAACATCAAAGGCTTTAATCTCAAAGGGGGCATGCAGCTGGTGTGGGAATCCTTCACCAAGACCAACAGGCTTCACTCCTACATTTAAATGCACAGTCCTGGTGTGTATAAACAGTGGTGTAAATAAATGTTTGTACATATTTAAGAGTCATACATTGTTTGGACATTCAGAAGAGAAACTGCATTTGAGAACTGCTCCATGTTTCCCTTCCTGAATTGTATTCTGCAAAACCGACAAACAGAAAAAAGAACCTGTATTTTCCAGGATGCAAGAAATGTAGTTATAGGTTGTGTACTTCCCCCCTAAATTATGTATTTATTTTAGTTTTAGGATTTTTGTTTGTGCTGCATTTTTCATGCACCAGTAACCCAAATAAGAAAAACATCCAACCATTTCCTAAAGCCACTTTGTCCTGCAGTACATGGTCATGGTGTGACGTCACACCTACGGACAATTCAGAGCAAAACCATCACCCAGCTTTGCACTTTACACCGGCACAAAGTTTGGACATCAGCCAAATAGCAGCAGTCTTGGGTGGAACATTGCTTTCATTCTTATTCTGGATGTCACGTGACATGCATCCATTCTTTTTAAACGAGAAATTCTTTGTCAGATTTTCAAACAAACAACAAAGGTACATTCAGCTACATCATGTACATCAACACACATCTAAGAAAAGGTGGCTGTGCTCACAAACAGCTGAGGTCACCTTTAAAAACATACGCTGGTTTACTGCAGGAACAAAAAAAGCTGCATTAGCTGATGTGTTCTCCTGACACACAACTTACAAAGAGCTGAGGGATAACTGGAATGTTTTCTATTTATTTTCACTGTTTATGAATTGGCCTAATATTTTTCCACCTATTATATCTAACCTACTTAAAGCTTGCGTTGTATATTTCAAAACCAAAACAGATTGTTTAAATTATTATGCAGAGAAACCTGCAGCCGTTTCATCTAAACAAGAACCAGCTGATATTTTGCAATTTTACTTGAAAATAACCATAAAACACAGTAACCGGTTAATGTCATAGTTTGCTTCGTTTCTACCTTTCAGTATTTTTTTAGACCTCTTTAAACTTTGTTACACACTCAACTTTTGATTTCTTTACAATAAAATTTGACTTCTGTGCATTTTAAGGTGATCTCATGCATGTCTACTCTTCTCTGATTATTATTGATAACTGTTAAAGAATGTTACTGAAGAATAAAGATTGTTGGATACCCGTCAGGTTTCTTTTTCCATCAGGACGGTGTTGCCACAAATCTACACCTGGGTCTACTCTCCTACTCTTGCCTGTTCTCACAGACGAAGTCATTATCCATTATTAGCTCAAAAACCCAAAATGATGTGCTCTGTTAAACAGCCAAAAACCCACACGGGGTTGACGCCTTTTTATAAGAAGACAATGTGATATTTAAGTCAATGAGAAATTTTAATTTGTGCTACACATTTTAACAAATCACAGAAACAGGAACATTTAAAAATACATATACTTCTCTATTTCCAGAATGTTTAACGTATTGATGACAGCTGTTTTTTTACATATAGCAAAATATTTTTTCTTTTTTCCAAAATAAGAAAAAATACCTTCTAAATAGCTTTGTCATTTAGCAGAAAGAGCAGCATACAATCATTACGCATGTTTTTTTTTTCTTCTTTTTTTTTCTGATGTGCAACAACAATCACTGAAATATGGTGCCTGATTACCAGCTAAAATTGAGGCCTGTGTGAGAACATTTGGAAAAGCTAAAGGCAGAGTGAGAATGAGAGAATCGAGCGGGGGAGAAAGTGATAAAGAATATCTAATTAAGGCAGTGTCTGCGACATGAATTGCCAACAGCTTGATGCCTCTATGGAGACTGCAGAGACTGCTCTGTGAGGAGAAGAGAGGGAGGGAGGTAGACTGGGAGGAAGAAAAGAAAAATGGCAAACGAAGTTAAGGGAAAAGTGAAAGCAAAAGGAGTGCTGAGCTGAGAACAAAAGGGATGTCAAAAGTACCGTACAGAATGAAAGAAGAAGACAAGAGCAGTTGAAAATCGTGGTCATGTGTTGGTCCCGCCCTTCCCCTGATAAAATGGATACAAGTCTACTGATGCAACAGAACTGTCACTGCTTTAGTGTTGCTGATCATGTACTGTTAAAGCGCTATGTTAATCTAAAAATGGTAAAGCTAAAATAAAATGACAAAAACAATGTAGAAATATTTAAGGCTTTAAGGATTATTACAATAATGCTTTTCTGTGCTAAGACAAACAAAACTGTATGCACAGGCTGTTCCATTTCTCCTTCAACCACTACTGAAATAACAACAAAAATTAAAACAACAATCAGTTCGTCTACATTAGGTTAGCTCCACTTCAATCAATTCTAAATAGTTGCCTCTTTTTTTTGCCCTTCTCGGGCAGGACTCTGCTGTCCAGATCACCCTGAATCTGATGAGCTTCACACTGATAAAGCAAACTGAGCTGAAGTGAAGCAAAAACTGCAAACTGCTGGTTTGTCATTCCTGGATTTCCTCATGTCTTCTTGAAAATAGTACACCTTTACAGAGAAGGTGACAAGAAGACATGTCTCACATTCTGGACTTAATCTTAACAACTGAGACAACCTGTTGGATTACATCTGCCTCACCTTATTCTCCAATGATTACAATCATATTCTTGACCGTCTCCAAGGCCTCATCAACCTGATCTGGACATATGCAACTGAGTCCTGTCTACCTGTGTGAAACTACACAATATATTGAGTCTAATTATCACAGCAGGCTGTTCTTATCCCTGGTAACACGTTCCCTGGTTTTACACAGGCAGTGATCAGAAGTGCAGGAGAGGTGAGATCTTTGGCCTGAGAGTGATGATAAGTGATGCATCTTGTCCGTCAACATGAGGAAAGGTTGTGAGATACCACCCAACGTTCACATAGTAAAAGTAGTGCTGAATTGATTTTAATATGCATAATAAGCTTACTTTTGTAATGTGTTGTCAGTAAATGGTGGAATATATAGAAAAAACTCTTGCTTTTTAATTCAGAATGGATTTTAAAGTTTGCATCTATGTTTGACCAGAATACAGAAGTTCCGTACAATTTGATTTTCCCTTCTGAAAGACTGCCTGTACAGTTTTTGGCCATGTCGGCTACAGTCATATCAAATGAGTATAAAAGGCGAAGCATCAAGGGGAGACTTTCTACTGGGTACCTGCTGGGAGGCCCTGGGTTTTACTGCCTCGGGTCGTGGGTTTGTGATGTCATGGCAACAATGACAGGCTGCTGAGCAGGTGTGACTTGGTGCTGAACACATTCTGTCCCACCATCATCTTCAATCTTTGGCCGCTTGGCCAGGGGCTCACCTGGTTGCCCAGCTAAAGTTTCTGCACTAGACTGTCGGCTCACCAGCACTGGAGGGGAGCTGGAAGCCTGGGCAGCCAAGATCTGGAGAGGACTATTCATGCCTGGAGAGGAAAATGATAAATTAGCACCGTTACAGACCAGACTGTGGTCAGAGCACCCATTTTCATATGTGAGTTGTAAACTAACGGATCCCTTTTGCTTGTAAAGATGGAGAGAAAAAGCACATTCATGCCATCATGTCAGCTCAGCATGGCAATCATTGATGGAAAGAAATCTTACCAGACGCATTAGCAAGGGTGGTTGCTGTGGCAACAGCAGCAGTGTGTTTGCCATTTTGGGTAACAGGGCGAACAGGAAGTTGATGTAAACCTGGGGTCAAGTTACGTCCTTCCCCACCCTGCACCACACTGTCCACAGTCTGGATCACTCGCTCTCTGTTCAGCTGGGCTTCTGAGGGGGAAACAATTCAAATCTGTAAAAGCAGCCATCTCTCTCAAAGAATGAACCAATACATATTAGCATGAGGTCTGTTATTTCTTGTGCATGGTGCAGTCAAATTCTCTGCCCAGCAAGACTTAAATCATCAAATAGTCGTGAGGTGATGTGAGCATAACTTTTTCCTTTTTGAGTTTACAATCCTTTGACATTGTGGATAAACAGACACACTTGTCTCCTTAATAGAGTCCCATAGCCGTACCTCTGAGATCACTGCTGCCCTCTACTCCTCCAATATTGGGAGCGCTGTACCCATTTGGAGGGTTGGTAGGTGGAAGGGTGCTGGTGACCACTCGCACCATGGTTACAGAGGACTGAGGGAGATTTTGGAATACATGGGTGGGCTGGATTTGGCCACCGCCACCTGGAACTAAAGCAAGGGCTTTCCCTGGGCCTGAGGGCAGGATTGTGGGGTGAGGGGGTGCAGCCATGATGACAGGCTGGGCACTGACAGGAGATCCTGTGCAGAAAGACCCAGACAATATCACCTATCTGACAGCGTACATTAAGGCCTTCATGTCTGTTCCTCTAAAAAAAAATGCTAAAAAATGTGCTCACCTGGGGCGCTCTGAGAATACCTATACTCAGGTACAGATGACAGTTTGCTAGCCAGCTGCTCGTGGTGGTCGTGGGGGATAGGAGAGCCCTCCCTGCTCAGACATTCAGGAGTCTGTAACCCGCTGGATGGAGGTGAAAGAAGTCCCTGGTGGGTTGGGGATGCAGGGGCGCTCCTAATACAACAAAATAAAGAGAAGATAGAATTAATGAAGCAACAGACTTCTACAAACGCATAGAGCTCCTCACTAACGCTGGCTTCTGCTCAATCAGGTGACGTCAAAATCAGACTTACTTTGTTCTGTCCAATCAAATGACAGCCAGGAGTAGAAGCAGAGAGACAGAGGGTTAACAAACTGTGTGTGTGTGTAGCTAAAGCTCACAACTAAAAATCCTACCTTGAAGACAGAGGTCCAAAGGGAGTTCTGAAACAAGACACCCCTCTCTGCCGTCTTTTCCTGAAGGCTTGCTCCACCAGCTTGCCCTCAGACGCAGCGTCCACACGCCAAAAGCTTCCTTTTCCAGGCTCATCCTGAGAGCGGGCCACTTTCACAAAGTAACGGTTGAGAGATAGATTGTGTCTGATTGAGTTCTAAGGGAAGGAAGAATCAATCACTTGAATGAAAAGAAAATATTCGAGGACACACACAAACTGTTTTTTCCTAGTGTTGTAAAACAGTACCTGCCAGCCCTTGTCTGCCGTGCGATAATATGGGTAGTGCTTGGTGATGTGGGCATAGATGCCACTGAGAGTCAGCTGTTTGTCTGGGGCCGAAGAGATGGCCTGAACAATCAGCTGTGCATAGGAATAAGGTGGCTTGGATTCATCCTGAACAGACAGGACACAAATGTAAGTCAACAACATATTGCAGACATTTTTGATGAGGATCATCACTTTCAACACCGTGTTACTTCTGGGCATTTACCTTGGGGCTGTCTCCACCAGCTGACTCCCCTCGTGGCTCACTCCCCCCACTTCTCTGCTCAGCAATACTTCGTCTTTGCTCAGAAACAGCCTTAGCAGCGAATTCAGCTGCTAACTGGAGGTCAGAGGTCACATTGCGTCCGTAGCGATACCCGGATGACCCTGCCCCTCGTGGGCTGGCTGGACAGGAGTTAGGAACACTGGAAGAGAGAGGAAAGAGTGCAAGCAGCGCTTTAAAAGTACATCTGAATGACAGTACAGCTAGATGAATGAGCCATCAGTGTGATACTGGTCTACACTGCAACAGACAGTTAGATTTTAGCCTCTGGGAAAACATGTACAGAGTCAGTAAAATAGATTCCATGTACTTGCCTCATTCCATTAACATGGTTCAAATGTTCAGGAGATAACTAATGTGCTTTATGTTATTTACAGCCTCCAAATATGCACACATTGACAAACAGTCCCACCAAAGACAACCATAATTAACATTTTAGAATCGTTTTATACTTCCAAATATTTGAATTACGTACAAGAGAAACAAACTAATTACAGTTAATAAACAGCATGAGGTCACATCAAAATCGGACAATATATGCAGTTCATCTAACCCAACCAATTCTCGTTCTTGTGATGGACACTAAGATTTTAGGAGTGCAATATTCTAATGTAGAAGGCAATATGCATACACCAATACCAATAATAGCAAATTCATAAGCAAAGTGAAATAATGAGGTACCTTTATCACACAGTAAAACCATTTACAAGCAACCTGCTGTGAAAACTGTTTGACTGACAGCACCGTTATCTGCTCAATCTTCATACTCTGCTATACTTCTGCAATTTCACTGCACCGATTATGTTTTATTTAAATAATCTTTTCAATCACAGTGTTGATAATAGATGTGTTCTCTTATCAATAAAAGACCTAAGTTAGTAAAAGTTAATAGAGGACAGTTCATAGTGTTTTAAGCTGTGATCATACAACAATAAAATACCTAAAAGTATGTTAATAATTAACTGGATTTTATCTACTGCTGATGAGGAACAGACTACAGGGAAAACCCAGTCACTTATTATACAACACACACCTGCTTCTGTTAGTAAAGTAAACACTGGTTTCTGGGAGTCAGTAAGCTTTGATTTGCCTCTAGCAACAGAGAGCCACGGATACACACACCGGGAAACAAACACACACACACACACAAACAAAGGGAGAGAAAGAATATGTTTGTAGTTTTTGGCTGGGGGAACTGCAGGCTGTGTTTTGACAATGGCTCTGTAAGCTCGGTGCTGAAAATTTATTGAAGAAGAACAGAAATGTCTAACATCTTAGGTGTAAAAACATAGTTGTGTCTGTGACTCTACATACTGAAACTACAATATTAAGTTACTGGCACCTCCCTAGGGAAGCAACAACAACCATTTCACCACTTCTGCACGTGCACAGGGACCAGCAGTGTGTATGTGCATGCTGGCAGAGGACGAAGAATGTTACCTTATACAATTGATTTAAGTTTCCAAACAGGAAGAGTGACTCTTACCGTCGTGTGTAGAGACAATGTTGGTGTTTTGAGTATGAGCATATGCTTTTACGCAATACTCTTCTGTTGTATGTAGTGTGAGGAAGGTGTCGGTCTGCCCGAAAAAGGCCACACCGAAAGTGGTGCAGAGATGTGTATGAGCAAGCGTCTTTACTCTGTGTGTTTTATGTGTCCACGTGCTGGAGAACAGGAGCTGAGGGCCGAGTGGGAAAGGCAGGGAGGGGGGGGGGGTGGTCTCTGAAAAGGAAACCACGAATGGACGGAAAAAAGGCCTACAGGCAAAACAATCTGCCCAATAGCCAATCACACACCTCGAAGCTGCAGCCATCCCATATAAGGCATGCACACACAAGCTGACATTGGTGGGGAAGCATGATGTAAGGGCAGACACAGTCCAGCAGAGGGCACAGGCAGAGCAACGCCAAACAGTCTCACATGCTGTATGCATTTATAGAGCAGTGATTTTCAAACATGTGCTATTACAGCTCATTAGACTGCAGGTTTCCATCACAACCAAAATACTAAAGCAGCTGATAAGCTCAAAACATCAACCAGAGAGGATATTACAGGTGCAATAAGCTGATAAAGTACATGTGCTTTTATTTCACAGCTCAGTTAAATGGCTCATATGTTCTAACAGCTGCGTTAAAAAGTGCTATTAAGTTAGGTGAACGTCCCAGACAGACAGATTTAGGTTTATTTTATTCAGTAGTTTTATGTGCTTATTATTGACATGTTTGTCCGAGTACTTGTTATACTGTATGAGGCTAAAGCTTCTAGACCTTTGCTGATCTGCTGTAATTGATGTAGAGTACAGTACAGTAACAATGTCCCATTTAAAATAATTTGCCATTTTTGTCAATTTACTATCATTTGGTACCTATGCTATTCACCGTTGTCTTTGGCTTACCTGATGGTGCCTGTAGGTGACGGCAGCGGAGAGCCAAACGCCCTGATGTGCTCTTCATGTTGCTGCAGTGTGGGAATGCTGATTTTAAGAGGGGAAATGTGGGGCAGAAGCGGGCGAGGTGGAGGTGAGGGGTGCTCCTTCTCTCTGTGCTCCTCCAAATCCAGAAGTGACATAAACTGGATCTTGATTACTGTACTGGGAAAACGAAACACACACCTAGAAAGCAGAAGGAGGTTGTGGACACCACAGGAGAGAAGACAGAAACAGAGAGAAAAGGATATTAGTTCATACTCTCTTCAAAGTGTAAATAAGATATTAAAACACACTAGTTTAGTAATTATTCTGGAGCCTTTGTACACGTCACATGATCTCAGAATTTCTTGTCATACACACGGTTAATTGGCCTTTTCTTTAGGCTCCTGAATGTCTAAATGACCTTTTCTGGTACCATAACAACTGAATACATTTTATTTACTAAGAAAGATTGCGTGACGCAACTAAAACTGAGTGAGCGGCTGCTGAATGAATCTCGTGGCAAGAATGTTTTGTCAACTAAAGCCTCCAAGGACAAGAAAAAACAATTAATATAATCTTATGTATTACATAACAAACAGATTAGATAACAGATCTGTCATAGGTGACAAAGACTAACATGGCACATTTTAAAATATTACATTGTAATGATGCAGTAATGCCATTTTAGCCATGTGTTTTTAACATAAATACCTTTTGTGGATGAAAAAAACTAAAGTGTTGTGACAATAAAAGTGCTGGCTGGCAATTCCTTGTATTTTCTGCATTAAGCAGGTCTGGACAACTGCCTCAATAAAAGCAAGGATCAGTCACAGTCAGAGGCCCCAGTGAGTGTAAACACGCCTCAACAGCCGCCTCTAAATAATTGTTTGAGGGATTTGGTAAATGTTTGACAATGTAACATTAATAACTAATGTAAACTGTTTTAATGTTTCCAAACAGATACAGGGAGTAGGGTTATATAATTACAGTAGTGTTTCTAATCTTTGTGACTGAATCCAACAGGCTAAGACCTCCTGTGAAGAGGACTGATGAAAACATCCACACAAGTTCACAGATGTGACGTGGACCACGCATGTTCCCACTTTTCTCTTTAAAAAGGTTTCAGGAAAAACTGCACCTGTCCATCTAACTCTGAATGTATGAACAAACGGCTCACAGCTGTCTCTGCCAGTGAGGAGGCCATCCTCAACAACCAAATGTTCATGCAACAAGAGCACCAGTGAAGCAAAAAAAAGGCCTGTGATAACACAGCAGGAGCTACAGGGTTCTACAGCGGAGCCTGAACAGACTGTGAACGACACCATTTGCTTCATTCCTTCATCAGGCTCAGCTGAACGTCAGAGTAGCAAAGAAAGCTGCTGTTTAAAGAACTCACATGACATTTGAACTGGCGTTGGCTAAAGCAAGAGAGACTAAGACAACATGGTGGAAGATTCAGTGGTCTGACTGGACCAGAAGTACCCAAATCGTGCCTGCATAGTGGAGTTAGTATTACACAGTAAAAAATGTGTGCCACTGTAAACCAGTTCAAGCCCCGACATGGTAAACAACATGAAGCAAAAGTTAGTGAAAAAATCTGCTGCAGCCGCCAAGATAACTACACCACAAGATCATGAAGACAAATCCACAAAAAAATAAATAAATAAGAAATCAGTCCCTGCCCCAGTCTACTCCTCCATTTGAGGTGGGACTTAAAATGACGGCAACATACAAATAAATCAATATGAAAACTTAGACATGTAACATTTAATTAGTAAATTGCTAAGTTTCATTATTATAGTTCATTTTCAGGGTAAAAGTGTTTGCTAGCTTCAACTTATAATAATAAGTTGGTGCTTTTTGAGACACCATCTAAAATTTTTAGAAACTGTTGGTTAATCAAACAAATAATAGGCAGATTTATTGGTAACAATGGAGCTGTTAGTTTCAGCTCTAGCATAAATCACTGATAGCAATGTAATTTTAGCCAAAGTGACTCTCACAAATCAGAATGATAAATACCTGTGCAAGTAACTCTTTTGTCTTTATATTTGCAGTATTATAAAAATATAAGTATTTACTGGTATTGATCACTTTCTCAATATATATAAAACACTGTTTCCCAGCTAAGTACAATCTTCCAGAATTAGGGTTCAGGTCCAGAGAACCTCCTGGGCCCAAACAACACATGTGAACATGGCTGCGGCTGATTTGGCCTTGGTTTGTGGGTCTTGTGTTTACTCCATGTGCGCCTGCAATGAGGATGTCATTCCAACCAGCACTTCCTGTTCAGTGTTCGACACACCCCCAAACAGTGCTGACAGCCAATCAGAGAGGATAAGAACACCCCCGCCACATATACACACCTTCTCCTCCCCTCGGACCCTGTGACTGACAAACACGCACACACACATTTCCTTTTTAAGACTTCTGTGTAAAATCAACTCAAGGCAAAATATTTTAACGTGGTTTCGGTGGAACAGCAATTCACCTAAAACTATCATTAAAACACCAGAACGGCCCATTGATTTAGAGGAAAGATGCACTTCAAGGTTTGGATACAAACCAAACAAACCTCTTCCTACCAGCCTCGTGAGATAAACCGCTGGGGGTGCGTTTGTTTACATTCACCTGACGGCGACAAGTTTGCTAACAGGTAGCTAACACTGCAGCTAACGCAGTAATCACCCTGAAAACTGACACGACTTTGACCTGCCGACAGGAGACATTCATGTGAAACGTGTTTACAGTTTGATTGTTTTCACAAGAAACTGTCAATACAGTTTTGTGTTAAACTCCACAACCAACCTTTTTAAATATTTGCTAACCAGCCTGTGTAAAAGGCTTGTCAGTAGGCCAAATGAAAAAGAAGCTAAATTTGCTAGCAGCTAAGACTAGCTCGGCTGATTCAGTGGCCTGACGGTAATCTGGAGGGGGTCCCTTACAAAGTCTCTGGACAAATATCTAATCATTTCAAATTCAATGTCAATTACTGTGAATACTTATTTTCTTAAAGCTCCACCGTCCAAACTAAGTTTACAGATAATTATTCACACCAAGACGTTATAAAAGTAGTGTCATACTAAACTTTGTATCATGTTTTATTCATCCGTTAGGTGCTCAGTACGGGAATAAAAGGGATAAAAACAAAGCGAGGGTCCACCTGCAGGACAGTGCACTGGGTGGACAAAGTTTTAGCTAGCCCTGCAACGTCCGACCTCCGTGTTACCATAAGAAGCTTTCGGTAGCGGCTATGCTAGCAGACTTCACTCACTCTCTGGGCAGTGGCAGCGGAGGAGCCCCTCTTCGCTGGAACACACCATCAACGAACACGCCGTTCTTGCCCAGGCACCGTAGCGAGAAACCACTCGCCTCATCGTAGGTGAGCTGCAAGTGTCGCCGTGAAATGAAGCTCGAATGACCCATGTTGATGTCTACGGAGCCGTGGGAAGAGTTCCGGCCTATGGTGACCGTCCTCTGGCGCATGACAAACTCAAAGTCCCGGCCCTCAAGCCTGGCCAGGGCCTGTGGTGGAGGAGAAGCGAGCCGCACAGGACGAATCCCGGCATCGCTGCGAACTTCCATCATAGGAGGACCCAGGAGGGCGAGCGAGGGCTGGCGATAGGCGTGCGAGGTCACCGCGACGCGCACGGGGCTGCACGGCGCCGACTGTAAAGCGAGCAGGGCTCGTGCCCCGGTGTCGTCCCGGTAGTCTGCCATCTTCTTTCGGAGGGTCAAAACACAATCACACGCACACACACTTTACTTCTCGCACACACAGAGTTGCAACGTGAGAGTTTTCGGCCAGGGCACTTGTTCGCTCCGCGGCTGACGGAACAACATGGAGTCTGGCTGGGCGCAAGAACAGGAGCGAAGGTCCAGGAACCGGGCTGGTGTTGCGTTCAAGTTAAAAATAGCCAGGCTAGACTAGTTATGTGTTTTTAAAGTCAAATTATCATAACAAATTTAAAGACATTGGAATGTAAACAGAACGTAAAGTGGGGCAGCATAAATATACACTGTAAAAATAAATACAGTAATAATGAAATAATAATCATACTATAATGTAAAATGTAAGAATATGCATAAAAGTCAAGTGCAGACAGACTGTGTGGCAATAAGGAAAAATTAACTCCGGCGATGATCCCTAAAACGCTGTGATGATCCTACAGTGCGACCCTATGGTTTTACCACGTAAATGCACATATATAGAGAAAGCGTGCGCTGCAGGTTGTACCCTGAACGCCACACACGGGCCTCTCGGCTGATAGGCTCCAGTTCATGTCATCACAGCAGGAAACTGGAGTTGGAGCAGTATCATGAGATTTATTAAGATACTGCTTTAAGAAATTGTCACGTCTCTCAGCCTGTAGGGTTGGGTTGACTCTGCAAAACAAAACGTGTAATCGCAACAACATCTGATGCATTTACTCAAATTAAATACACATTAATTATTACGCTTTATGTTTTTTTTCTTTGCAACAGTTTGAACACCAAATTAAAAAAAAAGTCTGCGATTATTGTAACACCTGGTGTAATATCACAGATGTCAGTTGTAGTCAGTAACATGTGGCAGTTTCTGAAAATCTTTTTTTTTTAATCTCTACCCTCTGTTTATAAACATGGAAAGAACAAAATGGTTGGAAACCCCGGATCATGGATCTGTAAGGGAGCAGGAACACAGGAGCGAAACATGAAGAGAAACAAACCATCCACAAGAGAGCGCTGTTACAACACCACACATTACAACGGGATTACTCCATACACTTCTTTTTTAATACGTATTTAACCCAAAGTGTACAATGCTGTGAAATATTACAGACACATGCAAAACAGATTCTGTCACTTCAACCCATTCCAACAATCATCCACATGACTCAAAAGCCCACTATCCAGTGAGCTCCTTTTCTATACGATTGTATGTTTCTGATTTTATATAACCTCATATCAATATAGCAGCATGAGGGGGGGGGGGGGAGTCTACATTCTATATTGTTTGTTTGGCTTTATTACATTACATGATGCACTCAATCATTCCTCATACACAATATGTCTGTATCCATACAGCAGTCCTGTGAATAGTTAAAATAATTTATTTGTTTTTTAGCTTGAAGCTTCAGAGCGGGGAGTTAGCTTCAGTTTAATAGGTCGTTTTGGTGCCAGCAGACCCTGGACATCCATCTCAAAGGGGACCTGGTGGGAAATTACATCAGTCAAAAAAAGAAGTGTGAACAAAGTCAATAATATATTAGAAGCATCATGGCAGAAACCTCACACAAATGTTAATTAGTGGACTATCAGATACAGTACCAGGTATGGCCTTTGACCTTTGATCAGGCAGATTTAAATCTCGCATCAACATTATGTAACCTCAGTAATAATGTTGACTTAGCTGTGAATAATATTTGCACAAATTCTGCATGCTCCATTAAAAAAAGCAACAGCAAGATCAGAATCTGTGGTCTCACCTCTGTCTCTTTACACACGGAGAAGCTGTACCTCTGCAGGACCTCCACGATTGCAAGTTTCATCAACATGATTGCAAATCTCATCCCAATGCAGTTCCTTGGCCCTATCCCAAAAGGCATGTACGTGTATGGATCAATGGTCTCCTCGTTCTCCTTGCTGAACCTGAGTGTACACACATACATACACATAATAATACAAGTTCCTTCTGTGGAAGATTTGCAAAAGGTAAACACAAAAAAGAAAAAACATCTCTCTACCTCTCAGGTTTGAATTTCTCAGGTTCAGGCCAAACATCTGGGTCCCTGTGCAGAGGCCACATGGGGACCATGACAACCATGCCCTTTGGAATCACGAAGCCATTTATCTCCACAGTCGCCTTGGCTACACGCTCCAGACGGGCAGCAATGGGATACAACCTAAGAGATTCGTTGATGACACAGTCTAGATACTCCATCTGCATCATCGCCTGGTATTGAACAGGAGCCTGCACAAACACATGACCACAAGAGAAATAAAATCCAGTCCTGATCCACGCTCAAAATATGACACACAACTACCATTTGTATACAGTTTGCAGCAGACATTGATGACTTCTCGCTCTGATACATACCTGGTTAGGGAAGGTGGCGTCCACCTCCTGCTGCAGCGTTTTCATCACCTCTGGATTTGTTGCCAGATTATAAGCCAAGAAAGTGAGAGAGCTGCTGGTTGTCTCGTAGCCAGCAAAGAGGAAAATCATTGCCTGGGAAAGGATCTCATGGTCACTTAAACCTGGGGAAACAGCAGTGATATATGTTTAAGCTCTAAGGTGTGCTCTCATGTGTGTATAGAAGTGTGCTTTGTGCCTGTTACCTTTATCTTGTTCTACTCCAGTGGGGTTGTTGCTTTTCTGGGAGTCGATCATCAGCTGGAGGAAATCCACTCGACTCTGAAAGTAGACGACATGTAAGAGCAGGTCAGATAATATTCTATTAAACAAGACACATGCATGAAGGGGACTGGCAGCTATACCGGTTGCTTGCTGTTTTCACGATTAGACTTGATCTTCTTCAGTGCAGCATAAAAGAAGTCGGTCACAGATGTAGGGAAAAAAGAGAACTCCATTTTTTCAAATACGGGACCCATGAAGGGGAAGAAGGCTGAAATGAAAGAGATGTCAACACAGGTATCGAAGACTGTTGTATTTCAAACAGGCGAATGACAACAATAAAACTAATGCACATGTTGATTTTATAAGTGAATAGTTTACCAACGATGAGGAAGAGGGGACTGAAAAAGTCAAACTTCAGCATCTTTTTGATGTTGGTGACAAAAGGGTCAGTGGGGTTGTTGAGTGAGTCGATGTCCACGCTGAAGGCTGTGCTGGTTACTATATCCATGCTATAGGGTCCAAAGAACCTACAGGAGCACACAAACACATTGAGAATACATTTTATTCTCCCAGACATAATAAAGATAGTCTTATGTATTTTTGTATTATTATATGAATATAACATGTTCTTACTCCTTCAGCTCTAATGGTTCATCCTTGTCTGCCTTCTTTTTCATGCTGCTGACCAGGTTGGTGGAGTGGTGCTTCATTATGTCAAACATCTGAGGCACAGGTATGAATGACAGTTTAATATAGACCTACTGAAATCACAACAGTGAATGCGATTACAAGAGACCAGAGGCCCAGCTGCTGTTTGTGAAATTCAAGGTCTGATCTCCTCACAACTAAATGATCCACTTCCTGTATTTTATTTAATGGACATGGTTGGGTTATGTACCTCTTTTAATCTCCCTGATGTAAAGGAGGGAGAGAGGACACTACGGATCCTCCTCCACTGATCATCCTCTGCAATGGATACGGCGTCATACAGGGGCCCATTGAGACGTAAATTCTGTTAAAAAAACAGCTTGTGATGAGGGGAACCTTCAAGCTGTACCCCATCATAATGAGTTATATATTGTGCCAGCATACTCTGCGATTGGTGAAGAAGGAGTAACACTCCTTCACAAGAACAGCTTTTATCATGTTAGAATCTGTGATGCACAGCACGGGCTGGCGGCCATCATAGATGCTAAATGTGATGAGAGTGGACAATTAGCATAAGTGGCAGATATACTGTACAGACATATTGAGCTGGACGACATGCAAACTTACCCCCATGTCTTCCCGTATTTTTTGAAGCACTGCTCATCAAAATGAGTGAAACCCTAGAAAAATGATAATATGCATATATTTTAAAACCATCTACTCTCTAGTTTAACACAAATATTGTATGAAATATACATACGGTACATGTAAATACATAAAAACAATGTTAAATTCTGACGGATATGCAGGATCATTTCATATTTTGCTTCTTTATATTTATGTCTGTTTATTATATCTTTTGTTTTATTATTGTGTTATCCAACAGTCACTGCATTCCACTTTACTGACCTGACTTGACTCTATGTCGGCAGGAACACATTTTATTTAATCTGTCTTTTTATCTGACTGCTTTTATGTTGTGAGTAGTTGTGAGCAGTAGCCTTCACCTTCATTGAAATACAGCTCTGATACTATCAAATATTCCAAACCCACTTTTAACATGGTTACAATTTTCTTTTAAACAGCTTGTTAGCTGAATTATCTTGACTAAATATGGGGATTGTTTCTGAAAAATCTGAAAAGATCTAAAAGACACCACCTTCATTTACGGCTCATTTTACCTTAGTTGGGAAAGAAAAGTTGAAACACTAAAGATGAAATTATGTCTGTTCAGAGATCATATTTATTTATATTTACTAAGAAATCACGTTCTGATTTTTCAGATTGATTTAAAGAGAATTTGTTAGCAATTTATGATGGTAGGCAAAATATTCATTAACCTTTCTGTATGCCAGCATGGTGCCAAAAAAAGGGACCGGTTTTGGACCAGGGATACCCAATTTCCTGAATGTCCCATATGGCCAATAGGTATACCTGTAAAACAAGAAAAGAGAGAAAAAGGTTGGTCTCACAGAGACAGCACAAATGCCTTAACACATCTAAGTCTTACACAAGCAGCAGTGTGATGAGGGCAACCAGCAGGGTCCATGTTTCAGTTGACAAAAAGAAAAAGTAGCCCATCTTCTCTCAGGGGAAACACAGCCTTCTCTGAGGTCCTTTAGCACAACCACAGGCTTTTTTATCCCCGTCTGCACCCACCTGTTGCGTGACAACAGAAGTGTGTGAGAGTTTAACCTATTGTAGCAAACACAGCAACGTCAGGTGAATGATTGACAGAAAGGAACTGAGAAGCATTTAATAATCTCAGTAATATCAGTTTTATTAGTTTGGTCACCATCATGTTTGTTTAAATTATATATACAACGAAATTACACAGCTTTGATTAGTAAGGCAGAAAAAATGCAAAGTTTAAGAGAACAGCTTTGAGCTCCTTTAATATATCTGTAGTCAAGGTGTTCTGTGAACAAAATGTCAGCTATATACATATAGATTTATTTTTTAGATTATTTATCAGAGTAATTTGGCACATTTCTCTCAATAAATCATTGTCAGTTAGCTTCTCTTAAACACGTTTTCTCCTAGTCTGTGCTTATACAAAAACATGTTGATAAATGTCTGTGAGGACGTGAGTGTGTTGGTGACCACACCTCTTGACTACGCAGTCAGAGTTCAGTTCACAAAGTGAACCACAACTCAGCTGAGCAAGCTGCGCAAGAGACGAGCTGCGCATGAGACAACCATGGGCTTCCTTCCTTTCTTCTCCCTAGAATCATGGCTTCTACTCATCGTATTTGTCTGCATATTTGTTATGTAAGAGACAGGCTCCTGTTAAAAAGCTGAAAGCTTAGTTTTTGCTGTGCATGTTTGACTTCATACACATGGTTCTTCTCTTCTGTGCAGGTATGGCTACTGGACTTTTGGAGTATTTGAGAAATTAGGGGTCCCAGGCACAAAGCCTGTGATGTACTGGGGGACGATTACCAGGCACAACCCTGTATGTAAATAACTTAAATGATTGATTTTCATCATTTTTGTCACTTGTCACTCACTGTGTGGAAAGGCACAGTAGGCTACATGATGTATGTGTGTTCCTTATAATCAGGTTTATTATCTGGGGGATGTTGAGTCTTTTCAAAAGTATGGCAGAGTATGGGGGTGAGTATTTTTAAACAGCATTTCTAATGCATGGTTTTGATCTTTGTTACTTTGCTGTTTGTGTCAACGCTGTTGTCGTACAAACCAGTTTCACAGTAAATGGTCAAACGTGGGCTAAACATGGTTTTGTTTGCACGTTCAGTATGTATGAGTTCAGGACTCCTGTCCTGGCAGTGATGGACCCTGACATGCTGAAAACTATCCTGGTGAAGGAAAGCTTCACTTATTTTACCAACCGGAGAGTGAGAACACACACACACACACACACACTGAACACAAATAGACAAATAGGTTTTGTGACAGGCTGGAAAGAAAGTGCAACACGTTCATTTACCATCCATTTCCCATGAAGTGTTGTCAGGGTAATTTGCAATGTTATGGCAAAGCAAGTATATCGTTTTTTTCCTGATTTTTCAAAATCAGGGCATAATTATTGAAAAAATAATTAAACATCCAGAGAAAATGTCATTTACTGATGTATTAGTGCTTATAGTATTTATTTATCTATGTGACTGTGGGAAAATATGCTGATAGTATCATCAGCTGTGAACACAGACACATATGAATCTGACCATTGTGCCCCTCTACAGAGGTTGCTTCTGAATGGGGATCTCTATGATGCTGTGTCTATTGTTGAAGATGATCACTGGAGACGGATTCGCAACATATTCTCTCCCTTATTCACCTCTGGTCGTGTAAAGGAGGTAGGAGAATGAGGAGATAACACACAAGAGCTTAGCACTTATATACCGT
Source organism: Parambassis ranga (assembly GCF_900634625.1). Taxonomy (NCBI): domain Eukaryota; kingdom Metazoa; phylum Chordata; class Actinopteri; family Ambassidae; genus Parambassis; species Parambassis ranga. Next base: position 18,951,092 of record NC_041022.1, on the reverse strand, counting down.
GTTCGTGTTCACCCCTTTATTTAATTGTCTCTCTCCGTCTGTGTTTAAGATGTTTAGCACCATGAAACATCATTCCCACAAACTGACATGCAGCCTTCAGTCTAAGGCCCAGAATGGAGAAGTTGTTAATATCAAAGAGTGAGTAGCGATGCTATGATGTTACGTAGCAAACTCCAGAGTGCTACCTGGAGCAGCCACACCACAACCAAATATGTTCATTAATGAGCTTGAATTGAGCCAGTTGGGCACAGCTCATTAAACTGATCCAGCTAAGTTTTCTAACCTCTTACCACCTGCGGTCAGTATTTTTTTCATTATTATCCAGCAGACAAATTCACTGTATCGGTGATTCTGTCATGATCCACAGTTTGTTTAGCACTGTTTGATTTCAATCTGTGATTTCGTAATTTATCTAGTAATCTGATCTTTTATGACCAGTTTTGTTGGATTTCCTGTTTTATTTATTATGATACTGTGTTCTGATTGCTCTTCGAACTGCATCCTGACAGATTCAGCATGTCCTCTTATTATTTAAAATTATGATTAAAAGATCGGACTGGCTGTAAACATAATGCCCCCAGCAGATCACTGTAAGGCCAGTATTACTGCATGTGTGTGTCTAGGTTCTTGGGACCCTACAGTATCGATGTGATGGTGAGCTGTACATTCAGTGTGGACATGGACACAATCAATAACCCTTCGAGTGCCCTCATCACCCACGCCTCAAAGCTGTTCAAAATCCCTACACGTCTTTTCATCTTGCAAGGTACTGTTTTTCAGGGTTTTTTTTCTTTCTCTGTCTTTTGTTCTAAAATCTAATTTTTTTTACCTCTTTTTTTTTCTCAGGGTTTTTTCCCTTCTTACTTCCCCTCTTGGAGCTAATGGACGTCTCCTTTTTCTCCAAGTCATCTACTGCATACTTTAAAACCATTTTTGATAAGATCAAAGCAGAGCGCTCTGATAGTTCAAAGAAGGTTCGAACAAAAACACAACAACGGGTTGTTTTTATATGGATATAATCTTATGTGTCTTATAGTGGACCACTATTGGACCTCATTGTGGAAAAGATAAATGTGGGGGTTACAGTTTAAAGAATAGTTCTAAGAGTCAAAAAAGTTTGAAAATGAGTATAAAGAGAGGTTAAACATCAGCAAGGTTTATGAGCATCTGTGTAAAAGACACTATTTCATACTATCTTTTGTATGGGGCTTTTGTGATGGGGGGCCTGGTGGTGGTAGGAACTTGCAGCAAAGTGGCTGCTTCTGAACTATAGCTGAGTCATATGGCTGAAGAATAACACTCCAGGTACTATCTAGGGCTAGGTCTAGCAGACAGGTACTGGAAGGGAGGCAGAAGTACAGAGCGCATATCCAAGCAATGGATGTCCACTGAATGCCTTAGAGTCTGTTTGGCAGCGACTAAGCATTTTTACAGGTTGATGCCTGAGATGTTGTACAGCTGGTAAGGCTCTGTAGCAGTTCCAGCACACACCTGCATCCACTCCTGAAAGTAAGCACATACAGAAAAATAAGCACAAGGAGATCTGTTCTAACCATCTGGAACTGCTGACCTCTAATTGTGTAAATGACCAAGACTGCAATAATGTAGAAGGTTTGGAACATTTCCATTTGACTGATTTTATTTTCATTCAAGTAATGAAAATGTTATCTATAAGCACCGCTTCAAATAGAAACTATTTTCAGGGGAAAGTATTTAGTTTTGCATTTGACTGTATCTGACCTGTTTCCAGAATGTGAGAGATATCCTTCAATATATGATCAACTCTCAGAACCCAGAAACAAACAAGCTAAATCAGGGTAACTATGTGCTTCATCATGTACATGAAGCATGCTTACATGCCTTCGCATCTCAGGTCTGACACGTTCCTGTCTGTCTGGTCCTCTCCGTCAGGTCTTACTGATCACGAGATCTTCTCCCAGGCAGCCCTGTTTGTGATGGCTGGTTACGAGACAAACACCACCACTCTTGTTTTCTTAGCCTATTGTTTGGCCACAAATCCTGATGTCATGATACGCCTGCAGGAGGAGATAGACTCTACTTTCCCAAACAAGGTACAAAACAGGGCCTTGAAAAAGTATTCATACCCCTAGAACTTTTTAACATTTTGTCACTTTACACAAACCTAAGTGTAATTTAAAAATGCTAAGCAAATATGAATCTGTTTAGTGTGGCGTGCATTGGTGTGCTGCAAGTCTTTTGGGGTATGTCTCTACCAGCTTTGCACGTCTACAGACTGAAATTCTTGCCCATTCTTTTTTGCAAAATATTTAAAGCTCAGCCAGATTGGATGGAGAGCGTCTGTGCAATTTTCAAGTCTCGCCACAGACGCTTAATAAGATTGAGGTCTGGACTTTGACATTGGGCGATTCTGACACATGAATATTCTTTGATGAAATCATTCCACTTTAGCTCTGGTTGTATGTTTAGGGTCATTGTCTTGCTGGAAGGTGAATCTCTTTCCCATTCTCAGGTCTTTTGCGGCCTCCAGTAGGTTTTTCTTCCAGGATTGCCCTGTGTTTAGTTCCATCCATCTTCCCATCAACACTGACCAGCTTCCCCGTCCCTGACCGGAGCACCTTCTTCAGCATATTTGCCGTGTCCCCTGCATGGCTTGTAGCAAACTTCAAACAGGACTTCTTATGTTTTTCTTTCTTTTTGCCACTCTTCCATAAAGGGCAGATATGTGGAGTACACAACGTATAGTTTTCCCGTAGACAGATTCTCCCACCTGAGCTGTGGATTTATCCAGCTCCTCCAGAGTGACCATGCTCTCCTTGCTCGGTCTGTCAGTTCAGGTGGACGGCCATGTCTTGGTAGGTTTTGTGGCATAACTTTTCCATCTTTCAATGATGGATTGAACAAAGCTTGGGATATGTTTTTTTATAACCCTGCTTCAAACTTCTCTGCAGCTTTATTCCTGACCTGTCCACTGAGCACCTTGGTCTTCATGATGAGTGTTCTCTAACAAACCACTCAGGCCTTCCCAGAACAGCTGTATTTATACTGAGACTAAATTACACACAGGTTTACTCTTTTACCTCATTAGGTGACTTCTGAAGGCGACTGATTGCGCTGAATACAAATGGATGGCACACTTTTCAGGTTTTTGCTTACAAACTTTGAAAACCATGTGTCACTTTCCACTTCACAATTATGTGTTACTTTGTGTTGGTCTATTACATAAAATTTCAATAAACTACATTTAAGTTTGTAAGTGAGGTGACAAAATGTGAAAAAGTTCATTCGGTATGAATACTTTTTCAAGGCCCTGTAGAAGTTTCAGGTTTATTCTTCCATTTTATTTCACTGATGAAGTGGTGTTTAAACAAGTTCTAATATGAACTGTGTAGGGTCCCATCCAGTATGAAGCTCTGGTGCAGATGGAGTACCTTGACTGTGTTTTCAATGAGTGTCTGAGGTAACAAGCTTGATTGACTATTTTACTAACCTATATTTTGTATGATGACACTGAATCAAACTCTTCTATCTGATCTACACAACAGCACATGGTCTTATTATTCCACTACATGTTAAAAATGTTCTTGTCAAAAGGCTCTATCCCTCCTCTGCACGTCTGGAACGAATGTCCAAAGAAAACGTCAAGATTAATGGAATCACAATTCCAAAGGACATGATTGTTACGGTTCCAGTCTACGCCCTGCACCGTGACCCCGAGCTGTGGCCAGAGCCAGAGACGTTCAACCCTGACAGGTAGCTGCCAGAATGCACTGTAAATTTTCACAGATTTTCAATACACAACTTGCATTTCTTCATGTACGTGTGTGTTTTTACAGATTCAGTAAGGAGAACAAGCAGCACATCAAGCCATACTCCTTCTTGCCTTTTGGGGTCGGGCCAAGGAATTGCGTGGGGATCCGGTTTGCTACGGTGATGATTAAACTGGCCTTGGTGGAAATTTTGCAGAACTACAGTTTCTCAGTCTGCAAAGAGACAGAGGTGATTATTATGCATCCATTACAAACTTTAGTCAACATGGTGAACTATATTTGTTTTTGAGAACAAACCATGCAGTTTGTCCCCTCAGATCCCTTTGCAGATGGATCCAGGGGTGTTCCTTGGGCCTCTTCGACCAATCAAATTAAAGCTGCTGACACGTTCTGTCACATCAGGAGGAGAGAAGTGCAACTAGGAAGTGATGATATGAGACTAAATGTGTATCTGCAGGACTTTGCCATGATTACAAGAATGTTGTTGAAAACAATCACTATCAGAGTAAAGCATTTTTATAACGATGATATGTAATGAACCTGCTTGTAGTTATTTTATGACATAGATTTGAATTGAGCACAACTGATTTCCCTCAATAAATGCTATTAGAAAAGTTGAATATTTTGTGTTGCACATTATATTTCTAATATCTTACCCCCAGTCTTTGAGGCGCAAGTGTTATCAAAGACCCAACTCTTTGATAACACTGAGGAGTGACACGCTGCTCTGGACATGTTTGCAGCTGCGGTAAAAACATGAAAAGGTACCTGTTGCTCCAACAAAGGGACAGTTCATAGTTGACTTGTGTAGTTCATTCACTAATCAAACAGGACAGGACAACTGCATACTACAAACAAACCTTTACATACAAATATTATCCATTTTATTACAAAATAAAAAAATGTCACCATAAAGATGACATACATCATATTCACACACACCAGGTACTAAAAAGGGACATATTATAAGCTCTGTGGTAGTGTCAACACAACCTTTATAAGCACCTTGCAGCTTTACAAACATGTTCACTCTTTTACCTAAAAACACACGAACGTGTCCTCATTTTTTATCTGCCTGGGGGAGAAGTCTTGGTGAGCAAGTGTCAAAGATAAAAAGAGGTACGAAAATCTCTTTCCCAGTTTTTATCTTTTTGCTCTTTTCTGTTACTTTCTTCCTTTTTCTGTCCTTTCTGCCCCTTCTGTTCATTGTCTCTGGATGGCGGTTTGATGGCATCATGATCTCTGGCTTTGAAGTGAGTAACTTTTGCTTTTTTCCCCTGTCCGTACCCCAAACCCATCTGATCCCTCTTTAACACAGTAGGGACTGGCTGTTTGGTCCCCTCTCCCTCTGGGCCAAGGCCTGTTCCTGGCTGCCAACCACAGCGAACCATCATCTTGTAGCTGTTGCTGGATGGGGGGAGGCAATAGTAGGGGGTAGGTGGAGGACGCCGGAGATTGAACTGATGCAGAGTGGAGGAGAGATGTGATGACAAGCTGCCGCTGCACTCGCTACGACACACGTCACACCACTGACGCTGGAGAGGACTGTGGTGAAAAAGACGGATATGGAAAGTTTACTTTTCTTGTCTAAACCTCGATGTTAACATGGGCATCTTTACAACTATAAATTAATGTGTTTACAGCCTGTTACAAAAATGGCCTATATCTCTATTGATATGCACTTTTGAATGATGACTGTATGTACTGATTTAGTCTTATAACTTGTATTACTGAGCATTAAACTTTTGTAGAGTTATGTGCAGGACTTAGATATATAAACTTTCGCCTGCTCACCTCGGCTCCACTCACACTCCTCCTCTATGCCTGTATTTTGCTTTAAGTGGACTCAGATGTTGTCAATATGGTTCCATTCAGAGCCTCCCATACAGAGGCTCTGAATGGTGAGCAAAGCACGTCATGTCATATTTATTTAGAGTCTATGGAATAGACATTTAGCCGACACAACTGTTTTAGTCTCTTTAGGAAATTTCCACCCAAACAAAGGAAAATGAGCACACCGCTCTCCATATCAATAGACTAGGTTTGGGCACAGCCACTTTGTAAATCAAGGTTCTTTCAGAGATAAGTTTGAACCAACTAGTTTGCACCAACATGACAAACAATGACCTCTTCCGATGCCTGTTTCGTCGCAATTCTACGTTTCTAGTCTATTGCACAGCCTATCTGAAAAAAGTATTTTTTTCCACTGTAGTTTAAGAAAAATACAAAAATGTGCTAACCTGTTGTTACGCTGCGAGTCCCTCTGAGTACTTCTCCCAAAGCCCATCAATTCCTCCACCACTTCATTATGGCCCGCTGGAACAGAAAAAAAAAGATGAGTTCTATTTTACTACCATTTTACAGGTTTGTTAATCTGGTTTGAGATGTTTTACCTTCCAGTGCCAGGTCTCTGGCATCCCTGCCTTGTATATCTACCACTCCAACCCAGGCTGCTCCATGCTGCAGCAGCAGCCCAACTGCGGATCTTTGGCCTGACCAGCTTGCACACATAAGAGCCGTCCAAAAGTAAGTATCCTGTGGGAGATAATACAAGCTCATGAAGCAAATGTAAAGATATGTCCAGTACAAGACACTGACATTCAAATATTATACCTGATAATTAATGTCGACCCCTCTTGCCAGCAGGTCTTTGAGGCCAGTGATGTCCCCCTCATGGGCACAGCGCAGTAATCTGAGTCCTTGGAGCTCCTGGGACCTTTCTGAGTAGCTTGTGCCACTCATTTGATGACCTTCATTTCCACCACTTTGCACTACAGAAGTCTGAACCTGCTGCGCTCTTCTCCTCACTCTTCTAATGGATTCTCTGTTCTTTTGTCTATTTTGATGGTTTGTGCGTGATCCAGCTCTGACTTTGTCATCTTTCATTAAGTCTTCGTAAAACTTCCTAGCCTCATCCCCACTGAGCACACTGCCTGTTTTCGGCCCGTTTTCGGATCGTGTTGATTCAATGCTAAAGATATCCTGCTGACTGGCAGGAGTAAAGCCTAAAGCAGCCATAAGGGAATACTCGTGGCAGAAAGCGTAACGCGTAATGCTATTTTATTTAAAGCTAGCTTTATTAATATACAATATTTTAGAAAACGGTAGCTGTACTGATCTTACTATGCATACAAGATGACCGTCTGTGGCAGCCATCAGTTGAAACTTACTTTACATTCTGTCTATTTAAAGACAAGAATCTACACAATATTTCCCATAAACCACAAACCTCATCCACTCATCCGAATACCACTAGCAGATAACAAAACACGCTATGTAACCTTGTACGAGACGTTTCTAGCTCATAGATCCCATATACGTGCTAGCTTGCTAGCTACCAAACATTAGCTTTTACGCACTTGAACGTTGCTTTACTTGTGGTTACCTTAAGTTTTCAGGTCGTCATAACTGAAGTTGCCTAACAACGCAAATAAGACGAAAACAAGATGTAAAATATGGACTGATTGGTTTGTTTAAGAGCAGAAGGCGTCAAGCTATTGAAGCTAATGCTGCTCCTCTTGTGGAAAACAAAAACTAGCTGCGATCTGTCGTGCCTAAAATTTGTGTGCTGCCCCCTGTCGGATCGGATGTTTTATTGCATTTTACGTTTCAACTATTAAAACGTGTTTATAACTTTAAAAGTTAAATATTAACTTTATCTAGCTGGCTGAATATGATTTGAGCAAAAGTGCAAAAATGTTGAAAGCACAGATCTTCCAAATAAAACAAATTATACAGAGAGACTATTAAACAGAATGTCAGACAGAACAAAAGTCATTATCAATGTCTTTTGGAATAACCTTTCTTCATTATCCTGATTTAATATTAATTTCTCATCTGTTGTATTGACTTCCTCATGTCTGCAGGGCTTTTATCAACATTGATTTATGAAAATGTATATTTTGACAATAAGATAACCTTACCGCCGATAGCAGTGAAGCTTATCTGATACTGCTTGGTCATAAATCAGCTCAGTACATGTCAAAAGAGGACAATTAAGTGTCACATTTCTTCACAGAGCTCATTTAATTCTGTTTATTCCTAAATGACTCACTTTCCTACCTACATTCTTACACAGTTGTAGTAGTTTTATTTTCATGGCACTTTTTCTAAATAGAGTAACAAAATGCTTTCTTACAGATTCACTTCAACAAAAATATCAGAAAGTGAAAATAAATTCACATGTTGACAACATACATTGACATGAACAAGAAGAAGACTACTGGACTGTGACTTCTGAAGGCTTTTAGTGCCCAGTTGAGCGACTGTGATTGTATTCAGTTGTGTCAAAGTTCACAAGATGCTCATTAGTGTGACAGTTGACAGGTGACAGTGTTTTATGAGGACATGCCAGGCACAAAGTTGACCATCATGCAGAATTGTTGCATTGAATATCTCCCCGGTGTGTATCCGCATGTGGACGTTCAGCTTGTCTTTGCTGATAAAGCGCTTGCTGCAGCAGGTGCATGCGTATGGTTTATCACCCGTGTGGTAACGCTGGTGCATCTTCAGCTCTGTCATGCGGCCGTAAGTCCTGCCACACTCGGGGCACTTATAGCTGGGCCGTACCTCCATGTGCTGCCTGCTGTGCAGGCGCAGGCCGCTGGATGAACTGAAGGTCTTAGTGCACTGTGAACACTTGAAAGGTTTCTCTCCAGTGTGGATCTGGCTGTGTAACCTGAGGCTGGCAGAAGAGGGAAAGCCATTGCCACAGATGGAGCAGAGGTGAGGCCTCTCGCCTGTGTGGATGGACAGGTGCTTCTCCAGCTTGTTCTTGTTCAGGAAAGTCTTGCCGCAGTCGGAGCAGACCAACGGCTGCTCCCCCTCGTGTGAGCTCATGTGCTCTGTCAGCTCCATCAGTGTGCAGAAAGCATAATCACAGCGAGTGCATGAATAGGGCCGCTCCTTCCTGAGCTTCCTGTGTTTGAGGCAATGCTGCTCTAGATCTTCCTTCTCCACAAAGGTTTCAATACAAATGGTGCACTGGTATGGCCTTTCCTCAATATGAGTCCGCAGATGATACTTCAGAGCTGTTAACTGTAGGAAGACAGTGTCACAGTGTGGACATCTAGACTCTCGTCTCCTGTGGACCATCATGTGCCTCTTATAGTGAGAAAGTTTGAGGATGTGTTTGGAGCACAGTGAACAGTAGTAGTGTCCATTTTGGTGACTATGCACATGCTTCTTCAGTGCATACTCCACCTTAAACTTCTTCCCACAAATGCTGCAGGAGTAAGACTTCCGATGAGCCTCCATGTGTTTCTCCAGTTCTTCTGGACTGCCAAAGGTTTCGTCACATTTGGGACATGTCCCATTGTTTTCCTTCTCATGAATCTCCAGGTGCTTGTTGAGATCTTCTGGAAAGGCAAAGTCCTTCTGGCAATCGGGGCAAGTGTAACACTCAGCGTTTGCGGTTTTGCGATGGGTCACTATGTGACTTGCTTACGTCTCTGAAGCGCCTGTTGTCGCACAAGGGACAGCAGGGTCCTTTTAGGTTGATTGAAGCTGGGACAAACTCTTCATCATTGTCATCATAGTTTTTGATGATGAGGCTTCAGTATCATCACTGACACCATTGCTAGCTCCATCCTCCCATCCTCGTGATGATGATGAGGCTTCTTCATCATCGCATGTTATATTATCTGCCCGATTAACCTGACTAGCACTCTTAGACTCACCGTCACTATAGTACTGCTTATCATTGCTGTAGTAGTAGTTATCTTTGTGCCTTTGTGGGGTTTTTTTAAAGCATGGCTTTACTTTTGCCCTCTCCTCCCCACGCCGTGGCCTCCCTCTTTTTTTCACAACTTTCGTGGATTTTTCAGCACACTCCGCACAGGTCATAACATGTGACTTGTGCATCCTCTTCTGATTTTAAAACCCCTCAGAGCTGCCTAACTTTTTCCCACAGGTAGTGCAGACATGTTGGCTTGTACTGTGCTGGTTCTTCAGGTCTTGGGTCACGTGGTACGACTGCTTATCTTGAACATTCTTCTTGTGCTGTTGCTTGCTGTTTTTGCGGGGGCGACCTTTGCGTGTTGTTGAGGTTTTAACCTTAAGTGGTTTCGTTTCTTTTCTTTCCTCACCACGCCGAGGCCTTCCACGCTTGGCCTTCTTCTGAACAGGGGGGTCTAAATCGTCTCCGATGTCCACACAGACCTCGTGAATTTTAAACAGATGAGGCTCATTTAAAACAGATTCCACCTCATTACCAATAACCAATGCTGTCTCTAAGGTTAAAGTGTCCCTAACCAGCAGCAGCCTCTCTCTGAGTTGTGGGTAGTTTGTCTTCTCGATCAGCTGTTCCAGGATTAGTTTGTCATGTAAGTGTCCATAGTTACAAGGACTCAGCAGTTCTTCCAATGATAAGACAAACTGATGTAAAGTTTCTCCAGGCATCTGAGCCCTTTGGTGGAATTTAAGGCGGTGCATCTGAGTGGTCTGATCACAGCTGAAGTAAGCAGTCAGCGCTGAGATGGCTGCCGAGTACGTGCTTTCATTCGGGATCAGTGTGGTGAGGATATTCTCCCCTCTGGGCCAAGGCAGTTTTTTAGGAGTAAACATTTAGTGTAGTCAATCAGCTCTTTTTCACCAAGTGCTTTAATATAGTGTTCAAAGGATTTAAGCCATTTAGGCCAAAGGATGCTGGGTTTACCATGGACAGGTAAGAAAGATGGAGGTGGGGACAGGATTATCAGCAGTGGTTCTGGGAGTCAGGGCCGGCCCAAGCCTTTATAGGGCCCTAAGCAAAATTTCATACCACCACCTCAGCATCAGATGCTTCATCATCCTATAGGCTGCACTGTGTGTGTAACATACCCCCTATCATTACCATACCATCTTGTTTGTATTAATCAGTGTTATTAAAAAATATATATATATATATATATTTTATCATGGACTTTTGTTGCTCTTGGGGGCCCTAAGCGACTGCATAGCTCGCATATGCCTTGGGCCTGCTGGGAGTGGCTCCAACTGCAAGGAGAGCTCCTGTTTTATCAGCTCCTCTTCTACTACAGTTTTTTCATCCATTGCTAGTTTTATAATGCAGATTTCATTTCATTTACAGGAGATACTTTCTTTTCGGAATTAAGGTGTCACCCACTTTGTCTCGTCTGCCAGCGAGGTCCATCAAGGTAAACTGAAAAATAAACACAAGTTTGTTTCAGACTCAGTGACTTTGTTGAACTAAAATACACACTTAACAAAAACATAGAAAATACAAAACATTCATTAACCTTTCTGTATGCCAGCATGGTGCCAAAAAACAGGACAGGGTTTGGACCAGGGATACCCAATTTCCTGAATGTCCCATATGGCCAATAGGTATACCTGTAAAACAAGAAAAGAGAGAAAAAGGTTGAGACAGCTCTAACACAAGCAGCAGTGTGATGAGGGCAACCTGCAGGGTCCATGTTTCAGTTGACAAAAAGAAAAAGTAGCCCATCTTCTCTCAGGGGAAACACAGCCTTCTCTGAGGTCCTTTAGCACAACCACAGGCTTTTTTATCCCCGTCTGCACCCACCTGTTGCGTGACAACAGAAGTGTGTGAGAGTTTAACCTATTGTAGCAAACACAGCAACGTCAGGTGAATGATTGACAGAAAGGAACTGAGAAGCATTTAATAATCTCAGTAATATCAGTTTTATTAGTTTGGTCACCATCATGTTTGTTTAAATTATATATACAACGAAATTATACAGCTTTGATTATTAAGGCGGAAAAAAAGAGTTTAAGAGAACAGCTTTGAGCTCCTTTGATTTTTTAGATTATTTATAAGAGTAATTTGGCACATTTCAAATAAATGATTGTCAGATAGCTTCTCTTAAACACGTTTTCTCCTAGTCTGTGCTTATACAAAAACATATTGATACATGTCTGTGTGTACGTGAGTGTGTTGGTGACCACACCTCCAGACTACGCAGTCAGAGTTCAGTTCACAAAGTGAACCACAACTCAGCTGAGCAAGTTGCGCAAGAGACGAGCTGCGCATGAGACAACCATGGGCTTCCTTCCTTTCTTCTCCCTAGAATCATGGCTTCTACTCATCGTATTTGTCTGCATATTTGTTATGTAAGAGACAGGCTCCTGTTAAAAAGCTGAAAGCTTAGTTTTTGCTGTGCATGTTTGACTTCATACACATGGTTCTTCTCTTCTGTGCAGGTATGGCTACTGGACTTTTGGAGTATTTGAGAAATTAGGGGTCCCAGGCACAAAGCCTGTGATGTACTGGGGGACGGTTACCCAGGACAACCCTGTATGTAAATAACTTAAATGATTGATTTTCATCATTTTTGTCACTTGTCACTCACTGTGTGGAAAGGCACAGTAGGCTACATGATGTATGTGTGTTCCTTATAATCAGGTTTATTATCTGGCTGATGTTGAGTCTTTTCAAAAGTATGGCAGAGTATGGGGGTGAGTATTTTTAAACAGCATTTCTAATGCATGGTTTTGATCTTTGTTACTTTGCTGTTTTCAGTCAACGCTGTTGTCCTACAAACCAGTTTCACAGTAAATAGTCTAGACATGGTTTTGTTTGCACGTTCAGTATGCGCTCAGGACTCCTGTACTGGCAGTGATGGACCCTGACATGCTGAAAACTATCTTGGTGAAGGAAAGCTTCACTTATTTTACCAACCGGAGAGTGAGAACACACACACACACACTGAACACAAATAGACAAATAGGTTTTGTGACAGGCTGGAAAGAAAGTTATACAAGTTCATTTACTATCCATTTCCCATGAAGCATTTGAATGTTGTTTTCAGGGTAATGTGCAAAGTTATCGCAAGGCAACTATGTCATCAGTTTTTTTAATTGAAAACAGAGGTAAAGGTCATTGTTTAATCCCTTTTCAAAATCAGGGAATAATTAGATTGAAAGATAATTTAACATCCAGAGGAAATTTCATTTACTGATGTATTAGCGCCCATAGTATTTATTTGTCTATGTTACTGTGCATGCTTCATTTATGTCTAATTAATGCAATTTTGGGAAAATATGTTGATGGTAGGATAACATTGGTATCATCAGCTGTGAACACAGACACATATGAATCTGACCATTGTGCCCCTCTACAGAGGTTGCGTCTGAATGGGGATCTCTATGATGCTGTGTCTATTGTTGAAGATGATCAATGGAGACGGATTCGCAACATATTCTCTCCCTTATTCACCTCTGGTCGTGTAAAGGAGGTAGGAGAATGAGGAGATAACACACAAGAGCTTAGCACTTATATACCGTGTTCGTGTTCACCCCTTTATTTAATTGTCTCTCTCCGTCTGTGTTTAAGATGTTTAGCACCATGAAACATCATTCCCACAAACTGACATGCAGCCTTCAGTCTAAGGCCCAGAATGGAGAAGTTGTTAATATCAAAGAGTGAGTAGCGATGCTATGATGTTACGTAGCAAACTCCAGAGTGCTACCTTCTGATGTTTTATGAACGGTTTTGGTGGATTTAAAATTATGATTAAAAGATCGGACTGGCTGTAAACATACTGCCCCCAGTTAACCAGCAGATCACTGTAAGGCCAGTATTACTGCATGTGTGTGTCTAGGTTCTTGGGACCCTACAGTATCGATGTGATGGTGAGCTGTACATTCAGTGTGGACATGGACACAATCAATAACCCTTCGAGTGCCCTCATCACCCACGCCTCAAAGCTGTTCAAAATCCCTACACGTCTTTTCATCTTGCAAGGTACTGTTTTTCAGGGTTTTTTTCTTTCTCTGTCTTTTGTTCTAAAATCTAATTTTTTTTACCTCTTTTTTTTTCTCAGGGTTTTTTCCCTTCTTACTTCCCCTCTTGGAGCTAATGGACGTCTCCTTTTTCTCCAAGTCGTCTACTGCATACTTTAAAACCATTTTTGATAAGATCAAAGCAGAGCGCTCTGATAGTTCAAAGAAGGTTCGAACAAAAACACAACAACGGGTTGTTTTTATATGGATATAATCTTATGTGTCTTATAGTGGACCACTATTGGACCTCATTGTGGAAAAGATAAATGTGGGGGTTACAGTTTAAAGAATAGTTATACAAGTCAAGAAAGTTTGAAAATTAGTATAAAGAGAGGTTAAACATCAAGTCACGTCAAGGTTTATGAGCATCTGCAGGGCTCTAGACTAACTTTTTGCACTGGTTGCACCGGTGCGCCTAACCTTTTTTTCTTGGGTGCACCGGCACAAAAGTTAGGTGCACCGCATCACACATCACACAGCAGTTTGTTTTTTAATCACTGTCCATATATTTTATGGATCAGGCCTTAACTTGACACCTATCCTAATACAGAAGCTCTTTTCATCTTCTCTCATCATCTGCAGCTACATCTACTGTTTACCTGACGGCCTCACAGGGCTGTAGCCAAAGTTTTAGAAATACTGAGGTCCAAAAATTGATCTCTAGGAAATATGAACGGGCTTAATAATCACATATCATCCTAAACTGACTTTGGACCTTGTTTAATGAACACAGGTAAATACAAATAAATAAATACATATACTGAGAGTACTCATTCAAATTATGGACAAACCAGCCAACAGGTCTGCCTGTCAGAAATCCATCATGAAGATTCAAAGTTACAGCACTCTTCAGTTCCCTGTTTGCTTTCTCTCTGTATTTTCTGGCTGTCGCTCCTCACTTATCTATCTGGCAATGGGAATTCAAAATTATTTAAATTATATACACCTTTATTTATTTAATAGTTGTGATTGAGATATATATTTTGTTTTCTTCAACACGTTTTTAATGCAGCTACAGTATCTCTTCTCTCATCTTCCTCACCTTTCTTCCTCAGTTTCTCCTCTGTCTCCTCTCTTTCTAAAGCTGAGCTCCAGCTGACGGACTTTTCATTCTGTCTGTTACAGTTTCAGCTGTATGCAGATATCATACTGGCAGACAATGCTCCACTGTAGCAGGATAATAACAATACTGTTTAAATGGGCGTTCATCATGTAACCATGTTCTATAACTCCTTAAACCAGCTGACTGCTCGGCCTTCATGGATGGAACCACACAGGTTGTTCAGTCTGTGATGATGCTACGAGCACGTCACGCCCCCTCCCTGAACCGGCTCGTTATCATCACTCATTCAGGTCAACAGCAAATTAGCATAGTAGCAACAAATCCTCCTCCTCCGCTGTATGTTCACTTAAACTGCGGTTTCTGCTGTTCAGCAGCGAAACGTCTTTAATACCTGTCTGTCTGTGTGTGCGTGCTACAGTCAGAGGGCCGTATGAGTTCTGCACACACGTTTTAAAAAGTCCGGGCCGAAACGACTTTGTTCTCGTCACCTCGGGAACACGAACAGATTTCTCCGTTCTCGTGGAGTATGGAACAAGCTTTATCACACAGCATCAGCTCTACGCAGCATATGTCCGCGTTCTTCTTCTGAATGTTCGGTCTCAGCTGACCGCAGCAGACACGTTTTCAAAGACACACACACAGAGGTCCCGCCCTTCACCGTCTCTGATTGGCTTAGACCACGATATGAGCCTGATGTGTGTCTGTTGCTGGACCACAGGGAGACTTTTGAGAGTCGCAGAGAATGTATCTCCCTCTTACAGCTGGTCGTACCGGTGCGACCTCTGATATTTTTTGGTTGCACCTTTGAGAAATTAGGTCGCATGTGCGCCCAAAATGGTCGCACTCTAGAGCCCTGATCTGTGTAAAATGCATGGAGCTTGCATTTCATACTATCTTTTGTATGGTGCCTTTGTGGTGGGGGGTCTGATGGTGGTAGGAACTGGCAGCAAAGTGGCTGCTTCTGAACTATAGCTGAATGGTCATGTGGCTGGAGGGTAGCACTCCAGGTCCTATTTAGGGCTAAGTCTAGCAGACAGGTACTTGGGTTGGAGCTGAGGCCTGTAGAGGTGAAGGGAGCCAGGCAGAAATACAGAGTGCATATCCAAGCAATGGATGTCCTCTGAATGCCTTGAGCAGCAGAGTCTGTTTGGCAGCGACTAAGCATTTGTTGTACAGCTGGTAAGGCTCTGTAGCAGTTCCATCACACACCTGCATCCACTCCTGAAAGTAATCACATACAGAAAAATAAGCACAAGGAGATCTGTTGTACCTGAGGAGGTTCTAACCATTGGTATCTAATCTGGAACTGCTGACCTCTAATAGTGTAAATGACCAAGGCTGCAATAATGTAGAAGGATTGGAACATTTCCATTTACTAATTTTATTTTCATTCAAGTAATGAAAATGTTATCTATAAGCACCGCTTCAAATAGAAACTATTTTCAGGGGAAAGTATTTAGTTTTGCATTTGACTGTATCTGACCTGTTTCCAGAATGTGAGAGATATCCTTCAATATATGATCAACTCTCAGAACCCAGAAACAAACAAGCTAAATCAGGGTAACTATGTGCTTCATCATGTACATGAAGCATGCTTACATGCCTTCGCATCTCAGGTCTGACACGTTCCTGTCTGTCTGGTTCTCTCCGTCAGGTCTTACTGATCACGAGATCTTCTCCCAGGCAGCAATGTTTGTGATGTCTGGTTACGAGTCAAACACCACCACTCTTGTTTTCTTAGCCTATTGTTTGGCCACAAATCCTGATGTCATGATACGCCTGCAGGAGGAGATAGACTCTACTTTCCCAAACAAGGTACAAAACAGGGCCTTGAAAAAGTATTCATACCCCTTGAACTTTTTTTGTCACTCTACAACCACAAACTTAAGTGTAATTTATGTACTAGACCAACACAAAGTAGCACATAATTGTGGAGTGGAATGAATGATACATGGTTTTCAACATTATAAGCAAATAAAAATCTGATTAGTGCATCAAGTTTGTGGTTGTAACTGTACTTTTTCAAGGCCCTGCAGAGGTTTATGGGTTTATTCTTCCATTTTATTTCACTGATGAAGTGGTGTTTAAACAAGTTCTAATATGAACTGTGTAGGGTCCCATCCAGTATGAAGCTCTGGTGCAGATGGAGTACCTTGACTGTGTTTTCAATGAGTGTGTGAGGTAATTAGCTTTTACTTGATTGACACCATTTTACTAACCTGTATTTTGACACTGAATCAAACTCTTTTATCTGACCTACACCAAAGCAAATGGTCTTAAGTGTTATTCCACTACAGACATGTTAAAAATGTTCTTGTCAAAAGGCTCTATCCCTCCTCTGCACGTCTGGAACGAATGTCCAAAGAAAGCGTCAAGATTAATGGAATCACAATTCCAAAGGACATGATTGTTACGGTTCCAGTCTACGCCCTGCACCGTGACCCCGAGCTGTGGCCAGAGCCAGAGACGTTCAACCCTGACAGGTAGCTGCCAGAATGCACTGTAAATTTTCACAGATTTTCAATACACAACTTGCATTTCTTCATGTACGTGTGTGTTTTTACAGATTCAGTAAGGAGAGCAAGCAGCACATCAAGCCATACTCCTTCTTGCCTTTTGGGGTCGGGCCAAGGAATTGCGTGGGGATCCGGTTTGCTACGGTGATGATTAAACTGGCCTTGGTGGAAATTTTGCAGAACTACAGTTTCTCAGTCTGCAAAGAGACAGAGGTGATTATTATGCATCCATTACAAACTTTAGTCAACATGGTGAACTATATTTGTTTTTGAGAACAAACTATGCAGTTTGTCTGCCCCCCAGATCCCTTTGCAGATGGACCCAGGGTTGTTCGTTGGGCCTCTTCGACCAATCAAATTAAAGCTGCTGACACGTTCTGTCACATCAGGAGGAGAGAAGTGCAACTAGGAAGTGATGATATGAGACTAAATGTGTATCTGCAGGACTTTGCTATGATTACAAGAATGTTGTTGGAAAAAAAAAATCGTCACTATCAAAAGTGAAGCATTTTTGTAACGATGACATGTAATGAACCTGCTTGTAGTTATTTCATGACGTAGATTATTTGAATTGAGCACAAGTGTGCACTATTTCCCTTAATAATGCAATTGGAAAAGTTGCATAATTTGTGATACACATTATATTTCTAAAATGTTGTTGCACAACATCTGAAGTAGACTGGATTTTGACAGAATAAAGGCCACATGTTGTGTCATCACCGGCTAATGGTCTTTGACTTCATGGTTTGCTTCTTAAAAATCTTGAAAGCATCCATCAACATGTAAACAAACTAAAGTCTCCAGTCATTGAGACGCAATCTCTCAAACATTATAAAGATCCAGCTCTTTTATAACACAGTGAGATTGTGGCACCACCACAAAAATGAGAAAAATATATGTGCATGTGTAAATGTATGTTTCCTTCCTGTTTGGGGAGAAGTGTTTCCTATGTCATGCTGGTTAGCTGGGTGTGGCTTAACTTTTAGAAAAGTGTGAGTGAGAAATGTTTGGGGAGGGGGAGAGATAGTATGTAGAACAGGGAAGGAAAGGAGTCTGTGGTTCTTCTGGGCCTACGGAGAGTTTCTGTCAAAAGGGGGCCCTTTAACAGGTCGCTGTGGTTCACAGTTAGATTGGTGATGTCCCACTGAGCACTGGTTTCCCGGCCAGTGCAATGTGGTCTTTTTGGGGCAGTGGTAGTAGTAGAGCATCCAATCCAATTAAATTGGTGGTTCGATCTCAACTCCTCCCTAGTCACTGTTGTGTGGCACTTTACCTGCAGTGCCTCCAGTGTACTAACTGGTGTGGCGCGCCTTGCCGGTCATTATATGACATCGCTTGGCAGCAGCCTCAAGAAATTTCCCCTCTTCGAACAATCAAATCCAGTCATCAAACAGGTTAAGCTCTGGACACCTGAGACTGAGGGCACATTGCAGGACTGTTTTGCTACCACAGACTGGGGTATGGTTAAAGCTGCAGCCACTCTGGAGGACTCTTCTGTCAGTGTACAGGATTATGCTGACTATGTGACTGGGTACATCAGCACTTGTGTGGACAACATTGTGCCTACCATTCAAGTCAGGAAGATTCCCAACCAGAAGCCCTGGATAAACAGCCAGGTACGTCACAGCGTGCTAACTCCACTGCATTTACAGTGAGACTGAGTACAAAGCTGCGAAGTATGGACTGAGAAAGGCCATCACAGCAGCCAAGAAGCAGTACAGAGAGAATCTGGGCGGCTTCTATTCCACTGCTGACTCCGGGGGCATGTGCATGTGCAGATCACAGACTACAGAAGCAGCTCTAACACCATCAGCTCCGCAGACAGCCTGCCCGATGACCTCAACACTTTTTACACCCGCTTCGAGACCTCCACTGCCCACACAGAGAGGAGGCCCACAGACATCTGGACCCCTGCACCCCCCTCACCCCTACCAGTCGTCTCATCAGCCCAGGTGAACAAAGCTCTGAGGAGCATCAACCTCTGCAAAGTGGCAGGACCAGACAACATTTCTGGACGAGCTATAAGAGCATGTGCCAACGAGCTGACAGACGCTCTCACCTCCATATTCAACCTCCCCTCTCACACCTGGAGAATAAAGACTCCTACATCAGGATGCGCTTTATTGACTACAGCTCCGCGTTCTATACAGTCATCCCCCACAAGCAGCTTTTACAGCTGCGTCGTTGAGTCCATCCTGACCAGCTGCATCACCGCGTGGTATGGCAGCTCTACCGCCATGGACCGCAAACGCCTGGTGAAGACTAAGATCACCAGGACTCCTCTGCCCTCTCTGCAGAGCATCTACCAGCGCAGAGTCCACAGGAGAGCTGCCTCCATCATCAAGGACCCCTCCCACCCCCAACAAGGTCTGTTCACTCTCCTCCCCTCAGGCCGGAGGTACAGGAGTGTGAAGTGCAGGACCACCAGACTCAGGAACTCTCCAGACTCTCTCTTTCCCTCTGCCATCAGACTCCTCAACAGCTGACAGGAGTCTGTAACAATGGACTGTACCCCGCACATACTGACTGTTTACACACTGACATGTAACACACATACATACTGACATGTTTACATGCAGTAAGAGTAACTGCAATACTGTTTATCTATTTATTTCTTTATGCACCTTAATATCCAGTCCAATAACATGTACAATTGTTTACCTCCTGACAGTTTTTGCACTATGATTCATTCTCTGCTCAATTGCACAACAGCTGATGTAGCACACATGCACATTTCTATGTATAAAGCTTCATTTACTTGCATAGTTTATATTTTGTGTACTTATTTGCATTTTTTTGCTCTTGAAATTGCAAATTTTGCAAATTATTCTATTTTGACTTTGTGGCATTCAGTTTGAGCAGCAAAGAAAGAATTTCATTGTACAGGGAAACCAGTTTCTATACTGTGCATATGACAATAAACGCTTTGAATCTTGAATCTAGTTTGTTTTTTGTGGTAACGTTGACTGTAAAATGATGGTCGAGTGTTACAAGATGCTGCTCAGGACATGTCTGCCGCTGT
This sequence comes from Parambassis ranga, assembly GCF_900634625.1. Taxonomy (NCBI): domain Eukaryota; kingdom Metazoa; phylum Chordata; class Actinopteri; family Ambassidae; genus Parambassis; species Parambassis ranga. The sequence continues at coordinate 18,930,998 of NC_041022.1, read as the reverse complement.
GCTAAAACATAAAAAGGTACCTGTTGCTCCAACAAAGGGAGAGTTCGTGGTTGACTTGTGTAGTTTCACTCACTCACTAATCAAACAGGACAGGACAACAGCAGTTGCTTAATTATACTACAAACAAACTTTTACATACAAAATTATCCATTTTATTACCAAATAAATAATATGTCACCATGAAGATGACACACTAGGTAACAAAAAAAGACATATTATAAGCTCTGTGGTAGTGTCAACACAACCTTTTTAAACACCTTGCAGCTTTACAAACATGTTCACTCTTTTCACCTTCCTGGCTTCCAACCACAGCGAACCATCATCTTGTAGCTGTTGCTGGATAGGAAGAGGCAATAGTAGGGGGTAGGTGGAGGACGCCGGAGATTGAACTGATGCAGAGTGGAGGAGAGATGTGATGACAAGCTGCCGCTGCACTCGCTATGACACACGTCACACCACTGATGCTGGAGAGGACTGCAGTGAAAAAGACGGATATGGAATGAGTGAGACATGTTAAAAGGACAAGTTTACTTTTCTCATCTGAGGACTTTAGACCTCAATGTTAACATGGGCATCTTTAGAACTATAAATTAATGTGTTTACAGCCTGGTACAAAAATGGCTTGTATCTTTATTGCTTTGAACTTTTGAATGATGACTGTATGTAATGATTTAATCTGATAACTGGTATTACTGAGAATTAATCTTTTGCAGAATTATGTGCAGGACTTAGATATATAAACTTTCTGCATTTAGAGCTCAGCTCCACTCACACTCCTCCTCTATGTCTGTATTTTGCTTTGAGCACACCACTCTCCATTTAACTAAACTACCGGTAGGTTTATTTTCAATAGAAGATGTAGGATTCTTGGAACAGCCACTTTGTAAATTAAGGTTCTTTCAGAGAAAAGTTTGAACCAACTATTTTGCACCAACATGACCTCTTCCAATGCCTGTTCCTTTGCAATCTTATTTTTAGTAGTCTATTGCACAGCCTATCTGAAAAAAGTATTTTTTTTCCACTGTGGAAAATACAAAATGTGCTAACCTGTTGTTATGCTGCGAGTCCCTCTAAGTACTTTTCCCAAAGCCCATCAATTCCTCCACCACTTCATTATTATGGCCCGCTGGAAAAGAAAAAAACAACGAGTTCTATTTTAATACCATTTTACAGGGTTGTTAATCTGGTTTGAGATGTTTTACCTTCCAGTGCCAGGTCTCTGGCATCCCTGCCTTGTATATCTACCACTCCAACCCAGGCTGCTCCATGCTGCAGCAGCAGCCCAACTGCGGATCTTTGGCCTGACCAGCTTGCACACATAAGAGCCGTCCAAAAGTAAGTATCCTGTGGGAGATAATACAAGCTCATGAAGCAAATGTAAAGATATGTCCAGTACAAGACACTGACATTCAAATATTATACCTGATAATTACTGTCGACCGCTCTTGACAGCAGGTCTTTGAGGCCAGTGATGTCCCCCTCATGGGCACAGCGCAGTAATCTGAGTCCTTGGAGCTCCTGGGACCTTTCTGAGTAACTTGTGCCACTCATTTGATGACCTTCATTTCCACCACTTTGCACTACAGAAGTCTGAACCTGCTGCACTCTTCTCATGGAATCGCTGTTCTTTTTATCTATTTTGATGCTTTGTGCATGATCCAGCTCTGACTTTTGTCATCTTTCATTAAGTCTTCGTAAAACTGCCTAGCCTCATCCCCACTCAGAACACTGCCTGTTTTCGGATCGTGTTGATTCAATGCTAAAGATATCCTGCTGACTGGCAGGAGTAAAGCCTAAAGCAGCCATAAGGGAATACTCGTGGCAGAAAGCGTAACGCGTAATGCTATTTTATTTAAAGCTAGCTTTATTAATATACAATATTTTAGAAAACGGTAGCTGTACTAATCTTACTATGCATACAAGATGACCGTCTGTGGCAGCCATCAGTTGAAACTTACTTCACTTCCTGTCTATTTAAAGATAAGAGCCTACACAATATTTCCCATAAAAAATGTACACCTTATCCACTCGTCCGACTAGCACTAGCAGATAACAAAACAAGCTTTGCAACCTTATACGAGACGTTTCTAGCTCATAGATAATATATACGTGCTAGTTGGCTAGGTACCAAACCATTGCTAGCATAAACATTAGCTTATACACACTTTAACGTTGCTTTACTTATGGTTACCTTAAGCTTTTAGGTCGTTAACATAACTCAAGTTACCTTACAACGCAAATAAGACGAAAAGAAGATAAAATATGGACTGACTGGGTTGTTTAACAGCGGAAGACGTAAAGCTATTGAAGCTAATGCTGCTCAAACCCATATTGCTCCGACGCTGCTCCTCTAGCGAAAAACAAAACTAGCTGCGATCTGTCCTGCCTGAAATGTGTGTGCTGCCCCCTGTCGGATCGGATGTTTTATTGTATTTTACATTTTAACTTAAAACGTGTTTATTAACTTTAAAAGTTAAATATTAACTCTATGTAGCCGGCTAAATATGATTGTAGTACTGATCAGAGGCAGTACTCCAGTCCAAGATGGATTCAAATCTTTTAGCAAAAGTACAAAAATGTTGCAAGGACAGATCTTCCAAATAAAATAAAAGCATTACAGAATGAGATTATCACAGTGTCAGACAGAACAAAAGTCATTATCAATGTCTTTTGGAATAACCTTTCTTTATTATCCCGATTTAATATTAATTTCTCATCTGTTGTATTGACTTCCTCATGCCTGCAGGGCTTTTATCAACACTGATTCATTAAAATGAATGTTTTGACAATAAGATACCGCTGATACCAGTGAAGCTTATCTGATACTGCTTGGTCATAAAGCAGCTCATTACATGTCAAAAGAGGACAATTAAGTGTCACATTTCTTCACAGAGCTCATTTAATTCTAAACCTATATGACTTACTTTCCTACAGTGTACTTACATTCTTACACAGTTGTACTACCAGCAGAGGGAATAGTAGTTTTATTTTCATGGCACTTTTTCTAAATAGAGTTACAAAATGCTTTCTTACAGATAAACTTCAACAAAAATATCAGAAAGTGAAAATAAATTCACATGTTGACAACATACATTGACATGAACAAGAAGAAGACTACTGGACTGTGACTTCTGAAGGCTTTTAGTGCCCGGTTGAGCGACTGTGATTGTATTCAGTTGTGTCAAAGTTCACAAGATGCTCATTAGTGTGACAGTTCAGTGTTTTATGAGGACATGCCAGGCACAAAGTTGACCATCATGCAGAATTGTTGCATTGAATATTCATTCATTCATGACTCATTCATAGTTCATGACAGTGAATGCTGTATGAACTATTTTTGAAACTAGTTTCTTTAACTTCATCAAGTCAGCTAAAGCACATAATTCATGAATTATGAAAAAAATTAAACCCAAAATATTCATATTTATTTTGTACACATGGCTCCTTCGTACACTTTGGTAGAAACATTATGTGACCTTATGTGACTTGCTTCTGTTCACATACATCTGACCTAAAATCCAAGAAATTCATCTCCACTGGTTACCATGTTTTCAAAGAGACCGAACGAAGTTTAAAACACTCAAAGTTTACAAACTCAAATGAACTTTACTGTAGTCAAAAGGCAACAAAACAACAACCAAAGCTTCACTGTAGCTGCATTACAATATGAATCTAGTGGTATTTACTGATGTGTCTGTTTCTGTCCCCGGTCTGTGTAAATGTCTGTCCACAGTGGGGGCAAGAGTAAGGCCTCTCCCCTGTGTGTATCCGCATGTGGACGTTCAGCTTGTCTTTGCTGATAAAGCGCTTGCTGCAGCAGGTGCATGCGTATGGTTTATCACCCGTGTGGTAACGCTGGTGCATCTTCAGCTCTGTCATGCGGCCGTAAGTCCTGCCACACTCGGGGCACTTATAGCTGGGCCGTACCTCCATGTGCTGCCTGCTGTGCAGGCGCAGGCCGCTGGATGAACTGAAGGTCTTAGTGCACTGTGAACACTTGAAAGGTTTCTCTCCAGTGTGGATCTGGCTGTGTAACCTGAGGCTGGCAGAAGAGGGAAAGCCATTGCCACAGATGGAGCAGAGGTGAGGCCTCTCGCCTGTGTGGATGGACAGGTGCTTCTCCAGCTTGTTCTTGTTCAGGAAAGTCTTGCCGCAGTCGGAGCAGACCAACGGCTGCTCCCCCTCGTGTGAGCTCATGTGCTCTGTCAGCTCCATCAGTGTGCAGAAAGCATAATCACAGCGAGTGCATGAATAGGGCCGCTCCTTCCTGAGCTTCCTGTGTTTGAGGCAATGCTGCTCTAGATCTTCCTTCTCCACAAAGGTTTCAATACAAATGGTGCACTGGTATGGCCTTTCCTCAATATGAGTCCGCAGATGATACTTCAGAGCTGTTAACTGTAGGAAGACAGTGTCACAGTGTGGACATCTAGACTCTCGTCTCCTGTGGACCATCATGTGCCTCTTATAGTGAGAAAGTTTGAGGATGTGTTTGGAGCACAGTGAACAGTAGTAGTGTCCATTTTGGTGACTATGCACATGCTTCTTCAGTGCATACTCCACCTTAAACTTCTTCCCACAAATGCTGCAGGAGTAAGACTTCCGATGAGCCTCCATGTGTTTCTCCAGTTCTTCTGGACTGCCAAAGGTTTCGTCACATTTGGGACACGTCCCATTGTTTTCCTTCTCATGAATCTCCAGGTGTTTGTTGAGATCTTCTGGAAAGGCAAAGTCCTTCTGGCAATCGGGGCAAGTGTAACACTCAGCGTTTGCGGTTTTGCGATGGGTCACTATGTGCCTTTTCAAATGATACATTCGGCCAAACACTTTGCCGCAGTAGCTGCAGGTGAGGCTCCGAGGGCTAGAGCGAACCCTCTTGTGTGTTTTAAGATGACTTGCAAAGGCTGACTTCTCCATGAACTGTTCATCACAGACAAGACATGTAAGGTCTTCAGCATGAGTCTTCCTGTGCGCTTTCAGCTCCAGCCAGGTACTAAAGGTTGTCCCACATTTGGAGCAGATGTGGTTGCTGAGGCCGTGTTGGTTCCTCACATGTCGGGTCATGTGGTACGACTGGCTGAAGGTCTTAGCACAGACTCTGCAGCTGAAGGGTTTCTCCTTTGTGTGTGTCCTCATGTGTCTGGCAAGTTTGTTTGCCCCCCTAAAGCGCCTGCCAACACAAACAGGACAAAAATGACCATTTGTGTTAGACGCTGGATCAACTTCTTTCTTTCTGCCTCCATCTTGAGATGTTGCCTCACTGCTGCTAACATTAGCATCACATTCCTTATCCTGAGAGTCACCATTATTGGAGCTTATGTTGCCGCTGGACATTTCTTCAGTTTTCACTTCAAGACCATCATTTGGCTGTGATCTCTGTACCTTTTTGTCAGACTGGTGTTTAACGTGTGACAGGGTGTGATGAGATAATGTTCCAACATCAGTGAATTCTTCTACCTCTGTCATGTGTGTCTTCTTATGTTTTTCCAATTCTTCAGAGCTCCCTAAGCCTTTGCCACATGTACGGCAGATGTGTTGTCCCACACCGTGCTGGTTCTTCATGTGCCGGGTCATGTGGTATGACTGGCTGAAAGTTGTGTCACAGAGGGAGCAGGTGAACGGCTTCTCCTTTGTGTGCGTCCGCATGTGTCTGGCAAGCTTGCTTGCATCTCTGAAGCGCCTGTTGTCGCACAAGGGACAGCAGGGGCCTTTCAGGTTGATTGAAGCTGGGACAAACTCTTCATCATTGTCATCACTAGTTTTTGATGATGAGGCTTCAGTATCATCACTGACACCATTGCTAGCTCCATCCTCCCATCCTCGTGATGATGATGAGGCTTCTTCATCATCGCATGTTATATTATCTGCCCGATTAACCTGACTAGCACTCTTAGACTCACCGTCACTATAGTACTGCTTATCATTGCTGTAGTAGTAGTTATCTTTGTGCCTTTGTGGGGTTTTTTTAAAGCATGGCTTTACTTTTGCCCTCTCCTCCCCACGCCGTGGCCTCCCTCTTTTTTTCACAACTTTCGTGGATTTTTCAGCACACTCCGCACAGGTCAGAACATGTGACTTGTGCGTCCTCTTCTGATTTTCTAACCCCTCAGAGCTCCCTAAGGTTTTCCCACAGGTAGTGCAGACATGTTGGCTTGTACTGTGCTGGTTCTTGAGGTCTTGGGTCACGTGGTACGACTGCTTATCTTGAACATTCTTCTTGTGCTGTTGCTTGCTGTTTTTGTGGGGGCGACCTTTGCGTGTTGTTGAGGTTTTAACCTTAAGTGGTTTTGTTTCTTTTCTTTCCTCACCACGCCGAGGCCTTCCACGCTTGGCCTTCTTCTGAACAGGGGGGTCTAAATCGTCTCCGATATCCACACAGACCTCATGAATTTTAAACAGATGGGGCTCATTTAAAACAGATTCCACCTCGTTACCAATAACCAATGCTGTCTCCAAGGTTAAAGTGTCCCTAACTAGCAGCAGCCTCTCTCTGAGTTGTGGGTAGTTTGTCTTCTCGATCAGCTGTTCTAGGATAAGTTTGTCATGTAAGTGTCCATAGTTACAAGGACTCAGCAGTTCTTCCAATGCTAAGACAAACTGATGTAAAGTTTCTCCAGGCATCTGAGCCCTTTGGTGGAATTTAAGGCGGTGCATCTGAGTGGTCTGATCACAGCTGAAGTAAGCAGTCAGCGCTGAGATGGCTGCCGAGTACGTGCTTTCATTCGGGATCAGTGTGGTGAGGATATTCTCCCCCTCTGGGCCAAGGCAGTTTTTTAGGAGTAAACATTTAGTGTAGTCAATCAGCTCTTTTTCACCAAGTGCTTTAATATAGTGTTCAAAGGATTTAAGCCATTTAGGCCAAAGGATGCTGGGTTTACCATGGACAGGTAAGAAAGATGGAGGTGGGGACAGGATTATCAGCAGCGGTTCTGGGAGTGGCTCCAAGGAGAGCTCCTGTTTTATCAGCTCCTCTTCCACTTTCACAGTTTTTTCATCCATTGCTAGTTTTATAATGCAGCTTTCATTTCATTTACAGGAGATACTTTCCACAATCAGGAATTAAGGTGTCACCCACTTTGTCTGCCAGCGAGGTCCATCAAGGTAAACTGAAAAATAAACACAAGTTTGTTTTAGAGTCAGTGACTTACACAAAACACACACCTACAGCGAGCTCAAGGAGGTTATTAGTGGTGCTGTTGAAGCCAACTGTTTTACACAGATGGCAACATAACCAAACTCTACAACATTAAGAGAAAAGTAACTGCAGTCAATAAGTTTTCATGTAGTTCTCCACTGCAAAAAACAAAGCAGCATATCTTAACAGGTGAGGGCCTCTTTGAAAATAAAACACTTAAAAGTGAATATCAGTTAATTAAAAGTTGCTGACATCAACACATTTTAATTGTGGAATATTTGAACATTATATTGAATTTTGGGTGTGTGAGGAGCTCACTAAATAAGGTTATAGAACCTCTGACTGACTGAAGATATCAGACATAGAGCCTGCAGTGGTCCTGTTAGGGTGGCTGCGTCTTTAAGTGTTCTTCAGGGCCCTCTGGGCTGGACAACCTGAACAGCATATTATATTTGCATTACTTCACAAAGGTACTAGGGCACTTCTAATTTCTAATTTCAATTTTTGGTTCTGCACCCAAAAAGAGGGGTTCTGCAACTTTAGGGCACATGTAAAAAAATGATAGCTGACAACTATGTCTACATTTTTTGTGAGTCCATAATGTCTTTTTTGGCACCAAGTAATAGTCCTTCCATACAACTGCAGCTTGTCATACACATGTACAGTCCCTGGTGGTCTAGTGGTTAGGATTTGGCGCTCTCACCGCCGCGGCCCGGGTTCGATTCCCGGTCAGGGAACATATTTTTCAAGAATTTCCTTTGGGATTAATAAAGTTTTATCTTATCTTATCTTATACAGTTTTCAGTAAAGTAGAGGAGACATTTGCACACATGGGCATAATTATGTTCCAAATACGGTACCAAAATAAAAAGAGTCAAGACTCTGTCCAAGTCTACTAAAGAATTAGTCAGGTTGATAAACTTTAAAGAAAGGGAAATACACATAAACAGATCACTCTTAATTCAGTTTTCAAACTTTATATAAAATATTCTTTATTTTTTTTTCTCTTTCTGCTTCCTATTATTTACCAAAAAGTGAAATTAAACATATAACAGCATTTTCTAAAAAAAACAAACTAATTGCATCAACCAACATTATACATGCCACTTCCACACTATGCTTGCAGTTCAAGTCAGTGAGCTTCTCTGGTGAATTTTGAATGATTTCATACCAGTGGTGTGTTTAAAGACCCGTGGGTTGAAGTAGTCTCTCGTTGTGTGCAGTATCCGCTGGTTCTGATGAGACACCATGTGCAGATAACGTACTGTGTACTAATGAGTTTTAATTCTAATCCAGCGCCGCGTCAACACAACGGGCCGATAAAAGCCAAGCTTTCCAAAACGTTCCAATTATCTCTGTCAGCAACTTTTCTCTTTCTGTACCTCTGTGTGTTGGATTCTTACTCAATGAGCCCTGCCACCACCACTGACCGCCCGGTCCAATTTACCCTTTCTTTTGATTCAAAAACAAAACAAAGGTTTATTGTTACCTAATGTTGAAGGAGCATTCTGACATTTCTACTCTAGCTTCACACTTTTCAGAACAAACAAGACAGAGTTCATCACATCTGGTTGGGGCTGTTAGGAGTCACATGACCTGACCTATAGCCTCTGCTCCTCCTGGCTCTTGTCTGTCTAATGTCCACACACTGTCGAGGTGAAATTCCCTTTCTTCTTCTGATCCCCTCCCAGAGTTTTTTGATGAGGAAGAAGTAGATAATTTCTGGTCTTAGATTACAATTTATTAAACAATTGTAATCTGTAATCCCCCCCCCCCACCTCCTGCCTAAACTGGGCTCTATGAAGCACTCAGGAGACAAGCACATTCTTCCTGTCAAGATCTCGATTTACAACCTTAGCTTCGTACCAACAGGAGCTCTCTCCAGAGAGCAGAAAAACAAGGGTATAGGACACACAATGAAATTCCACACCCCTTAATACATTCAGTATCCTCGAATTACTTTGATTTTCTATAAAACTCCTAACACATAAACACTTATAAAAATCACATTATTAAGTAATTAACACTTGTAAAAACTTTGTAAATGTATGTGAACAGTGCATAATAAATTCTTTCACCCTTCAACACACACACACAGTCTAACACCAAGACCTGGGCTTTAATGTTTTGCAACCTGTATTTACTCTCGGACATTAAGTTTGTGGGTGATGATGTTGTCTGATGTGAAGTGTATCAATAACGTTGTTATTATATGTAATAATGAAGAGTACACAGTGCTGAAACTACACCGGAACACCTCTCCATCTTCTTTGAACATCTGTATTATGTCTCACTGAGCTCATCCCTATCACTTATAAACAGAGCAAATAAACAGTCCTCTGGGTCAGCGTCACATTTGCAGCGACAGCACACACAGTATAGAAAAGGTACTGAGGAGAGTGAGGAGCTAACGAGTACACGGAGGCAAAAAACTCACCAAAAACTGACTCATGTCACGACATTTGCCGGCAGACCGCGCTCCGAGCCGGACGTTTGTGCCCACATACAGCCCGCTGCACTTTTATTTTGCCCTTGTTGATGTTGTAATGTTATGACAAAATATTTGGCTGCAAGGCAAGAGATGAAGGGAAAATACACCCGCCATGCTGCAGTCCTTCTTCCGGAAGCCAGAATAGTTCCACGGGGTTTGACGCCCCACAGCGGCCTCTGCTGGCCAGGAGACTGCCCTGACTGTGAGAGTGCTGATACTACCGACACAAAAGGCTGTGCAGATAGCCCAGAACCTGTATTCAAGTAAAAGTACGCAGGTATGACAGGGGAAGGGAAAACACCTGCCTTTCAGAGGGAATACATGATTTTTTGTTTTTCAATTTGACACATGTACTACCAGATTTATACCACTCTCTTTGACCTTAAAATGAATACAGTTCATATTTGGCATCTAAATAACATTTCCTAATTTGGATAAATTTCCACAAGGTGTTTAAAAGATTATGTCACAAAAACAAGGATGGACTGATTATTTAAATTGAATGTCACTGAATTAAACTGTCAGATTTCTTTGTATGCAGCCATCAAACTAGCTCCACCTCATCAAGTTACAGCAGTAAAATGCTGTTGTGTATATTATTCAATAATGTCATATGAAATATCTGAAGAACAAGAACTGAATGCATCATGGTATTGTATTGTAGTGTAATGAATGTATTTATTTTCTTGACTACTTCTCCTCTTGTACAGTCCAACTGTAGTTGAAAGCACTTTGTCCCTGCTAAATTCTCTTACATCACTGTTTAATAATTAAACCACCTGCGGCTGCCATCAGTTCTCCTAAATCCAGGCACATGTTATTCAGAGAAACGTATCACACACAGTGAAACACAGCCTGATAAAGCTCTAGTTCTTCCCCACTGTTACCACTTCAGTGCAGAACAGCGCTCTCAGGCCCTGCTTAAAAGCATCCACTCTGATCTTACATGTAGAGAGGCACATTTTAGATTCAGCTGAAGTAATGCAGAAGATGATGCTGGGAGACGTGTTCCCTGTTGCAGCGCTAAAACAGACCACACAGACACCCTGTTAAACAATGACCATTTATTCACACATTGCATGGGCTGAAAAAGAAGTGTGACAGGGCGAGGGGGGGGGGCAGCTGGCTGGGTGAAGAAAACTTAAATTATACATGAGCAAAAAACTTACAGATGATTTTTGTTTGCACTTGAAGTACAAAGTACACGTGTGTCACCCTGGGAGTGAGGGCAGGGTTCACACACCATGGCTGGAGCCTCAAACTGAACCACAATGACATCCTGTGTACAGTCCCACATTGTTCTCACTCTTTACAGACTCCTTCTTTTCTCATCAGTCTGATTTGTGTGTGTCTGTGTGTGTGTGTGTGTGAACCTTCTCCAGTTTTCACTTTGAAAAACACAAACATGTCCTGTTACATACAACAGCGCACAAGTAAAAATGGTTTCCCTGTACAAAATCCATCTTAAAAATACAAACACACATACAATGGCACACTTTTGCTTAGCAGTGAACTACACAGACAGATGAGCAGGCTTCTAAAAACTTAGCATGGAGCCATTTTCCACATGTGCACATGTCACACTCATACTTGTAAAAAAAACAAACAAATGGAACTGGAACAGAACAATGATGAAATGTGTGGGGTTTCGGCTCAGTGCAAGCATTATGGCTCGGGAGGCTGTGGTATAAGGAGAGCTGACAACAGGCAGTGGACGGTAAAAAAAACATGGTCTTCACATATTCCAACCCAAATCTCACATCACACATCACTCCCAGAAGCCATTCCACTCTTATGTAGAGTGTTGTAAGTGCTCTCCGTCCTTCACAAGTTCAGAAAATGGGCATTATCGATTGTTTTTTCTCCTTCTTGTTTCCATTTGTGTGGTGGTCTTCTAACGCTGACAGCTCTGTGTTTGTGTTCATAAACCAGGCTGTCAACACAAGCTGTGTTGTCTTTTAATAACTCTCTTCCACCTTGAAGTTCCTCTCTCCATGTGGGAGAAGTGGTGCTTTAGAGTGTGTGTGTGTGTGTGTTGTGCATTTATGTGTGGATACAGAAAAATAAGAAGCTTTGTGCAGAAATTCCACGTTCCACCGGCTCACAGTTGAACTCCTCGACATTAACGCAAACTGACTCATCTAGCTTTTGTCGCTTTCGGCTCTTGTTGGAGAGTCTCTAATGAATATCTGGTGGTATATGCCGCTGTGAATGTGTGTGTGTGTGTGTGTGTGGAAAAGAGAGGGATAAAAGCAATACACACACTTGTTGACACAGGATCTTTGTGAACGAGGGGAGAAGGCGAGTGAGAAGTGTACGTTTAGTTCCTTAGGGCTGTTTCTACACCAGTCCATCCCACGCCTCCTCTTCTTGTCCTCCCTTCTCCTCCGAAGTTACAGACTCTGTTTCCTTTAGTCCAAACACACGCCACCCACCCTCCTTCGCCACGTGCACGTGTGTTTGTGTCTTATTTTGTGCAGATTTTGTCTCTATAGTCAAACAAATGAGGAGAATCCCGTCACAGGCGTGCGTGACCCTGGTGGGTTGGTGTTGGGGTTGACGTGTGTGTGTGCAGGCTGCCCAGTGGGTGTGTACGCGCCGCCTGCACTGTGCTGGGTGACCACGGTCTGGTAGTAGGGCTCTGTGTCTGCGGTGGCACACTCCTCGTAGCCAAATTGAGTGGTGATCCCTTTGAGGCCTTTGGGCTGCCGCTTCCAGGAGTTATAGTAGGTGGGGTCGCTCATGTAGTGGTTAACAAAGGAGTGCTTCGGCTGCTCGTCCTCGTAGTCGCTGTCCGTTAACTGGACACAAGCACAGCAGGGTTAGATGCTGACAGTTTATTAGTGTGACAAACATAGACAGACAGGGGAAATAAATTTTACTGCTAAGACAAAATAACACCGTACATTACAGCACAACCAGAGACACAACTTCATTCTACTTATATTTGTCAAAAATGTAAATTATTTTTATTAGCTTGACCGCTAACAGATTCTGGTGTGTTGTACAGTGTGGAAAAGAAGCTGACATGGAACAGGGAAGCCCACTTGGTGGTGCTTTAAATCTGAACGCCTTCTAAAAGGCCAGCAGGGGGCGATGCCACTGCTTGTAAAAACACCAGGTTACACTATATGACATTCTTACTGCCTCGCTCACTAGTCTTCTTCAGTGCATGCCACTCTACTGTAGTGAACAGTGTCAGAACAGACTGCATCACCTCAAACACGCACACCATTTCTGGCATTGTTCATGGCCGGTTAGCTCAGTTGGTTAGAGCGTGGTGCTAATAATGCCAAGGTCGCGGGTTCGATCCCCGTACGGGCCATTGACCTTTTAAGCAATATCCCCCTGGCATTACAGAAATATTTCTGTTTCTGATGTTGCATGAAGGTGCTTTATTGCCATTTGGAAAATGTCTAAGCATTGAATTGTGGTGGAGCACACTGCCAGCCAGTGAACCCAGATGCTAAGACTACATGGTGTTTCTTCTTTTAGGCTTTTTCCAATAGCCCTTCATTAACTCAATAAGATGTAGGCCAGAGAGCTCAGTGGTTTCAGCCATTTAATCTAGTTTCCCTTTTCAACAAATACATTAGCAGAGCACAAAAAACTTTACATTTTAAATGAAGTTTTTTTTTTTACTCTTTAATCAGGTTTTATGGTGCTGTAGAAATGGCCTTCTACTTGTTATTAAATTTTGTATTCAAATTTATACAAACCCATCAAGAGATGGAGTTGATTAATAAGGCAAGCAGCAAGGAAATGAATGAGGAAGTCCTCAAATAACCTAATGATACATTAACGTAACATATACACATCTGAAAGGGGACAGAAGACAGGAAATTAGAGGAGAGAGAGAGAGAGAGAGAGGGAGCTCAGGCTTGAAGCAGGCAATGTTGTCAAGTCAATTTTATCACAACCTTGTCCTCTAACAAGGGAAAACACAAGAAACCTCTGGAAAGGACGACAGAGGAGCTATTTATTCTTCACAAAGAGAATGCTGTGTGTACTTTGTACAAAAAGTTAAAAGAGCAATACTGGTGTTTTTCCAGAGTGAGGGAGACACAGACAGACAGAGAGCGATACCTCTGACTCAGACACCTCGGTGGGCTTCTCAGTGAGTGTGGTGCTCTCAGTGAGCACGGCTCCGTTATAGTTGTTACAGATGTCCTCATCAGAGTAGTGAAGCCCACCCGGACTGGGCCTCGGTGGAGATCTGGAAATGACATTTTAAACTTTAAAATATATTTGATTATATTTCCAACAGTATCTGTGTGAGAGCAGCGGGAGTGAGAGCTCACCTGGTCCCGTTCTTTTTCAGAAAAGAGTTCTTGGTGTTGAGCGTTCTGCTGTTGAGCTCCAGAGCAGCAAATCCTCCGTTATCTAAAGTCACAGATTCCTCTGCTGTGGACACGTGCTTCCCTGTGGGTAAAAACACACACAGACACACACACAATCACATACAACTGCTACATATTGGAATTTTTCCAGAAATTGTTCTTTTGAGATTCTGTGTAATCTCCTGTTTATTTATTGTGCAGTCAGCCTCCTCTCAAGCCTTAGAATAAGAAGCAAATGAAAGTGCAATGCATAATTTGGCAGTCAGACAATAACAACACCTAACACCTTAATCATTTATCCACCACTAACTACAAAAAGAAACAATAAAAGAAGACAATTTTATGTTTGAAATTGAGAGAAATATGGCTGCTGTTTGGAACACAGCGAGGTGCAGAGCGGAAATCAAGGATGTAATGTGCTGCTGCTCAGTGATTCCCACTCTTGTTTTTGTTTGTGCACTCCTCCTGCCTGCTCTCTCCTCCCTCCCTCCCTCCCACGCCACCTCCCTTGCTCTGTTTGAGCGCTCCACTGCCCAGGGGTGGCACCACGGTTTCTGTGGCAACTCAGACCAACAGCTGTCCTGACACACACCAAGTGAATACAGTGCCCACACCTGAGAACAGTACAGGAAGCCAGAGAAGAGAAAAGCCCCCACATGCTTTAGAAAGTGAGCTGGCGATGCTTCACACCAGCTGCAAGAGTGTTTTGTCACACCGAGTTCTACAACATGTGAGTAAGACTCCGACCCTCAAGCTGACTGACCTGTGGAGGTGGTGTGAGTCCAGACCCGAGTATAAAACACAGTTCATGTTTTCATGTGTTTCTATTTATATTCTGATGACATTGTTAGCTGTATGACATTTAGGTGATAATAAATAAACTCGAAAAACCTTTCAACTGTGGATTTAACAATTTATTTTTATATATATTGTAGAATCGTAAGTTGTTTAATTAACTGGAAATTGAGCAATAAACCCCAAAACTGGAAAGCTCATTTTCTCAGCCACATTAAAAATTACAGTGAGAAGTTACTGCAGGGCTTCAGGGAGACATTTTTTTTTAATTGAGATGCTTCAGGATGTCATTTGTCTTGACTCATCCTAAATGGAGCAAGACTCCCTCACAGAAACTGTGGTCCTTCAGGAACAAGTCTGCTGGAGGCATTTCTGCTTCTACAAATCTGTGCAGGGTACACCTGGTGGCGCCCTGCTGGAACAATGTAAACGTGACAAATGCCTCCACCACTTGTAAAATGTACCTTCTATCTCTGCTGCCACACTAAACAACAACTGACCTGTGCCGCAAGCCTTGTACTTGGTGCTGTGTCCATGCAGCAGCAAGGTGAAGACCAGGACCAGAATGAGGATGAGTCCCACCAGAGCCATGACCAGCAAGAACCACCACTCCTCATAGAAGGGCCGCTCAGACAGCGCTGCAGGCAGAAAGAGGAAGATGTCAACTTTACATTTGCTTTTTTTGATTCTGTGCTTTGTCCCATATAAAAATCTCTCCAGGATATTTAATTAAACTAAATATAACTTTAAGATTTTTTGCTTCTTGGACTCATTTTAAAGTAAAAGACAGGACAGAACTGAGCAACTAATTAATTTATATATATATATATATATATATATAAATATTCAGTGCAGTCTGCTGTTGCAGCTGCTTGACTCTACCTTTAGATGGCAGTATAAGCCCATAACACTCCCAGCAACCTTATACAGTATCCCTTAGACCTCAGTCAGACAGGGTGAGTTTATTCATTAGCCTCATCTCAAAGCAGTGTATGTGTAGTTACCAGCTAGAGCAACTGAGGGTGTACTCGGCTGTCCGTAACCATAGCGATTAACAGCGATGACTCTGAATTCGTAGCTGATCCCCGACCTCAGGCGCTCCAGCGGCACAGAAACAGACCGGCTGCTGGGAGGGAGAAGTCTGATGAAGGAATCCCACACTCCTTCGTCTGCAGGGAGGGAAAATAATTTTCAATGGTTCAATTACAATATAGTATAAAATAAATAGTAAAATCCCTGTTATTACTACTAATAAAGAGGCATATCCATTAATATCAGTAGCAGAATTACACTACAATCCACACTCCTGCAAAGCACTAGAACAATTTCCCTTTCTGTAACACACCACTTGTAATCTTTATTGGAAAATTGCAGCTGACTTGATTTGCACAGCATGTCTTAATGAATCTAGAGAAACCTGTGCTCAGAACCATTTAATGCCGGGTAGCACTCAGGCTCTCTCCTGATTAATGAATAGAATTAGCACACATGATGAAAAGGTGCATGTCAGACAGGTTATGGCTGACCTGCATTTGGCATCCATGTTGGAGCTCACCTGAGGGACGAGCCTCGATAACATATCCGCTCACAGGAGCTGAACCGATGTCTCCCTCTGACCAGTGGATTGTGAGTTCAGAAGACGTCTTGGAGATGGTCATTTCCATGGGTGACCCGGGGGTGCCTGCAGTTTCAGAGGGACACACTTAGGCTTATTTTTGACACATAGGAGGACACTATGCTGGTATAAAAAGAGTGATTTGTGGGGCGGGAGATGAGTAAAATGGCTCTTCTTCCACGCACATGCAGTTTGCATGTAGTTTTTTTACTAATTATCCAGCCAATAACTCTTATGTATGTTGTCTGCCATAGAGGAATGTGAATTTGAACTCTTCCTGCAGCACAGCCTAATATGACAGTATAAAAAGATCTGTCCCTAAACACAGCCTACCTTTCACAGGCTGAGCGGTCATGTTTGCCTGTATGGGTGGCCCATAGCTGACTGTGAGTGCCTGGACGCTGAAAGTGTATGAGGCTCCCTTGATCAGGTCCCGAATCTTCAGCCATCGCTGCCAGCTGCCTTTCACGTCCACTGTCACCACTTTACTCACTCCTGCAGACAGATGGAGACACATGTCAGTGTAAGAATCAACACATGCCTCTGTGAGTGTGTGCTTAATGAGCATGCGTACCTTGGACAGGGGCCGTAGGCTGGTAGATGACCCTGTAGCCTTCTACCTGTCCATTAGGAGTGAGGGGAGCTCCCCAGGACACATTGACACTCCCTCCTGTCACCTCAGAGAAGGACAGGTAGCTTGGCTGGCTGGGAGCTGCAGACACATGAGGGATGATGACAAAATATGTGAAAATCTAAAATACTTTCATGTGGTGCTTGTTAGTTGGTTTTAGAGAACTGAATCCTACCAGACTGCAGGGTCCGGGCCCCCCGGGGGTCACTGGGTGGTCCGTCTCCAGCTGTGTTGAAGGCAGTCAGCGTGACCAGATAAGGAGTGTAGCTGGTCAGGTTAGTGAGATGCACGCGGGTGTCCGGGACAAAAATGACCTTCACCTTCTCACTCTGGTTCTGCTTGTCTCTCTCCCAGTAGTGGATCTGCAACAAAAGACACAAACACTGTCAACAACACTTGTTGTGTCCGGTCTTCTTTCCTTCATTATATTATATGTAGGATACACCTTTTCTCAATTGCTTCTGAGGTCCTCTGACGGCTCTGAACAAGATTTGGCATACATACATTAAATGTGAGTCTGAGCAGAGCTCTTAAAGAAACTTTATGCAGGTCTACAGTACGTGCCACTTACACTCTGTGTCTGCAGACTGCTGATGCTCCTATCAGAAAGAATCAATAATCACAGACGTGACCATTAACTTTTATGACATCTCCCAGTAATGAAGACACATGGGCTACTTTGATTGATCACCAGAGAATGAAATGGAACAAAGGTTACCTGATTATTGTACCCAGTATGATAAGATCAATATTAATATTAAGACCTTTGAGCTTGTTACAATTTAATGATGCCAAAAATGTTATGGAACCGCAGTGAATGGTGAAATGTGCTTCTTGACTATAATATGCTAGACTGAAGCTGAGCACGTTCAGTATAATAGTCCAGGTGATATTTTAATACTCTGAAACAGCATAATACACTGCACATCTTACAACCAGAAAGGAGCCCATTTAAAAACCCGTCCAGTAATGTATCTGATGCATTAAGACATCCTTCACATAATGGCCCTAGACAGGTGAATGTCCTCTGTAATTCTCCTTAGACACACAGCAACCTGGTTATAAATGTGTGCTTTTACAAATCACTGCATATTTTGTCCTCTAGCAAAAAGGCAGATTTTTGGCATCAGAACAGCCCAAACATGCAGTTACATGACCATATATGACAGTCTGTTATATTATATAATATACATCAAAATGCATGAGAGAAAAATATGTGTACGTATTAAAAATGTAAAAAAGACAAAGCATCTTCACCAGATCACAGTATATTGTTAAAACCTGTGCAGCTGCAGCACATGGACATTTTCTGCAATGACAATCAACCACCCGTGTGTGTAATCATACAGTACATGGTTCCTTTTTGTGTCAAATAACCATCAAGATGGATACAAAGTGAGATCCAGATCCTGCTCCTTCCCTATGACATCTGATGACTTCGACCACAACAACAGTAACATCTAGCAAGGGTGTATGAAAGTGATTTAATAATCAGATCCTTGGCAGCAGGAAAAAACGATGCATATTGATGCGTTCTGGCATTTTAAGCAACAATAATTAGTGTTTCCTGTAACATAAACTGTCTCTGTGCAGTCTGGAATAAAAAAAGTGCTGCACAAAGAGGTCCATTTTGTTATTATTCCAAACAGACAGCACTTCAGAGCAGAACAAGCTATTTTTGAACTTCTAAACATAAAAACAACTTGTGAGCAGCACTTGAGGGCAGCATTATACCACGTCTGTCCTTCCACAAGCTCTTATAGTAATGAGATTCAAAATAACTCCATATACTCAGTTTAAAATCAGAATACATGAACTTTGTCCTAGTAACTCAGTTTATTTTTTTTTAAAAACGGACAATATCTGTTGTGATGCTTTATTGGAACAGACCAGTAAAGAGTCCAGGTCATTTTCTAATCCACTCTCCTGCTGTTTAGTGGATGTATTTTAGTATTCAGTTAGAGTGTGAAGATTACTTTAAAACCAATTTGAAACTATCACGGATGAACATGACTATGATTTTATTCGATAAGATCATGAACCTTAAAAAGGTTTTTTCCAAGCGGTTCTTTTGTAGTGGAGTTGTGAGTGTATATTTGTGCTTGAAAACAGGACAGATGTTTGTTTTGTGGAGACATTTTTTTTAAATCATTTTCAGGCAAACAACTGACCCGTTTTTTAAGAACAGCATCATGGATGTTGTGACTTTATACTTAATCAGCATTGGTCGGTGGAGAAATGTGCTTCACAACACATCATTAAATGGAATTTGAGATGTATTTTACTGTAATAAACCTTTTATTTTACACAGTATAAAGATGAAACTGTGAATCATCAGTTCCATAAAACATTGTGTTTCCTCTTTGATATTTGCAACTAATCCTCTTAAAACAAAACTGCCAGAAGAAAAATCTGTTTTCCATGAAAAGTTTGAAAAAGGTATAAACAACAATAACATTAATCTACAACACAGAACACTGGGGGAGCTACCTCACATAATATAAAGGCTTACCAGTCAGATTGACATTATAAGAGGATTTACATTTGTTCAATAAAAGTCCACTACACATATGAATGTTGGACATTGGCTGGCGTGTGCTTAGTGGTTTGTTTGTGTCTTAGCTCCGCCTGCTTTACTCTCTAGGCATCATGCTAAGAATGCTAACAGGCTGATCTACAGTGATATATAATCTCAGCTACATACATAGGTGGCTGCAGCAACAAGTGCAGTACCTTTCAATGCCAGAGTGAGGGTACTGGTAACCTATTTGTTTTGGATGTAACTATTTTATTATGATTAAATGCAGTAAAGGACTGCTTGTACTATCAAAGTCAAGGAGGACAAAGCACAGACATTTCTTTGATAAAGATACGCACTGATGAAGGCTTTGCACTTTGAATAAGAGGCTGGCCTGCTTCATAATACATTGTGTCTTACAGTAACATAAGTCTGATCTAAAGGCCTGGAGAGAAATGTGCAGCTATGGAACACAAAATACAAACTACAAATGCTGTTTTGTGTGTGATTTGTTAGTGGTATTATTTCATGCATTTGATGTGCATGTGAAACCTGACAGGACTGGAGCAGTTGGATGTTACCGTGACCGCTGTGTTCAACGTGTTGACCCACAGTAAACCTGCGCTGTCAGAAACTGCTCTCGCTCTCGAAGTTTACCTTTAGAGGCATTCATCTAACAGAGTATGAGTGTTAAGAGGAGTCAGAACCATTAAACATTCTCTCTTTGCACTCTTTCAATCATCCTAATCTCCTTTAACCCCCCCTCTGCCTTACACTCCCCTCCCCACGTCCATCCTGCACTGGTCGTTTAAACGTGTTCCCTCGATCTTCTCCTCTAATCAGGATTCAGTGGGGATCACCCGCTCGTCTCATTCCTTCACTCTGCAAATATTACATTCCCTTCTTTCTTCTCCATTCCTCCCTCTACTCTGGCAGAAATCAATGTGTCTAAAGCAGGACAGATAACCTTGTGTTTGAAGTACTAAGAGCGAGGGGGTGGGACAGGGGAGCTGAGGAGAAAAAGACAGAGGAGCGGAGTGATATTGAAACCTTAAAAGGATATTCAGATTCTTCCTCTAACTTAATTCTCTCGAGTCTATAGGACCCTTGAAAGCGCAGCAGAGCAAAACCCTCTCAAAGACAAGAGGAGAGATATTTTAAATACAGTGCTCCTACATGTAATGGACTCACATGATTCTTTGCGCATATATAGTACACATTTGTGCTTGTTTTACTGTGCGTCACCTTATATCCTTGGATGAGTCCATTCTGGGTCTCAAGGGGTGGAACGTCCCAGGTCACTTCCAGGATGGAGGGAGACATAGCCGACACTTTGATAGACTGAGGAGCCACCGATGGAGCTGCAGCACAGAGATACTCTGTTAGCCTGTTACTGTGTGTGCATGTCTCTGTGCACAGCTGGGTGTTAGAGTGGGAAGTAGGTAAGATATGTTCTTCCTTTCCAATTAGAATGGGCCTAAGGCAGTACCTTGCTACTCCACTGTACCACACATATGCACGAACACTCAGCAGCGTGCACCTGAGGCTAAAGAAAAGGCCATATCACCCCATTTCATCATCCCCCTCCAGCCTTTTCTGCCTCCCCCTCTGACTCCGCTTGCTTATCCTCACCTCTCACTCCTCTGCATGTGATATGTATGACCTAGTAAACTCTGCACACAGACACACACACAGACACACATCGCCTTGAATATGAATGCAGCATTGTTGTTATGGATGTGTGTGTGTGTGTATGTCTGTAAGAGAGAGAGAGAGATGTCTGTGTTGCTTTCTGTCCAAAAAGCAATGGTGATGTGACCCTCACCACCAAATAGTTGGCAAGAACACATGCACACACACACATACGCACGCACACACACAGACACATGCACGCACGCGCACACACACACACACCTTATTAAACCCAGTAAAAGGAGCCGCAGGTGGGATTAAGAAAGAACAAGAAGGGAAAGAGTGAAGAGACTAAAAAAACACTTATGATGAAAATATCTCACCTCAAGGTCCACTCAAAAAGGTTTTTCTAAAGTTAGAAGGAGATGGAATCTGCTCAGCCTAAATTAGCCTCATGCAGATTGTTTACACTGCTTTAGCAACCTTCACTTCCTTTGCTTTGGCACACTGCATCCACCCAGCCCCTCATTTATATATACTGTGTGTGACTTAATGTCATGTCTGTGCTGTGTTCTGTATCAGGTGGGTCTCTGCATGTATGATGGGGAGGTGTGCTCTCCTTGCCTTAGGCTTCCAATGTATGCACAAGGAAAAACACAGTCCCAGAAATAGAGCCATACACCAAATATAACTTGGAATTGATCTCGCTGACATGTGAACAGAAATGTCCCCCTATCTGCTACTAAAGTTCATGCAATACATGCACCAAACGATTCATAAATTGTGCAGTTTTGGAGGTTTTAATTTTCTTTTGTTATTAAAAAATAGTAACTGTATTAAATCTTTGAAAAAGGAGAAAGAATCCTGGCATTATTATTAATATCCTACATAAATCAGCAGTTCTCTTGTGTTTCCACCTACCTGCCTCTCCAACTGACACCTCAAACGGAGACGAGGGCGGGCTCTCTCCGATAATGTTGTAGCTTGTCATAGCAATCTGATAGCGCTTAAACTTCTTTAGTTCTGTAAAAAAACAATAAGGTTTGTTTTACGTTCTTACATGGAACATGATTTGAAAGCACACACTGTATATCCGGTGGAAAACGACTTACGTGTCAACTCAAAGTCTGTGAGCGAGGCACTGCTGACCGTCTTGAAGGTGCTCTTAGCTTGGGAATAGAAAGATGAATGGAGCATTTATCAATACATGTTTTAACATCGGCAATGAACTGTGCTGTTACAATGCCAGTCTTTAATAAGATTGAAATTTTAATGCTTCAATATGATCAACTAACCCTCAGATTTGAAGGGACGGAGAATTTTCTATCCACCAATCTGGTTGAGCAGCTTATTATGAAGAACTTCTTGTGTTAGTTCAATCTAACAATGCCTCTGAGAATATATCTGTCCAGTGAGGGCCATGCGCTCAGTGTCTCCTCATGGTTACACTTTTCATTTCAGGTCCTAACCTTGAATACAATCACTGAATGAAAGTCTTTTTAAAAACACTGCAAAATGGAATGGGAAATGCTGACCTTGCACAGTAGTACTACTAATTAAAATTTACATTTTTTTTTGGTACTTATTTTGTGCTTTGATAAATTACTCATGTCTTTTGATTTGAAATTAAATATTTCAGAAAAAGAGCACTACAACTAACATTGACAGTGTGAATTTTGTAATACAATAAATGTTCTATTTTTCCATTTTTTTGCCTGATAACAGTCTCTTATCTGCATGTCTTACACCATGTGATCGATTGCAAACCTATACAGCTGAGCGACTGTAACGAGGCACAGCCGGCCTGTCAGCTTTTGGATGTCTCCACATGTTGCAGCAGCGTCCACAGGGCTGTAGCTTAGATCAATACTCAGCATTTAAAGAGTTTGGATGTGTAGTGTTTCGACGCTGTGTGAAACGTGATTCTGAATGCTGTAGGAGCAGGACGATGTTAGCAGCCCTGGCCTGCTTTTTATTGGATCTAGGGACATTTAGACTCCAGTAACCTCAGACACTGACTTCAAGACATCAGCCGACCACACTGGTTAGCTCTCATCCTAAAGTATATGGAATCTTAAACACAAAAGACAGCAGGAAAGCCAGGCCCTTATCCTCATCACATTATAATTTTAGGAGAAACTGGTTCTACTACACTGAATACATAAAAACAAGGCATCTTTATGGCCATGGCTTCTACACAGCTCATCAACTGGTAGGGATGCCTGTGACATGTAGATATTATTCACAGCATGCAGCCTTTTTAAGACCATTTTATGGCATCTTTTAATAAAATGAGTCAGCTGGAAACACCTGAAAATCATTTGAGGAAGGCATTTGTATCAATGCATTACAGGATGAAACTGCCAGTGTCAATTCAGACATCAAAATCCCCAACTATTGGCTAGGAATTTCAAATATTTCTTAATATCTAATGCTGTGATTCCTGAGCTTTGCTCCTCAGAACCCCTCCTAGTTGCATTTGAGAACAGTTGAGCCTGTTTTTTCTTCTACTTTTGGTTAAACTCCGTTTTGACAACCCTATACAAAGAAGTTTCAAATTCTGTCCTAATTCTGACCACCTCACGTCCTCAGAGCAGATGAAACCTCACACAGCCCTTTATGACTGTTGGCGTCCCCTTAAAAAGGAACTTTTGGTTTTCAGATTGGGAACCATGGCCTTAAAGTCTATGACCAGGAGACAGCTATGGTCACCATGGATACTTGGGTGTATTAATTTGGATTGGGTTCAGCCTCTGATTATGCAATTTACATCACATAGACCCCTTTCATCCAGCACTCGTCCGTTTGAAGAAGCAAATTTTTTTTTTACAATGATTGAATTTTAAGCTTTAAACTTCAATCATCATCATCACAAGCTGCAAACTGTGCCAGAACAGAAAGTTTGACAGACTTTCAGTATAAACAGCATCTACAGAGCTTGGTGAGTCAGTTGGAGGACTACTCACTTGTAATGAGGGCACTTGTGGTGTTGGTTTTGGTTGGCTGAACTTCTTCAGCAGTGGATGTGTTTATAGGGAGCTCTCTGTAGTACAGCCGGTATCCAGTCAGAACCCCATTAGTGCTGACGTCACTAGGGCGCTGAAAAAAAGGCATATATATATATATATACAGGTATTAGTATTATTAAAAAAAAAATCATAAATAGATCTGGAGTTTTTTTTGCACTGTGCTCGTTTTCATGTTCTTGGTGTAGTACGGTGACAAACAGGACAGACGGGCAGACTGACAGCACAGTATTCTATCAGCAGAGTAAAGGGTTGCTGGATTGTTCTGGCTCTAACACGCACAGGCAAAGTGATGCTTCAGTGGGCTTGGCACTCTTGTAAAGGGTGATGAAATTGCTGGTGACTTTGTTTTTTCATTGCCTCCTTCTGCTGAGACACAAGGCTACAGGGACAAGGGAAGACATTTCCAAACAGTAGAGGAAGAATGACGAGCATTTGAAACAGACTGTATGAACGCTCTTCTCTCTTTTCTACATTTTTGTTGGACATTATGGATGGCGGAGGGCTCCTGCTGGTTCATGCATACTCATTAACACTTGAACATCTGTGCCTCCACCTACAGCTTTTAATGTATCTGTAGTGCCCTCTGACCTTTCCCACATTAAAACTGATAATTACATCTACAAACACAAGGAAACATTCACACACAGTAAAACTGTGCAGTCTTATTCTTTGAGAAAGTTAATTATCCTTGACCCTGATATTTTTGTTGTTGTGTAGGCCTGTGTGCGTGTGTGTTTAGAAGTCTGGACACACCTTCCATTGCACCAGCACTGAGGTAGTAGTTGTTGGTTTCACTGAGAGGATCACTGGAGGCTCATCAGGCACTGGAAAGAAAACACAGAAAGAAAGTGAAGAAGAAGTAGAAGAGGATGAAGAAGATGGGCGGTCCATCTGTATACACCTGTACTATCATATGTTTTAAAACATCATATCTCATGTCTTCTCTCCTCCCATCATGCATCTGCATCTCATTTTCTCACCATCCTGCAGAGTTGTAACAGCGTCCGTTTCTTTACTCAGCACACTGTCTCCTACATCATTGGTGGCCAACATCTGAAACTTGTACGACGCGAAGGGCTTCAGCCTGAGGACACAAAGCCACACAGATACACATTTAAAGACACAGAAAGGTGTTAATTATTATATCATACATATACATCTTTACTTAACTATAAGTAAAGATGACAAACAAATGGGTGCCACCTCTGAGCTTTTAATTCTCTCATCTGAGTGATGCTTCTCATGGTTGGTTCACCTGTATTCAGTCGACTGAATCTCTCCACAGAAGTACGCCTTATTACTTGAAAGATGAGCAATTGGCGAGCACTGCGCCTCTAATACCTCCCCTTGCTCTATGTTTTAATCTCTCACTCCCTAACAGATTACATATGGAGTTATTTCCATCTATTCTGTCACACACAGTATAAAGCCCTTTACTGTTACAAACGTTATGAAAGTTGCCAGATAAGTTTGTTTTAGTGCAGTCTCTAAGGTGAGACAGGTGTGCACTGATGAAAGCTGAAATGTAATTACAGCACGGCAGCAAAGCTTTTAAGGTTTTTATTTAAGGTTTCTTATTAAGAGCATTATGCCTTCATGTCATTATCTGTACGGCCAAACCAAGTAATTTCATTCTTCTTACATTCTTTTAAAAGTTTTCTTTTGAGGATGCATTGTTTACATAGACGTCTTCTCGTCTTAATCTTCCACAAAAAGCCGCACCACTTTATAGAAATACCTGCTCACTGAAACAGTGCCTTGATGTGGCCAACTGCAATGTATGTATGCAAGTTACAATCTGCATTAATGTCTGTCCACACATACTAAATGTGTGTTATAAGGTGTGCATGTGCTGAAATGTATTACATATATTTATGCAGTGTTTATCCTCATCTATATTGCTATCTGTGACCTCACAGAACATGTTACTGTGAGGTCACAAAGAGCAATATATCACCGTGACCTTTGACCTTTTCATCAGCTTATCCAAATGTCCAAGTGAAGGGTTTCGGATGCATCCACGACAGGAAAACATTATGCCTCTGACCATGGCTTCCTCTGGCACAGAGGCACAGCAGCTCCACCGGGTGTATTTAACACTTTGGGAATAAATTTCTTCCAACACCACCTTCACTCCATCTCTCACAGACACGTCCTGCTCTCTCAGTGCCCTCGGATGAGGGTTTTGAATAATAATGATCGGACACCTTGTTTTTAATTGTCTTCCCTGGCAGAGTATTTTTTTTACAGCCATGCTAGCACAACATCTGCATTTCTCCTCTGTCCAAGGTGAAAGCATTAATAAGCACCTATCTTATATTGCATCAGTCAAAAAAAAACAACAAAAACACACTCTCTTCTTGTGCCACTATCAGATCAATGAACATGCGCCTATTAGTAGGGGCTAGCTGAGCTAATCTGCTTTGTAGCATGCTAATACTTGAAACTTTCCACCACACTGTGGGATACTTATTCAAATTAAAAAAAAAAAAAACGACAGGTGGTGAAGAACATTCCCTCCATTTTTAATTGATCTAACCTATTATTAACAAGAGCTAAAAGGAGCAATTTAATCATTTCTAACAAGGACCCGTTCCCCCCCTGCTCACACGTCTACCTGCAAGGTCTTTCTCTAGACTTTATTTACAGAGTGCCCTGGAGAGTACAGAGGACCACTTCGAAATTCAGCAGACGACAGGAGAACTGTTCAAGTGTCTTCTTGTATGATAATGAGCCGGCCCAATAAGGGACAAGAAAAGGCCCTATGGGGCTGAGGAATGTCGTAGGAATAGAACATCAAAGGTAGCAGGCTCAAACGGGGCGGGATACTAACAGCACTGGGAGGATGTTAAGGACACTGTTTCAAAGTGTGTGAACTGTCTGTGTGTGTGCATCAGCCCGGGGACTTCGATGTTTTGGTTCCAAAGATGTCTCGGTGGAAAACAACAATTAAGGATAGATAAGAAGTAAGTACGAGCGTGAGCATGTGGAGATGTGAGCTAATTCCTCCATCCGGTGCCGTAATGAGAGCATTCAGTGATAGAATGAGCTCGAAAAACCGCATCAAAACAAAAACAGCAGCAACACCATGATGGCAGATAGACTCTCCCCGAGGCAGGTTGAAAGAGACGGATGCAGACACACTGAGAGAGCACTCTTCAGCATCTCAAATAGCCCTGTGATAGCTGGTGAAGAAGTGCGCACAAACAGTCACGAAGCAGGCGGGAACACACACTACACGAGTAAAGCATCATCAGCGTTCTGCTTCTCGTGGCTGTCAGCAAAGTTGGAGTATCCATCCAGTCTGACCGCCATCACCCGCTGCCATAATGACAGTATCAGAGGATGGAGGGATGAAGAAGGATGACTGGAAAAAGGAAGACATGCAATATGGCTGAAGCCCACTTCTACAGGCTGAGCAGGAAAGAAAAAAAACACGCCTGGTGATTTTTGAAGTGAGAGGGAGGTGGTGACAACAAGGATGACAGATGAAAAGGTAAAAATTGTTGTAAATACAGTGAACGGACAAACAGCACGCATAATGGAAATGCTCGAAGATGGAAAAATGGCATTAAGAGAGAGGTTCCTGCTGTGCCTGTGTGATTAGGTGACTGAGATCCTCCCTGTTTATGCAGTAATTATGATTACTCTGCTCTCCCTGGAGGTTTTTTCTATGCTGTATGTTTTTTTTTTATGCTCCACAAACCTTTTCTCTACTTCCGAGTTCTAAATAAATAAAACTTTTCTCTCTCTGTTGTTTGCTTTGAATTCGCCATCCCTGTTTCTCTGTCCACTCTTCTCCCTACAGATGCATAAACATGACTTTTTCAGATTGCTTTAATACTTTAAAGTACAATGTGTCACACTAAACACACAGTTTTATTCCTCTTTTCTACAAATATAAGTAACACTTTGGCTTCTCTGCTCAAAACTCTGAGTCAACTTTGTGACCCTGTCTATATGTAAATGTGCCTCTGTGTGTGTGTGTGTGTACCTGTCAACAGTCCAGGATGTCACGTTGTGAGGGATGTCTGCTGTGTGTATGGTCCAGTCCCCGCTAGGCAGCTCCTTCACCTGCAGAGTGAAGTACCTCAGTGGAGAGGAACCTGACCCACCGCTCACCCAGTGGAGGCGAAGTCGCCGAGCCTCAACCTCATCCTGAGGAACAGACAGCTTCCTGGGCGGCTGGGGACGCTCTGTGTACGTAGTGAGAGGGTTGGAGGTAAAAATGAGGGAGAGAGCGAGAAGGCAGGGAAAATATGAGCAAAAAAATTAAATATTTGGACCAATGAACAGTTTGGTTGATAAATATATTGCAACAAGGTGATGAGAAATTACACGAAAGACAAAGTGTCTGAGCCCATTACAAGCATTCAGCATTCTGGGTTGTTTCTGAGGGAATGAAAGTCATTCTACCAAAAAATATTCACTCATCTGATGTGTTGGAGTGGAGAGAGCCGTCTTATCCGTCTCATAAATGTTCACTTGGGATAAGATTTGGTGAGTGTGCTGAACAATACAAACCATAGTGTATGATTCACATCAGCTTCACAGTCATAAACCCACTCAATGAGCCCTTCAGTCAGTACATACAGATACACAGAAGAAGGCAGGTAACTGAGAGAAATCAGGTCACACAGCTAATCAGACGCTTTCAGAAAACTGAGGAGTTTCCTGTGTTGGCCTTTTTTTTAAATGTAGTATAATAAATGTGTGGTCTGACAGCTAGAGACAGCACAGCCTCTCCATTCAGCATCCATGTATCTAAACAGGTGTTAAATGATGAAAACATATGTAGACTTCTAGAGGTCTCATTGTTATTCAGACATTAGATGGAATTATGAAACATGTCTCCCTACAATTTCAATCATTCTTTTAAATAATACATATGTAACAATTTCATTACTTAGTTCACTGCCTCCACGCTTAAGACCAGACTTTAAACCTTTCTGTTTAGTAAAGTGTATAGTTAGCCTCAAACAAAGTGTGTAGGGCTGATAGGTACAGTTACAGTCACTTCTTGACATCCAACCACAGGTAGAACAGTCTGACTAACTCACAGTCTTTAAACTTCATAATAGCCAAGCTGCTGTAGGCCTAAGCTGCTGGGGGACACAAACATGATCCACCGAGCGGTTCCCCCACCTCCTCTCCCCTCATCAGGCTGACGTATAATCCATTATTTCATGGTACTAACTATATGTCCAGTTTTTCTCAAAGTTTTGTGTCTCTCCCTCTCTCTCTCTCTCTCTGTATCTTTCAGTAGGTCTCTCTCTATCCAGATCAACATGCTGAACAGCATCTGGCCCTCTGACAAATCCAGTGTCCTCTGTCAACACCTCATTTTCCATGTAATACTAGTATAATTAACTTGAACAACACATCAGCTACAATATATACATACAATACATAGTTTCTCAGCAGTTCTATTATAACAACCTGTCGTGTCTGTAATGTATGATGTTTGTAACGTATGATGTTTGTGCATGTTTGTTCCTCTCTGTCCTGTCTACCTCTTTTTTTTATAATAATAATAATAATTGAATTGAATATGATCGCTGGAAAAAAAACACAAACCTAATCTATAATACAAACATTCAACAGTGTAAATTTAAGCCAACAGTAACACACACAGCATGTGTGTAGAGTGTAACTTCTAATAGCCAGTCATTGTCATTATTTTCTTTTCTCTTTGTGCTGTCATCACGTCTCATACATTTTTCCCTTGTAACAGGACATGAGCTGCCTCCATTTGTGTCATGGTAGTGTTAATGCTGCAGTGCATGCACATGTTTAAATAAAACACTACAGCACCATCAAAAAAACAACTTCACAACAGATTGCCAGTGTGTGTGTTTGTGCCCTTTTGCTATTCAATTACAAGATAAAAGATGGCTCTGGGAGTCAGTATCTTTGTACAACTGTGTTCACAGTAGCTGGGTGATTAGTAGTCGTGTGTACACACATGAGCACACACACAAACAGAAACACACGGCTGGGGGCATAACTGTCTAATTTCAGGGGCATCAGGTTATCGATTAGGTCTAGAAATAAAAGCACTATCGATTCTCTCTGAAGTTTAATTAATCTGCACTCATTTCTTAAAAACACACACACACAGACTGGGCTTCCTTCATCCTTATCACGAGTAATTTGAGTCAAATCTCTGTCTCCTCCCTTCACACCCTGTTCTTCATTCTTTTCCCTGTTTTGTTTTTCTGACACTATCTGAGCCTTTTTGTCTGTTCGTCCTTTGTTCCGTTCTACAGTTTGGATCATGCATGAGTAAACTCATAATTGTAAGAACGAGTGCTGCTTTTTCCTCACTCACATATTTCTGTTAGAAGGAAGAGGAAAAACAGGAATAGATGAGAGAGAGAGAGAAGTGCAGCAGAACTCCAGGAGGGTTCTAGATGGAAGGAAAGATGGGGCTGGTGGATAACATTTGGCTAAATATGTTTTTTTAGTCCATTACTTTATTGATTATCACTCCTTTGGAGACAAACTTTAGTGCAGATAAATCTCTTCAGAGGCGGTTTTCTCTAATACATGCACGTGCACTCATGTAGCCTTGCACACACACACTCACATTCACCCTCAAAAAGCCAATTTTCTTTTTCTAGGGATTAAGTTGGTCTCTTCAGCATCATCAGAAGGAAATCTCTATTAGGCTGTTCTGTCTATCTCGCAGCAAGAATGGGCCATTATGCCACTGAAGTGGAACAGAGAACCACTGAATTCTATTCTCAAGAAATCCTGATAATGATTCTGCGGATGTTATGATATCTGATCCAATTAAAAAGCACTACAAAAGCTGATAGCTCTGAACAGAGTATCTGAATATCATGATTCCAGGTTTTTCACACAAATTCACTTAACTGTCACATTTTAATACATTTGCTGCATTTCAATGCTTTACTGGTCAGACACAGTGCTGCTATTCTGACAGAGAGAGACAGGAAAGAGATGTCTGTTGTGACATTTATCAAAGTCTGTGAGCAAAGTTATTCATGCATTAGCCTACAGAGACAGCAGAGCCTCTTTTTAAAGTGAGCTTTGACTTTGGTTGGTTAGCTCAGCAGTGGTCAATCTTCAAAACCACCTCCAGTTTCAGCTTTTCTCTCTCGACACTGTGGCTGAACACTCTCTGACAAGACAGCTTTGTGGGCTGACCAGACCTCACCACAAGCTTTAGTCTGGCCAATCTGCTAAATATTCACCTGCTCACATTACGAGTGGGAAAAGATGTAGCATCACCCTCGTGAACAGGTCATTTCAAAACCACATTGTTAGTAAAATATGAGGATTTTAAGTGGGAAATGGATGTAAAGGGTTAATGGGTAACCAACCTCTGAGGCTTTATTAGATCTCAGCAAATATAAAAAGGTGCATCTTGCAGCAGTTTGCATTTTTGTAGGTAAAAAACAAGACGATAGATGGACACTAAATCCAGGCCTCAGGCATTGTTCAATTCATTTTTACGACTGTTTTAAAAAGTCATCTAAAGTCAAATGAACAGTGTTCACCCAGAGACAATCCTGCTCTTAGAGACAGTCATAAAACTCCTTTAACGTTCCCATAAAGTCAAATTCTTTTTTTTTTTGGTCTATTCGTCACCTTCGTCTCGCCTAACAATTACAAAATTGTTGTTTTACATTGTTTATAATGTCCTAAAATACAAAAAAGGGGGTGATTCTAATTTCTGTTCAATAACATGTTTATCTGTTTTTTAGCTTCCGCCATCTACCAACCAGTGTAAAGAGCAGTTGGGGCCTGTTCAGGTCTGTGGACTGTGTGGGGGTGGCCTCTTTAACTTCCTGTTTAAATAGGATATACATAATATCCAGGAACAAACTGCACTATGAGCTGTTTAATGGGAGTCTTCCTCCTCACAGTGTGATACCTGCCCTTTGCTTACATTACTGCTGTTTCTTGCCTTCCTCCTCTGCACCTGCTGTCAGTATGCTCCTGCTGAGATCGCCGAGTCCAAAATCACCCATGAAAAGTAACCCAAGATAACATCTGTGTTACCTAATCCATAGCGAAACGCACAGCAGTAGCCTACAGGTATGGCAGATTAGTCTCTGAAATATTCAGACCTTTTATCCTGGTCCTCATCACTGAAAATAAATTGAAGCCATTGCGGTGACATTAAATTATGGGATGCACTGCCTCCTCTGAATGAGCTGAGGACATGAAAGCGAAAGCATCCCGGCCTCTGAATCCGAGGAGCGTTAAAAACTCGACTTTTTATTTGTTTCTAAATTGAAGGGAGAAGAACCGCACTACTCACTCACTTTACCACCATAAAAGTCCTGTCACTACAAAAGCCTGTCCATCAGTGGGCAGAAATTTGACAGCAGCTGTACTCTGCAGTTTTAGGTTTTTAGGGACAAAGCAGCAGGAGTGTTACAGTCAGCGCTAAACCTCACACATCTCACAAGAGCTTTGAACTGTCACACTCTGTTCATCTTAAAATGCTTTTTTACCTCTTGACGTCTGACTGCTAAAAGTAGAAGAAATATTATAGGTAAATTACCTTAAATACTGATGGCCCTATTGATCATTAGTAATTACTTTGGTTTGGTACTGTGATTTATGGCATTCAGATTCAGTTCCCTCTCCTCTCACTGATTAACTGTACATTTTCCACCCGCCATAAGAAAGAACAGCCTTTAATTTTGACTTGTTTATTGAACAATATAAACAGACTCCATGGTCTATTTCTTTTGGTCCAGTATATGTAGTATAATAATCTATTTTTTGAAGATGCTTTAGTACAGCCTTCCTGTTTAATTGTCTGCTGATGCTCAGACCTGCAGGTCATTGTTTGACCTCTGCAGCAGAGCCAGCACCTGGTGGCTCCTAAATCCACATTTACTGCCGCATCCATTGAGTTTCTAAATGTCATTGTTCTGTATATATTATGTCAGACACACTAAAAAGGTCATACATGTTATTGTGTGCTACTATTGAGTTCCCAGTAAGAATGAATTCAGTTTGTCCCACCACAAATTAGGATGTGTTGCTGATCACTTACAGCTCGCCTGATCTTTATGTCTGGGGCTTTGTTTCCTTTTCTTCTTCTCCTCACTCTACCTTTGTGAGGACATCTAAAGAATGAGGCTGCCACCTTTACGGGTGTCCACATAAAAGCATGAAATGATTCTGTGATCCAAGTTGTTTCAGTGTTCACACTGACATTTTAAAATATCAAACACAACCTAACTCGTTTAGCCTTTTCAGACTGAAAGTGAGCATGAGATGGTCCTAAAATAGACATTAACCAAATCACTAATAATAAAAGCTTGGCATTTCACCTTCCACATATATGTACTGCAGAGTGGAGCTGGTGGCACAGGTTTTTTTTCTGATTATTTGCTTACACCCCTTTACTGATTTTTAACACACTTGCTAATGGCTGCATTAGTGCCATTTCACAATTAGACACATATTGTTTTTACACATTTTCACAGCACACTGTACATTTTGTTTAGCTTGCCCACATACTGTTTGTTGCAAACAAAGCAAAGCAATGTCCCTGAAGGTTTTTTCAGCATTGCGAGAAAATCACAAGCATTCGCTGAAGAGTAACTTCTGCTCAGCCGTGGTGTTTTACTGCCTTCCCTGGACGAAAGGTTCAAACTCTGACATCTACCTCTTGACTGGGTGTGTTTAACTACTTTAGTGTTTCACAGAAAATCTGACATCATTAGCAAGAAGTTTGAGTTGTTGTCATGGAGATATATGCAGTTGACAGGGCACCGTCTAGGTTTTTAAAAGGTGTGGTTAAAATTAGACAAATGAGTGTGTGTCCTTTACCTCTGCGTTCAGTGGTAACAACCAGGGCCTCCTGTGATTCGCCCCAGCCCACGGCAGTGCGAGCAGTGAGTCGGAACACATAGGCCTTCTCAGGGGAAAGTCCTGTGACGGTGAACTGGCGAGCGTTGGAGCCCA
The DNA here is from genome assembly GCF_900634625.1 of Parambassis ranga. Classification (NCBI taxonomy): domain Eukaryota; kingdom Metazoa; phylum Chordata; class Actinopteri; family Ambassidae; genus Parambassis; species Parambassis ranga. The sequence goes on along the minus strand of NC_041022.1, from coordinate 18,896,858 downwards.
CTTCCACTGTGGTCCAGCGCTGAGGGTCCCTGCTGTCCAGGCAGTAGGAGATCTGGTAGCCTAGTGAAGGAAGAGAGGAAAGACAGAAGGAAGAAAATAGTTGAAATCCGTCTGAAATTCTTGTGTATGGATGTGTCTCTGGGTGTTTTTGTGTAGCCTACTTTAGATCATAAAGTCTATAGCAATCAAAGGCAGCACAATGCAAGACAGGAAAACACAGACGACACTGCGCACAATGCAGAACCACGCAACCTCATTTACACAAGAAAACATACACACGCCAACATGTCTGTCTGGAGTCCTGAAATACATTTCCATTCTGTGAGGATCTGATACATGTCGACAAAACTGATTTCCCACAGAACACTAGTGCACGCTCACAGGCTCACATTCCCTGCACTGACATTATATAAACATACAACCTCTCTTCTGTGCCCTTGGCTGTGACCCGTGGCGTACACTGCTTGTGTCTGCTTCTCTGTCTCATGTGCACCAGGCCATGTAATAACACTAACATCCTTCAACACATACACACACACACTCAGACCACTGATCCCCATCCAAGCTTTCCACAGGCCACTGGCCACTCACAAAGGCTCTTATTATGAAGATTGTATTGTACACACAGTCAGACACACACAATGCCCTGCACCCACAAGCTGATACAAACACACCAGTGTGAGGATGTGATTAGTTCACGGTGAGACTGTCAGGATAATAATCTGCTCAGAGGCGCCTAATCTGGTTGGGCTGGTGATAATCTCATCAGATAGTCTGATTGTATGTTAATGTGAACGTCGCGCGTGGAAGATTATTGGATAAAAGCTAGATCACAAATCCTCTTGCATCTAAACAAATCGGTCAGAGCACAGCATTATCTGCTGTACTGTGTATCATTAGGGCATTGGTGCTGTCAGATACAAGAGGCTAAATTCCTTTTATATTAAGTAATTGTGTCATGTTAGCCAAAGCCCTTCCTCATTCAATGTAACATCTTTGCATGGGACACTGTATTCATGACATACATGTACATATTCTTTTAGCTGTTCAGTAGCTTTCACTGGTCAAAACTATGCTAATTGAAAAGAGCTTTAAGTCATCTTTATTGTCAAAACTGCTATATGTACTGTACATACAGACATACAGAGAATCGAGATTGAGTTACTCTCAACTCCAAAACATATATATATATGTATATGTATAAATATAAAGTATAAAAAACTTTACCTACAATCAGGCACAAAAAAATAAGGCACAGTGCAGTGAGAGTGCAAATGATGTTAATAGTGCAGCTGAGCTGAGCTATTACTAAACAAAATATTAAAGTAAAAACATATTAACACAAATTTAACAACTGGGGAACTTCCCCATGCAGTTGTTAAATATCCATAAAGAGAAAAATTGCTTTTTCAGACTATTATCTTTTTATTTCTGCTGTAATTGCCACTGATGGATAGAGTGAGTTTCTCTTTTGGAGCCACTCTCAAGTGGTCACTAGAGGAACTGCAGCCTTTGGGTGTTTTCAGACCTTGTGACAACGCATACAGGAGCTACCTTATTACAGTTGCTGCATGGCTACTTTGACTGACAGGTGGCTAGCTGCCTACCTCCATTCATGCTCTAACTCATATGCCCATATTTAGATCAGCCAGGACTCCCACACCACCAAAATTGTGACGGCTAGATCCACCAAACGGCTCTACAGGAAACTTGTGGGTCATGTCACAGAGGGTTTATCCATCTTTATTAACACAAAGTGTGGCTCTGTCTATGTCTATAATACATATTTACATATACTTGTTTGGCGACCATAAATAAGATCTACGGAGAACCCTGTTAACCTTTTGCTCAAAAACACAACTTAATGTAAAGCAAAGCAGGAGTGTTTGATGCTGTATCCTCAGTTAATGTGTTTAATATTTCACTGTTGACTTTAAGTGTTTAATAGATTGTTCTGTAGTGCAATTATATTAGATTTTATGTTCAGCAAACCCTAAAGATGTACTAAATGCCAAGATTATGAATGCATTAATTGAAGGTAATGGGGATATTGATGACTTGATTTGGTTTACTAATTCACTCTGTGTTTATTGCTGCTGTTCTGATATTTTCTTAATGTTTTCCTTTTCACATAGAGAATGTAATCATCCATCCATTCCTGATTAAATTGCCACAGTAATAAAGAGCTAATGGAGCTTTTGGTTTTGTGTTTAAATGTGAAAACCACAACTAAATATCCCAGGAGCCTTCACTGTCGTTGTTACTTTTTTAATACAAACACTTTTGTAGCGAGAACAGAAACAACCAAAAGACATGGAGTGCATATGATGAAGGGCATCAAACTGATACTGTCAATTTAACTTCATAAACATGAGTAAATGTTCAGCGCCTGTGGGCAGCTCCTCTGTTTCCTCGGAGCACTGCACTGCATGTTAACCACACATTCAACAAACTCCCGTGCACATTTTGTGAGGAAACAGAAATGGCTCCCTGCACTGTGCAAAATTAGACCGCGAACCTTCTAGTTTCTCCTCTGTCCAACTCCTGTGTCAGTCCCCCATGGGCTGAAAACCCAAGGAGAAATGTCCTGAGCACTAAAGGAACCTGTGCGCTACAGTTATTGGTATCTGCATAAACACACACACACGCACACAAAGCACTCAACAAGGACACAGCAGGGCTGCATGTTTGTGTATGTCTGTGTGATCAAGAGAGAGTGTTTTGCCCTCCCACTCATCCTTCTGTCACAAAGTAGTGTCGCACTAAATGTCCTCCCTCCAACAACACAGTCACACATCACTCAAACTGTCCCACTTGACTCCCTCTCCCACTGAGAGGACAAATACTACCCATTGCTCCGTGTATGAGCATGCACGCACGCACGCACACACACACACACGCACACACACGCACACGTCCCTCCTCTCACCTCTATACATCTCCTCTCTGCTGTCTAGCCCCTTCTGTTCTCTCTCTTTCCAGCTCAGCAGCTCACACATTCCTCTCACCTCTCTTCCTCTTCATTAATCTGTTCTTTCAGATTCACACTGTGCATGGCAGTTTCAAAAACAAGTGATATGTGAAAATCTAAACATGTTTATGCTTTATATGCATTTGGATAGGTGTCTTCCACACATTACACCCTTTCCTCACATTACAGCTTCACCAACACTAACAAACGTCAGCAGTAAGTGGAGAGAAAGAAGAGCTGACCCCTGTTTGAAAGCTAAAAACAGAAACAGCTCTTTTCCATTTTACGGTTTTTACTTCCTTCCCTTCTTCCATTGAAAGATCACAGTAATGTGAGTTTGTGTGTGTGTGTGTGTGTGTGTGTGTGTGTGTAAAACTGCAACATCATTCCTTTCATAAGCTGAGCTCTGTCCTTCAGGAATTGGAAATAAACCTATTGTCACTACAAGCACAAAACACTGATTTAAATGTTGCTTTCAAATGTAAGTGTGTGTTTTTGTACCTAATATGATGCCGTTAGGGAGGGTAGGTGGCTGCCAAACCACCCTCACTGATGACAGTCGAACTTCTGGAAACATCATCCTGACAGGGGGGCCTGGAACTGGAGAGAAAAATAGAGAGGGGAGCAGTTGACGACAGAATGAAAGAATGTTAATATACAGTTTAAAAAAGCAGCTCCTTCAATGCTGTAATAAGAAAGAGAGCATCTCAGCATCTGGCTCTTACACTCTAATATGTTAGCATGATGGCAATGAGGCTTACAGATGTATGTGCTTGCCACACATGGCCACACACAGCCTACAGAATATATATATATATATATATATATATATATATATATATATATAAACTGAGTAGGTGTATTACTCTTTTTAAGAGGCACTTCTGGGAGACACAAAAAAGAAAATGTAATTTTCTTTCAACCACACATTGACTCTGTCTTTGTTGCTGATAAAAGTACAAGTTCCACACCAGCAAATACATGTCAACGAGAGAGTGTGTATATATACAGTACGTGTATGCCTGTGACAGACAGGATAGAGGTTCATTATACATTGCCGGGAATTGACTTCGCCCGTTCTTGTTTCATCCTGAAATGAGAAAAACTTTTCAAACGTGACACTGTTTGATAGAGGATGAGAGTGTGTGTTTGCGAGTAAATGTGAGTCTCTGTATGTATGTGTGTGTGTGTATGATTGTGTTATATTATTAAAGAAAGCCAGACCGTGTTGCTGCCATCCTAAAGAGTCTGCACATGGTTAGCAGACCTGAGAGTACGGTAACCGTGTGGCACATTAGCAGGAGATACCGGCATGCTGTGTTTGTGCTGAGAGATGTGTGAGGAAGGCAAAAGTGGGCAGAGAGAGAGACGGATCCTACCATCGTCTTTGGTTCTGAGCAGTACGGGGTTGCTGGGCGGCCCGTCGCCCATCCGCGTGTACGCCAGCACCTGCAGCACGTACACTGTGTATTTTTGGAGGACCCCGAGGAGCAGTGACACGCTCCCCTCTCCTTCTGCCACCTGAACACTTGGGGGACCTTCAGAGTCTTTCTCGCTGAACAACACCTGCGCCAGTGACACAAAGATGTCACACAATACATTTTACATTCACAATAGCATCTTCTTGTTTGCTGCTTTGTCCTCTATGGTGACTTAAAATCTATATAATATCCTTATTTATACAGCACAGTCACAAGGAGAGTAAAAGTAATAAAAACCTAAATATAAAACAGGTAACATAATAAAAAAAGTACAATAAAAAGTATCAACTGAAAAGATGATAAAAAAGATGATACTAAGTTCTGGAGTGGAGGCCACCTTCATGGGGTTTTTCCACTCACCCGGGTGGAAAAACCCTAACATGCATTTCCACTGCGGCTTCACAGCAGGAGGTTAGCTGCGTCCTCGGTGCCTAAACTGCGCCAGAGGCTGCAGTGAAATCACTTTGTAATGTCTCTCTCAGCTCTCAGTAGTTTTGTAAAGTAGCTTCAACTAGAGCCTCAGTGGTTTGGAGTTTAGCTTCATTCCTGTGTCCTTGTTTTTGTACTTTCAGAGATCAACCTTATCTTGGGGGACGATCCATGACTTGATGAATGAGTAACAAACTTGCTGTGTTCAGTAACTCCTAATAAGACGTGGACTGGGTGAGACGTGGATAAACACTTCCAACCTGAGATCCAATAACAATCAAAACAGCAGAGGAGTTTCCAAGCACAATCAGTGAGATACGAAGATGGCCTCCGTTTTATAGGATGTAATGGTAGTGCTGCTGATTGACTGATTGATCTGGAATAAGGGTGATATTGTCACTTCTGCTGTGGAGGTCTGACTCTGACTTGCTACATGCAAATGTATGCTTCATGCCTATAAAAGAAGTTATGCTTAAAAATAAGGGTTAATTTAAAACTCAGGATTAACGTTGGAGCATTTGTATGTAAAAGGAGTTGGTAACATGATTACGTCCTGCAGCTGGATGGTAATGCTAATGCTTGCATGTGTTTTCAGCATTATAGCAATGCTGTGGAACTGACTCACGGCACAGAGCCTGTGTTTACCAAGTCAGTGATGGAACATGCCTGTGCAACGATATGACTCAGCAAGGTATTTTTGACTGCAGTGGAGGAGATATGGGCTACATCACAGTTATCTTTCAACATGCAGTATTACTGTACAGTGGGAAAAATATATAATGAATATCACTAGTCTTTAACTGAAATAGCAAAGACAGTAAAGTACAATTAATATTTTAATTGTGTCACACCTAAAACAAACAAACCAGTGGCATGGTCTTAGGTTTGAAACATGTCAGAAAATGTTCTTTCTTGTTCTTACTCTGGGTCTTGAACACAAATGTAGCATTCCAAAAAACAATTTAAGGAAAACGTCACCTCCTTAGCGTTGGGGTCTAAAAACAGAGACAGTCATAATGTTTGCACAGCAGGAAGCAGGAGCTACAGAGCTATATTACAGGAGCTATATTCAAACATATACAAGAGGATAGAAGGCGCTAAAGAGCTCCTGCTGGCAGTCACTTCCTATCTATTAACGTGGTCGGCATGCACCTCAGTGTGATCCTCAGGAGGGCCCCAGAAAACACACAAAAGCTGAGTGTGATGTGCTTTGGGCATGGTGCATGGTATGACCTGGATTTTATACAACACTTTCAACAAACAACTGGATATTTCTGGTTTATATCTCACAGCCACAGCCTGTTTTCTACAGATTTACGTATTTATAACACAACCACATCCATGCAAGTGAGGATAAATTCCCTCCCTTTAAAATCTTTGTTCTGCTGTCTTATGTTTGGGTGGAGATTAAGAAATGTACTCTGTGCCACTTTTATATTAGGAAAAAAATATTCTCCATGTGCTTTCTCTTTGTTAATTTTTTTCTTCTGATGGATGTTGAGAGGCACTTACTTAAAAAAGCAACAGAAACAGACAATTGGTGCGGGCTTTCTCTTGAATTGAAAATCAAACAAAGAAGTGGAGTACATTATAAAAAAAACAAAAAACAAAAAAACACTGCAGGGTGTGAGCTGAAGCCCCCCCCAAAAAAAATCAGACACACACTGAGACAAAAAGAAGAGGTGTGACTGCCAGTTAGTGAAGAGAAAATATGTGCACCTTGGACTTTTCTTAGAAACCTGCATGTTAGAGGATGTCAACGACATCAGCATGGGTGCTTGCAACACACACACACACTGCCTTATTCCAGAAGAAAAGGCTGAGCCCTAATTTGGCAGATGTGGATATATTGTGAGCTGTGTTGCTTAAGTGGGTGGGAAGTCTGGACTTAAATATTAATGCAGAAGCTCTGGAGCATATTCTGTGTGTATATATACACACAACGCATCCCATTTTCCTGCCTAAAGTACAGTTTGTTTATTGTTTTAAACTACAAACAAAGCACCTCTTCCAAAACCAATAGGCTTCGTGGATTATTGTCTATTTTTCATAAACGAATAATCCAGCTATTGTTTCTACTACAACATGACAGAAGCTGCTGTTTTTATGAAAGCGTATTAAACAGTAAAGCCTCTCTTTTATGCATGCACACACACACACACCCACATACATACTACACTAATGTAACAAGAACAAAGTGGAGCAGTTACAGGATATTACATCATCTGATCTCAGGTTTTTGTGTCCATATGTGTATGTGTGTATGTGAAGGTGTTGGAGGAAGTGATAACAAGCTGATGGGGTCAAATGTGGAGGCAAGGGTGGTATTGTGTGTCTGCGCATGTGTGTGTGAGTGTTCTCTTCACCTTGTATCCCAGAATGATTCCATTCTTCTGCGCCTGAGGGAGAGCAGACCATGTGAGAAGGATCTTGGAGGAACTCACTGCCTCAGCAGTCACATTCACTGGAGATCCAGATGGAACTGAGGAACACACAGAGAAACACACACAAACACACACCTCAGTGTTACTTCACTCTCTTCGATTTTATCTCAATCATCCTCCCTCCTCCACCTCTCCATCAATCTTCCCCTCACTGAAATAGAGGGAGAGTGTAGAGGGCAAAGGGAGCTGGTGGGAAAATGGGAGACACAGGGTGGTAATCGAAGCACTTTATTCCTCATCTATCTGCCTTCTTATGCTCTGACAATATACTACATCTCTGCTGGACACTTGCAAACAGGAAAGAGAGGTGAAGTTATATAGATAATCTGGGTTCATACCAGATTCAGCGGTGTGTGCTGCGACAGTCTGACTCCACGGCCCTGGTCCTATGGAGTTAAAGGCTTGTATTTGAACTTGGTACTGGGTCCAAGGATTCAGACCCTCTATTGTGGCCTCGGTTATGGCCCCTGTTCCCTCCACATCCTCGGTCCTGTCCTCCCCCTGACCATCTGTCCTCCACACACGCAGCCGGTAGCCCACAGTCTCTGGGCTGCTATTATACTCAGACTCTGCAAGAGGCTGGACGGTCAAAGAGAGAGAGAGAGAGAGAAAAGAATCAATCAATTCAAAGGATTTTTTATTTTATTCTTGTCATTTTTCCAAGGTCGGGTTGCTATTCTCCAAGTGCTATTTGCATGTAAACCTATACATGCTTACAGCACTGGACATAAGACCGACATTTAAATCTGTCATCATAGGTTGATTTTGTTTCAGGATAATTTATAGGAACATAAAATCAGTTTAACGCACAACAAAAAGCATGCTGAACATTTTATACGATGACAATCGATGATAAAGTATTCCACTGTAATGGGACATGCCACGGTGACTTGTGCTGTTCACCATATTGGACACCTGATGGGTGTGTCACTCGATGGTGACTACAAGAAATAATACAGGCTACACGCTCCTGCAATAACAGAAATCTCTCTGGCTGCATCTGATTGGACAAAAGTGTTCACAGGTGAGATCTAAACCACACATCAGTCTACTGCTCGCTGAACTCTCCAGGGGCACAGATTAATGGTCTTGCTGACCTGCTTCTTGTTAGAGACCTCCACCTCCAAGACAGACAACAAGCTGACTGTGACCAGTTAACCCCTAAAATATCACCTGTCATGATTAGATATCCTCAATATGATATAATGATAGAAGCAGAAAAAAGAATTAAAAAATGAAAAAACACTTAAAAATATGGTCGTTTTTTTGTGACTGTGTCAATTCCAACTACATCAAAAAACCTTTTGCTGTTTTCTTCCTTTTGACATTCCATTTCCTGCTCCCTCTGCCTCCCTTGTTTTCCCTGCCTTAGTCAGCCTCTGTCATTTTCTTTTACTCACTTCCACTCTCATTTCCTGAGTTCCTCTGTTCTTCTCCTGTCCATACTGTTTCCACTGTCCTCTCTCTTTATTGTCCATGGCCAAGTGTGTGATTATTAACTCCCACAACCACCTTTCATTCAATGATCCCTTAAATCAGTCAGCAGAAAGTTCAGTCTGCTCACACTATATAATTCCACAGGCAGCTTTAACCAGCGTTGTAGTGTGGTGGCTCTGTGCCGTGCAACAGATAAGTAAGTGAGACACCAAGTAATTTTAAATACCCTGGTGATTTAGCTCAGCTTAGCATTTAGGAGCCATAATACAGAATGTCACATTAGCTTTATTACCCTTAATATGCAGCTTAGAATAATAGCCTTAGCTAAAACCATTGTGATGGTTCCATTACAGCAGAAGACCTAGCATAGCTCAGGCAGAGCGCTAACATGCAGGTAAAATCCCATTAGCATGCTGTACAGGTAGCCCATAGTGCCTCAGTGTCTGTGTCTGATTTGACAGGCTCTTTTTCTCATTCCAACTCTTAAATGGAAAATACTCTGCTCTCCATTTATGTTATAATAGAAGAGGGGAAGGGGGAGTAAAAGACAGATGAAGCAAAAGAGAGCGGGATGAAGAGTAGCAACAAGAGCTGAGCAGAAAAGACAGTGAGGAGAAAATTACATTGCAGTTTGTGCTGCTAGCGATGCACACGGTGAATGGGAAATGTGACAGATTAGTGTTACCACTGATAACCAGGAGAGACACTGATTATAGGCTGTCAGCCACTCAACCTGTTCAGTCCTGCTGCTCATGAGTGCACATGCATATGTGCATATGCACGGATAAAAAAAAAGAAAAGAAAAAAGAAATGCACCGGATGCTGCGCAAAGGAGCAGAGAGAACCCCAGTTAAATTAGCACTATTTGAACAAGTGGCACACAGGGGTTAATGGTTTTACACAGTTGTGTTACAAGTGCGTATCTGGTTTGTGTGTGTGTGTGAGGTGTTTCAGTACCTTCCATCTCAAACGGAGGCTGGTCTGCGTAGCTGACACAAGGCTGAGGCTAGAGGGGTGTGTGTCAGGGGCAGCCTGTAAGGTTTGGATCACCCTAGAGGGGGCGCTCATGGGACTGGAACCAACAATGTTCACCTGCTGTAACCTGAACCTGGTGAGGGCAGAATGCAAAGTTAAAGAAGCGCTTCACTCATCTTACATATGTGGCTCTGAAGGGAGCCGGCATCTGAAACATGATTCTAATAAAGCATATTGATGAATGTAATATCATCTAGAGAAACAAACCAATCCAACTTTCACTGACAGTAAAATAAAAATATTCCGACAGCTCAGGATGAGAGCTGTGTTACACATAATTTAACTATAAAGCTGATGACTGTGTGACGTCTGTCTAAAGTGAAAAAGCACACAATGTTTACCATCAGATTCTGGCTGGTCTTATTGCCATATCAGTGATAATTGATCAAGTAAACACTGTTGTCACACATGAATCCTGTTTCATCTGCAAGCATGTAATAAACCCCATCAAACACATTTTTTTTTTGTAAATAAAGTTACATGAAGTATTCATAAAGACAGAAGACAGAGCATTGTGCATGTGAACTTAAACTGACCTGGGTACAGTGACAGGAAATTACCACTGAATGGAAAATGACATAAAAACCATTAGCTGGGTGACCTGTCAGCCGAGTGGTTAACACGGACAGCAGTGAAAATGGCCTGAAAAGCTGAGCCCTGCTGCGATTCCCAGCCACCTGAGGCTTTGCTGAATGTTATTCTACTGCTCTCTTTCCCATGTTTCCTGACAGTCACTACAACAGGCAACTATCCAATATGGGCAAAATGCCATATTTTTTAAAAGAAAAAGAACTGCAGTGGTCTCTGGCTTTTTGGTTAGTATATATCATAGATAGGACAATATATGCTGTGTGGTCTCAATGTGCATCCACAGAACACCCAGTTCAATTATTTGCGCTTAAAAGTTTGTGATATATGTGTTGTGTTTGTTTCGCAAGTAAAATATTTTACTCCACAGGAACTCTCCACCAGAGGCTGTTCAAAGAGTAAAAGAGATATAACTATGCAGACCTGTAGACACACATGCAGGCATGAGGGAGTGTTTTTTTACTGTTGTTTCTTCTAAATACAACTGTGCCTGTTAAAAAATGTGAGCGTGCAGAGTGTGTGAACATGTGAGAGAGACTAGACATCTATGAGTTGTCGCCTCTGTATTGGGAGACAGAGAGCGGGGTGTAAAGAGGGACTTAAAGCAGGGGATAAGAAATACAGACAAGTGCATCACTTCATCTAACGTCCCAATGGTGTCGCCTGTGACAACATAATCCCTGTGAGTGCATACACACACCGCAATCCCATTACAGATGAAGGCGGAGATACAGAGAGCAAGAGGCAGACACAAGACAGATACAGGAGATAGACAGACAGATAGTAAAGGAGAGGAGGGGGGAAGGAGGAAGAGCGGCTGCTGTTCAGACTGGTGATAGATCAGGTTTACAAAATGCAAGCTCCCCACAGCCCTAGAGGGGGGAGTACAGACACTTAGCTCTCCTCCTCTATTTCCTCTCTCTTATCCCTTTGTCTCTTTAATGCTCTCTGCTGCCCTTCCCACTTTCTCATCACCCCTCTTCTTCCCAGCCAGCCCCCCTGCCTCCCTCTAGCTAGTTGCGGAGGGGTAATAAGGATCTGCATGCAGCAGCTGTGAAGGTGCTGACAAACAGAAAAGTCTCAGATGGAACTGTCTCTCTGTGTGATTTATCTAACTTCACCTGAGCCTTGCAACACTGCAGAAACTGCTGGAGAGTGAGATGTGTGCAAACAAGTTGGTGTGCGTGTTATGTAGTGAGTTCGCAGCTCACCTGTACTGAGTGAACGGAGTGAGGTTGGGGATCTCCAGCGCGTCTGCATCCGGCTGGTTGTCTTTCTGATAGACAACTCTCCACGGCTCCTCCTTTCCATCCTCATTTACCACCTTTTAAAGAAGGAGGAGGTTACTGCTGTGTCAGCAACGACCGCAGTATACAACGCAAAAACATACACACCTGTCCTTCCACTATCCACCGCGATATGGCAGTCTTGCCGTCAAGCCCTGGACGGAATCTAAGCGTTGCTGTTCGAGGACTGATGTTGGAGATGACTAAGTTAGAAGGAGCCCCTGGAAGTTCTGCAGACAGAAAAACACAAAGGTACCCGTAAACTCTACAAAGCTGGTGTGTCTGGGCCACTCCTCACTGCTGCATTTTGTATATCCTTACAGGTATATACAATATTTACTGACCAAAGCCCATGGGATTATAGCACTTGTAACAATGATATTCAGAAGCCAAACACATTTTCTTCTGTTTCAGTAGGTCCTAAGAAATAAAAAAACAACACCTGTGCTTTCTTGTGCTGCTGCAACAACATGCAATCCACATACAGACCGGTGTTTTTTTTTCAAGCTGAAAAGGACCATGGCAATTTATTTCAGAAGGATGGATCAAAAGAAATAACAAAAAGAGAGGCACTTTTCCAGGAAGCTATACAATTCTGCTAGAAAAATGTGGTCATGATCTGCAACATGGCTCATCTCTAATACACTGCCTATAACATAGATAATAGGAAAAAAGAAGGAAATGATACTGTAATTTAACTACAAAAAAAAAAGGTGAGTGAGCTCAGAAAATTGCCTGCAGTCCCCTTTTCAATGTGCCCCTGCACGGTCATAAAGAATAAAAAGATTGGTCACAGAAAAAAGGTTAATTTCTACTAATGCACAGCACTTATGCTACAGCTGTATAACCTGTTATTGAGGAGGACAATATAATGCACACAGAGAGCGGAATCTAAACACCAGAGGAGGTGAAGTGATTAAATGCTTAGTTCAACATCCTCTATTTAAGGCCTATAAATGTCTGAGTAGGCTGCAAACCTGTGAAATTATGATTGACCTATTGTTATTGTGACAGTGTTCCATCTCTGTGTAGCAACAATGAGTGACAGGAAACAGGCAGCTCGGGTGACCAGCTGTGGCAGTGTGAATGGCACCGTCACGCTGGAGGGGAAAGAGGAAAATGATCGCCCCCACTTGAACACAGAACAAATCCCCGACTGTGAATAATGGTACTACACACACACAGTCAGAGTATTTTTTTATATTTATCTTATCATTAAAATGCAAACTTTTAAAGCTGTTTTTATGTGAATAACAGGAAAAAATAATTAGATAGCAACTGTCATCCCCAACTGGCAAACAGCACACACTTGAAAGCCAAGCGGGACAGTATCAATAACTGGAAGAAAGCATAATTGGAAATCATCTAATTCAGTTAACTGTACAAAGAAATGTTTCTGACAACGACATTCTGGATGTCGCACAAGCTTGTACGTTGGCAGGTGCTACTAAAGGCAGCTCCCTAAAAGTAAGAAATAGCTGCTTCTGTCACATTCAAAGCTAGAAAAAGACTGCAAAACTATTATTTTCTCCTAGTGGTGATTTTTTTTTTTAATTTAGTTTTTGGAATAAGTCAGTGCGGAATAATAACATGTTTTTTTATGCACAATTCAACCAGAACTAAATATTCCTGTGAAAGGTTTTTACAGCTCTATTTTTTAAAATGCCACGCACAATTTATAGCTGGCACTGAACAGACTTCTTCACTGACAGCTGTTGAAATGAATTGGCCCTGGTCTGGCAGGCAGCATGCATGACAACAGCTCAGGAGACACAGGCTGATTTTTTTTTTTAATCATGTGCTGACAAATGAAATATGTAGCAGCTTGTTTCTCCTAATGAAACACGCATAATCAAAAATCATCATCACAATCCACTTTGCTCTAAATTGTCTCACTCAATCACAACAACACCCAGCACTTCAGGCCCACTTCTCTCTGCTGTGTTTGGTTAATACTTTGGTACGTCCGGATGGTTGTAAGTGCTCTGGTGTGATCTGATGTAATCCATCCAATTCTACTGCAGACTCTTAGAAGCGCCACATTTGCTGAACATGACAACATCAGCACACCAGGATGTGTCAGACAGACTTGATAGAATATCGGAAAGGATGTTTTTTTTTATTGTAATAGGACAATATAACAATGCTGTTCACTTATTATGGAAACAAGGCGTATTGAGTCTGGATACAGCAGGGTACATGTGTGCATCGCAAGAAAAATTATAGCTATCTGCCACCAATGCATGCAGTGAACTTGTAAGGGCTATAATGTAGAAGTGTTGATATCAGCTGCCTTGCTCAGATGAATGACAAAATTCTCTCAACTCCATGAATACATGAATAAATAAACAAGACAAGAATCTATGCTCAGTGGATCTCTCTCTTTCTCTCTCTCCCTGCTCATTCTTTAGTTCTTTTTCCTAATCTTCAGCTCTCTATCTTTCTTTCAGTCTTTTGCTTTCATGAATTAATGAATAACCTCTGAATCTAAGAACTGTCTGTATCCATCTTGCTTTCACATTTTCTGCTTTTATTCATAAATTAGTAATCAGAAAATGTTAGGACAAAAAAAAAATCCTACTGCAGTTCTACTCCATTCTTCTGCTCCTGCCTCCTCTCAGTCTGTCTCTGAGAGACTTTGGTCCTCTGTTCTTTGGAGATTGCATTTTCTTGTGTTTTCTGTTCTTCCCTCATTATGCTTCCCTATCTTCTCTCCCTCCTCAGTCCTGTTCTTTGATTGTCTCTTTCCCTCTCTCTCTCACCCATTCCCTCCACTTTGCCATTTGCAGTTAATCAGCACTAATAATGATTGCAATTTGGCCTTAGTCCAATCATGCAAACTCATCAAGCACACAAGAGTGTTCTGTGCACGTAATATACACACACACAAACACAACTTGTGGTAAGGCGCTCTCTGAGATGTTGTAAATGACCAGTTCTTGTGTGTATAAGTGTGCATGAAGCTGTGTGGGCGATGATTCATGGATGCACGGTAACAGCCACTTATCAGCCTGAGGAAAGACAATGGCATCGCAAGAGCTCATCAGTCATATTTACTCTGCAACACACACACACACACAAAAAACAGTTTTTAACATCCACTGTCACTGGCTCCTGTGTGTGTGTTTATTTATTGTACCTGGTGGGACTCCTGTGGAAATGGTGGATGAAGTGACCACGCCTCGTCCTGCAGCAGTGAGCGCAGCCACCTGTAGTTTGTACGCAGTGGTGGAGGTGAGGCCGGTCAGCTGGTACTGCAGGGTGGAGTTGGACAGGGAACGTTCCTCACGACTCGACTCCAAGCCAGACACTTCCCACCACAGCATGTACCCTGCAGGGTGCAGCGCACACGCTGGGTTAATAAAGGTGAGTATACACATGAGCAGACATGTAGACACACAAACACACACTTACATATAATGAGAGAAACTGAGCCAAAGTAGAGGGGAGAGTATGGGAGGGCTAACTACAGTCAAAATCCCTGTCTGTCCCTTTGCATCTTTGTAGTCATGCATCAAACTCCACCTCCTTCAAATGTGTGTGTGAGCGGGGCCACTTGTGTGCAAAGCCCTGGAGAGACTGAACGGTCCCTCATCTGTCTCCCTGCTCACCAGGTGCTAGATGAAAAGCAGGTTGAGGAGAAAAGAGTAAATGTGGAAGGTGACCTTGATTGAATACCCATTTTCCCACTCTGAGTGTGTAAGCTGACTGCAAAGCCGCGTCTGGACTGTGGTCTGGTTGTGTAGGTGCCTGATGAATGTTGGACATGATGCACTCATAACAACACAAAGACACACACGGGCAACATGGAGTAATCGCTTAATTCACAGAAGCTTGTCGTGTTCGCCAGCACCATTGTCTAACAGAGCCATGAAGGAGCAGAGACAAAATAAAATGGGGGTGGGGAGTGGGGATGGTTTAAGTGCCTGAAGCTCTGCGATGTGCCGCACTAACAACACCCAGGGTGTTGGGAGGCGTGGGATGAGGGCATGTTCAAGATAATGTGAGAAGACAAGCTGCAGAGGGAAAGGGATTAGCTGATGATGAATCAGTTGTGCAAAAACACATTGTCAGAGACAGGAGGGTGTCTGTGGGAGGCAGAGGGGAAGGTGGAAGAAACTGAGCAACTTTAAGAGTGGATCAGAGGAATTTCTTAGATAGCATATTGTCCATCAGAGGAGAATACACCTGGAACGGATGGTTTGTGTTATCCCTAATCACTGCTGTGTTATCTTAATTTCACTTTATGTTCTGGCAAGAACACACAAATTTAATTTAAGCTCATCACTGTTAATGGAAGTGAAAATAACGTGGTAAAATGAAGGTTTCTCGACTACAGAAGCAAATAGAGAAAGTTCCAAGTGACTCCTCAGAGCTTATTGTATGCTTTTGTAGTTCTACTGTCAAGCTCTCACCGATGACGATGCCATTCTGGTCTTCAGGCTCTGCCCAGCTGACTCTAAGAGATGTGTCCAAGATTTCAGTGAAGCTCAGGTGGCGAACAGGTCCAGGTGCTGAAAAAAGACACACATCAGATAATATTAGATGTGAATGAACCCAACACACATCATAGGCTTACTGCAGCCTATTACCTACTGTGTGGCTCTTTGACTTCATACAGCACCTCCTAATCATGTCTGCATTGACCAGAGCGTGTGCGTGCACACCGACACACACACACACACACAGACAGACACACACACACACAGGTGCATGCAAGCCTGTCGTTTCCCATTTCATCCATGGCTCTCTAACCCCTCTCCCTGCAGAGCGATTAAGCTATTCATCTGAGACATTCAATAACACTCACACACAATCTCTCTCTCTCACACACACACACACGTGCACACACATACAAACACACACACAAGCATGCAAAAAGCTATCATCAAGCAGGAATTACACCCACCGTTAACCCTGCAACACGCCCAGCAACCAATCAATACCTGTCCACTGCTGTGTGTAAGTGCTTGTGTGTTTCTGTGTGTGTGTGTCTGTGTGTGTACACATGGCTTCTAATATCCCTTTCCCACTCAATAATTGCTGGTTGGTAATAATTGCTTGTCTGTCTGCCTATAGGCTATTGTGTTTATTTGATTGTGTGACTATGTGCATGTGTACTTGTAACTGGGAGTGGCAGCTATTATGTTTATCCATGGAACAGTAGGCTATAAATACCAGCAAGCCTAAAAACATATGAATCAATTCACTTTAAAAAGACAGAGACACAGAAATGAAAAGGGACAGAAGGGAAGGTAAGAGCCTGGGAGAAAACATGAAATGCTGGTATGCTGTGTGTAGTGGGTATTGTGTACACAGCTGTGGATCTGACTGGCACACAACAGCTGGATTGAACCCAGAGTTAGCCAAAACACTTTAATTATTATTCACCAGTCAGATGGAGGGTTCTTGTTGTGTGCTAGCTTTTTATACATAATGTGTATGTGTGTGTGTGTACTCACTGTCCTCGTGTGTCTGCAGCAGGATGGGCGGGCTGTGGGGGCCGTCTCCAGGTGTTGTGAAGCAGAGGGTGGAGCCAAAGTACCAGGTGAATTTCTTCAGCCCGCTGACTAATCCTGTATGTCGTGAGCTGGGGTAGTCTGGAGTGATTGTTACTATGGTAACATCCTCTGGAAACTGCTCTGGCCAGACCAGCAGCTATGTTGAAAAGGAAAAATGGCCATTAATGACCTCCATATTATCTAATGAACCCAAGCCCCTCTGGTCACTATGCTCCTGAAATGTTTTTTTTTGTTTATGGTATACCTCCATTTGCTTTTTGTATTTCAATTCCGCAGCTTCAGGCTATTGGATTCTTAGAAATAAAACTAATTTATTTGCAGCACAGTATGAGAAATATTTTTAAATCGGGCTGATACTCAGAAGTTTTGTCATTAAAGTTCAAAACTGCCAAATGCTATTTACAGATTTGTCCAAATGACAAAACAAGATTCATGTTTCACTCCCAGGAAAAGTAATTTGCATTCCAAATGAGCATTTATTTATGTATCGATGTACCACTCATAGATTCCTGCCAGCAGGCCATTGTCAGTCATAGCAGCATCTGAAGACAAAAACTAAGTTTCATTATCAGTCCAACTAAACGCCTAATGAAAGGTTAATTTGCCTCTATAGTGAGACTCGATTTATATTCACAACCACCGCAGTTTGGTTTGTGTTATTGCTTTAGCCACAAAAACAAACAGTGAAAAGCATACACTTACATATTCATAATGAGAGATAAGCCATGGGCAACGCTTTGACGAGATGGCCATGTTTAGAGTTTACTGATAAAATAAATAAGCAAATAACTGGATAAACTTGGAGACAAGTTTTAATCAGAATAAAACTGTGACACACAATCTGCATACAATGATAGAAGTCCCTTTAATTGTTATTGAGACATGTAGATGTGTTTATTAACCCATCTGACCAGCTGCCTGTCTACAGTATTCCCCTCATACATAGTGCACCCCACAGTTGTTGTTTATATATTGAATATATATTCACTGTTTATATTCAGTGTCGCATGCTGTTTCTTCTGGCATTGTGAATCGTAGCAGCTCTCTCACTACATATTTCACTTTAGCTGTGGGTTAAGTGTTAACACCGTATGCTCTGTCCAAATACATTAAATAAAATGAAAGCTATAGGATCATTACTATAAGGCCATGTACAGCCACAGCATTTCAACCACTCGTCCAATGCTACGAAAACCAACGTTTCTCGGCAGAACCATACCTTCCCATAATCACACACCGCCTCCTTTGACTGGCTTTCTCAGAACAGTGGTTCCTAGGTAAATGACAGACACATGCACTCATTTGTCTAGATCCAACAAAGCCACGTGTTTTTCTCCATTGCTCCAAGGTCGAGGTCTGACATCCACATCTCCATGGCAGACAATTTTAGCAGCAAGTGCACTCTGACCAGTCTGAAGCAGCAACACTGTGTATGGACAGTTCTGTGGGATCGGACCACATAGACCAGCTGTCTCTCCCACTTGGGTGCCCATGACCTGTCACTGGTTTGCTAGTTCTTTTTGGTAGATATTGATCCTATTCATATCACAAGCAAGCCCATTTGTTCTTCTTCAGACACATAGACTTGAACACCTTTACTTACTTGCTATACAAAACCTTGCATTACGGAAGTCAATACTTACTAATACTTAACCTGCCAGTTGCGTTAATCTTGTTGCTGATCAGTGCATAAAACTCATTGAGATTTCCCACTGTTAAACAGCCAGTAAATTCCAATACAGACAGCCATGCAGCCCCTTTCTCTCTTTCCTAAAAGGGTGCACCACTGCACAAAGCCTTTCATGGTAAAATAAGGTTTTCTATTATAATTTACTATCACTACTAAAAGAGTGCTGATATGGCATCCTTAACATCCTGTGCTAGTCCACTTTCAAAGGCTGCGGGGATGATTGGCTCTGCTATTGGTGCAGTTTAGAAGCAGACTGCAATGCAAACCCAAGCCTGAAGAATACAAACAGCAGAGCTTTGTAGCGAAGACAGACTGTGTGCCTAACAGACAGACAGACTGATAGATAAGTTAGAAGAAAATGTATTCAGTGCAGTAAAGACTCTTTCAAGACATAAATAGAAGACTTGAAACTCAACTGGTTCTTTCTCTGGCAATGAGTTTTGGGCTATATTATTATAATAATGTTATGAGTATTGTATATAGTCATTCATCTGTGGGGGGTTGATGAAATGAGGTGAGGCTTTGCTTCATATCCTATTTTAATTAATATCATTATCTACTGCCTTCTAACCAGTGCAACACACCGAAAGATGCACACCCACACTCACACCCACACCCAGCACTCAGAAGCTGCATTGATTTGGAGTGGTACTGCCTGGTAGACATAGGCAACATCAGAGAGCAACTTCAAAAAGATGGAAAGGCATATAGTATTTATCAACCAACAAAGACACCAATATATCACACTCTAAAACACACTCGCATGCACAGAGCCAGTGACGCACAGCAAGGATGTGATGTGTTTTCTTTGTCATGTTAATCAGTTCCTAAGGGGTTGGTTGGCACAACAAAGTGAAGAATAAATCACATACCAGGACTAGAACGTATAGATCATTCATGCTATTCAGTTCTTTGCTCTCACCCTGCTCCCCATTATCCTGCTTCTTCTTCATTATCTCTTACGTCTCCTTTGCCCCAATCCATATTTTTCAGGTTTAAACCTCTTTTTTCCTACACCTGCATTAGTTATTTAGCTCTTCCTGGGGGATGACCCTTGGCTTGACAGAGGATATGCGCAAATAAGAACAAGCCAGTACATACCTTAAGGCTGACCTTTGTGCTGACAGCCCTAGAGCTAAAGATTGTTTTTCAGAAACATGCCCATATGTCCCCTCCAGCACATATTTATTTTTATGTGCACACATAAAAATGTATTCATTTGGTTTTTGAGAGTTTGAATCTAACATTTTATAAAACAGAATTAATTTTTTTCTGTTTAAAATGTACACAGCATGTTTCTTTTATTGATCTTTGCTAGAAAGTTTGTGTTATATCAACACACACATTCAGAGTCTTACCTTGTATCCCTGGTTGATGCCATTAATGAATTGCTGAGGTGGAGGGTTCCATGTGAAGCGGATGGTAGTTGAATTGATAGCTACAACTTCCACTCCCTGCGGAGGAGCTGTGGGAACTAAAACAGACACAAACACACAATATTTAGCTGCAATGGATGCAAAAGAGGGGGAAAGAGATATACAGTATGTAGTTGCAGACTTGAAGCCCTAAATTTCAGTTTTGTGCTTTGACTTCTTCGACACACAGTGGGTGCTAATATCTCATACAGCTCTGTACTTCAATGCTTTATGTGAAGATACAGTTCATTGTATAATTAAAAAGATCTGCTACGTTTGCAAAAGCTAAATGTCAAACCAGCCCTTTATTCTTGGCTGCAAAATAAAAAAAAATCTAATTTAATTAATTGTACTTTGCAGTTGTGGAGTGGAATTTATTGCTTAAAAACACTGATAAGAAATATTACAGTATAATATTAACTTTCATGTGTATCTTTCATTATGGTAAAGGTGTAAAGACTTTTATATTTTTGAAATCTCCAGAGCAAAAAACACCGTCTCTTAAACTAAAGTGTTAAATAAGTATTAGTGCTCTTTAAATTTACATACTTATTTTATAATTTAGTGAACCAGCAGGTTGCCAGATGGACAAGAAAAAGGGATCTGCACAGTTGTTGCAAAGCTGAGTTTAATTACCACAAAAATAATTAATCTTTGACACATTACCTACCAAGTAACAGAGGTGACACTAACTGCATTTCTACCCACTTACACATGTTGTATTCATGAGAAAAATCAATTAAATTTCATCAGAAGACAACTCTTGCAATCTCTGAGAAGGACCAGCATGTCAAAAATACACACTTCGAATGTAAGAGGTCATGTGTGAGCAAGCAAAGCAAGCTGACTTCTTGACTTCTTCAAATAAAACCAACTAGCTGCTCCTCACACTGCTGGCAAAGAATGGAACCTGAGCTAGCCAATACTAACTGTGAGTATGCTGCAAAACAATACACAAAGATGCTATGAAATACCCTTAAGGATCCACAAGGTGGAGGCGCTTAATAACGCAGCAACATGGGCTTGAATGAAGTTCAATCCAAGGCTATCAACGAGCATGGTGATCAGAAAGGGGAAAGTCCAAATCCAGGGGGAGGTTGGTATGCGCTGGTATGATTCATCTCTCAAGGACAAAAGCAGCGTTCCCAAGACAGTTACAGGCAGATGGCTGGCTAAGAAAGATTGAGGGGTCAGACTTACCAGGTAAGTTCAAGGCCCTCCGTAGGGCTATACATCAGGTCTGACCAGTTGCAGCTACCCCTATCGCCAGTGGTTGAAGAGTTCAAGATTGCAAAGTGCCAGGCTGTGATGATGTGCAGACACTCCACCGACCGAGATCAGAGGAGCAGGTGTCACCACAAGATCAGGATGCAAATGGGCAGCTAAGACATCAGTGGCACAGGCAGAAAGCTTGCTGAGGTTGAAAGACATTATCAGGAACCCGTGCATAGGGAGAAAAGGACTCCACCCATTTCCAGCAATTGGAGAAAGCAGACCCAAAGCAGAGGAGAGACATGATCCAAGCCAAAGTGAATCACCTGGAGGAGGAAGGGCAAAGATCTAGGGCCGTGGTACTTGGATCAAAAAGAGCCTGGACAAAGTGGGACCTGCCAAAGTGGAAGATCACTCTGGAGCCCTTTCGCATCTTGTCATGTACGACACTCTTCCAACCCCAACAAACCTGCACAGGTGGGGATTGAGGGGGGACCCACTGTACAGGCTATGTGGAGAGAGAGAAAACCACCGTCCTCCAAAAAGACCAAGTCTCCTGCAGGCGGCACAATCATGGGAGATGACAGTGGATCTGGGAAGGAAACTTCACTTTCCCCCAGGTAGTCCAAACTCCCTGAGGCCCAACATGGTCATATGGTCTGAGGAGGCAAAGAAGATGATCCTGGTTGAACTAACAGTCCAGTGGGAGGAAGGTTGTGAAGAGGCCTCAGAGAGGAAAGCCACCAAGTACCAGGACCTAGTCCAACAAAGTAGCGACAAAGGATGGCAGGCCTGGCTATTCCCAGTCAAGGTCGGCTGTAGGGGTTTCCCAGTCTAGTCGGTGTGGAAGATGCTAACAGCCATGGGAATAGCAGGAAGGGAGAGGAAGACAGCTGTCCATAGGTTAGGGGAGGCAGCAGAGAAAGCCTTGTTGGCTCTGGAAAAGGTGGAAGGAGTAGAGCTGGGGTTCAGAGGAAGATGAGCAAAGACCACCACTGCCGACCCGCCAACTGGAGGGTGTTGTGGTTTGAGGTTAGGGTTAAATGCTACAATTTTACATTTATAGAATTTCTTCTGTATAAAGAAAAAAAATACACTAGAACATTCTGTGTTTAAAAGTGATTGGATCAGTTCAAGGATTCAACAATCACAACTTCAATGAAACACCATGCATTCCAACCAAAGGAGAACAATAATAACTTAAAGTATGTTTGAAGTGTGCATGGACTTGGGCAAAGCATTCATCATCCACCTAAAAGTGAGACAGAGAAGACGGAGTGCAGAGAGAAACAGTGGAAAACAGTGAGTGCACTGCTGAGCTTCTTCCCATGGAATGACATTTATTTGTTCAATATGAAAAATATGTCTGACAGGAGGTAAATATTGTAAAGAAGTGCTCACAAAACTGAACATATTTGGCTTCAACCATTCAAAGAATGAAGCACTGCCTCTTCTGATTATGTCCCTTATGCTTTCAGCTCTTTCTGTATCAGTAAATGTTTCTCTACATGCAGATCTTTAAGTTTTATGTGAAATCAGAGCAGCTGGTCAGTTAGAGAGAGCAGAGAGGAGAGGAGAGACTGAGAAATGTGTGTGTGTGTGTGTCTGCGGGCATGTTATGGTGATTAAACAGTAAGGGGTTTATGCTGATGCTAGAAAGCCACAGAGTGATAATGCACTGTTGCATGATGGGAATGCCCTTTACATCTTATATTTCAGCTAAAGTGGCTGAACAGAGTGGAAAGAGACCAGAACAAAAACTGGTGGAAAAAAATGGAAGGCACGAGATGATGCAAGAAAGAGAGCCACAGAATGAGAAGACAGAGAGGGGGAGATAGGAGATTAATTGATGTTAAAGATGACTGTACTCCTGGGGACTGGCTTCTAACCCCCCTGCTGCTCACAGCTCCAGATAAAACACTAAACTCTGCCCTTTGGGGGAATCTTAGTATGCGTGTAAGGCTGCTTGTGAGAGAGCGAGAGAAGAGCTATGTTATCAGCGCCTAACACTGAGTTCAGCCACATCCTCTCAGAGACAGTGAAAAAGAGAGAAAGACAAAATGTCCAATCCATCGTAGCCACTCCCATTAAACCACATTAGAATAATTAATGAGCTTAACTCCCTCTCCTGAGTCTATAAACCTGTCCTGAACTCTTGTAATAATGACTGCGAGTTTTATGTGCATGTGTGTGTGTGTGTGTGTCTGTGGCTGAGCCCATCTTTAATAATGATAATATATTGATGGAATAAAAGTCAGGAAGAGACGAGCACGTGTTTAAAGAAGATTTACCTCGACAACCACTTCCTCTCATCTCCCTTTACAATCTTCACTTCCGTTGATCCCTGTTTCAGAACCACTTCATTGATTTACATGTTAAAAGTGTTTTCCTCTGTGCAGCCATTTTTATTGCAATAAACACACTATTACATGTCATATTATGTATTCACAGAGCAGCAGGATCTCCAGCTCATCCTGCAGCTCCCCAAGGCACTTGTTGGCCAAATGGGAGGTATGGTCCCTGCAGCATGTCCTGGGTTGCCCTTAGGGTCTCCTCCCAGTTGACTGAAGCTGGTATGCCTGCAAGGCAATGCCTCAGGGGCAACTTTAACACAAGTCTGAACTGCTGAATCTATTGGTTGCTCTCAAAGCAGAGAGGGTAAAGCCTGCCAGGCTATAGAGAGACCACATCACAGCTGCTTGTTAGTATGATCATATTGATTGCCACCCAAAAACCTTTAAAATACCTGGGAAACTGTTGACGTTACACACCTGCTGCCATTACAGAAAGGCATGAACACGCGTTTGCCCTTTTATTTCCACATAAACAGCATATTTCATATATGTCAGGATCACTTTATTTAAAGAATCCATCTGCACTAAATTATATTTGTCAGTGTGTTCTGGCTTTCCAGCTGCATCAGGAAAGCCTAAGGCGAGGGGAGAGCGGCATCAAAGACCGAAATTTCACCATGCAGAAAGGCTGACAATGACTAAGGCTCACTACAGTAAAGACGCTGTAAAAATCACCTCATTCATGAGAGCACAAGAGTGACACCACATGTATGTCTGAAGTTGAAGAAATGTATAATTAATTAAATAGCACAGGACAGACATGATGTACAGAATCATGCGCCATCTGTATGCATCATGTAACCCTGGTTGTGTAAATGCTGCATGTATGCTAATATGCTCTATTCTGAAACATGTATGAATTTATGGGCTTTCTGTTGCCTCGGTGCTTACCTGGGGAGGATTGTTATTGAGACAACACAAATAAAAATGGAAGAAGAAACAAAGTAATGAAGGTCTAAGAGCATTTAAGATCAAAACAACACATCAATTATCTGCACGGCATTTTTCTATCTGTAGTTACAGTCTTGTATTCCACCTCACTGAGTCCATGAGACTATCTCTATTGTCTCGGTCTCTGTTTATCCACATGTTCATTGCCACTGCCTCGTGTGCCTATGTAAAGGAATACCATGAGGTAAAATGACCCTTAGCACGTGTAGGTGATAACAATTTATCAGTAATCACAATCTATTTATACTGCCACTATAGAGTTGAGTGTACACCCCTTAATTTGCATTTGCACACAGTATCTATAATTCAAAGAGTCAAAGGGTCACATCAAGGAAAAAGTTACTGAGCAATGTCTGTGTGTGAATATGTGTTGTTCAGTAACATGTGTATACACAGAGTGGCAGAGGATAAGATCTCGAGATCTCTATTTGCTTTCCCAGCCGAGGATGAGCAATAACGATGTGTTTGTGCATCTTTACTTACCTCCCTGCAGCGTGTACTCAGTGACAGGACTGCTGTAGACACCCAAGCCGGCTCCCGTGTAGGCGGCCACCTGGATCTGGTACTGCGTCCAGATGATCAGATCTTTCAGCAGACAGTAGTTGGTCTCTGGGCTGCTGATGTTTTTCTCCTGGTAGTCCCCTGGCAGCCCTGCCAGACGGTACCTACGCACAGAAGCACAGAGATATGCTGGTGTATAGCTTAGCAGCAGCATTTGTATAAATCTGAATACACAGAAAAGGGTACATATGTAAATTCATGGGCATGAAATCATACCGCTGTGCATGCTGTGAGTGCCTGGATATAGACTTATATAAATAAATAAATACAATTTTTCACATTCTCTGTTTGGCTCCTCTTAAGATGTGTAGAGGCTGGAAACCTTCAGTGCCTGCCAGGCCTTTTGGAATAGCACACCTCAAGGCCTTTAGTACATGTGATATAAATGTCCACTTAAAAGGATATATGACCTGACTGGATGTGGAGGTGTAATACCACTTCGGAATTGTACATATCTGATGGAGCTGAATGGAGTAATAATCCCCATGTCAGCGTTTTAATATGAAGCCTATTCACTGTAACAGGATCTTCCAAAGATTCACCGGCTGAGTCAGCGCCCCATCACACATGCATATTATACACACACATACACACAAACATGGATTCACACACACACACACACACAAACATGGATCCACAAAGTGAAGGGGGCGCCAGAGGCTGACACAGGATCTCTGCAGAGGAGAGGAGATAACCCTTCTCTCCTCTTTTCCACCTGACATACTGACACTCAGAGGAGGAAGAGGAAGTAGCAGAGGGGGGTGAAGAGGGAGAAAATAGAAGGGAGAGAGAGACAGAGAGAGAGAAAGAAAAGTGGCTCTGCTGGCTGATA
This sequence comes from Parambassis ranga, assembly GCF_900634625.1. Classification (NCBI taxonomy): domain Eukaryota; kingdom Metazoa; phylum Chordata; class Actinopteri; family Ambassidae; genus Parambassis; species Parambassis ranga. The sequence continues at coordinate 18,870,650 of NC_041022.1, read as the reverse complement.
CAACAAGGAGAAAGGAGAATCCAACGAGTGGGTGGAAACTCTGTCCTATGAGGCTGGGATGATACAAAGGGGAGTGTGTGATTCTATTTTCTACTGATTTCTGAAGTGGAGGGAGATATCACACTGAAGGAGGATGAAGACCTGATAACTTCTGCTACAATTATATGCAAATCTGTGTGAGGCAGCTGATTACACACAGTGTGTCACATTTTAGGTAGAAATCAGAGAAAAGGACAGCGGACAAAGGGCAGCCCGAGAACCTGTAAGGTGTGTCTGTGTCTGTACAGTTGTATGATGACAGTAATATACATCGCAATGTACATTCACACACACAGCAAGTCCGGGTCATTTAGTTTGGACAATGTCAGAAAATAGTGTAGAATCATGAATTATTATTACTGTAATAATTTAAAATATTTACTAACAAAGTGAAAAAATGTACACCTGAAAAGCTTGTACCAGCAGATATGTTGTTTTTCTTTAATCAAAGACTAATTGGAACAACTGACGAGCGGAAAATGTCTCTATTATTTACTCTGAGTTTGAATAATAAATAAATCTTCTTGTGTTTACAGCAGAATTCTATAATTTTAACTGTAACACTTGTAGTGATTACAGTGTTCAGTGAGAGCTGAAGATCATTTGAAGATAATGAACGCTAAAAAATGAGGTTGCAAGGATGTCAAAAACCTGAAACAAACATCATTAAACAGGCATCAACACACTTTTTCTCTTTTCTTACATGATATAAAATATCTATTTTATTCTGTATAAAGGCCTTGCAAAACACTAAACATTGTCCTGTTGTCAACACAGACAATAATCACCTTGTTGTTACAATGCTGACATCCTGCACCGTAAAACACTTCTTCCATATTTCTTCCGGAAATAAGGCCCCACTCCATTACTTTAGCTCATTATTACACAGATACAAGAAGACCATGTAGCAACCTTTATTTTTGTAAATAATTGTTTTCCTCTTCTGACATTCATAATGCTTCCCATAGTCCATGTTCTATTACTGTAATTATGCTGTTTCAGGCAGCATACTGTAGCAGCCACTGATTTTCACAAAACCATTGTTGTTCCGACATGAATACATAAATAAGTAAATTGAGATTTTTGCAAAAACAAGTTTCATGTTTACTTCAATCAATCCACGGCAGCACAATTACAGTGTTTATTACAAGTGAAATAAAATTTGTGTGACTTTGAATGTGAATTTTTTTTGTCTCTTTTGTAACATTGGCAATGTAAATGATCTCACTTCAGACCTAATATTTGTTTTGGAGCTCAGTGAGACGACTATTGCTGTCTCCAGCTAACAATCCAGCTGTCATGCAAAGTACTCCCTGTCTTAATTATACATGATGTTCTCATACAATTACAATGGGGAAAGTAACATATTCTGTTAATGTCTGCAGAATTGCCCGTCAGCCAATCAGAGTCAAGAACTCCAGGTGGGGAGGATGATGTGTTACTCGTCTCTACAGGAGACATGCAAAAAATGTGTGTGTTTACCTCAGTACATATCCTCGGAGGACTCCATTAAGCTGCGGTTCTGGTGGGGGCTGCCACTGGACCATGATGGACTGGTTTGTGCGTCCACTGGCCACAATATTTTTAGGAGGAGCGCTGGGTGCCTCCTCCCTCAGCATCAATCTAACACAAAGACAGAGGGAGAGAAATGATTTTCATCAGGTTTATTAGGCGTCTGGTAATGAGACTGAATCTGTGTCGCTGAGGAATAAGTGTAGGCACGGCATTCATCTCACAGTCTGCACAGTGGCAGTATATTAGCTAAAGGGGAATTATATAGCAAAATTCTTTCACATCATTTCTAGTCGGTGGGTCAGATTGTATATAAACAAATTATCGTGTTTGTCAGAGGAGGTACACAGGACTTATTACACTGCATCATCTCACAGTTTAAACAGCTCTGATGAATTCTTATTGAATTCTATACTCAACTGTCTTATTGCTTGTCTCCTGGTGTATCTTCCAATTTCATTTAATACATTTGTTTTTCATCTCTGGCTATGCTGTTCATTTATTTCAAACCAACTGCTGCTGCTACTGAAAATGTTTAACGCATCACTTCCAGCGCGCCAGAGGATTTCTCCTGGGAATGATGAAGCTGAGACTGGGTGTTTAAAACAACAACCGTAGAAGTGTTCATGAACCCTGCACAGGTTGAAAGGTGCGTTATTCAGTGAAGCCTGGAACAAACAGACAATTACTGTCTCTATGTTGTAGATTACTGTTTATATTTCTTGTGTTATAACTTAGTAAGGGTTTCTTATGTATGTTTCATTCATATCACAGTACTCTCTGTCTGGGCAGCCTTCCCACACTGACCAGCAGACCAGCTATACATGGTGACAGCAAAAGATAGTTAAATTACTATTAGTAGAGAATGAGCAAAGAGATTATTTCCAGTGAGACAGCTTGATCCCTCCCTCCTTCTGCCCTGTGCTGTCTCTCTAAACCTTTTTCCCATTTTTCCTTTGACATCTTGAACTACTTCTCTATTTTCTTCCTCCCCCATCTGCAAACTTTCACCTTTCATCCATCATGTCCTTTGGCCTCAATTATTCCATCCGTCTATCTTTTACTCATCTGCCCCCCCCCTCCCCCTCCACCCATGATTAAAGCTCCCAGCCCTCTCATGGTTGCTAAAGCACACAGGCTGAGCTGGTCAGCCTCTGGCTTTACAGTAAGCAGCTCAGCAAATGTAATCAGAGCCATATGTGCTCACACACACACACACGCACACCAAACAAATTTCTCACTGCTTAAGACAGTCTGCTACATCCGATGGTCTTTTCCCTTCCATGGATTATGTCTGGAGATTTATATTACCTTCTCCCTGACGTCCCCCTCTGTGCCCCATCTCTCCCTGAATGATTCTCTATAAGATCCATTAGTGTGCTGCAGATCTGTGTATTTGTGTGTCTGAATCCGTATGTGCCTATAAATGTGTATGTACACATCTATATGTGTGTGTTTGTGTAAAAGCAGGGGTGTGAAGGCTGTTAGTTGGCGACTTGCGCAGGCGGATATATAGCACAGGCCAGTGGTTTTACAGCTGTGCTTTACTTCCATTAGGTTAGGCACTGTCAGACACCAGGTGCTGCAGGCATACTCTTACACACTCACACAGACACACACACACACAGGCTAATGGGCCCTGTGTGAATGAGATGGGCATTAGGGTAGCTGTCTGGAAATGGGGTATATATAATCCTCAACTATGTCGCTGCTTTTGACTGAAATTGATGAGGCACATTAATACACATATACAAACTCACGCTACACAAACACTCGCACTTCCTTCCAGTGGTGAGCACATGCAGTCATTTCCTGTTTGACTGCAAATAAAACACTCACATGCACACCGACACTCCCACTCGATGGCAGAAACTCTTTGTGAATTACTTTAATTCCCTTCCAGCCGTATATCAGTAAATATTTCATACAGCGGGTTCACCATGAGGACTCTGACTACACACAAGAGATTAAAAACATAAACCCCCTAAACCCAAACACCTATAAACATTCAGACACATTCCGCAACCAGCATGACGCTGTGAGAATGACACACTTTCTCTGTCCCTTGTTGGTAAAGAAAACAGGACATTTTCTGCAGGAAATGTACACATTTTATCTGGTGTGAGTGAAGGTGAGGGGGGGTTGGGCATGTATTTTAGCACTGTGGGCATTAGAAAAAGTTTCTATCTGTGCCATTCGCCACAGTTTTAATGCCTGCTGGCTTTCCTCACTAAATCCACATAGTCACTGACTCTAAACTTTAATGGTATTACTGGGATGTTAAGTTTGCCCCTATTCAATACCACAGTAACACTTTGATACAGGAGCAGCGGAAAAAAAGGAGCGTAATATGAACACAGGGTGACAGGAAAAATACCCCGATGTGCTGAAAAACTGAGCTTATTCTTGTCTTGTTTGACACTCTCATTCTTGTGTTTTTGGGTCTTGTCTGTCTGAACATTGTGCTTTTCCTGCCTGCGGTGACACATTTAAGAGGCTACGTCGACAAATTAGAGATATTCTCACAGCGAATAAAAACAGACTGCGTTTGTGATTTCATATAAGCTTGATGGCTGTCACTTCAATTAAAAGCATCTGCAGTCATATTATTGATCAGTCACATATTTAACTACATACGGGCAATAATTGTTAAAAACTAATGTAATGTGACAGCAGATGTTCTGTCATTAGCGCGTCATCTGCTGTGCAGAACTACATCCAATATATGTATGCATTGGTTCAGGTGTCCACATGGAGGGGCAAGAGCCAGGTTGTTCCTCTTGGCAGGGACACAACCTGCATGGAAGTGTGTGTTGTGTGTGTGTCTATGTACAGATCACTTAGCATTAACTTGAAAATGATGTTATGATGTTGGGCTACAGTGCACCAAGGGGGCCATCACTTTATTATCATTAGTTGTGGCTAATTTAAGGTTGTTAACGTGTGAAATTCACTCCAACATTTTATAATTTGCAGCAAATATTTAGGTAGTTGGGAGCAATAACTAAATCATGAAACATTATGGTTCATCGATAACTAAATCAATAATCATAAGATACCACAGAGAAGATAGATACAGTATTAATGAATCATTCATTTGACATGGAGCAACAGACTGCGCCGTGTGGAAACGAGCCCTGGTGTCTCCTTCATTACCTAACCATTAATTAGCCTTTTTTTGTGCAAACCTGAGTAAATCGACTCATGGACGTGCCTCATTACTGTACAGATACTCATTAACTAATCATTACCAATTAGGAACATTTTAGATGCAAAATGATTTCATTAAAGGAAAATGGAAAGTTTTCAACATGGTTTTTGTTTTGCATTAAAAGCCTGTCTGACCGAGGTCATAACGTCTGATATTTAAAAATTCCAACAGAGGGGAGGTGGGATACACGTTATAAAATATCAAGAAGACAGAAGAAACCTGACTCTATAAAATATATCCCTAATTGCCAATATCAGATCTTCAACTGCTTTTAATCCTTTTTGCTCTTTTCCTTTTTAATTGTAATACCTAATTAACTATCACAGCCCTGTCTGCTCACCTGTGTGGAAATAACGGCTGACCTGTTATGTTGTGGGTTAATTAAATAACTTTAATGAAGAGTGAAAAAAACTCAATGCCACCGTTATGAATGTTCATTGTTGGAGTCAAGGTGGAGGTATGAGGATTTTTAATTAAATATTATGCTTTATCATATTTGTCTCATTATTGCCGTACTTCGTCTGGACAACTCTGCCTCTGCCTCAGTAGTGTTATTTAAAGTGATTAATATTACATTCAAAGCATATCATCATTCACACTGGAATCTGACATGAAGCTGTAGCCTCTTGGGCTAAAGTTGACACGTATTGACACAGCAAAACATGTCTCAGCAATTAAAATAGTTCTCCATACATTTTATTTATGTGTGCTGCTACTGAAAAGCCCATCTTGTTCTGTAGCATAAAATAAATAAATCACTCACTGCAGCTATAGTTAAACACAGATATGTCATTCAAAATTAATATGCAGGGAACCACAGAACAAATCCCCTTTATCTCCTTGTGATGCTCCTAAAGGATTATTTTTTTATGATATGTGTCTGGATATGTGATAAAAGAGTACTTTATCACACATCAGGGTTAGACTCTGATGTCTTCCAGTTCTGACTGAACAGCTGGAATAGAAAAAAAAAACTGAGGTAGATGCTTTAAAGTGCTGATGATGCCTGGAGTTCAAGGCATTTATGTATAATCTGTCTTTCCTCTGCTAATGCTTCCTCTTTAAAGATGGTAATGGCGTGAGTGCAGGTCACACATGACTAAGGCGTGTGCGTGTGGAACACTCTGGATTGTATAATTGGGAGTCTTCAAGAGGGATTTTGCATTTGGAAATGTTTTTTTTCATCGTAATTCATTCACATGTCCACTCTCTCGCCTAATACTACAGCACTGCTGGGAACTTACAGGAGAAAGGTGATAAAAAGAAGCAGGAAAAATGGATGGAATGATGCCGTTATGATAAAGATCCTATCAGGACAAGAACAAAATGGGAGAGTGCAAAAGCAGCTGGAAGTTCAAACTTTAATAAGGGCTTCTTGTCATCAATATTACAAGCTCCTTCTTCACACTCTGTCCTTTTTCCTCACTCTGTCCACATTACTGCAGTGTGTCATCCTTCTCAATTGGCATGAGGAGCGTCTGCAGGACATTTTGGTCTGTGTGTTGTGTTCTGCATGCGCTTTGGCAACAACAACTGCTTGTGTGCGTGTGTCTTATCCAGGCGAACATCCAGCAGATAAAAAAATGTGTGTGTGTGTGGTTACATATGAAGAAGAGACGTATCCATCTGCTCTGATACACTGACCAGTGATGACTTGTCTGTCTGCCAGGCTTTCATTAAAGAGGGATCAATCTAATCTATTCTCAACCAACTTTGGACCGAGGAGTAGGTGGCAGACTGGCAGTTGGACACAAACAGTTGTGGTGCATGCAGGAGAAGAGGAAGGAGAGAAGGCAAGCAGGAGCAAAGGATTAGTGAGAATTAAAGGGGGGGCAGATGAGGGTGCAGAAAAAAAAGAGAGCAGATAACAGAAGAACAGCATCCAGCTGAAAAGGAGTGAAAGGGAAGTGTAATCTGAGGTGTGCAAATGTGGGATGGCAGTGTTCACAGCTACTGTTGTTGCTGAGTCTATTTGGCCCGGCTACAACTGGCACCTGCCTATGGTCACTCTCTTCTGTCAGACAAAAACCATGTCGGGTGTGTATGTGTCCATCGACTTCAAAATGCACCGCCACATCTGTTGCATTGTGTGTAAGGGATTTAGTCTGTGTGTGTGTGTGTGTAGTTGGGGGCAAAATTGTTAAGAGGCCTGCCACACCTCCTCCAACCCTCTCTCACTCTATGTAGTTCCATCAGTGAAAAGGCATCATAATTACCCCCATTAGTGTTTTCTCTTAGGATAAACATGCAAACACACATACGCAGGCACACAGGCACAAGGACACACAAACATAAGGCACAGCAGTCTATTAGCTTTCCAGGCCCTTTTTACACACACAGATCAGTTAATTTGATCATTTTTACTGTTCACAAATACAATGACACTGGCAGGGAAATACACACATAAATGTATACACACAGGCATCTACAGCATGGATGGGATGAATATAAATTGCTCATTGCAAGGAAAATGGATTCTAAACAAAAAAGGGATGCTCTCTTCATCCTCGCCTTGTTACAATCCATCCCTGTTTCATCCCCACCTCAGTTCCACGCCCCCCCACCCCATAGCAACACACACAAACTACACTGTGGGGCTGCAGAACACTACACACTCTGAATGCAGAAAAGTTCTATTTTATTCATTCCCAGTTTGTGTAAGGCAGTGTGACCAAGTCTATTACACAGAGATGGAACAGGGTAAAAAAACTCTATTTCACCCAAATCATAGCATGTTCTACATAAAAAATTGTTTTCATACATTTTGAAAAAAAAAACATCAGTGAAATAGTAGCTTGCCATCACAAAAAAACATTAAGTATATGAGTGGGAGTGTGTGTGCGTCATTTCTGCTCACCTCTGTGTTTCAGCGCTGTACTGCCCCCTGCCCACTTGATTGACAGCGCAGAGTCTGAATTGGTAGGTCCTGGCAGGCGTCAGCCCGCCCACTGATACCTCACTCACCGTGGGATCAACCTCTGATAGGTAGACCTTCCATGGAGAGTCTAGACACGAGATACAAAGATTAGAGGCTGATAATATCTGGCTGAGGCAGGACAAACAGAGACACAGGGACACTCAGGACCTATAAATCAAAAGCAGAGAGGGGAGGAATAGATAACAGAAGCAAGGTAAAGAGGAGGGGGGGGGTAAGCTGGAGAGAATTTTTAAAGGTAAGAAGAAGAAAGTTTGGCGGGAAGAGGATTAATAAAGAAGCACAGATGCTGCTGTAAATTGTTGCCAGCTTGTTGCCAGCTTATCTTTCCGTCTTCCTGCTGAAGATACCACAGACGGATGCACTATTATCCCTATTATCGCACCAGCCACATGTGTAACCGTGTGTAAGTGAGAAGGATTGTGTGCATGTGCCATTTTAGGAGAGCCCCAATGTATTAGAGCCATTGTCTGCCAGGGAAGTGCATCGTATAAAGTAGTGCACACTTTCAAAAATACAATCTGAAAAAAATATATAACATGCACAGAGCGGCTAATCATTGTGCGCAAAACTGCAATCCATTCCTCACTGTCTGGATTCATCCTTCACTGAAATCGACCAAACATTAACACTCTCTACAGTCCTCCTTTCTCTCTTTATCTCTCCCTGTTATTGCCACATTTTCTCTCTTCCCTCCCACGATAATACTTTTTTTTTGTTCCTTATCATTTTTTGGTGTATTTCTGTAGATGCCACAGAGCAGCTGTTAAGCAGCAACAGCAGAGAACTTCAAGTCACAGTGGTGGCATAAATGTTATGAGAATGAGGATTTGTTCATTTGTTCATGGGTTCAGGCTCCTGCAGTCATGTGCCAAGTGCTTGGCAGAGCATGTAAGGCTCAGCACCCCGTCACATAAGCTGGACTCAGTTTTAAAGTCCCGTTTTTAAATCAGGTTGCATCACGCACTCTTTCTTCTCTCTTATCTCCAACGCACAAACAAGATATGAAAAAAATGGCACAACTGACACTACAGGATAGGATTATAAGAGAATACGATGTATTGTTCAGTGAGGACTGAAGGTGAGATTTTCACTCTCAACATTACTAGCACATCTGATGTCTACCTCAAGGGCAAGACTGTTGAGTGGCGCTGATTAATTCTGATATTAACGAGCCCCGATGCCTCTGCAGGTCAGGGAGATAAAGCCAGATCAGAAAATCCTTTCACATAAACAAGTACTGAGGTTCAAACCTTAGAACAAAGCAAGATCTGAGAGAAGATTCCTGCTCCGACTAAAAGAAGGGGTGATTCAGGAGAAAAAATCTGCCCAAAACCCCTGTGCTCTGTGCTTTAGCTTACAGCAGGAGTGAGCAGCTCTACAGCCATCTCCCTCCAATCTGTTTCCCCTGTCATTCTACTCCTCAGTCCCTCTTTTCTCTCTCTCCTTCTCTCATTTGACAGAGAGCCAGCCTGCTGTTCCAACATCTGTGGTGGAGAGAGGGTGACACACACAGAGAGAAAGAGAGAGAGAGAGAGGGGGTAAAAGACGGAGGGGAAAATAAGAGTTTATTTATAGGGGACCTGTATGCACGTTTACACAGCAACACCATTCTCCATATGCCCGTCTCTTGTAAATGAGTGCATGTCAGGGCCTGGTAGACAGCAAGTGAACAGCTGTTTGCCACTCAGGAAACATAAAGTATGCCCGTGGACACACACACAAACACACACATACATATACATACTGTTCTCAGAGAGCTCCAACACGTAGTAGAGAAGAGGGGAGTTCCCATCAAAGGGACGTAGCCAGGACAGGAGCACTGAGCGCGAGTCTGAATCATTGAGACGAGCCGTGAGGGAACGAGGAGAATGTGGCAGCTCACTGAGCACAAAAACAAAGAACATCATGTATTATTAACATTTCACTCACTGTTTGGTCATCTGATAAGTGCTGAGAGGAATGCTTTAACAGTATCAGACAAATACTTTATATGTGAAGCCAATGTGAGCAGCCAGCTAACGTGGCACTCCGGCCATTAATATATGTATATATGTAGACTGAATTACTGAAATGACTGATGGATGTTGGCAAACATGAGGCAGCCGAGCTTGTTTGCCATTACATCTACATCATCATGCTCCAAGCCAGATGTACTGAGGTCGACCTGGATATTCAGCACCTCAGAAATAAAAATAATTTTCAAACATGACTGCAGACATTTGGCTGGAGTATTTCTTGGCTGCAAGGATTTGCTGTAGATTTCAAATAGCCACTGGTCCCAGCCAAGGCGTAGTCAGCTCACAGCTCCACAATACTACAACTTACACTGTGGTGTCTGTACTGATGAAGCAAATGAGATATAACTGTTAATTAGTGAGCTTTAAATGTTCTGGCATTAGGATTATTTTCATTCAGCGGTTTGCTTTATTTCTGTTAAACTACAGCAACTCACTGCTTGTTGTGGCTTCATGTGTATTCCCCAAAATAGTCCAGAGTGTGTCTGAACAACAGATATTTGTTTCCTGTGTTTTGTTTTCTAATAAATATGTGTGGTGGACTAATGTTGGCTCTGACAGCCATGTTAGTTCTTGGGTCTGGTCCAGGATCACTTCCAGTGGGTGGCTTTATATGTATATATTTCAGCACATCTATTAGTAGGTATATTATACAAAAATCTGCCCATCCCCTGTGGATAATTGGGCATCCCTGCCATGTTATAAACAAAGACAGCAACACGGATATATGCATGAAAGCAATAAACGTCCATATATTTGATTGTGCCAATTTTAGTTTAAACACTATTGGGATGGGTTGGAGGAAGAAGAGGAGGAGAGCTGTGTGTCCTTTCGAGTGAAGGCTATAAGTAACAGAAGATAATGTGCAACCAAAATAAATATATATACACTGAATCTGTGATTAAAGACATGGTCCCTTGTGCCTAGCTGCATCTCATATTCATAAGCTTATTAATTATTGCAATGAATAATTATTTCAAGGAATCATGGATGTGTGAACATGCTGTCCAAGGGCTGTCCTCTGACAGACTGCAAGCTCTTTTTTTTTAAATTCCCTCATATAATATACGGTAAGTTAAAAAGGATTGGCCTTGTTTTGGCTTGTGTACAATTTTACATGATAATATTTAAGTGGGTACAAACCCAGAAAGCGACCCACAAAGAGAGCGTGAGAGAAAAAACACGGATGAATGAAGAATAAGACTGTGAGCACAGGGAGAGCAGCACCCCAAGAAGAACCGAGGACAGCGGTGAATGAGGCAGAGAAGGAACAAGGGGAAACCAGAATGACGTTCTCTTTTCTGAGCTGACATGATCATTTTAATTAATGGATGAGCTTAGAGAATGTCAGAGCAACTACCTTCCCACTGCCCCCCACCCCCCCACCACCACCCATCACAACACAAAATGCAAGCACACACACACACACACACACTCAACACATAGAAGGGTCTTGCGGGAGATGAACCAATAACCTGCTGGTAATTAGTCTGTCTCTTCAGCCGCCAGCGTCTGTTAGCCTCTATGACCCGTTGATACTGAGCTAACGAGAATGTCAGTCACACACGTGGAAACTTGCACCCGTGCTCACATACACACACAGTTGTAGAGTGTTCCCTTTGTTCCGGCCATGTTTTTGCACAGCCATAAACACAGATCTGCCTCCTCCCTGTGAGTTTGACATGTGTAACCTCTCGTCTCTGTATAATTCAGAAGGATGTGGAATCATGATCAGTCTGTCTGATACCCTGCAATTATATTAATACATCACAAGTGCCTTTTATAAATATATTATAAAAGTGCCTATTAATATATAAAGGCCCCTACCTGTTCTCTCACAGTGGAAGTAATGAGTCAATGTGGGTGGGGAGACAGCCTGCCCGGTCATATACTCACATCTTACAGATTTAATGGTATAAACACTGTATTTGGCTTGGAGGGTCTGACCCCGGACTGAACACAGCTATTACTACAAAAGTAAATTATGATAGAAGACAACTGCTGAAACAAGCTGACAATAATTCTTTCTATATGCCTGGCCATGTTCCAAATTACCCATCAGCTGCTTCTCCCGAGTTTTGCAGAGTCAGTCTATATTTTGGGATGCTGTACCATAGCCCGTTCTCTCTATCATTCATATCTATAATTTGAATCAGATAAATGGGCAGATTTTTTTTTGTGTGGATGTGTCATTGTGGTGTGGGACCACAAGGAAAAGTACAACGCATGCTGACTTATTCACTATTATAGGAACTGTGGTTGAAACGTTTGTTGCCTAAGGGAGGAAGATGATACTGAACATGCTCCCATTACAACATTAGTTTGATGTTATTAACTGTTAGGGCATTTCTGATGTGGGTAAAGGAAGATTACACGTCAGCACTATGTGAGAAAATGGAAAACATCAGCATGTGTGCAGTGATCCAGGAATAAGGATCGAAAACCCAGCACCTGCCAAATCCACCTGATTTGGCAACCTCAGGCTTCTACCTCTTCCGCAACATGGAGAGGGAGATGATGGCATCATTGCTGCTGTGGAAGATTCACTGGTTGTCCAAGATGATGATGACAAATAAGGAATCTACATGCTTCCACACAGACTGAAACTGTATCAGGTTCTGCTTGCAGGAATTTTGGCATTGTCCCAAAGACATTTTATCTAGATCCAAAAGAGCACTAGCACCAAAATAATAACAATACAAACATGTAGTTAAAGTCTTTGTGTGTAGCAAGTGTTAATTTCCTCTTATCTACATATAAGGTTGTGATTATTCAGTTACAGAACATGAATAGAAATTCACACATAAAAGATATTTTGCTTATCAAATGGTCATAAAGTACAGGGAAATGCATAAATTCCTGTCAAACATGATCTGTCAATCACAATCATTTTACATACGCACACACAAAGGAAGATTAAGCAACAAATGCAATGTGGTTGTTCTTGCCAAGAGTAATATGTTGTATCTGATTTTGTTATCCATCCATCGGCTACCTGGAGAAGACTCATCTCACCAGATTCACAATAAAAGCATGTTTGTGTTAATATTATTTCAACTCACATGACTTCCAGGCGTGCAGGGCGGGAATCATTGCCTGCTGGTGATGTCACAGTGCAGGTGTAATCTCCAATGTCACCTGACCATGTCTGGCCAATAGTGAGAGAGCCCTGGCGCACGGAGACCCGGCCCCCACCAGTTGGAAGAACAGGCACACCACCTCGATCCCACTTGAAGCTGCAGTGAGAGACGGAGGTGTGAGTGTGTGTTTGTGTGTGTGGACATGTAAGACATAAGCAGAAGCCATTTAAAACAAAGAGAATCATGTGTGATATGATTAGGTATCAATATGATAAAGGAGCAGGTACCTGATATTGATCCTAGAGTCATGTGTAGCATTGCAGTTCAGAACAGCAGTGGTTCCTTTGATAACACGCTGGTCTGTTGGAGGTACAGAAATGACTGTACGGCCTGAATTTATCCAGAGAAAATAAGACAAACCATTAGAGAGGAGAGGGAGATTGAAATTTAATTCAACAGTCTCTTGACATTTTACTGCAACACTATGGCACTGTCTTACATATTTCAATCATCATAATCACTAGAATAACCTTTTTTCTTTAACTTTCGATGCAACCAACACAACAATCAAAGCAACACACCAGTAATTCTCTTTGGCATCCACAACATCATTCCATTCAAAATGAATAAGAGGTGAGACCGCTGAAGCCTGAGGTGCGTACATGTGAGTGCTACCCTGAGTCACTGTATGCACGTGACCGTATCTTCAGTTTATCTCAGCACAACAGAAGGCAAAGGTCTGCAAGGCTCCACTCCATCTAATTGATCAGTATTTAAAGCTAGCAACATACAACAAAAAATAGCCCATCAATAAGCTTAACAATTAATCAATTATCCTTTCACCTGGCCAATCAAAAGATTATTTCACTGCTGCATCAACCGGCTGCATCAATAACCAATCACAAAGCTGTTCATTGAGCTAATGCAATTGGACAGGAATGGATAAATTAGTGTTCCATGTCTGCTTAACTCTCTATAACAAATGTGTATCGAGCAGTTTAATGTGTTTTTGTTTGTTTGGGTTATAATGTGTCTTACTCCAGACGGTAAGTGTAGCCGTGGCGTTGATGGTTCCCTCCGAGTTAGAGGCAATGCAGGTGTACTCTCCTGAATCCTGAAAGCTGACTGGTTGAATCTGCAGACCGCCTGACTGCGACAGTGTGAACCTGGGAACCTGCACAGAGCCGCTGGCTAAGACCTGCGATCCTGCAGAGAGAAATAACAAATTAGCCCAGAGGTAAACTAAAGCAATTAAGTCATTAAGCATATTGTAATTACACATTATGTGTGTGTGTGTGTGGGGTCTGGTACCCTTTCTCCATGTAATGGCAGGTCCTGGAGCTCCACTAGTTTGGCAGGTAAACAGAGCAGTATTGCCATCAGTTACTGTTTGGTCAGAGGGTGGGGATGTAAATGTGGGGGCCACACCTGAAACGCAAGAACAGAGGGGGGCAGAGACAGTGAAGCTCGATGGAAAAAGAAAGGATGAAGTGGTGATCTAAACATAAATGCTTCCTCTCAGATCAATGAAGGCTTTATTCACTACATGGTGAACCGTGTGTGTGAATAAATGTGGAAGGTGCTGATGTGCAGACTCTAATTAAAAACTAACACTCACTAAAAACAATGTAACTTTCTCAGCTGCAAACCATGGAGACAATGTAGTGTTCCACGCATATGTGTCACTTTTAGTTAAAAGAAATAAAAGGTATTTAACTTGGTTGACAGGTCACGTGACCAGAACACAGAACACACAAGGCACAGCTTCCATTTCCAGCAACAACCAAGCAACCTAGGAACTAATACTGCAGTGCAGTTCCTCAAAAAGCCTCTGCTCATGCATTGACATTAATTAAAGGTTTAAATTACACAAGTTATGATCACAGGTCTGATGCAGGTCACTAGCTGCCATAGCTCCTCTCAAACTTCACTATTTTTGGATCAACTAGAAGTTAAGTGCTCTGCCAAGATGGTGACAGCTGAAATTTAAAACCGTGTTTTAGGAAAGCTGAAGGGTTTGTCCATCCCATCTGTGGCCACAAATCAACCCCGCTTTCTAAAGAAATCTGCACATGGTGTATGAGAATTTTAATTGTGCAAAATGGATTAAGAGGAGCACTAAGAATGATGAGCTGAAGTGATGTAGTCAGCTGTTAATGGTTTAAGGTAGTTTTTTAGATAACATCCCGTTTTCAAGGTATTTATTAGATCGAAAGTATCTGTGTAAAAAATAACCACATTTAATGAGGTCACATAAGCCCTGAGCAAAAAAAAAACTGGCATAAAACTTATTAAAGACAAATGGGAATTGTTTAGTTTAGTTTAGTTTAGACTTAGAAGAAAGTCAAATACTATAATAATACAATAGAGACACAGAGATCATGAGCCAAAACAGAGAGGACTTAGGAGATGTACTGTGTGTACATTCAGGCTGGTGTTACAGTGTGTATGTGTCAGACCGACTCACTGGAGACGAGGAGCTGTGCATGTGCTTGAGTCTCTCCGGCAGCACTGCGAGCGAGGCACTGGAATATTCCTCCGTCTCCTGGCTGCACTCTGCGCACCGTCAGCCCGGTTGCTGCGTTGACCTTGTAGCGAGAGTTGGCCAGTTTGGAAAGAGGCACAGCATCCTTATACCACTCCACCCTGGGCTGGGGCACTCCTACATACATGTATGCACACACAAAAAAGAGCAAAGTACACAGGAGGAGAAATTGTTTTCAGTTTTCCTTAACAACAAGCCAGCTGACCTACACTGCTGGGCAAACTGCTCCAACACCCACTAAAAACAGCCACACACACGCTTTCAAGCAATCCTTCTTCTCTGTTATCCATTCTCACTCTATAAATATGCATGCGGGCATAATGACTGCTAATAATATATTGATTGGAGGGGTGTGGGTGGTAGGGTAAGGGTGGCAGAAGGGGCTAGAAAACATTCTGAATAAAAGATGTGGGCAAGAGCAGCATGTTGAATATCTACAGTATCAGCTCCCACATGTCTGACGGACATGCCAGATATGACAGGCAGGGGGCTTATGCAATTTCTCAGTCTCAACCCTTCACACCTGTGAGTGTGTGCATGTGTGTGTATGTGTGTATAAGTGAGTGAGAAAGGGATGAATTCCACACTTTTCCTCAATCTGTTGGTGTCAAGCTTTCACAGACATGTGTGAAGTATTTTTCACCCACTCCTGGTCTCACTCACTCTTGTCACTCTGTCTTTTCTCCTTCCTCCTCCTTCTCATTTCTCCCCTTAGCCTCCATCCCTCTCTCCATACCCTCAGGCCTGTGCTATTTAATTACACTGCCACTGTATCAGATTACTGAGGAGGAACATAAACTCACTGTGTGTGTGTGTGTGAAAGAGAGAGAGAGAGGGACAGAAAGGGGAGGGGGTGTTGTGTTGTGTTGTGTTGTGTTGTGTTGTGATGCAGCTTTCAGCCCTGCTCATTTAAGTGTTTTCATGTAATCCATTTAAAGACAAGAGTTGTGAACAAGTGCAATTTTCAGACTTGGCCTCAGCATATCAATGTGCTCCAACTGCCAAAAGTGTGTTTTGTTTTAAACAAAACCGAAATAATTGATGCCAAACAACACCTAACCCTAACTTAACTTGAACAGCGGACACAGGAGGCCAATACATCTATATGGTGAAAAACACAGAGTGTCTTAGGGTCTTAGCATGCTTCATACTGGTATCAGAGAAGGGCATTGGCTGATTTTGTAACCCCTCTGAAATAAAAAAATAACACCATTTTCCTGAAACAATATGGCAAGAAGGTGCAAAAATCCAGCATTAGTAACCATTATATTGAGCCTCCTCGTGTCGAACTGCACCATTCACTCCATCTTCAGTTATAATCTCCTCATCGCTCTGCATTGAGCTGCAGCCTCTGACCCCTTTCAGACATGAACTCCTTTCCATAATGTGACAGCATCTGAAAATGTCAGCATCATGTCTCAATGAGCTGCTAGATCACTGTTCCATAAAAGTCCAGACAGTGATCTAACAGTGCTGGGGACCAATATGCAGGAGGTGCAGGTATCAGCAGATTTCTGACAACCAGCACAAGATTTTGGCAATGTGGACTGAGATACAGGAGGGTTGCAGCAACCTCCATTTGATCACATCTGGATAATACAGGATCACCCACATATTGATGCTGTCTTGGTCACATTAGTGGTTGTATCTAAATGACCGAATGCTCTTACTTCTAGAACCAAGGAGAACAGCACAGCAGAATGGTTTCCATGTCTGAGAGAGGCTTTTATCTGACCAATGAAAACTTTAGCATATTTTTATATATCTTTTATATTCACAGGTATAAAACATCTGATAAATATAGCTGGATCACATGTCATATATGTTGGTTGGTTTTGAGCATGCTGAGCTCTTATAGTAGGGGAGAGTGGGCTGAGTTGTTTCAGTTTTAACTCAAAGGGACTTTAAAGTGAGGCCATGAAAGTTATGCCTCCAATTTAAGTATGTACATATATTTCAGGATGTGGTACATCCCTGGGAACAATAACTTTAGACCTGAAATGAACTGTTTCAGAAATATAGCTTAATAGAAAAAAAATGGTCTCGTGGCACAACTTGCCCCCGGGGCAGGATAAGCTGTGCCTTTGGGGAGAATACGTTGGGGTGTATTGTGCCAGTGATTATTGGAGTAAAACAGGACATTTGAATCTCTGTAATGCTATAACTCAAAACTGAACTAAATTAAACTAAACTGATAAGGCATGCTCATCTCCTCACTTCTCCATATTATCCCCAGTGGCTATGTCTAGGCCTACAGCCAGGGAATATGAACTTCTCCTTCAGCATTTACTTTAAATGTAAAGATGGTCTTACAGTTGTTTAAGTTGAGTTGTGCCACTGGCCACTATCACAACTTACCCAAGCCCCACAATTTTGAAAAACTACCATTGTCCAGCAGTTTAGAGCTAACATCATGCTAACTGTATGGACTAAAGCACAAAAGCATGTGTGAAATGTTCTCAAACTCGTCTATAACTGTTCAAACACAACAATCAAAAAACCTTGATCATAGAAATTTTTACTTTGAAAGGCAAAAAAACATATTTTTTTTGCACTAGAATGGCTTATCGCTCATGCCATGTGTCTCTCCTCTTTGGAGGATGAGTATAATGGATGGCTCCTCAAAAATATGTGATCATTTTCTTCTATGGTTTTCTAGAAACAATTGGTGGAACTACCTCCCGCCTGGCACAAATCACCCCACTCTCCTCTATGCCTGTCCATGCCCCCCCCCCCCCCCCCCCGCACAGACGTACCTGTAGCCTGGCAGGGGATCTCTACATTCCTGTCCAGATCAGCAGAGATCTTCCTTTTAGGCTGAACGGTCAGAGCAGGGGGTTCTGCAGAGACAAAAAGTACAGACACCGAATGGGAAGCATTTTAATGAACAGAATATCAACAACTCAAATCAAACAATAAATACTGACATCTATAATTAGAAAAACTTCGGGCAAAGAAAAGAAAAAAAGGAGTTTGCTGTCTGAGTAAATTTATTCTATAATAGAGAAGAAACCTAGAGTGGAGAACTGCAGAGTAAAAAAGGGTTTTTCCTCTTGGCTTTGAGTATCCTGAGCGTCATTACAAGGCTGGTTTTCTGTCTATATGCCCTGTGAAATGACTTCCACAAGGAAAAACACATTCACTGAGTATCCCAAGGGAAACAATCCCTATTTTTTAAACTACTCCATTTTACTGCCAATAATGGTTCCACCTAAACATATTGCTCTAAATGCTGACAGCAGCTATGAGGAAAAAAATGTCCTGTTTTGAAAGTGAATATATGCCTCATGATGCTTTCCTGTAACGCTACATGTTATATAAAAAAAAAAATAAAGAAATAAATTACTTGCTGCTGGATGTACTCCATTTCTTTCAAAATCATTTGTTAATATTTACTGAGAGGTATTGACACAGCAAGCCTAGAAAGATGGAGTCGGGATGTTCAATTCATTTTTGACCATCTGTGGAAATGTGGCTCCACACAGTGTAGTGACACCTGTTCACTGAAAAACGACTTGCAGAAAATGAAATGTGCGTATTTTGGTCGCTGCAACGATATGATTCTAAACTGACGGAGAGAAAGAATTTTAATGGAGGTCTTATTTTCCTAACACACAAACAATTTTATGGTGTCACTTTATTCAACGTGAAAGTTCTTTACTACTTCCTGGTAGGTTTGAGCCCAGATGTGTGCTGTCTGCTCTTAAGGAGAACGATGGCTGCATGTGTTGAGGAGGTAACAGAAAAAAACAAGAGATGAATAACAGCCATGTGGTGTAACACTGATAACACAGATGCTTTAATCCCCTACAGTCAGGTGAGTGCAAGAACCAAGAACAACAACAAAACAGATTTTTCGAGTGTTCGGGTGGCTCGGTTTTAGGGCTTTGAGCCTTTGTGGAGTCTCTGCTGTGTGACTGGAGAACAAAGATGGAGAACCACAACTGATATATTGTTGTTTGCACTGTGAGTTGCCCGTACAGTATACAAGCTGGGGTTGCAGTGTCATACATATTCCGATTAGTAGATCGGGGCAGAAAAGAAATGAAATTGAATAATGAATACCTTTGAGGCTGTCTCCTTCTTTCACACAGGCACATACACTATTCTGTTTAGGAATCTCTTTTATTGCATCAAGGTCTGTTGAGCCCGTTGCAGAAAAAAAAGAGGATCAGTACCAATGTATTCATCAGTCTCTACACTGATACATATGAATGCATGCATGCAGACGCCGTTCCTGTCAGGCAGGCCTTAACAGTCCTGCTGGCCTAATGAAGGAAGATAACGCAAAGACTGAGATTGCGTGGGGAAGACAAGAGAGAAGGAGGCAGAGGGAACAAAGATTGGGGGGCATAGAAAGAGAATAAGGGGGTATAAATATTCAGGCAGGTCTTTTCTGACTAGTAAGTATTCTGTAAGCGTGGGTAGTTCGCTCTCTCTGCTTAGGTGCTCCCTCGCTCTGACAATCACAGCAGATCAAAAAGACGCTGACGAACTGGGGGGAGAAAAGTTTCGCTTCATCAATCACATGCTCCCTGCTTGGGTGTATGTTGTTTTCCATTTACGCACACACATCGAGGACAGGAGTGGATTGTGACGAGAGCACTCTTGTTTGAGTGCTTTCAGTGTTCTCTTATTGATTGCAGACTCCAGGGAACAAAACTAATTTAGCTGCTGGGCAAACAGGCATATGTGTCTGCAGGGCCATTTTGTGACTGCGTGTAAGCGTGAAGTGCACGCACTTGTATGAGCGATGAATTTGTGTGTACATGGATGCAAACAGCTGTTTGTGACTGCAATGGCCATTTTATTGGTGAGTGTGGACAAGAGATTCAGCTCGAGTAGCCCTGTGGTTGACAGTCACTGCCTGGGGTGTTCACAGTCATGCTTCCAGGAGTGAAAGTAAGAATAAATGGAGGAATAAACAGAATGAACGAGCGCCCCGGAGCAAAAACTGCACAAAAAAGACAAGAGCGAGCCTGGAATATAAATTAATCACATGTTGAGGGCATTAGAGGGTCTACCCAGGACAATCATGGATAATTATGTTAGGCAGTGTGTGTGGGCTTGTATTACTTAGGTTGTGAGGACATAAATCAGTTCACACAGTCACACAGTGGGGGAAATGCCCATGAGCATTCAATTTTACAACAAAGAACGACATTAAGTTGAGGTCTTTAAGAAATAAATGTAAGCCAGTGCAATGTGTCCTCTGGAAACATGATTGTGTGCTTGTAAGTACTTTTTTCCTTACCCATTACAATGAGGTGTGCCCTTGCCTCCACAGGTTTGGTAGTGCTGTTGCCAAGCGACGCTTCACAAACATATAACCCAGAGTCAGCAGAGGTGGCGGCAGGAATGATGAGCCGACGCCCACCGGTCAGCCGACGCCCATCACGTTTCCATGACACCACAAGGCCATCCAGCGGTCTGAGAGGAGAAAGAACATCAAGGATGAAGAGAACTGAAGGAAAAAAAGGAAAAGGGTGACAGAAGGCAATTACAATATATTAAATCCATCAGTTTATTTGTCAATGAGGCAGGAAATGAATGATGACAGTCTGTATATCAGAGCAGTCAGCTCTGCTCAGCATGAAGGAGCTTTAGTCTGTTACTCTAAATGTTGGGAAAGGAAATGGGTTCCTGTGTAAAATGAAATCTTGTCTTGGATAAACATCATCAAAACTACATTCACCATGATGTTCTGCATTTGTGTCTATCCATGAAAGCTCAATGTTTCGGATCTTTCTTAGACAACAATTTAACTTACTGGAACAACAGATAATTATGTGATCAGCAGCTGGAACTACCTCCAGATGCAGCTTTTGAAGGGCAGCAAAAAGTCAAATTGCAGAATGTGAACAATGCTCACCCTGTATTAAAAGAAAGACGGGGCCACCGTTGCTTTTATATGTACAATAGGATTAGCTCAGAGAGCTTAGTGGAACCAGTGCAGGGTACAAACAACAACATTTAACAGATGGAACGACATTATTCATAAAAAAGGCTGATTGTAAAAACCGCTGTCATTCTGAAAAATTGATATCTCCTGAATACATTAGCTTTGAGATCATTAACAATACATTGCTTTGATTTATTATTGCATTTAATTTTTTTGTTTTTTTTTTTACTTTGATAGCAGTTATTCTCCTTCATATTTGTCCCCACACATTATGACACTAACAAAGAACTTTAACAAGAATAAAGAAAGACATATTTGTTGTGTTATTCTTTCATTTCTTGAATTTAAAATGAGTGTTTTCATTTCATAATAAAGACTGCATATGGTGCATAACAAGTCATGCGTTACAGTTCCCCTTCCTTATGTTCCTGTTTTATTGCATAACAAGCTGGAATTATACTGGATTTTTTGGTGAATGTTGACGTTTTGTACTATTTGGGTGCATAACTCCCAAAGGTGGTGAAACCCTGAAGTCGTACCACAGCTTCTAGACATTTAAACATTTGAAGATCTATCCTAGTGTCAGATGTGAAACTGAAACAGATTTCCCTGCCTTGTACTTGGTGCCATCTTTCCTTCACTTCAGTTGAAAGCACCCCTCCCACTGTGATGCTGCCACACCCCGATGCTCCACTATGGTAATGGTGTTCTTGAGGGTGACGCGTAGAGCTGGGTTTGCACCACAAAATGGAATTTCCCATGATGGCTTAAAAGTTTCTATTTCAGTCTCCTCTAACCACAGGACCTTGTTCCATGTGTGTGTTCCACATGTTGGGTGAACTACAAACATGTTTTCTTGTTATTTTGTCTCTAAGCTGTTTTTTTTTCTGGCTACTCTCAAACTGATCCTATGGACAGATCTGTGCAGCTCCTTCAGTGTTATCTTTAAATCTTTGATTCATGCCTTTTTCCTGTGAGTGTTGGTGGACGGCCGTCCGTCAGTGCTGCAGCGGTGCCATATTCATTCTATTGTATTATAATTGATTTAATGGTGCTCTGAGGGATGTTCAGGGTTTGGGATATTTATTTTTTATGAGTCAACCCTGATATATACCTGTTCACAACTATACAACTATACAGAACTGAAGACAGACATACTCAGGGGAGTGGCAAAACGTCTTCAAAAAAAAACATCCTTGAGTCCAGTTGCCTTGATTTAAAGTCTTGGATATGTTTTTCCTTCTTTCACACACAGGTGAAAGCATGCTGCTTTCTCTCTGAGATGATACACCTCGAGGTAAAAACATTTGGCTGAAACAGTAATTAAACTTGGTTCACATGTCAAAATTGTATTATTTGCTCACTCTCCAGGCAACGTCCACAACAAAGACTGAATCGCTGGTTTTGAAGCCTTTAATATTAGGCCTACTGGTACATTTGTTTTCAGTGATAATTTCTGCACTCTACCAGGACCGTACTGGTTATACCTCCTAGATGATTAATGGCAGGCAGGAGACTAATTCAGCTACAGATGCAGAGCAGGTTTAAAAGACCACAGTACTCGGTGTTATTAATATTATTTTGTTAAGAATGATTTGACACATTTTTTTTTGTTTGTGAGGTATTTCAATTCTTTAATATTTCTAATAAAATATTGAATAAATAAAAAATATTAAATAAAATAAAAAATAAAAAAAAAATAAAAAATAATAATAATTGCTACTTGCTGCTTCCTAGCTTGAGTGCTACTCAGTGGTCAAGTGCTCGTTTAAGTGCTGCAGAGAAAAACTGCACAGGACTTTCTCAGAACAGAGAAGCCCCAAATAGCCCAGACTAAATAAGATAATCCAACAAAAACCTTGTACAAACACACCTCTGTGAAACTCAATACAGCATGTTGAGCAAATGCAGCCAGAATATGTCCTGTTGAGCCCTGACAACGGTGAACTTATCATCCTGGTTGCTTTTATGTTGTCAAAATAACAATGGTGTCTCTGCTTTGCTTTTTAAATCAATGACTCTGAGTGCATATGACAAAAGGTTAACCTACTGATAACGCTCTCCTTGCCTGTTTATAGAAGCAACTGCAGCCAAACCAAAAGGTTTGCACCATCCTTTGACATCAAAATAAATCTGGGTGTGGTAGAAGGTACAAATAGCTGTTCTGTACCCTTGCCACTACTATGAGTAATACATAGAAATAGAAAGAAAATGGTGTGAAGTGTTCATTTGGTCTTGAGGGAGGCCCCTATCTGATAGTAGGAGAATAGACACATTACAGGTTCTGAACAAACACTGCATTGGTAAACATGAAATACACATGCCTGCCTCATTTGCCATTTGTCGTATAGAACAGAAGAAACTGATCCAAAGAAAAGTGTGAAAATAAAAAAGCCTGCATCCCTTTTGCTGTATACACACACTACAAAGATGTGTGCATGGGTGCAGCACTTGGCATTAGTCAGTGTGAATTTGTGGGTGTATAGCTTTTCTGCTGATGTCAGATGGGACTTTGATGTAACTTGTGTTCAAGGGAACGTGGTTCTGGTGTGTGTGCATGTGTGCAGAAATATAACAAACTGTAATTCATCACCTTTTCTTAAATGGCTGGTTTAAGGATCAGGTAAGAGTTAGCATTGGGTGTAGTTGCGGTAAGTCTCCTTCTAATGTCCTCTGAAGTAATGGAAACTGTGTGGTGCATGCGTGTGTGTGATTGTGTGCCTAATACTGGGGAAGGGAAGACTTGCTGAGCCACAAGTTTATGTGGTGTCCTCTAATTGCCCTGGAAGAAAACAGTGCAGTCCAGCAAGAAAAGAATTATTCAGTGTGTGTGTCTGTCAGAATGTACATAAAAGAAATTTACCTGGCATTAGCAATGCACTCCAGTGTAGCCTCGCTCCCTGCCACCACCGTTGAATCTTTAGGTCCGATCACAATTGCCGGCGCTACTTGCTCTGACTCGGGATCTGCGACAGAGAGAAAATATGAGAGGCAGTTTAGCTCATAAATCATACTTGCACACAGCAGCATAATCTCAAGCATAGATCACAACAGCCTCCCACACACGCATTGCTATACTCTTTTACACATGCACAATCATATTGTCCTGTGCTCAGTATTCTCATCGCAAGCAGTAGTACAGTATGCATCATCACTGCCTCTCAGGTTTTTGTTTTATCTAACACTGGGCCCTTAAAACAGCATCTAACCTGATTTACATTCAAATATTTAATTATTTAGTCAAATTATTGTGCTCAGATATTATTGGATTTTCCTTCTATTTTCTTTTTTTTCTGATTTTTGGTTTCATCAGACAGAAGAAGAAGTGACCTCACAATGTTGAATTGTTCCACAAATCCAAGCGGACTCTGATGCAAATTATGAACAACCATATACCCATGAAGTTGTAAGTGGAGATGTATTTATATTTAAGACAGGTAACAGGCTGTTAACAAGTAAAAACCAATAGGTAAACTCCGCTGAACACCACAGAATTTTGGGTATCGTTGTTTCAACTTCTTTGTGTCACGGAATGTTAGTTATGACAGCTGCATCTGCCTAACATGTTTAGGCTAATGGAGTGGTAGCTCCTTTACATAGCTGCTCATTATAATAATATCAGACAGCCTGTCAACATATAGCTGTGTTTCTGTGCTAACTTAGCACACAGCATGTGCAGCAGCTTCTTCTTTGCATTGCATGGTAACTGACCTAATTGTCTTTTAACAGTGTCAATATGGTGAGGACTTAGAACAGGAGAAACAAAACACACACAGCCAGTCATACACAGAAGCTGCTGCATTTACCGGGTTATACACTGAGAATCACCCTTTCTTGCTTGAATATCACACTTTGGTAGAGTCAGAGTATGTGATTGAGAGGCGACTGAAACTCTGCACTAAACTGCTGTTGTCTCTGATCTCAGACATATTTTTAATCTCACACACACATAAACACCATAAGTCTTTCTTATAAACAGTATCACTCTTTCTGTCTGAAACACCCCTCCATACAGGGCGTAATGATGCATTGGAGATAGTATGGCGGTGTGTGAGTTACAATGATAGTGTTCAGAAAAAGGAGTACAGTGGAGTGAGTGTGTGAAGGATGATTTATGGCCTAAAAGGTGTGTGGGAGAGTATCCTGGTGTATGTGTGAGATTAGGATTGTGTACGTGTATGAGAGTGTGATTTATGGCCTGAATGGCCTCACATAAGAAAAGGACACATCAGGATTGTTATCAGTTTGAAAAGTATAACAAATAGTTTATGAACAACAGAAAAGGCCAAAAGAAAAATGGCTTCCTGTGTGCACGCATGAACATAACTGGCTTTCTGCGTGCATACACTGTATAACCGATGAATATGTAGATTTCCAATAAGGGAGGAGTAGGGAGGACAAATTAACTGGCTAGTTCTGATGGAGGGGTTGGGGTGGAGGTGGTGGTGGGGGGGTGTCGAAGAGAAAAGAGGGGGAGGCGAGTAGCAGCTTTGATCTCCCCTTTGAAGGGAAGGAGGAAAAGGTGGTAATTGACTCGCTGCTCTTTATTCCTCCTTCACATTCTCTCTCTCTTCTTTTAATCGGAGAGAAAGTCATATCCCACTGTCACACGGACGTGTAATAAGACACGTGGGTATAGGAAGACAGTCAGCATGCGATAACACACACACGCGCGCAGAGCGACACACTCAGCCGTCTTGACACCTACAGCACTCGCACTGATGCTCCAACTCAGGGTGGAGGTTGAGTCATTAATGGGGAAGATAAGTGCAGTGACAGAAAAAAAGATGGAAAGTAATAGTGGAGGACTTTATCACTCTGTTTCTTCATGACACACACATTACACATGTTCATTGTACAGGCGGCAGCCTCTTGGACTGTACAGTGTGCTACAATGTAAAAGTTGGAGAATATGGTCAGGAGGCGTGGGTTGAAGACTTGCGGAGAGGGAGACAATGGACAGGCAGAAGTAGAGAGCACCACAAAGGTGTCCATTAGCTGTCCAGTGTGGGAAGCAGAGGTCAGACAGAGACTAGTAGCCATCAGTGCAGCCTTAATGGCAGCAGCGGCCATGGATAATAAGAGGAGGGGGATGTGAACCCAACCTATTAACTAGGGCCATGTGTCTGAGGGGAGCAGGCCGACAAATCAGGACAGCAGGAACACTGGTATGACAAGGGAGAACACTAAAGAAGAAGAAAGGAGGGTGAGAGTATATATATGCAGATGGGAAAAAAGCGAGAGGGGACTGTGCAGATGGTCTTCTTCTTCCTGGAGTGACAGACATGATGGTAGAAATAGAGGGGAAAGCAAAGTGCCATACGGTTGTGTGATCTGCGCTCTTCGTTTCTCTCTGTCAGCGTGTCTAACATCCCATTTCTCTGGGGAAATCTCTATCATTTCATCTTGTCTGGATCTCTCGTCCCTCTACTGCCTGTCTTCCCTCACTTACTCACCATCATCCTCTTATCTTCTGCTTTTAGTTGTTTAAACTGGGATTATTAAATTAATCTTCTTCAACTTAAACAAGGAGAAATATTCAAACTGGCAGTCAGTGTTATTCTTGTGTGTGCGTGTATGCAAGCTGTGGCAGCTAAAAGGCTTCCCGCAAAGATTCTACAAAGAGAGTCCAGAAGTTTAATCTAACTCTATTGGATTCCTCATTTAGCAAATGAGAAACACCATGTGGTGGAGGAGAGAAGGAGCACAGAAAAATTTGGATGAGCTGTATTATAATGAAGCAATATCAGACAACTTGGACTGAAAAGCTTCTTTAATGAAGGAGGGATAAAATAAAGTGCAGTTAAAAAACATGTGTATGTGTGTGTAATTCAGCACCTAAAAGGCAGTGACGCATTTCAATGCTACAATGCTCTTGTCAGCGCAATCATTGCTGATTGACAGTAAAGTGCTGCTGAGGTGACACAGCTGCGTTAGGGTGTGTATGCATGAGTGTGTGTGTGGTGTGTCATTCACATGGAAGCAGAAAAATCCCAAATTAAATCAAGGATTGCAATGATAAAAAAAAGGGCTGGTAAAAGGATTGGTGCAGCTTTAGGACAGAAAAGAGACAGAGATTGATAAATAGAGAGGCAGAGATATACAGAGGGAAAGATGAAAGGCTATTCCATCCACAGATTAGAATGTAATCCCTCTTTGAATGGATTCTCCCAGATTACAGCTTGTTCTCCTATTAAATCTGTCAGTCATTCCAAACTCCCTGTAGTGTCAGCGAGTCAGCCGGAATGTGTGTGTGATCTTTCTATGACTGGAGATCTGTGTGTTTTAAGCCTTTCAGACAAATCTCTGCGGAGACCTTGAGAGCAGAGGGATTGGCTAAAGGCTGAGCGCACACACGCACACACACACGCGCACACACACACACACACACACACACTCTCTCTCTCTTTCTCTTTGCATGCACACACAGGAGGAGGCTGGTGTTAGCTGACTGTGTATTAATAGAGTTGTCAGATATGTGTCTGCAGGGTTCACAGCCAACTAACACATATCACACAGAGACCACACACACACAACAGAGAGACACAAAAGTTTGAAACAGATGAAAGGGAAGTGGACATAAGAGGTTTAAAACAAATGAAGAGTTTTAACAAAACATCTTAAATGTTTCTCATGTGCTGACTACACAGAAGTGAGTGGAGAGGAGAAGGTGATCATTGGCGGATCTCTCCTGAGAATACTGCAGGTGTGTGTGAGAGCAGGGCGAGTGTTTGTGCGTGTCACTGCGCTCATTAATGCTGCATGCTGACAGCTAAGTGTCATCGTCTGACTACACTTGCCTTAGAATGCCAATATAAAACCACAAGCCAAAGCATGCCACACACACACACACACCCCACACCACAAGAGTTGGAGATCCAAGCCCCAAGGGGAGGCACACACAGTAATACAATGGGAAGCAGGGAGAGGACACAGAATGATGCTCGATTTTAAATATTCATTTCTTCCTTCAGCTGCCAAACTCTCTATCTATCTTTGTCATCGCTACATACAAGCAATGGAAGAAAGAGATGGAAAGGAGGAGGAAGAGGAGGACACAGGAAACATGTAGCAGTGGTGATGAGGCAGAGCAGGAGTGAGGCTCTCTCGGGAGTACTCAATGATGATTTGATTAATTTTGAGAATGATATTAGCTGTGGTTTTTAGCTGCTTGACGAAACCCAAAATGACATAATGAGGTAACATTTCATCATTGCTATACTGAAATAAGGGTGTGTGCGATTGCTTCATGCCTGCAAACTTTTTTGGTACAGAAATGGAAAATGAAATATTTTTGCCTCAATTAACCCAATTGATTCGTAGCAGATATTTGCACATCTGCATACGGTCATGACATGTCAGCAATGCACAGATATCACTACGCCACAGAGGAACTACAGTCGGGTGGACGGCAATGCGTGATGTCAGCAGAAAATGAAAAAACACACAGGTGATCCACGAGGAAGGACTGGTTCCTCAGTGTGTAACAACACACGCTCGATGCTGTCATTAAATGCGTTAGCACGTTTGATGTAGCTGACAGAATGTTCCCAAAATAAAGTAAAGTCTGTGAGTTACTTCAGGCAGTCAACTTGCCACCTCACATGACTCTCACTGCAACATACATCCTGTGCAGTCTTTTCATTACAGTGTACTTAAGCCCCCAGTGCTCTGCTTGCTGTCTGAACACCTGAAAGCTGAGCTGTCACCTGCTGCCACTGCTAGCGCTGCTGCTTTTCAAATGGCATTTCAAAAGCCCCACCTTCGCCCCAGCATCCGCCTGTGGTGTCTACTGTAAGTCACAGCTTTCCCCAGGTATAGATAGGAAAGTAATGTCGTCACTGCATTCTTCCTCCACTTCCTGCACTGCTGAACTCTGCATGTCCTTGTGTTATGAAGTCATGACAACAAATATCAACATTCTATTAAAGGCCTATACCATGCCTCACTGCTGGGCTGCCCTGGTGAAAGTCGCATTTGTATAATATTGATAATGCTAGATCTATCCCTGTCACTGGTATAGGTTGATTTTTCTTCTTTATTATTCATTTATCAACAATTTCCCTCTGCAGGATGAAAATAAAGTACATCTATCTATCTATCTATCTATCTATCTATCTATCTATCTATCTATCTATCTATCTATCTATCTATCTATCTATCATCCATCCATCCATATTACAGTATGTGTTCACTGTGCCTACCAGTTTTCAGGTTTGCTACGAATTACAATGCTGGTCCACCCCAAAAACAACCCTGAAAGAGTTAAAGTTCTGGTTCTAGTGCAGGCCACTTTTAAATGGCCTACTAGTTTTTGCAGTCAAAACACACATATGTATATGTGCAGGTCTCTTTGACACTCTTAAAATACAACTTGGATTTTTTTATTTATTATTTTGTTTTATTTATTTACCTTATAATTGAACTCGACTGCATTTAGCCTGTTTGAAGAAATCTCATTGAAAAATCAAAATCAGTTTGAATCAATGCGATTGTTTGATGTTGTGTTTCATTATTATGTTAACAAGATCAGTCATTTATATACAGGTATGTGAATCAAACATAATTGTTATAGATATGTATACTATCATATTATTCAACTAATCAATAGACAATAAGTAGGCTGATTCGAGGTTAGAGGTGAGCAGCTGTAGGCTTTTTAGCCACAAGCCTTCATTGGTGGAGCAACAAACTCATCACCACTGCTGATGTGACCTTCAGCAATAAATGAAGCTCAGCTTAGCTCTGACCTTTTGGTGGAGGTAAAGGGTCAGGGTGAGGTTTGTCTTTGTTTAGATGGACAGACAGAACAGAGGAGTCAGAGAGAGCAAGGAGGATAATGCTAATGCAAATGGGTTCTTTACCTGTTGACCCACGGTTTTTCTTGCCAACTGTCCATCAGCCAGAGAGAATGAGATGAAAAGGAGTTGAAGAAAAGGGGAAACAGGGAGTAGAAGAAAGGGGAAAATGGGAGAGATATAATTTAGATTGAAGCATTTCCTCCGGGCGCTGCAAAAAGACACATTTACCAAATCCATATACAAAAGAGCAAAAATAATACAGGCTTTCACAAATCAGCAGCATGAAGGCTTTTCAGAGTTTCAGAGACAAACTGAATATGGAGGCTCCTTTTCCGAAGACGTTAAAAACAAATACAGACAGAAAGCAAGAGACAGAGAAATGGATGACAGGGCGGAAGAGAGAGAGAGAGTGCTGTGTTATCATGGAGTCCAGAGGAAGACGAGCTGTTTGCAGCCCATCCATCAACTGCCAGCTACCAAATTTTGTCTCTCTCGTTCTCTCTTTTCTTCTCCCCTTCTATTTTTCCACCTCTGCCTTTCTCCCTGTATTTGTCATAAGTCTGGAGGTAGCAACACTGTAGGCTGCGTGAAAATGATGGCATTGACATTCTACTGGCAGAAAATCTACATTCACTCTTCATCTATCAATTCACCACCCCTTCATGCTTCTATTCAGCCACTCACTCAACTCTTGAATACCTAGGACTGTGTGTGCGTGTGCATGTGTTTCGATCCACAAGAAAACGTGTTGTAAAAAATGTGCATCAGTTCCTGAATTTATTCTCTGACGTATCACATCAGGCCAAAGATTGGTCAGTGTCTGTCTCTATCACACACACACACACACAGCTAATGAGTAACAAAAACACACAGAGCAAAACAGCTTAAAAGTTTTCTCTCCTCACAATTTGTCTGTATAATAAAAATGCACTTAATTAATTAAACCTGTTGTGATTCTAATGATGTAACGCTTCTTGGATCTGACGGTGATGTGACGCCAAACAGAGGTTCAATGTCCACATGAGGCCACAGACAAGTCAAGTGCTCTGGCTTTGTTGAAGGTAACTGCAGGTCAAATGTGAAGTGGTAGATTTCCTCATTTTTTCCACGGACTGTTGCCTGCTCCCTCGAATATGACAGGTCAACACCAGCACAGATATCTGCTTCTTCATGTGCAGTGATAACTAAAGTGTCCCTTAAAACTGAATGATGATCTACCTGGAAATACCTCACCATATTAATGCCTGGTCAGGTTCCCTGGCCTCCACATTGTAATGCCTAATGAACTCTGCTTAGTGTCAGTTCTCAACATGCACCTGATCACCTAATCAACCTATAAGTACTTGTAGCCAAACAATGCTGATTGTGTCTCCATCACCGCAACAAATGAAGTTGGTGGAATAGGGCTTGTCACCACGGCAACCAAAACACAATCCATGACTTCTCCAACACTTAACCAAGAAGCTTAATGCCTAAAGGCAGGAGGCAGGAAGATGCACTATCCTACATGTTAAAAACGCTGATTCAACAGGTACTGTGAAGCAAACTTTACCTTGATCGACAGAGTTGGAACAGAGAATGTGTTCACACGTGTTTACTGCTCCACACATAAAGTGAATTGTTTAAAAACTGCTCATGAGATTATTTCTAAGTATCCTCTCTTTAGTCTCAGTTACAAAACATTTGCACAATACTGGTCATTGACAGTGCTCTCACTACAACCCACTTCATCCAAAATAACCACAAATTAACAACCCAACTAAAGACAAAAACAAAAACAATACAAATATTGGCAATAGTATCAGAAAATAAATTGCCTGGACCTAT
Organism: Parambassis ranga; assembly: GCF_900634625.1. Lineage (NCBI taxonomy): Eukaryota > Metazoa > Chordata > Actinopteri > Ambassidae > Parambassis > Parambassis ranga. Next base: position 18,838,780 of record NC_041022.1, on the reverse strand, counting down.
TTTTAACACACTCAAACATAGCTGCTTTACTACAGCATTGTATTGTCACGTTTTGGTAAGTATTTTAGGATGCCTAAAAACGGGTCAGAACACACACATACACAAATGCAAACAGACACACAAATAGTAACATTCAGAATTTGGTCTTGGGGGCACACAATTCTGCGTGTGTATTCAAATGATGTGTCATTCTGAGTCATCCTCAGTTTCAAACAGGAACAGAGAAACAAAGGGGACAGCAGGGGACAACAGAGAGGGAGCGAGAGCCTGAGCTACAGAGAATGTGCGTTCACAACACAACAAAGCAGCTGACGTTCATTGAACCAAATTCACAGACTGTGAAACGCCTTCGATCATGTATTGTCTTCACTGTGCTTATTGATGTGATTTTGACAGCAGGAATGACTTGCTGGGTTCCGTCCTGTCCAGCCTTTCTGTAAAGCACTGCTCAGTGTATTGGTTGATATTAATATGATGTGTTGAAAGTACAGTTTGAGGTGATGCGAAAATATTAGTGTGCCTCAGTGTGTCTCAGTCTTGAGGATGATTTGTATTCATAAATTCATTATTGTGTATTCAGCTGCCTGAAGGACCTACAAACAAGCAGGTCACTCTGTCCTCTGTGTGTGTTTCCCATTGCATGTGTGTGTATGTTGATACACAACACGGTGTATATGTGTTTGTCTACATCAGGGAATAAGTACAGTATTTGTGTGTGGTGTGTGCTTTCCACCACAACAATCCCGCACTGTACCTGTCCTTTTGTGTGTAAAGGGCTGCTGCTGCTTCTATGTGTGTCATGTCTTACTTTGTTACCTTCCCATTTGACCTGTGCAGGTGCCGACCCCTGTGTCCCCAGCTGCGGGTCACTTATTTGCTGCAACACCCCGAAACACTCCATGACTCACTCCCCCATCCCCACTCACACACAAACAGCCCCACTGGGCCTTCCTTTCTTCCCTCCATCTATATACAAGCAGACATCCCTCGCCCTCGGTGACAATCTATTCTCCTGCCTCGCTTCGTTCTCCCCAACCACCCACATCGACATCCACTGTCACATTTCCCCCTAGCAAAAGAATACTTTTTTAGAAACACGTTCGGGTCTTTTCTTTCTCTCTCCTGGCTGTTTTAAACCCACAGTTCAACCTCAAAACCCTTACCATTCCAATTTACCCTGTCAATCTGACTCTCCCTTCTCTCTGTTCCTTGTCTCTCTCCAAAGACACACACACACACACACACAGGCTCTAATACACATGCACACAAAGGTACACACTTATTTGAAATTCATAACAGTGGCTGTACAAATGTAACACTCCAATTTCCAACACAAGGATTCACTGACCAATCTATGAGCACATAGACAAACACGTATGCACACACAACTGAATCCAGTAAAATAATAAGCTGGCTGAAGGGTTGACCTCAGACCTTGGAGGAATTCCTGAAAGACCCAGATGCTAAAATTTCACATTCCATTTGCTTCCTCTTCTTTTACCCAGTTGAGCATATCTCTTTGTAATCTGAGCAGAATTGATGAGAGTCATCATGTATAAACAGCTGTGAGCAGGTTTATATGATACATTTTGCATCGTCTCTCTCTGTTTAAGCCTGCTCTTTGGCTCAAATGCTTCCTCCCTCCATAAATGTGGAGTCTGGGAAGGTTACATCTTCCTGCTGTCTGCCTGTCTGTACAAAACTCTAGCAACAGTTGACCTTTCCAATTTACTATGTCAATCATGCCCCAACACATACAGTCAGTATGCACAGCCCAGGCTCCCATACACATAGAGGTAAAAGTAGGTGTCAATCATGCTCGTATGGAATCCCAAATGTCACCAGGTTTTGACATTCTCTTTGCTGACTGTCTGACAAGAAATAGGGCCAGCTTACCCCTACTGCTCACCTCACTTTTACTTTTTCCTTAACACTGAATTAATTTGTGGTCCCTGCTCCTCCCACACCACCGCTTAGGACTTTAGGGTTTATTTGTGTCCAAACAGATGAAAGCACTTATGGTGCACTTGTGATAAAAAATAAAAAAAGGCAGCCAATCCCGTGTTAAACATTATTTTTTGTGCACCATGTGGAAGTGTGCCCCTATGACAGGAGGAACAAAGCCTCTGATACTACAGGAGAGGAATATGGAAGAATATTACAAAGCAAGTCAGGGATGAAAGACAGGTCTGAGACAGGGGAAAGTTGAAGTGAAAAGGCTCTGTTCAATAATGTGGTGCAGCTGTGTGTGTGTGTACGTGCTCCTCTGTCCTGTGCCCACCACCTCAGGGTGAGACAGCAGATGGAGAGGGACCACAAGAGACAAGAACGGGAGATGCATCATTACTAAATCAGGCTGTTTCCCCCCTTTTTTTCTCTCTTCATCCAGAATGCTGCAGGGTATTCCCTTATCTCACACGCCTTCACTGTCTTTATCAGTCTCTCTCCCTCTGAACTGCGTCAGAGACCCTCAGCACAAGTAAATAAGGTTCATATATATATATATATAAGGACACAGAATTTTAAGTGCCTCCTTCAAAAAAACAAGTGGTATTCCAGCTGAACATTCACTACTCGCTGCGTAGCTTCTCCTTTTGACATAGCCCATTCATTTACTACACACCAGTGAGTGAAGAGACGAGGCCTAGAGGAATATGACGGATCAATGGAGGGTAACATGTCCTGGCATTTCCTTGGGCACTGCTTTGAAGGCTAAGACACTCACTCACAAACTCACAGTTTTTTGGAGCAGAATAAAAATGCAAATACTGTACTAAGATTGTATTGATCTCCTTTAGGAAACCCCCTAAGGGAGCCAAGAGAGCTCTGTGCAATGCAACTTAAAGGAACAGTGCAAACTTAAAGCAAATATTGTGCTGTCTATTTGTAGATTATTCTGAAATGAGGTGCAGACTTGCTCCTACTGCCTCAGTCCTTAACAATCCCCCCCCCCCCAGGATTGATAAAGTATATCTATCTATCGATCTATCTATATAATAGAAAATCTATTAATACCCATGACAGACCTTGTAGGAACTATTTTCTACCAAATTACATGTAGCAGCCGCATCACTGCTCTGTAGTGTTCATCATGGCTCGTCATTAGCATGACTTGCTGTATACACATCAGTTTTCCAGTTAAGGACTGTTTAGAGGTTCAAGTCAATGGACCTACATTGTCCTGTGGGACATGTCCACTGATGGCTTATTCATTGTTTTTGAGAAATCTGTAAAATGCGATTACACATTGCTACGCTCCTCCAGGCATTAATTGCACAGACATGCCAAAAAACTGATATCATTACAGCCAGACCAAACTTCTGTTAGACCCACACAGATTATTACCCAGTCTACACGCACCTACAGTCTAAATATGAGAACAAACTTTGTTTGTGGAATTAGATTCTAGTACAGTGCGTCTCACAACCAATATCACTGCAAAGACAAAAATCTCAGACCCATGTTGCCATCAGATATGACAAATCACACAGGACAACAGTTACATACAGCACAGAATGACGAGGAGGTAATAAATTACTAAAGAGACAAGCTGTTCAAGGTCGGCATTCACTCTGCAGACAACCAGGAAGGAGCAGATACTGAGCGAGTACAGAACTTACATACTGTGTTTGTTACGTTTGGAAAATTAGGCCATTGACTTGAGTTTGATTTGCAAATTCTGTGCTGCAATCTAAATGCAAAAGGCAAAAAAAAGTGAAGGGAATCATTAAATTTAGATGAGACAAACAAACAACACTCTTATGTTCTGCCCATTAAATCTATCAAAAACAAGAAAACAGTAATAAATGTCCATTTCTTCTTTTTTTCTTCCAGCCCCAAGGTGACTCCAGGAAAGCATTTATTATTTTTTTCATTTCAAAAACCCCTGTGTAGTCATATTACAGCAGTAAAAAAATAAAATCCTTCAGATTTTCTTCAGACACTAATTTTCTAACACCAATTAAGTGCTCAAGTACAAGAAACAGAAGTGATTTGATAATTATCATTCAGTGTCTCACCTGAAAATGTTTTCCATTATTCTGCATCTCATTCATCTCAACCCCTTGTGAAAATGCAAACAAAGCCATAATAATCAGGCCTGTGTTTTGGCCTCTGTGCAATCACACTGCCTCAGTGTCTGCATGTAAGCATACAAGTTTGTGTGCCTGTGTCACCATGTCTCTGTATATATATATATATATATATATAGGTGGGCAAGAACAGTCAAGGTCCATATCTGATTAATGGTTTAATTGATTAAGAGGCTCGGGGATTGATTGGTCAGGCCTGGCTCTAACAGATTAATTAGAACAGTGATAGATCAGTGCGATCTGGCTGCAGCTGTTCCGCCTGGCTCCGGACAGCGCAGCCTGGTAATGGACATCATCTGTCTGTCTGTGGACTGCAATATGTCCACATGGACACTCTGCAGTCTGGGAGCATGTGTGTAGTACATGTGAAGTGTGCACACACATCTCCTCTTTTCTTCAATCACTCCAAACAACCAGACACGGGAGGAGGGAGTGGCAGGGAGGTAAGTAAGGATGAGGAGGAAGGAGGAGAAGGGCGGAAACTATTTTTGGATTAAAGGCCCTGTTGATCTATTCCTGTTTTCAGCATCCCCTCTCAATCTTCAACTTTTACACTCTGCCTCTCTTTCTTCCAATCCATCTTCATCGCCCTCAAAGCTTCCCCAGTTTTGCACTTGCTTGCTGCATGCCTGTTTTCTCAGGATTGTTTCCTGTCTTCGTATCGTCTCAGCTCTGCCTCATCTCCCTTCTCTTTCTTTATCTCCTCTTCTTTCATTAATTCTTTGTGAGCACTTTGCTCTGAAATCCAGTTGAAAACACTGCCCACTGATAGTGGAGGGGGCAAGAGGACACACATATGCATGCACACACACACACACACACACACACACTTATGTATGACTGTGTGAATTTGTAAATGGGTATGAAACAGGGCTGTACTTTAGCAAATGTGGGTAGTGCTGTAAAAAGCACCACCCACACAGTCGTTCTGACTATGGTGTCAGTTGAATACATAGAAACTAATGAACAAATGGGATGTGCTGGTGCACTAGTGTGAATTCAAGTGTTTGCACATGTGAATGTGTGTGACCATAAAATATTACTGGGTCTATAAATCTGACAAATCAGTCAGAGCCTTAAGACTTCTTGCTTATGTTTTCTTAATCATAAACAAGAAGCCATATGGCTTCATGCAAGATTTACAGAAATTACAGTATTCATAAATATTCATAAATATGTTTTCATTAGTGCATAATCACCTGTTTCCTATAGCTTCCAAATATGCTCTGTGGGCCTTTTGGTTCATAGATGAGACACAAAAAAAATCTTAAACTGCTTTTGGTGAAGTCTAAGGGTCTGCTTAGTGAGTGACAGTAATGGTGATATACACATATAATATCATGCAAATGTCCCAGTTGTTTTTTTGTCCTGGCTTTGTCAGAGTAAGCAGTGTGGATTTTACTGCCCAGCCAAATTGTTTTAAGGGCAGGACAATCTGCCTAAAAACGTTAGCTTAGCATAGTGAGTTTTAAAATGTATGTTGGCAGTTGATACCCCAGCAGAGAGAGGAGGTTGCAGTTAGTCTGCGAGGCCTAAAATATAAACGGTTTCATTAAGGTTTTAGTGTGGTTAAACCCAACTTAACTTATAGGCTTGACCTTGGACTTGACAGCATTTTTATTAGCTTCCAGTTATTTGTCAGTCAACACAAAATAATAAAGGCTAAAGACATTTTTTGTCACAAACTTATACTACAGATAGAGATAATATTTTTCTGGTAATTTGCTTTTGGCAAAAAATAAAACATGTCAGAAAATTGAATCCATTCTGCTCACACCTCTCAGACACACACTCAGACACACACACACACACAAGTCCAGCAGCCCCTAACACACCTCTTCCACTTTGGCCCTTCATGGCCATGACAGAACGCATTTCCCTTCCTCAGCACCTCATCATCTCTCCTCCTATTTACCCATCTTTTATCTTTCTTCCCCTCCTTCAATCTAATCTTTCCTCTGCCACCCTGCCCCATCATTCACCAGCTCCATTTACCCCCTCAATCTCTCTCCTCTCTTCCACGTGTATTGCTCCAAATTAACATCTGCTGACTGGCCTGCTACTCCAATAACCTGTTACATGCAGCAGGAAGCACCGACACACAGAGACAATCAGCATGTTTGCATTCACAATAATATTTCATTTATATTCGGAATCCTCTGAAAACTGTTTATGAAAACCCTGAATATCACAGTACGTGCTGATACAAGCTGCCATATGAACAGCACATCCCATTGGGTTGCTTAGTTTGGAGCCATAGAGCCTTGTGTGTATTCACAGAGTATAAAAATAAAGTCCCGCTACTCAAGACAGTGGGAGAACTGTAAAACTGTCTTCATCTACGTGGCATCCAACACCAGGCCTTAGCTGGATTAAAGCATCTATTCAGAATACAAATACTCATGCACACTCACTGACTGACACATGCACATGCAGTCTTTGTGTAGAGAGGAGGTGTGACTGACAGGATCATTAAAATCATAAGCACTACGCTACCCATCTGTGCACTTGACATCTCATTCAGCATCTGTTGTGTTTTGTGTGCGCTTGTGCATTTGTTAGGAGAACAGAGCTGATATTGCATGTGCATCAGTCAACGTCGGTGGGGCATCATCTGCACTTCCGCCTACTTTCTCCAAAATAACAACCCATTCTTCCATCTGAACCATCACTACTGCTTATTCCACTAAACACGGCTGCACTTCCTCTTCAATTCAACATAGGAAATTGCTCCATCTGCTTCATTCTATCCTGACTGGTGCACACTAAAACACACACTAACAGGGCTTGATCCAAAGTGCAGCACTGTCACAATAGCCTCCTTAAAACATAAATTATCTAATTATACTTCAGCCTTCACTCAAATGCACCCTAGAGCTGAATCAATGCTTTTAGAAGGCTCGTCATAAAATGTCAAGTATCAACATTTAATACTGAGATAGCAACCTTCAATATTAACTGGAATACACTCATTATAAGCTCGGTATGTTGTTTTGTATCTGAAAACGGCTAATGTTAGCAGATAGCAAAACCTTGTCAAAATCCCTTAGCTCTTGTTTTATAAAATTACATTAGTATGTTAATTACTACTTAAAAGGTCTTCTTATAGTGTCGCAAGAGCCATTTGACCCCCTCACTGCCTATTTACTTGATTATAGCTCATACATTGCAGTCAGCATGTTAGCAGAAACTTGCATCAGATTAAAACCTTAGGTGGGATTATTCATAGATTCTTAGAAATCCAGGGTCTGTGACATTTTGTCTGTTTACACAGACACTGGACACCTCTCACTACCTAGCAGCATTTGTGAATGGAGGCACTTTGAGTGGGTGTGCTTCTGCAAAGAGCTCTGTCAAAGCTGCATACACTGGCATCCTTTCTAATCAATGTCATCATGCTGTAAAACACGCTTGCAATTAAATCCACAACTAGGTGGAACAAGTAGAGCATCCACAAAGAGACGCACAGTTGCCTGTCATACTGACACAGTCCATGACTCAGTTTCCTGTCCATCCTTCTATCACGCCGTCTTCCCGTCTGTACACAGGGGTTTTAATTATAGAAGCAAAGAGGAGCCTCATTACATGGAGAGAGGAAGAGAGAAGGGACTGAGAGAGACAGAAATGAGAGAGACGAAGGGAACAGAGAGGGGGAGATGGGGATCAAGAGAGAGAAATTTGATCCCTCTGCAACTGAAATATTGAATATAATAATTCCAGACAACCAGTTGTAGCAGGAATTAATCAGAGCACTGATTCATTAGCTGAGCCTCTTTATCAAAACCACTGAGTATTAGTGCCTATTTGTATGATTATGCATGTGTGTGTTTCACATCTGCAGACTTCAAATTACCAGACCTCCAATACAAAGGATCTCATTGTCATCTTAATGAGTCCTCACACAGGGTTAGATCTTCAAATTACCCATGCAGGATCAAAGTAATAGATATAAGCATGTTAGAAAACAATTGATGCTGTACACTGGTAGCTCATGCTAATATGCATCAGTGATTCTATAGTGACCTTCAGGATCTGCTGTCTAAGCAGCCCTTGGACAGCTCATTGACTTTGATGAGGGACAAATGCACATCCACCTGTGGGCTGAGATGTCATGGACATACAAGAGAGATGCATATGGAGCCAGAGCGTGCAACTTTTTGCACATACATTAGAGTCAGACATCAGCACCTGTCATTAACACCAGCATCTCCATGGCAGGTGGCTGTATGTGTCACGCAAGACCTAAAGAAAGTACATCTTTGATCCTACAGCTCCTCAGAACTGCCACCCCCCCTACCCAAAGCTCCTTCAGTGGCCTGCTTCCAGCCCACTTTTTCCAGGGTGTATCAAGATTCCACTTTTAACATGCTCATTTGATACCACGGTGTCACTGAGAGTGCTGCTTCCATGGTTTCCACGGTGCATGCTCTGCTAGTTAGATGAGAGGGATCTAAGTCAAGGACCTTGCCTGGATCTGTATTGGACTTGTGTAGGTCACAGAGAAATCAGCTATTCTAGGTAGCTCAAGTAACACCCATGTTTGCTTTAATCCTCAGTACACACAGGGCAGTGACATTAGTGAAGCTACTGTAGTTCAAACAATGTGTCCTCCACAACAGCTGTTGTGACTGTTGTGCAAAATTTGTATTTTATTTGGCAACTAAGCTCAAACACACTGCAGAATCTGAAGACCCATGTGGTTTTTTTCCCTTTGTCTCCAAACACTGTTTTCAAAAGAGCCTATTTAAATTTTCTTTCTGCACAGAGCACGCTGCATCTGGTTGCCTTAAACCAAAGGCGAGCACAAATAACAGGACCAAAATAAGTTTCAGCGCCTGCTGAAAGCTGCTTGCTGTTCTCACGGAAACTCTTCTGCACTGGGGACACAACACCCGGTGTGATCAGAGGGAGTGCTGTGTATGGACTCAAATCACAACATGCATGGCGCTGCACCTCACTCCTGATCATTGGGTGTATACTTCACTTCACACCAAAATGAAAAGTGTCTATCTCTCACTAGTCATCTCAAAGATGAATGTTTTCTCTTTCATTTGTCAATCAATAACAGAATGCATTTGTAATTACGCATCACATAGAAGTGTTTGGCTTTGTGGACGTACTTCTGCAATTTCTGATTTAATTAATTAGTTATAAAAAGACAGAAACCCAAAGTCAAGTGGTTTTTGTTTGTTGTACACTCTGGGTTTTGAGACCACACAGACTTCACCACCTTTAGCACTGAATCAAAGTAAATTGAAATATCATTACTATAATTATTATATCTGTATCTTTTAACACCACAAAATCAAATTAAAATGTGCCCTTTTTATCTACCGCTGTTGCCAATTATAGTTTAGTACCCACTAAAAAGATTCAGGGTCCGTTTAGCTAACAGCAGAAAAGCCTGACAGACACAATCTTTGAGCCATTTTTATCTTGCTGTTAAATAAAGAAAATTGGCAGCTGCTCCCAAACATTCCATATTTTCTGCCAGTAATTAATTAAGAGCAGTCATGAGAGAGAGAGAGAGAGAGAAAGAGGAAACAAAAAAAAAAGATTTAGAGTCACTGTTCAGTGCGTACACCTGCGCTTGTATCAGAGAATGGTGGGTGGCTACAAAGCATCCAATTTGGCATGTGTTTTGTTTTCAGGGGTCACCAGCCAAAAAAAGTCTGAGAGAGAGTCACAACTTCTCATGTCTGTCTGTATTCATGTCTCTCTGGTTTCACTAAAATCTCCAGGGAAATATTTCCTAACTAATGCTGGGAGCTGCAGACTGTCTGCTAACACAGAGCACACAGAGGCAGATTGTGGCACGGGTCATTACGTTGCTATGTTGGCTAGATTGGTTTCTATGGCGTTCCTTTAAGCCCACCAAAGCATGATGCAGCAAAATGCAAAACACCTTAAGCACATGATTAGAACAGCTGCAGTGGAAACAAACCTGACAGCACACAGGGATACAGGGGGATTCTCTGATCCTACGTTTAAGCTTTTAAATGAGGGCTGGCAGGTGTCGGGGGTCTGCGACACTATGGCACGCTACAAACACGTGCATTCACACAAAGCACGTACATTCCACCTCACAAAAACACAATCGCACTCTCTCTATCTTTCTCGGGGGACACTAAAATACCTCCAATTAGACGCGCCACAGAGCAACTGGGATGGGACCTGGAGCAAAGACACACACGCTTGTGGCTGCATAAACACACATACAGTTAGACACGAGCACACAGAGAACCACAGCAGGCTCTCGTTTAAGAGTCAGCCGTGTGGAAAGGAAACATCTGGAAGGGAGGGAATACAATTAGAGAAAGAAACAAATGACACAAAGACACAGCCGTACACAAATGTTGTCACTGCACACACACACACACACACACACATATTACAGTGTTTATGACATACTTCAAACTCTGATTTATTAATAGCTTTCAAGAAAAGCTTGTCTGTTGTGTGCCATGTGCTCTTAGAAAAGTCCTCACAAATCTCTAAACTCTTTTTGGTTTCTACTTTCACACATGCTACCATAAATGTATACATGACAGCACGTGTCTCTGGGTTACCCTGAGGTCAGGAGAGTCTATCCTTCAGCCCCTGACAAATGCCCCTCTATCACTTCTCAGGGCCGCAGGGCGACAGGGCTTGATGGAGGAAGAGGAGAAGGAGGAGAGGGTGAACGGAAGAAATGGAGTGATGTAAAATGGCAGACACCAGGGGAGACTCCAACAGGAGACGTAATCAAACTCAGACGGACTTTCTCCCAATCACCAAGCAGAGGTAATCAAACTCTAGACTCCCGCACCCTCAGTGAAGACATGCACACACACAATGAGTGATTAAGGTTATGATAGAATATAAGGTTATTTTACTATGCATTTATGCATTTGGAGCAAATCCCTCCTTTTAGCTTTCATCTGTGTTACTTTTGCATTGTGTCACCTCTCTTTGTGCTTGCTCGTCTGTATTTGTGCTCTATTCAGCTGCATCAGTATACAGTACTTGAGAAAATGACTGTCTACCACCCCTGTTCTTTATTCAGCTCAATCGGTTTTGAAACGCAAATCATTACCGCACACAACTCTGAAGCTTCAAAGACGAACTGGAAATTTTCAAACAACTTTTCTTACAACTTTCTTCCATTCTGAAAACTTTGTTTTCAGGAGTTTGGATCAACTTCTGCCAGCACAGTAATTACAGAGGAACAGTATGCAGAGCACATCAAGATGAGTTCTGCTAGTGAAACATCTGTTCACTAGTTACCGGTAAAAGGCACTCCAAAATAATAATAATAATAATAATAATAAAAGAAAAATATACTTTCGTGAGAAGCTTGTCCAACAGTGCGTCACTAAGGGCACTTTAGGTTTGAAGGCTTCCAACTTACTAGACAAAGATAAGACCAATGTCTCCAATTGCGTCAATTGCATTTAAGTGTTTTTAGGAGATCTTGGTCACTACTGCATTGATTTTTCAAAAGTTTATGTTTTGCAGCTGTGCTCCAACTTTACTGAATTGAGTGACTGGAGCAGTCTTTTAAAATGAAGCACTCTGTATGCATGTGATATTCTAGGCTATTTTTGCAGTTCAGCAATTATTAACAAGTGTGACATTACTGTCTTTAGAGAACAGATAAAAGCAGCCGATCCACCATTGAGCCCTAAGCTGAGATACCATTTAAAGTGCTACAGTAATTATATCAGCACGTACTGTATTGTACTGCTGCACTCTCCTCCTTCCCCCCTCTCCTCCTTTGTTATCTTTTCTCCTGTACACTCTGCATGCCCTCTTCCTCCACACTCTTGTTTTTTATAGGCAGCCTCACTTCAAAATTCATCCTCACTCCAAACTCGTCACACACAAATGCTAGATCAGGTATCCCTCGGTGTCATATTGTAACACAGCACGAAGCGCTTCAGCATCACTTTTCAGAGTGAAGGGCTAAACTTGAGGCTTAGTTTCACTCAACTTTCAGATTTTTGGCCCAATAATTGCAAAAAAATGCCATTTATAGTGAAGCTATAGCATCTGCTGATGTGGATGAATATGGATGTGATCCCATACCTTTAGGACATGGGTTCAAGACGTCTGTATCTCAGGACATCTGAAGCCTCGGTCCATTTGATCTTATTCTGTAGAGAGCATGTGTGTGATGATGACCAGGCTTTTTGGGTGTTTCTGGGAATGTATTTTTGCATGTGTACGTTTGCATATCACTGAGTTGTGTGTGTGTGTGAGTCTACCTACAGTGAGTGCTCTCTTTGGGGATATTTTGTTGCTCCAATGGTCTGATGTACAAATCTACAAAGACCTCCGCTGCTGTGAAATGAGCAGGAAAACACAGACACTCACACACTCTTCTGGGCAACAGGGAGTCTTACTGCTGATTTGATTGACAGGCTGAAGTGTGTGGAAGTGTTTGTGTGTGTATCAATGTATATGTGTGTGGTGGGGGGTAGAGATTATTGCAGGTATGCATGGAGCTCAATTAATTGGAGTAGGGATCCTCATTTCCTGTCACTATCTGAAATACCCCAAGGCCATTAGAGCCGTCTTTCTCTCTAATGCAAACACAGAATCAAATAACTGTATGCTGTAATGAACCAGCAGCAATGTCGGTTTGACCCTCTCTCTCTCTCTCTCTCTCTCTGGAGTGGCTGTAGAAACGTGATTTGCTGTGTTGACTGTATATTTGGGCGCCTAGTACCACATGTGCTCCTTCATGAAATTCAACCTCTGTCAATCTGTCACATTCAGTTTGCAGCGATAACTGACTGAAAATGTCGTCTGTAACGCCATATGTTGTCGGTGGTGATAAAAAGCAGCAGGAGCTGTTTATTTTAGAGGCAGCCTGTACTTCCAGTGATTACAGTGTGTGACCTCTCACCAAGCTGTTGAGCTGCTATCAATTGTGGCTGTTCCAGCTCGAACACGGATGACAGTTAGTGCTTTTTATTTTCAGCAGTCTCAGCCACACTTACAGGATAGTGGTCAGGGACATGCAGATAATGGATCTGTCAAGTAGGCAGGTCATACAGCTGGCTTTCTACCACTTTTCTCAGCTCACACGGTGTTCATGGATTGGCCAAAAGACATTGACTATCAATAGTGACACGGCATGAATGTGACAGTCTGTGCTAATGCCTGTGCTTGTGAGTCCAGGAAACGTACAGAGAGCTTTCATCAGCCACAGTCCCAACACTAACAAGTTGTTGGTCATATCCTCAGACTACACCCGTGACTCACGTCATTAAATCTTTCTGTCTCTGTCGCTTCGGTTCTTGTCTGTTGAGCACAATGCCTGAATCAAAGTAAGAAAAGGGGAGAATTGAAAATAGGTATCTCATTTATTCTGGTGAATATATGAAAAGAAAGACAACATTTTTAGAAATTTGACTGACAGTTATGAACGTCTGCCTTGAGATCCAGTACCGGCTGCTTAATAGAATGGAAAAGAGAAAAGAGAGGAGACAGGAAATGGAGGGATGCGATAAGACAGGAAATGTATAAAAAAGAAAACAAAAAAAGAAAGAGGTGGCACCAGGGAACAAAAACAAAGTTTGCATGAGGACATTCATGTCCATTCCGTCAGCGAAACTGGTGATCGTCACATCACATCAGTTCAGTTCTGTTTAAAGCCTTTGGCAAGAATGGATGCTTTCTGTGCACAAATGTCCATAGTGAATTCTGGTCACAGGTCCAGTCTGTGTGTACGCTATGCAAACCCATTCTACCTCTGTTTCTAAAGCCATACCAATCGGCTGGTGATGGTTCACAGAGACTGATTAATACAAACATTAAAGATCTGTTGCTTTCATTTTTGCTTTCATCTTTAATGTCTTTTTTTTTCTGTTTTGTGCCCTTTCTGCATCCTTTTTAGTCTTTGGTTCGCCTTTTTTGTTTTCATTTAATTCCTCTATTTCTGTTCACTTTCAATAACAAATGACCGAATCAAATGTGCTTTTATATAGCAGAGGATATTTACCCGGGAAATGTTTATTGTTGGAAACACACACACACTTATAAACAGGAACAAACACACACATGCACACACAAAAGTTTACGGCCAAAGACTGATCAGTGAAGCCTAACTATACCCTCACCATCCCTAAAAGCGCCCAAAGGAACACTTCACACTGACAGCTGTAACAAGGTACTCTGCCTATATTTATGTGATTGTGTTTGTGTGTGTGCGTTTGTGACAAAGGATGCCAAAGGATACAACCCTGTAAAGGGAATCTAATTAAAACTCTATACAGCCACAAGGCACAGTGCACCCCCCACCCCCACCCCCTCCCCCCTCTTATTCTCATTTAACCATGGTGAAAACTTGAGCTGAAGGACTGTGAGACAGTAGAGTCAATCTCTGGCCTCCAAGGAGAGGAGATATAGAGTGAGGCATGAGGCGATAATGATTCAGTGATAAAAGCCATGGCAGAGGAGGCAGGAACACAGAGAGGGGTGAAAATTCATCAAACTTTGCGGATTCTGTGAGCAAAACTTATTTCCTCCAAAATGAACAAAAAGGGCCGCATGTCACTCACAACAGCGAGCAGCACATTGGCCCAGACATGAGCTACAGTGACTGACTAATTGCATTTCAAAAGCTGAAAACTAAAGCTCAGAACAAACCTGCTGACTAACTGCATAGTCTGTTTCCATCAATGGTCCAAGCTCTGACAGTCAGGAAGGAGCATGGTGTGTTAGTGGGACTCAGTAAACCAAGGGGAAACTGACTGTAACAGAACCTTAAGGTCTAGATCAGACTTGTTACACAGAACGGCTTCAAATCTACACATTTACAATCATCTATATAGTTATAGCATGTGTCTTACCTCACATGTAATATTTCTTTTCCCATTTTAACTGCAAAACCAAAGGTCACAATAGGATCCTGCCCTCTGCAATCCTGTTCACATTCTCCACTCCACTCTCACTCCATTCACGTGTGAGGTACAGTACAGGAGCAACTACTTGTATCACTCTCAGTATCACTCAGCGGTTGTGACTGATAAAGGTGTTTGTTTATAGTTCAACCTCAGAGTGAGGATTTTTCTAACACAACAATCTAGCTGCATTATTCTAAACCAGTGATTAAAGCATCTAAAGGGACCTCCGGTCGCAAATAATAATATTTGCACAAGTACGTTGTTTCTGTGTCACATGTTAACAGTTTACATCGTCTGCTGCGTCTCATTATCAGCCTGTGTCTACATTACAAGTTATCAACAATAATTATACTGCCACTCAGAACAGAGCTTTACTGTGACTCCACAGAACCCAGTCTAGTTCCTCAGTAGCAAAAAAAGGATGAAGTAAAATCAAATGATTTCTCAGGAGTAGAGATCAGTTTGTGGAATGAAAACAAGCTGCATGGTAGCTGAACTGTTTTTCCACACATTGTTCAGCAGCGTCATTGGCTTGTATTTTATTTCTTTACCTGAGATGCTCAGGTATACAGCAGGACCCGTCACATTGTCTCCAGTCATCTCATTCACTGCTTCCACATGGTAACGTCCTGCATCTGTTGCGGTTGTTGCCAAGACAACTAGCTGATTGTCCAAAGTGATTGCTCTGTAGGGCACAAGCAAGACAAACAGACAACAAGGGTTTAGAAGAACACAATAATAGCATCCCACAGCAAAACATGTCTCAGTGGAGCTCAGACGAGAGCATTGCTCATGCTAAGACGCTGTCAAGAGAAGAGTATTTGGCGCATGGATCATTTAGAATTCATAAGAGGGGGACGGAAACATTGAATACAAGCATCAGAAAGGAAACGGGATTCAGAGAGCTTAAATAAATCTCTCCTCCTGTCTCAGATTGATATGTGGCTCATTTTGTGTATCTTTCATTCTTCTGGCCATTCTCCTTGTTTGTGCATTGTCTTCTGTGCTTCCTTCTTTACACTGATCCATCCTCGTTTCCCTGCGTACCAGCACCAATCAATATGGCACAAACATGCAGTACACAGGCATGCTGTATCACAAACACATGAGGTCTAAAACTGCTCTCACTTGAGCACACACAGAAACACTCATTTACAAACAGATTCTGAGCTGCTGCTGTTGTTTTTTCTGGGAAGCATTATAGGAAACGTTGACTTTGGAGAGATAGGAACAGGTGGGTTGTAGTTTTTTATGCGTTTGAACTTCTCTGTCAGACACATGCCGTCAGGCAGGAAGCACAGGATGATGTTTTTAGTGATGCTACGTGTGTATTCAGAATATCAGTGAATGGAAATCCCTTAAAAATTCTAAACGAAAAGAAGTGGCACTGAAATAATATCAATATGACAGAGAGAGAGAGAATGAAGCATATTACCGATGAGTGTTTTCTTATTCTTATACACCCAGTCTATTTCTATGGCTGCTACGACAACACATGTGCTGTGTTAGAACTAAAAACATTTTAGGACACATAAAAAGGACATAAAAGATTGAATATATGATTAATATATGATTCTGAATATGGATATTTTAAAAACTGTTTTGTGTGGGAGAGGAGTGCTTACAAAAGGAAACAACATCTGCATGTGTGCGTTTGTCTGTGAGGACTGTTTAGCAGTGTTAATGGTAGCAATGAATATGCCCTAAAAACCCATCAGCACAGAAGGATCCATGTCTACTTCTAACAGGCTGAACTGGTACCATAACACAATGCAGTATGAAGACTGATGTAAACAATGCTGACTAATAAACTCAAGAAAATCAAGAAAACATTTAATTATGTTATTGTATTGTAATTGTGTTATAAAATTTACAAGGCACCATTACACCTCATATGTTGAAAAAACACCCCAGAAATGGAACTACAGTAATTTACAAAATGTGAAGATATAAGACATTATGCAAGTGTGGATTTGTTTATTTTTGCTGCAGGGACTTTTTATTGAACATAGCATGCTATCCAGCTCTCTGTAATCGGCCCCCTCACATAATACAGAGTGCTGATCTGCTGGATAAGCTACATGATCTTGGATTGCATTACCTGATGGCTGTAGCTAGGTGAGAGAATATTGTGAGGGGTGTGCAAGGAATCAGAAGCCTGGCAAGAGGCTGGTGATCCGTGTTAAGCTAAAAACAAACCCTTGCCAGCCTGTTCTTCCCTTCACTTTGTTCTCTAATGTCTGCTCCAACAATATGATGCTACACGGTGGGAGTTTAGAGATGGCTTTTCCCAGAGACATGGCTCAGAGACCGTTTTTGGAAGCAAAAAATTCAGATAGCTCATATTTCTGTCAAAGAGAAGCTGCTCTTTGTGGTGGGGTTCCTGGTGGTGACTGGTGTGTTTACAGTGTAGTAGTAGTTCATTGACTTCTCATTGCTGGTGGAGTAGTAGATAAACTTTGCAGGGCTGGTTTTTGATGTATGATATTACATTGCTAGTTTATTACACAGTAGTTCTTTACACTGCTCCTTCATTGATTTATTTTGCTTTAAGTCAGCACAGCAGCATCAAGTAACTGCAGTATTTCAGCGTGATGTAACAGATAACAGACTCTTAAATGACTCCTTTGAGCAAAAAAATGCTACATTTTTATTACTAAAGCTTTACACAGATTGCTCATTTAAACATTCATGAACAGTGGAAAAGATAACCTTTTAAAGTATATTCAGTCACTCAATAGGTTTTGATAGTTTAATGTTTTTAGGATTAAGGTTTTTTTTATTATGCAA
This sequence comes from Parambassis ranga, assembly GCF_900634625.1. Taxonomy (NCBI): domain Eukaryota; kingdom Metazoa; phylum Chordata; class Actinopteri; family Ambassidae; genus Parambassis; species Parambassis ranga. Next base: position 18,821,007 of record NC_041022.1, on the reverse strand, counting down.
CCGAGATAGAAAGTAGAAGAGACGAGACGAAAAAAGAAGAGAAGAGCTACAATATGAGGCTGTTTGACGACATTCCCACAAACACACTCACATTCAGACTGAATTCCTCAGGTCTAATTTTATTCCATGTGATTTCCCAGGAGTACATCCACAAGAGCCAGAGCCTCAACCCCAACACTGACCCCAACACACTTTGTGTGTGTGTGTGTGTACACATTGTATTGCATGTGCATCTGTGTGTACTTTCAGCCACATCTCACTGCCTGAAATAGAGGCCGGCACCGAACCCTTCTCTCTTGTTTTCCCGGTAGGGACAGATTCTGCATCCTCGCCACAGCCTGTTATACAATTTATAGCTGTTAGGTTCATTTACGGGACTGACCCGCCCATTTTATCACATCAGTTTTTGTCCAGCACACGCTGATTAATAGACAGTGAAGGCATGCTTTCACTTGCCACATGTCTGAGAGAGGAGAGGGCCTGGGAGGTTTGACTGAATCTAAATTCACCAAGTTAACATTCAAAGTCAAAGGAGCTCAGTGGGCGGGTGTGTCAGAATGCAGTAAGACCAATTAAGATAGCATATTAACATCTGAGCGTTTGTTGAGCAGTCTTTGCTCATTTACATATCCCATTTATATGTACTATTTACATGTGAAATTACTTGTGATGACACAGCCTGATGGCTACAGCGATTTGCTTCATGCTTTCATTTGTTCCAAATTGGGAGGTCTCAGGCTTCATTTCCCATTAAATCTTCACATGGAACTTTTATATCAAAAAGCAACACACAGGGAAAAAAATGAAATGTGCCAATACGAAGTCAGGCAACTGAGATTAGAGGACCACAATTCATTTGGAATTCCCTTCAAAAAATAATAAAATGCCCTTATTCATTCTGAGTAGCTGGAGGGTGGTTATACAATCTCTAAGAGTTAGAATATAGTCAGACCCACATGCAGGCATATAAATATACACACACACACAAGGACGACTTACATGTGTGTTTTGATTCTGGTTGAACATACAATGTTGTCGACATTTAATACAACATAAATTCAGCATGTGACTTCTAGCACGCTCCTCTAGGTCTACATTTAATTAAACTGGACAAAATTGTTCTGGCTTTTAATTAAACACAAACTCAATTGTAAAACTGTGCATGACTCTGCATGCTTATGTATGTGTGTGTGTGTGTGTGTGTGTGTGTGTGTGTGACAGTTTCTCCCAAGGCAGAAGAAATTAAATACAGCAATCAACTGCATCCTATGCCCTTCTCCTTCTGCATTCCTCTCTGTCTACTCTCTGACTCATTCCCTCAAATCCCATTTTCCATTCTCACTCAGATTACAATCTGCACATTTGGTTTCTTCCAATTTTCTCTGCATTTCTGTTACTCTGACTGTCTCTCTATCACAATGTCCTCTCCTAGATCACTCCATGCAACTTTCCCAGTTTAGCGTCCCCTATACCGCCCATGACTTCTCTGAACCAAAGCACCAGGCCAGATTGGTCTTTCATTTAAGGGTCTGAGACTTTATAAACACTCATGAGTGTCAGTAATGCAGCACTGACTACTAAACACACACACACATCCAAGTGTGCCAACAGCTAATTAGCACACGTGTTGTTGGCAGGGGATGAGCCAACCAGTCCATGTGTAAATATGTGTGTCTTACATTAAGTGTGTTAAGCATGTGTGTGTGTGTGTCATGTCTGAGGACAGTCTCTCCCGCCAGCAGACCCTTTCTGTCCCCGTCTGTCCTCCTCCTCTATCTCTGATAGGCAGCGTGCCACTATCTCAGACCACAATGCCTGTGACACACAGAGGCTCGGGGTGGAGGAGTGTGGTGGCAGGGTGCAGAAGGAGGATACTCCACTGTAAACAGAGTCCAGACAGCAGGCTTTTTGGCAGCTTCATCTCCAAAGCGAGTGCCAGCCAAGCACACACACTTTACACTGCATGCATACACACACACCTACTCATACAGTCGCACACACAGTTGGGACCATTCACTGTGCATTGCAGCCGTTGTAACCGGATGTTTGCTCTGGTGTTTCATTCAGCAGAGGCATGACTACTTGGTCTGTGGGTCTGATTGATAGTTAACGTACACAGGTACGCATCCACTGAATGCCACATTATGTGAAAGACTGTGGCTCTGTGTGAATTCTGCTTTTTCAAGCTAGGTATTTTGTTACTACAAACTTTACACCGAGTCGAGGTATTCAAATTTTTTAAGCATTCCTGCTTTAAAAATTGCCTGTCAGCTTGAGTTGTGGTGTGGTGTCCTCGATCCCAAAGTAATTGCCAACTATAAAACTCAAAGTGCAGACAGTGCACTGTTTTGAATGCAAAGAGGACGAGGAGAGCTTAGGTACCATATTAATCAAACTACAATAACTTTTACCATATATTTGTTTTGCCTTTCCTTTATACTTATTTTGTCTGCATCATTTTATTACCAGTATCTCTGTGTCAGACCAGGAGTTGTTCTCTTCTCTCCTTGGGAGTGAAGTTAACTATGCCTTTCTCGGTTTTTGGCAGGTAAGCTGCTTTCTTTATGGTCGTGGACATTTGCGCACATCATCTTAAAGAATCAGATTTTTGCAAAGCAGAAGTAACACACAGGATACATCTCTTCCAAAAAATGTTCCTTATTTTCCAATTTATAAAGTCACTTTATTTTACTGCTGGGGAAACATTGTCACATTGTCTCTACCTAATTAGGCATTAGTTACAGTTGTACAACCTGTGCTAGTACATGATATTACATATTGTTACACAGGTTGTACCACCAACAGCGACACAGTAAAATAAAGTGTTACCAGTCATTTATTCTTACACACCAACAACGCAATGCATCTTAGAATTAGAAAACATAAAACGTCCTTGGACTGTAAGCGAGCTCGGATAATTTAGTTGGCACTTTAAACACAAATCTGGCACAAAGAGCAGCTTCAAATCTTTGATGATATAAAGTATGGAATAATGCTAAGTAACAGCAAAGAGTAAAAGGGAATTAGAAAAGAAAACAAGTGAAGAAAACTCAACTTTCCTCCAGCAGTTATACACAGTTTTGGTAAATGCGATAGATCTCTTTGTGTAATGGGATTAAACAGTCTAACTGAGTTAAGACAGCAAACTGGACCTCTGCCAGCAGCTCTTGACATTCTGCTGCCAGGAGCTTGACAGTGACTGCTTTAGTGATTTTCCATGCACAGTTTAAATGAACCTATTGTTAACACAGCCTGGATTTAGATATTTGTTTTACAGTATATTTGCTGAACATTCTTTAATCCCTTGCTCAAATAAAATGTGTCAAAGAAACACCCACAAGGTAAATTATTACATTTTTTTTCAAACTAATGAAATTTTTGTGAAAAACTCCAAAAAAACCAAAGTCCAAAAAATAAATCTTTCTTCCTTAAACCACAGTGAAGTGAAACAGCAACGCCTCTAATTAACAGCTCAGCTGTCAGATGTAGCTTGTGTTAACAATGTCCCACCAAAACTGAAAACAAGTGATTGAAACTTGCCGTTACTCTGACATTGACTGGCAGCGCTTTACTCAACTTAATAATCAACAACAACTGAGCCATTAATATGTTCTGACACACATTTCAAAATTCACCAGCTGCTACAGAAAAAAAACAAATCGATTTTCAATTAACTAAAGGAAGTCATGACGCCAACAACTGGACTGGCACACATGAGCAATGAGCACTTTGTGTGCTTCAGTAGATGTTCCCTTCCCAACCCAACATGTCTGCTACTCTTGTACTCCTACAGGAAAGCAAAAAAGACAGAACTTCTACAAAACAGCATCACATCTCTACAATACACTTGCAGTAGTTGAACCAAATGAGAAAAAATAATGGAGAGAGGCTGCTGATGCATTAAATATCTACATCAACTATTTAAAAGGCCTGGATTCAGTCGATCTCAATTTAATTTAATACTACTATTTTGGACTACATTAAAGTGATAGAACCTTTGTTAAAGGCACCCATCACGCAAATATTTGGACAGTTGGCACATATTTATAAAAAAGTTATTTCAGTTCAACATTGATGCACAAACTCAGAGTGCCTCCTCACTTCTTGGCTGTTTTACGGTTGTGAATATGGACAGTGTTGAGGTTGGCACAGCCAGCTGTTCTGCTTCAAACTGTGGAAAAAAAGTGCATCTTTATGAATCTAGCACTACACAAAGGTCACACCAAAATAGTTAATGACGCTGGTAATATTAGAAGTGAAATATGTGAAGGTAAATCAAACTGAGGAAATAATTCACACAACAAAGGCTGCATATCTAAGCAGTGAGCACACTTAGTATGTTGGGCTCAGAGTGCAGACAGGTTGCATCATGCACTCAAGGAGAAACTTCACTGATTTTCATCTCTCTGATCTTAAACGCACACTGTGCAAGATTTAAGAATAGAAACACACTCTGCAAGTAAGAATCCTCCCTGTCACAGTGAACACCTCACATGATCTCACATTACTCCATAAGCTAAATGATGGTGCAACAACCTGGTGCAATTTTAATACTATTGTGCTGTGAGAAAAACAAAGTCTGGAGGATGGAGAAGACAGATTCAACACAGGCTGTCAGTTCTTCGGTGAGAAGTAGAAGCGAGATTTTCACTGCCAACAGTATTGTGTTTGATAATGTATATAAAGTACCGAGGGCTACACATCCACAGCTGATCTGTGCCGATAATATAAAACATGCCTGATAGAAATCTGGGCATCCCTGATGAGACCGACCTTGTGCACATCTGATTCAGGTCAAAGGATGCTTCACTGATCTACCACATTATTTATTTTAAACAATTTCCCCCCGGGGATCAATAAAGTATTTCTGATTCTGATTCTGATTCTGATTTGCTTTGTAGTAATTCATCACACATTCCAATGTGAGAGAATTTGAGGTTAAGAGTGTCCCTAATATAGGTTAACCAAGACTGCACCACTGTGTTTAGGGTGAAGTCAATCGCTGCACATGTTCAAAGGCCTTTACAAGATCAGTGCATACTGACCTCTACTAAACTATTTTCAGAGGAAGCAGCCAACACAACCCTCCTCCTCACATGTCAGAAAATGCATTTTAATTTCAGGCCACACCTTATTAATAACTCAAAAACCAATCTACCGTATTCTCGGTTAATGTCTTAGTCCTGCTTGATGAATCTTGATGATTTTTCCACAGAGATACAGCCTGTATGTGTGACTGCACATGAGACCAATAAAGACAGGGGGACCGAGGAGGGGAAAAGAACGATGGTAGAGGTTACAACAGTAATGAACACTAATGTGTTTGTGAGAGATTTTAACAGCCCCTTCACTGACTCAGAAAACATTTCCCTACCTTTCGCCCTACACACTCTGCAGCTCTGTGGCTTGTAATTAACACAGTGCCTAAATCACAGGCTTTTATCCTCAATCACCTTTACAGTTCCTTCAAACGGACACAGAAAAGGAGACCTTTCTGTGGTCACTCGTAGGTTTGGTAAGGTGCCAATGCCAGTAAACTCTCTATAAAACACACACAGAAACAGAGGAAGCGCATGCCCAAACATACACATATCCTTCTGCACACACAGCCTAGGGCCTTCATGTAATTGGTGTGTGCATACGAGAGAGACAGAGTAGCAGTTAGAGAGGGCTGCCGGACGGACTGTGTTTGTTTAATGTCCCCTGGCATGGCCTGAGGGACAGGCTGAGAGAAGTGGAAAGGCAACGGTACAGGAAAACAGGGCCGGCGTGAGAGGAAGGCAGGGAGAAAGGAGAGGGATGACGCTGGACGCTGAGTAAACGGAGGACAGGGACTTCTTTCTCCACTCGCTGTTTGTTCAGCTTCAGGAAGTCCATGACGCATGTCCGTTCTGTCTGTGTGAATCCAATGCAGATGTGTCAAAAACTGCAGTTCCACCCGCAGCCTCTAGGGACTGGCTCAAAGAGCAAGAGTCAATCCACATAGCTCTCTATGTCAAAATGTCCAACTGTAAAGCACAAACAAACATGTAAACAAGTTCCCTTTGTGCGACCACATACGTGCTTCTATCAGGTGTTTAGGCAGACACCAACATGGTGACCTTTGGGGTCTCCCACAGTGCTTCAGAAACCTACGGGTGGCATCACAGGCGATTCATTCATAGTTATAAAGTCTATGGTCTCTCTGCCATTCATACACACTTGGAGGCACACAGCATGTCATAGCAGGTTGTACATTAAAGCTACAATACAAGACCTTTCTTTTATGGTTGCTACCCCGTTTGTGTGTGTGACTGAATGTGTGTGTGTGTGTGTGTGCAGTGTTGTAGTCCCATTAGGTAGATGGATCTCCAGACGAATGGCTATTATCCTAATTAGCACTAATTATGTCTGCTTCCAATTAACCACACAACTGGCGGTGACTTCTCTTGCTGTCTTTTTGTATCACTCTCTCTCTCTTCCTCTCAAACACACCTTGTCCCCACACACCGTCTCTCCCAGCTGCTTAGGCACAGAGATTGGAACAGAGAGCCGATAATCTTCACACTTAAAATAAGCAATCATTTTCTAATTCGAGTTCATGTGACTGTTTGAACTGTCGAGCCCCAACCCTGTGATTTATATTCAGCTTTTACAGCACAGAATTCACTTTGTGATTTTATCTGCAGGAGTATTTGCTATGCTCATAGTTTGAGGTAGTTTAAACACACAGGGAGGATGACTGCCTGAACAAGGTTGTGGACTTACCATCATAGATGATCATTTTCTTTTAATAAATCTTTAGTCGAGTTATAAGAGGCACATTGAAAAAAAAAAACAATTAACACAGATCATCTTGTGCAGTATTAAGACAGTGCAGTGCTGTATATTTAATATCAGCATGTGCTCACTTTATCCTATTAAACATTTATGCGAAATTTTGTCATAATTACCACAAATATATTACTGAATAGGTACATGTATCCTTAAGGTGGTTATGAAAATTGAAATATGATGTTAGCAACTTAAATTAACTAAATGGAATTCAGTCTGATTATAAAGTATTTGAAGTTTCATGATGCATATGTTTTACATACTTATTTCTATAGATGCTGAATCTATTTAATGTAAAGTAAAGCCCACAACAATAAACTGTGTGTGTGTGTGTGTGTGTGTGTGTGTGTGTGTGTGTGAAGCACAAAGTCACACTGGTCCTTTAAAAAAAAAACACAGCCACATACTGCTACTCAAATGCAGACAAATTGCTTCCTGTAGCCTTAAAGGTCAGTAGTAATAGTATTGAGTAAACAAGCCTAATGTTCCTGCCTGATTACCAACGCCGACACAAGCACACAGTTACAGCATCTCCTGTAAAACAAGGCTTTTTAACTGATGTACTTGTTACTATGGTGATAGAAAGTCAATACGTTGAGAATAAAAAGATGCTGCCTACAGGCCAAAACATTTTAATTTTCATTATTTTCTCTAACAAACATCACAACGTACACACTCATATGTCTTCTGCTGTGCACAAAGCCTGCAGCTACATTGTCAGTGAATGCATCACTCACGCTGACCTGTTCCTTCTATAAAAAGCCATACAGGGTGACAGAGATTGCTGAGTATGTTTACTTGCAAGTGGGCAAACATTTGCAAGCACAAAGTTAGGCACAGGCTTGAAACTAAAATCACTCTAAATAAAAGGCTTGAATTGCTTATTAAAAGTCTTTTAATGTGCAGAGAAATATATAGTCCACCGCATAAGAGAGATATGTGGCAAAACAGAACATTTTACAGGACTATGCATGCGTCTTCGAATCAATTTCTGCAAGAAAAAAGCTACCAAATTGCAGTGTGCCACCTGCTCAGCATAAACGCTAGCTCCATCTCTACCCACTCTGGTGAAAGCAGTTTGTTTGGAGCCAGAAAATTGCCCAAGAAGTGCAAAATTGCACAGCTGACATAAATGTAAATGCTGAGGCACAAAATTAGAGGCCTTCAAGTGAACAAAATGTTAGACTATTTGTATTACAGTTCATGTATTGATGTACATATTTTGAGTGCATGTGCCAGTGTGTGTGTGTATTCACTATGGATGCTGTAATTGGTGAACTAAGGTGGTGATGATGAACAGAAAACCTGTGGCACGACCCCACAGAGCGGAAGAGAGTTTTCCACAGCAAGAATGGATTGGCTAAGTGCTTGAACTAAAAACAGAGTACGTTGGGTCACCATTATAAACACCGTGGATGCATTTATTTCTTGACATAAGCCCCAAAGTCGTAAACACAAAACTCCCACATGAATACACGAGCGGAGAGGTTAGAGCACAGAAAGAGGGAGTGTAATTTTCAGAGCACAGCAAGTGCTAAAATTTAGCCTTTATTTTTTGTCAGAAGAATAGGAGTCTGTGGCCTTCTGTATATTGACTCTCTGATCTTGAGGATGTCATCTTTGGGCTTTGATATTAACCAGTCAATCAGTATTATGGTCTTTTAGTCTGCCTATCCTGAGATGTTTGGCATAGGAAATCTAAAGACACATCTACAGCACACATGTGGATGGGAGAGAGAGAGAGAGAGAGAGAGAGAGAGAGAGAGAGGTGAGAAAACTATACTTACAACCTATTCTACATTTGCTATCTGTTCACTTGTTTCAGTTCTTTTGTCTCTCCTCTGGTAATCACCTGCCAGACTCTACCAGAGTGTCAAAACCAAAGCTTCATCAGTCACTCCTCAGTGCACTGTGTAATCATTCACTCTCTCTCTCTCTCTCTCTCTCTCTCTCTCTCTCTCTCACTCTCCTCCCTCTGTTCTGTCGATAGGTTAAGAACTCTTCCCAATAACAGATGTGGGTGGGTGTGTATGTGTGTACACTGCGAATGAGTGCGTGTGCATACGTGTGTGTGTACAGTCTGGTCAGTGATGGATGTGTGTGTGGCAGGTAATTAAAAGTGTGATTAGTGGATAATTAAAAGAGGTCTCTGTCTTTAGAATATTTAACGACTTTAGACAGAGGACATGCACACACGCACCAACACACACACAAGCTGGCAGGTTGGAGTGTGTTGCTTCAGACTGTAATGGGGGAATAATGATTCCTGAGATGATATAGGATATAGGCAGGGATACACAAGTGGAGAGAAAAAGAAGATAAAGAGAGGTGGAGTAAGAAGGAAAGTGGGGGATCAGATATAGACAAAAGACACTGTAACTTTCAAAGGATCACATCCATAGAATTAATCATCATCAGCATGAGCCACAAAGGCCGGACACATGCACACACAAACACACACGGTTCCTGCTTGTCTCTCGCTTTCCTGTCTGTCTTTGAATGATCAGCTCAGACAGAAGCAGATGCTGTGTGGCAGACAGAAATAGACGAGCAGAGAATCACTAAACAGGGATCCCGCAGGCCTGAACACAAACGCCAACAATGGAATTGTATGTGTAAAGCAATTAGAGCTCAATTTACACCTGGTGCTAAAACAGCACCTATTCACAGGTATAAGAACGTGCTGTCTGCTCTGTGACTCGCTGCCATCTTTGCACAAACTATTTAAAGTATTAAAACAGAAAGTGAATTGTACTCTTTACCATCTTCACAGTAGTAGTGTAATGGGTTAAACTGTTAACCATTAACAGTCATTAACACTGCAACAGTGACTGGATGGAACATCATTACATCATTATCTGTGCTGATGTAATATTAAATGCCAAATAAGTGATGCTGAACTTATCTCATTTGAATGTTATCTTCACATTAACTGCCATTTGTTTTCACTCTGATATATATGGCTGGAACACTCCTCTGATGATCAGTCTTTGATTACTCTTCAATAAAAGGAAGCACAGCGCACAACAAATAAATAGCTTGCATGCTCATTTGGGATGGTGGCTAATTAACAAAAGCCAACAAAATCCCATCCTGGGCTGCTGCCATTCCTCTTGAAGTCAGTTGTTTTTTCTTTGTTTCTTCACAGTTATTCTCATTTTACTCACACTGGGTTTAGGCACCAAAAATACTTGGTCTGCATCAAAACACCCCTTCACAAAACAGATCACATACATTTTCAGCAGGAAGGTTCTCCTTATGAGCCGGGTCCTGCTCAAGGTTTCTTCCTGTTAAAGGGTTTTTTTTTCTCTTAAAGGGGTTCAGGCTCTAGGTCTCTGTACGATTCTGATTCTATATATATAAAATTGAATTGAATTTTCAGTGGTTACCATGGTGATGAGTCCTAACAATGGTACCGCAATTCACATTCAGAGCCGCTCCATGTAATCAGAGTTAAATACTGTTTATGTTTCATCGGAATATTTGGTGCACTTTCTGCCCTACCAGCCCTCTTAGGAACAGCTATGCCACGATCACAACTGATAATTGTGTTACAATGGGTTAAAACTTCTGAAATGCATGCTCATATTAGTTGAAAATGACATTCAATCTAATATTTGAGGCAATAGTTCAGTTTTACCCAAAATGTCAACCTGCTCAAGTCCCAGCAGTTCATCTTTTATCTCTGACTTCTATAGCAAAAGTGATTTCTATTAAAAAGTTGTTTTTTCAGTCTGCATAAAAATGATGGAACGACCTTTGGCTGACACAGCGTGTCTAAAAATCAAACATGGTGTGTAAGGAGTAATTTGATGTGGTATAGGACAGTATGTTTACTTTTCATTTGGGAGCAGGTCGTCTTTTCGCAGACGAGGTGACAGTAGTGACAGGCAGGTATAGTTTCTGCCAGAGAAGAAGTGTTTGCAGCTACTGTGAATGCTAATACTGTACCCCGATCATGCAGAGAGCCTCTGAGAAACTGAGCACACGGCAAACTTCACAATGAGTCATGATGGTGCTACACCACAAGTACTTCTTCACAAATCTAACTACACACTGTACAAACTGCACACATCTATCTAGATATGTGGCTGGGATCAAAATAGGAGTTTTGTAAATCCAGTCACATTGCTATGGTAATGTGTGCTGCATGTGTTTAGACCCCATATTAGCATATGTTTTGCTTCATCTAGACATGCAGATACAGATGGCATTTTAATACCAAGGCCAGGGGTCTTGGTGAAAGTAAACAGCACTCTAATAGGGCTTGTTACAGTGCATAAAGTATGACTGTAATCGTACACAAAGAAACCACTGTGATGATTTGTTTGATATGATTCTGAATATAAAATCATAGCAGTTAATAGTTTCATATTCTGCAATTGCGATGCAATCGTCTGTGTCACACTCCTGCAGTTTAGGAAGCTTTTTGTTCTCACCCTTCCTCCTTCTTGTCTCTCTCTCCTGCTGCTTGTCTCCCTCCCTTGAGTGCATAAGGCAGAGGAAGCCTCTGTCATTTGCTGGAGTCATTAAGTACAGGCAGAGTTAATGTCTTCTCTGTTTTTTTTTTAAAAAAAAAGGTTTCCCTTAGCCTTAGTTCTTAGGGTAAGAAAGGAAGACAGCATTTGTGCCACATATAAGGACAGATGAGAGGAGTCCACACTGAGGCTGTTATCTCAGAAAAAAAAACACCTCTGACTGCTGAAGGGAATCTAAGAACAACCAACCAAAATATCTATGCTTCTGCAAGATAGAAAATGTGCTTTATTAAAACTGATGTTGCATATGTGTGGTCCTTCTTATGGCCTAAAGCCTTCAAAAACACATCAACAGTTTTAAACAAAGCTACAACAAATTGCTTTTGGCAGAACAAGCAATGAATATTCATAGTCCAACAGCAGGCCTGAAACTGCTGTCTTCATAATGCAATTCTTTCTGACTGCACCTTGACAATGAATAATATTACCAGAATATGCAATGCAATTAAAGCAACCCCTTGTTCCCTGTCTCCCATTGCCACATGTGTTGCTCCCCTACCCCCATGCAGTACAGTGATAACATTAAAAATTAACCAAGTCATCTGATTTCTTTACTGCAAAATTCAAGTGTAATAGTGTGCTGGTAGAACAGGTCGCCTCTGGACATTTTTAGTCAGTCTTTTGCAAGCAGATAAAATGTATGAGTAGAGGCAGTGGACCTAAATTAGACATAAAGAGAAGCTGACATAAATTATAAAGTGACAGTGGACTAATTGCTATCAGGTCTGAGGTTAGGAAAATTCGTTCTCAAATTATTCGCAGTGTTGATTGCAAATGTTGATAATTAGTCACATTAGACATACATATGCTCAGATGTGTTTTAACTTAACACACAGCAAACAGATTTTCCAGCAGTGCTGGAGCAAAGGCACATTTAAGTGCTAAAAGAAACGCAGCTGCTTTCTTAAAAATGTTTCACCTATCACCATGAGAAAAACTTCATTAAGATGAAGAAAAACAATTAGTTGTGACAAATGTATTATTGGTCTTATTGAGGTTCACTGCCCCCTCATATTTTCACTTTCAATAGTCAGAATAAAAAAGTTTGGAGATGACACAGACGCAGAGCAATGACAGTCTGTTGACATGTTCATGGCATTTCTTTAACACAGTTAATTTAAATCCTAATGTGCTATAAGATAGAATAAAATCTATTTTAGGTGTATTTTTGAGTAGGAAAACATCAGAAGTGACACCTCACACTGAGTCCTGAGGATAAAAGAGAACAAAAATGCTCTTCTAGCCATAACAAATAACACACGCCACAAAAACAAGTATATTTTCCAGCATTGGTCTTGTGTGTGAATGTGCACCTGTCCCACATCCGTAAAGCTCAAAACAAACTGCTCTTTTACCTGCAATTATCTCTAAATCAATTCCAGACCTTACGTAACCCATTATTATGAGACCCGACCTGACCCCTAATTAAATACAGGCCCAGAGCTGCTCCTGAAGACAAAAGTTCAGGGCGTAGGACACTGCCTGCGCACACAATGGCAAGAGGTAATAAAGTAAAAAATAAAAATGGATGGAAACACAGAGCGCAGTGCAGATTGTGGAGGCAAGAACAGCCTTCATGTTTATGGATTATCTTCACTTGTGTTTCCTCTGCTTAGACCAACTGCCTCACAGAGGATAACACTTGCATCTCCCCAAGCCTTTTCAGAGTGTGTGCACACCTGGCACAGCTTGCACACCATCATTAATTACCTAAAACCTCCAGACAGTACACCAGAATTTAATGAAAACTGACCTTCTATCTGTCAAAAATATTCATTTACTGCAGAGCTGTACTGTCGCCTGCTTTTGAAACAAATCTTTGTGTCCACATGATTCCTTTGAGATTCTCCTCCATGTTGACATGACTGCGAGTACAACTTGGCCGGATTCAGACCTGGTGAGTGGGGAGTCCACTGAACTCTGTCATATTAATGGAATTAGGTTGAGACGACTCTAATATGGTACATTGTCATGCAGAAGTAGCCATTCTAGCAAATGCAACTCAATAACCATTAGCTTTAAATGGTCATTTCCTTTGTAGTGTCTCAGAAGTGTATTAGCTCCAGACTTAGCTGCATTAGGCCCATTAGCTTCATGAGTTAATATATTTTTAAACATAAACTCTCTTCACAGCCTAAAAAACAACAAACCAAATCAATGTCCACATCTCAGCTACAATCTTAAAAGTAAAGCTACTCTATTCCCTTTAAAGATCTAAGATGAGCTGAAGGTCAAGAGAAGAGCAATACCACGATTACTGTTTTCCCTTTGAACTGGGATCAACAACCACTAATACTACCTGACAAGGAAGAAAGGCCAAGTAAGGAAGAGAGAGAGAAAAGCAAGAGTAAGACAGAACAACAAACACACATCAATTGAAATGAAGAGTGGTAAAATATCGAAGTGGAAATGGAAGAGTTTACAGTAGAGAATTTTCATTCTGTTATTTGCCGCCACATTAGGGGACCAAAGGAGCAATTCAATTATGGAACAGGATGGAGAGAGAGAGGGGAGGGAACAGGAGGGAAAGGAGAGGAGAGGTGAAATGGAAAATATGAAGTTCAGACAGGCATAAAAAAAGAGGTCCCTGTTGCTTCATGTGCTCCCTTTTATTTTCTTCTCCAAAACTAATCAATCTAGAAATCTAGTGTGAAATGTGACATTTTACTGTCATTATATCAGAGTGGTGTATCTTTTTAACTAATGCCATTTACTGCCATTAGCAACAAGAAGGCAATTAACTTCTTGTTCAGGTGAGATTTTGACTCATGCACTCCTATTGTACTCTTTCATCAGTGACAAGCCTAATCTGAGCTGTCGATTAAAAAAAAACAGGCTTATTATAATTATAAATAAAAGGGGACAGCTGCATGGCTCCCCCCAGAAAAATACAAAAATAAGACTTTTCGATGGCTCTAATCATTTTCGGAGCCCTGTCCCGCTGATACATGGCATTAATACACAGGCAGAAATTACACAGCAAATGAAGACATACATGGGCATATTTTGTGCCAAGCAAGACCGACTGCTAAGTTCAGCCTGTTCATCAAGTAGATTGCCTTGTAGGAGAGAGAGCGGGTGCTTGGGTAGCTAATGAGGAAAGTATTACAATCATTTAACCACCACAATGACATGCATGTATGGTAGATGTTTGTCTGTGTGTTAAAGTTTGGTAAATATGCTTTAAATCTGGAATATGAGTAAGATTTATACTTGTGTCTGATGATTAAAAGCATGCACACAGTTATCACCTAGGTTCTCTGTAGGTTTTTTGTCCCAGTCATTCTGATTATGGTGTCCTAAGCTGCTAAAATATACAGTAGGTAACTGGAAAAGCTTGAGATTATTTCTACCTGAAAGTTTGAAGAGTTTTATTTAGGGGCATTTTGTGGGTGGTATGCACTTGAAATTGTCATTACTGTAGTTATGTAACAACTGAATACACTTAGGAGTTAATGGAGAAATGGATGGATGTCTGGTGTGCATTGTAAATTGCTGATGAGTGGTGTCTCAGCCCACCACTTCCGTTTATAGAAGGTTTTTTTTCTTTTGCAAACAGTTCAATGCAGGATTAGTCCACCTCTGTCTGAAGGACGTGAAGTGACTCTTATGAGAACATCTATGAGACATCTCTATGACACAGGAACAGCCTGTGTCATAGAGAAAGCCTTCTCGAAGAAATGCAAAAAATCCAATTGTACCTGAACATGAAGGTTATATGTGTGCATATTATATCTTAGAAAATAGCATAGCATATTTGATATATATATATATCAAATATAACAAAAACCAGGGTGAAGAGTCAAATCTGTACCAGCTATACAAATAGGTTTATGTAAGAAAACTAAGCCTTAACAAAGAAAAAAAAGAATTTAAGAATACAAGTACACAGAGAAAACTGGCACATGTGTCTTCTTAGTGGAGCCATATGTCTTAAAATGTCTGGGATGTTTTTGTAATCCCAAAAGTAACTAAATCATATCATTGGGAAGAAAGTCACATACAGTATCTAAGCCGCCAGTGGCTCCAGAGATTAAGCTCCAGACACAATGGATTGAGATGAGCTTAAACTCTTTACTATATTCATTTCCTGTAAGGTTTTTTTCTTCCATGTCTTCTCCTACCTCTCTCAGTCACTTTGATCCTCCCCTTTGGCTGCCGTGAGAAACTGAGTCATTATGAGCTGCAGGGGTGCAGTCGTGGATGGAAGACTTTTCAAATGGCCGGTTGTATTTTTTCAACATGTGGTGGGATCTAAGCCTACACTTCCTTTGAGTCTCTCTCCAAATGACGCTCTGGTTCTTTTTATCTTGCTGTCAGCTTAATACACACAGACGCATATGAGCACACAAACACACACAACATCTGCTCACAAAGTTCAGACACCGAGAAAGTTCCTTCTGTTCAGACCTCTGCTGTGTGTGTGTGTGTGTGTGTGATGGAAAGCAGAAAAATAATAAATCGTTCCCTCTGTTAAAGGGGTGTTTGACAAATTAAAATGAATGATTGCTCAGACATACACACCTCCACAGCATATGGCAGCTCGGCCAGGTCTGAGGAGGAATTATTTCCCGTAAGGCCTATTCCTGACTCTGATGGCTTTTGACATCCGTGCTCTCTGGATTTACTCAACGTCCCAGCAACAAGAAGCTGAAATATTCACTGTCTGTCCTGCCATGCTTCTGCATAGATCACTGCCTTTATTTGATCAATCTGGGTTTCATGTGTCCCTGATGGAAGAAGAAAGAAGAGTTCTAATTCTCTTCATCCTGACTGTCCTCTTGAAGCTGCTGGGCATCAGAATCATTTCACGTCCATCTGCCACAAGCCTCAGAGCTAATTAAAAACAGCAGCTCGCTCTTCTTGACCTGGCCTGCAGGTCACTGCTAAAATATATGACAGTATCTGCGGCACTGATGTGGCAACGCTGTCCCAAAGTTGTTTTGACTACTGCCGGACAGCGCAGATGAAAACAGACGAAATATGTCTGAAGTTCAGAGCCCTTGTGAAAATAGGAGGATGAAGAAAGGGGAAAGAGAGGGGTGGCAAATCAGAGTGATGGCAGAGCAGCATGGAGACAGCGAGGACAGGGAGTGAGGGCTCTATTAGATTAGAGCAGAGTGTGTGAGAAGTGACAGCTTGTAAGTTCTTTGCTGGCCAGTATTTTGAGGGCTGGGGAGTTTGGGAATGTTCACAGACTGACGGGATGTGTGAGTGTGTAAGGGTAGAGGGGAAGGGAGTGTGTGTGTGTGTGTGTCTGTTGGTTATGCAGAATTGAGGTTACGGGCAGGCATGTGGACATAAATTGAGAGCAGTGGGAGATGAAGAAAGACAGACAGTCAGATGGGGCTGGGGACTCTGGGAGTGATGCATATCGGATCAATAAACTTCATAAACGACATCATCAGTTCGGTCACCACGAAGACAGCCAACCGCCAGGCACCATCTGGCCCTGTCTCACCGGACGGCAGGATCAGCCAGCGTAACCTCACACACAAACACAAACGCATACAGACACCGTTACAAACGCAGAGCTGTGCAAATATTCACTGCACTCGCTCTGACACGCATGAGCGCACACAGAAACGCTCAAGCCAGGTAGACGCAACTGAGATTGGTCTGGAGAGACAGATTGTGGGTACGTGTGTGTGTGTGTGTGTGTGTGTGTGTGTGTGTGTGTGTGTGTGTTTGTGTGCATACACCACAGCAGTTTATTCAGGAACAGAAGTTTATGGGTCCTGTGTGATAAGATATCCTGTAGCATGATAATGACTGTAAAAGAGGCAGAGAGTGAGAGAGGGACAGCCAACTGTGGGAACAAAGCAATATTAAGAATAATTTAGAGGTGGAGAAGTAGGAGTGAGAGACAGAGCAGGGAGGTGAGAGGGGGAAAAGAGAGTGGAAGACATGTCTTGTAGAGACATGAGGGGAGCTGTGAAGAAAGGTGCAAATTAGTCTTTTCAGTGAGGGTTCAAAGGAAGTGTTATGCATGAATCTTTATCACAGTGTGTGTATGGGGGCTGCAAGCAAATTAGGATTTTCATTTCACAATGTGGAGATGAGGCTTTTTATCCAGATTACATTAATACCTGAAAATAATGTTGAGAGATTCGCTTCTTCTCGTTGTATTAAAAGCTGTGTGTATGTTTTTTTGAAACAACAGGAAAAAAAAGTGGAAAACATCAGATTATCTGGCTGAAATGATACTGAATACATTTATCTGACAATATCATTCACAATACATCTATATCACAAAACACTCTATATCAGCGTTGGTAGAGTTTGCAAGTGACAGAACCAGCTGTCATTTTTATCCTGTTGCCATGGATACAGGTGCAAAAGACTTGAATTTAAGACTCTCTTCTTCTTCTCACCAATCAGGTCTTCTTGGCCGAAACAAACTGTCAACATGACTCTACCCAAGTGTGCTCCCACCGTCATAATGGGAATACAGAAGCAGTCAGATTCTTTGTATTTTGGTCTTTGGCAACTTTTGACTAGTCTGTGCTGCTTAGCATCACATAAATAGGAAGATACTGATTTTAAATAAAATGGTTGATGGTTGTTATTGATGGCCTACTTTCTATATTAACCATTATTTTAGATGTATACTCAAATTATGAGGCAGCTGTAGTTTTCTTCTCTGGATAAGCAATGAAGCAAAGAATTAAGACTAAATTAACATATTATTTGTGAATTCATGATGCTCTCCTAAATGATGTAAAAACAGGTTATGTCTGTCATTGAGCACACACTTTAATCCAGTTGCAACTACGCAGGTTACTTACCTAAGGTTTCACCCTGATACTGTAGCTCTTATCAGTACAACTATCAGTACACGTACTCTAGGTTGCTGTGATGAAATGTTGATCTAGCACAAAAATTGATGGTCAGAGTTTTTCTCCCATCTTTAGTGATGTTTACTAGAGGTGTAAAGTACTGATGCACAAGTCCATCAATAGGTTGATAAGGTTACTATTCTAAAGCTCACTTTATCCAGAGTGCGAGGCTGCGGCTGCACAACAAAAATGACTTCATTACAGAGGTGAAATCTACCATTATAAATAAATAGCGGTTTTCTTTTTTGCACATAACATGTGAAATGCTTTATGATTCATCCTGTCAGTGGGTCCTGATGATGAGAGGAGGTACAATGAAATATTAAACCAGCAGGGAGAGAACTGATGCTCTCTGCTATGAGGTGGTGCAACATGTGCATGTATAGGTTAAAACGAATGAGATAATATCAGCATATTATTGGCAAATGCCCAGTGTCTCTATAAGAAATATACCAGAATAATGGGATGTCCTATTTATTTATGATAGAGTTATGCCAGACACAAATATATATCGAAATGAATTACTGAAGGTGAAACACTTTCCTCCTTCTATATTAAATTGCAAAATAAAATGCCTCCAACACTCAGTGTCAAGCCTTTGCTGTGTGAAGTAGCACCTTTTGCTAGTTATTCTCATTATGTCAGTAATATTGCATTTAAACACACCTTAATTTCTAATTACTAGAAGAAGTTGGACCGCCCTCCATGGACCGCCACCTTACTGTGGTGGAGGGGTTTGAGTGCCCAGATGATCCTAGGAGCTATGTTGTCGGGGGCTTAATGTCCCCAGCAGGGTCTCCCAAGGCAAACAGGTCCTGGGTGATGGGCCAGACTAAGAGCGGTCCAAAAACCCCCTTATGAAGCAAAGAAATTCAAGGACCGTGACGTCGCCCAGTATGGCGCAGCCGGGGCCCCACCCTGGAGCCAGGCCCGGGGTTGGGGCTCGAATGCGAGCGCCTGGTGGCTGGGCCTTTCCCCACATGGCCTGGGAGGAGTTCGGGGAGGCCATGGAGGAGGACTATCGGTCAGCCTCAAAGAGATTCTGGCAAACCGTCCGGCGCCTCAGGAGGGGGAAGCAGTACTCTGCCAACACTGTATTCAGTGGAGGTGGGGAGCTGTTGACCTCGACTGAGGGGGTGGTTGGACGGTGGAAAGAGTACTCTGAGGGTCTCCTCAATCCCACCAACACGCCTTCCATTATGGAAGCGGAGGCTGATGACTCAGTGGTGGACTCGTTCATCACCTGTGCTGAAGTTGCCGAGGTAGTCAAAAAGCTCCCCGGCGGCAAGGCACCGGGGGTGGATGAGATTTGCCCTGGGTACCTTAAGTCTCTGGATGTTGTGGGGCTGTCTTGGTTGACACGCCTCTGCAACATCGCGTGGCAATCGGGGGCAGTGCCGCTGGACTGGCAGACTGGGGTGGTGGTCCCTCTTTTTAAAAAGGGGGACCGGAGGGTGTGCTCCAACTACAGGGGGATCACACTCCTCAGCCTCCCTGGGAAAGTCTACGCCAGGGTACTGGAGAGGAGAATTAGGCCTATAGTCGAACCTCGGATTAAGGAGGAGCAATGTGGTTTTCCTCCTGGCCGCGGA
Organism: Parambassis ranga; assembly: GCF_900634625.1. Taxonomy (NCBI): domain Eukaryota; kingdom Metazoa; phylum Chordata; class Actinopteri; family Ambassidae; genus Parambassis; species Parambassis ranga. The sequence goes on along the minus strand of NC_041022.1, from coordinate 18,801,225 downwards.
ACGCTGGACCAGCTCTATACCCTCCGCAGGGTGCTGGAGGGTTCATGGGAGTTCGCCCAACCAGTCCACATGTGTTTTGTGGACTTGGAGAAGGCGTTCGACCGTGTCCCTCGCGGCATCTTGTGGGAGTTGCTCTGGGAGTATGGGGTCCGTGGCCCTCTGCTGAGGGCTGTTAGGTCCCTGTATGGCTGGAGCAGGAGTTTGGTTCGCATTGCCGGCAGTAAGTCAGACCTGTTCCCAGTGCATGTTGGACTCCGGCAGGGCTGCCCTTTGTCACCGGTTCTGTTCATAATTTTTATGGACAGAATTTCTAGGTGCAGCGAGGGACCGGAGGGGATCTGGTTCGGGAACCATAGGATTTCATCTCTGCTTTTTGCAGATGATGTTGTCCTGTTGGCTTCATCGAGCCGGGACCTCCAGTGTGCACTGGGACGGTTTGCAGCCGAGTGTGAAGCGGCTGGGATGAGAATCAGCACCTCCAAGTCTGAGGCCATGGTTCTCGACCGGAAAAAGGTCGAGTTTGTCCTCTCTGGGTGGGAGGAGAGCTCCTGCCCCAAGTGGAGGAGTTTGTGTATCTCGGGGTCTCATTCACGAGTGAGGGAAAAATGGAGCGGGAGATTGACAGATGGATCGGTGCAGCTTCCGCAGTAATGCGGTCGCTGTACCGGTCTGTTGTGGTGAAGAAGGCGGAAGGCGAAGCTCTCGATTTACCGGTCAATCTACGTTCCTACCCTCACCTATGGTCATGAGCTTTGGGTAGTGACCGAAAGAATGAGATCGCGAATACAGGCGGCCGAAATGAGTTTCCTTCGAAGGGTGGCTGGGCGCTCCCTTAGAGATAGGGTGAGAAGCTCAGTCACCCGAGAGGAGCTCGGAGTAGAGCCACTGCTCCTCCACATCGAGAGGAGACAGCTGAGGTGGGCATGTCCGGGCATGTCCCACTGGGAGGAGGCCCCGGGGAAGACCCAGGACGCGGTGGAGAGACTATGTCTCTCGGCTGGCCTGGGAACGCCTCAGGATTCCCCCAGAGGAGCTGGAGGAAGTGTCTGGTGAGAGGGAAGTCTGGGTGTCCCTGCTTAGACTGCTGCCCCCGCGACCCGGCCCCGGATAAGCGGTGGAAGATGGATGGATGGATAGAAGAAGTTGGATGTTCAGAACAAACTAACTGTGCTCATACTAAATAGCTAGGAAGCCCCCTGAATTTAATAGCTTGTCCTGATAATAGAATGCATGGACTACAGTGCATTTTTATGCAGGATGTTTTTTTTTCCTCAACTTAATCAAGATAAATGACAAAGAGTAACAAAGCCAGTGTTGCTACATTAGCAGCATATACCAGCTCCAACAATGGGCGCAGTGTCATCTGTGTTGTGATAAGAAGGGCAGACCTCTCAGCTCACTACTCAGCTGAGTACACCTGCCAAACTGTGACAGCCGATTGCTCAGCGTCAAATCATATTGTGTTTTAAATGCTGCTGCTGCAACTGTTACATCAGTGCTTACTCTGCAATCTGCACAGCTACCCCAGTTTCAACTTAGCTTCATGTTGTAGTTTTACTATTAACTGCCTTTGTTTTGGCCTATTTACAATGCAGGATGTGACAACTCATCTGTTTGGTTGAGAGTGGGCAGCTTCCACAACAGATTACTACAACCAAACCTTGTTATATAGCCAATACAAACCCTGAAAGAAGCAGTCTTGACAAGGCTATTTTGTAGTAGTTTGTTCTTTGTACTCAGAGGAAAAACATCCTCTGACAAAGATTAGGGTTCATTTATAGCCATTTGAACTAAATTTGAACCTATACTCCATATTTAAGTGATTATTGGCTGGCTTTTCACCTCACCTTGGAGCCACACACATCTTACAAATTATCCCTTTTCAAACTGAGTCAATGGCCTCCATGGCTCGACTTGGTCTCATTATTGGCCTTAGGATCACTTCAGGATGTGACAAAAGGACCTTCACTCTGTATTTGGAGAGAGGATGTGGGTGTCTAGTTTCCTCTTCACACACTGCTGTCAATGCTACTTATAAGTGGCCTTTAGGAGAGATGATCTGTGGTAACAATAGGCATGCTTCTTTTACAATAACTTCAGGTATTAATTATTATTTTTTGTACGACTGCCACGGTAAATAGTAGTAATGGTTTGTGACATTAAAGAGGAGTGAGGATAACAACAACACTTAAGTGTTTTGCTGTTTTTGAGAACAACGTTTGTCACATCTATCCACTATATATATGGTTATTAAATTATGAAAATAGGCTGTTGTCAGGAGATAATCAGTAACCACACTCCAGGCCTTCTGTTTTTCGAGGATAACAGCAGGCAGTACAGTTTAGTGGTGATGCTATGACAGTAAACACTTTAAATGCAGCCAGTGTCTCGAGAAGCCAAAATAATTGCTGTCCACTGTCATTAAGCCACACTCAGTGAAGCCCCATTGAGTTAACAGGAGAACATTATCCATGTTCATTCAAATAAAAAAAGCAAAGTTGAAATTGAAAAAAAAAACATTTTGTGAAACCTGGATTCACAGAAGTACTTTTGAGGCAGAAACTGTCATTGCAGGAGTGAAAAAGTTGCTTTCTGGTCATTTGCATGTACAGCAAGGCCACTGACAATTTCATTCAATAACACGCCGGGGAGCAGTTAGTGTTCTTAATAGGGAGTTAGTTATCTCAGAGTAGGAGCCTAATAAAATCACTGAAGGTCTCTATCACCTCCATACACAGCTCTAACACCTACTTTAATTCACATTCTACAATAATTTAAGATGCTGTGTGAATATACAGAACATTATTCTGAAAACCTGCGTATCTGCTCTGCATATTTACATTATTAACACAGTTTATGATAATTTTTAAAATAATGATACAGAACAAAATATGTGTAAGAGCGAAATACATCGTAAACTGCAGGGATTTAGGAAGGAGTCAGACTAAAGCGTGAAATAAAGGCTTATATTCAACATGCGCAGGCATTCTCATGTCTCCACTGTACAATTAATCTCAAAGAACATCTCTCATCCACCTCAAATAACTTAATAACCCTGTAGAATTAATTCACTATAATGTCCATTTTATCTTACATGATAAGGTCTTAAGCCTATTGTAATAAAAAGGGTCAGTTATCTAAACAGCTTATTATTATAACAATGAAGGCATAAGGATTAAAAAGAACTTCTGTGTTTCTGGAGCATACTAATTAATAACCCACTGAGGGATAAAGACTGTAAAATTAAAATGTTATCTAAAGCTGTATTCTTTTAGACACACTTTGTGAGTCTGTTTATGAGTGTGTGTGCGTGCTTGAGAAAGAGAGTAAAAAAAGAGACACCTACATCCGGTTGTTGGGGATGACCTTGTGTCCGTCTTTGTACCATGTGACCAGGGGTCGAGGAAAAGAGGCGAGAGGAGGCGGGCTGATGATGGCTGCTCGGCCCTGAGTCGCTGTTTTTCTCTGCTCCTCAGCAGAGAAGTTTCCTAAAACTGTAGGAAGAAAGAGGACCACGAGTATTAACACGCATGCATCATGGCTGGTGACTCCCCCTGCAGCCACCTGTGTAATTTGAGTCCTGTGCACATGTACTAAGTCTGACTTTTTGGACAGGAAATTTTGCATTTTGCAGAAACTCAAAGCTTACAGTGTAGATGTGCTGACAGCAGAGACTTATCTCTAATTTCATAGCCAACATGTGCATTAGTGGTCATGGTGATAACCTTGTTAGCTTAAGGACATATGTTCACCTGTTGGCTGGGCGTGTTTTCTGGACAGAACAAAAGCGTTTTTAAAAAAAGCATGTGTGGACAAGGCTTCAGTTGACCTGTGTGTCGTCCCTGTCTGAGTTTGTTTCCTGTCATCCTCATGCTGGCTTGTTTCCAGTATAGCAGTTTTGCTTTTTTCTTTTTACATCAGCTGGAGGAAAATCCTCCCATTCTTTAAACCTGCCTCCTGTGTACTGCTTTCTGGTCCTTTAACTGTCTCCTGGCCTTCTGCTCTCGGCATTGAAGATAATTTCATTCAATAAAGAGTTTGACTGAACAGGGGAAAAGGTCTCAGCATTAACAAGCTTGGAATCCATCACTTGCCGAGCTAATTAGCTTTGTCATTAACATCACAATGAACAATGAGTTTATTTAAAATCTGTCTTTGTATAGTCAGCTCCTGCCTCATTACCATCTGCACACCAGCCCTTGCTTTTGGAACCACTTATACTCAAATAAGGGGAATGCACTGTAGATACTGGTGGCACAAATGTACATGCAAAAAGGAGGGATACCAGTGAGACTAACAGCTTATTTTAGTCCAGTTAAAACAACATCTGATAGACCTTGTTATTGCATGCTTCCTCACAGACACTTTCAATTATTACAACACTTTAATAATCACATTGTTCTAAGTGTGTCTGTGTGTACTTACAGGCCACTTGCACCTCTGTTCTCCTGTGTATTACTGCTCCCATCCGGTTCCTCACCATACATTGATACGTGCCAGCATCGGTCCTCTTCAGGGCTGGCATAGACAACCTGCAGTTGAACGGACACATAGAGAGGACTGTAATTGGGGTGTGTGTTCTTTCACAGAGCTGTAAATAACAGAAACAGCAACAGGAGGTAAAGAAGGTGAAGCTCTGTTGGTCCATATGCATGTGCTACAGTATGACTCCTCTTCATGACCTTGAGCTGAGAAAATGGATATGGGTGGAAAAGTTTTGCAATAACAGAAGGGAAGGCGGAGAGGCACATGTGTACAATACACACACATGTGTGTGTGAGTGCTGTGTGTGACGATGTTTTTGCCTGTGTGTGATTTTTGAAGGGATTGTTAATGGGGTTTTAATGGACTGTGCTTCACTAATGGGAAGTTTGGCATAGGATCTAGGTTGGTGCAATTCCGGACAAACACACAAATGCATATACACACACATGCATACACACCCATATTACACACACACAAGCCCTGTAGATGCAGTAAAACTGGACATCGCTTTGGGGCTCATTATGAAGACCAGGACAGCCAAGTATTTAACTCCCAGGCTGTCAGTGTATGCTGCCAATATACACAACCCCCCACAAGCATGCACACACTAATACACACATGTACATCAAAGTCTGACACACACAACTCCATTTGAATCAGGAATGACACATTACACAGCAGCTCTGATCCTGAAACAGATTTTGATTTTGGACACCAAAAGCTGCCTCTCTCTCGGTCTGTTACATGCCTGCCGCACGTACACTTTCTCTTTGTATGTATCACTGAATGCAGCGTTGACAATACAGCAACTTCTCAGTTAACTTCTCTCTTCAAGGTTTTACAGAAGGACAGCTTCAGCACCGTTTGACCAAACCCTCCCTGTAGAATCGATTCCAGCAGGGGACAATATGATGTCAGATGACATTGAATACAAAAACAAAAAACAGAAATCTCTTTTCATTAAACCTGCCTGACAGAACCAAAGAAACAGGCATTCACTGTACAGTCTGTGACTGGGACAAGGTTGGCTCAAGAAAATGTGTTAATAATTCTGAGGATAATAAAACTTAGTGTCAGAGTCCCTAAAACAAAGTATTTCTCATTTTGTAGGTTTTGTAGTGATGTTCTAATGCCTTCTCAGTGTGTGTGAAAAGTGACAGGATACTGTAGTTGAACTGACAGTAAAAATAAAACTAACTGAAGTTTCCATTTATATAAATCAAGTTCACTTACAGCAGGCTCATCTGAATTCTCTTATTGTCCAATACATTAAACAGCATAGGAGGAAAAGAGATGAATAAGATGCAATACTCTGTGATTTATGTTCAGACTTGATGTGAGAATAGAATGAACTGCACTTACATGGTGTTTTTATGCAGAAGTCTTTACAATGTATTATTTCATTGCTTTTCTGGAAATTACCCCCCCCCCCCCTGCCCGGCTTAACAGAACAATTTGTGAGATTGATAGTGAAAAAGAAAGTTGAAAAACGTGAAAGGTATTTGTGATAAAGTTGTGTCTTGGATAAACCACACTGCATCAGGATGGCCATGTTGCTTCATGCTGCTGGACAGGACAAAAGTCCAAAGTGTAGGAGTAAATGAAGACCTGGAAAGAGGACAGGGGTCTATGCTATGCTAAAAAAACTGCTGGCATGTCCTCCCGTTTATTCTGCTCTCCATTGTCTGCTCCCTGAAGAACAATTTGCCTTTTTACCTATAAATCTTTGCCTCCACCCTAAAATGTATCTGTTCACACTGCACTGTGTTCCCAGAAGAGAAGTGAGTCCCCAAAGTGTGACCATGAAAACAGATTCATGTCCCTGTAATACCAGAACTCCAACACAGACTCACACACATCAAAGGCAGCAAAGAACCATTCAGGCCAGTGATGGATACTGTAATTCAGGTACAACATGGTGACTATTAGATGACCTATGTTTCTAAGAGCAAAGCACTTCCAGACGGTTGTATATATATTTATATATACACACACACACAGACACACACAGTGTGCCACCCTGCCAATTTAGCGTCGCTGTGGCTGCACCAAACTAAAGTAGCCAGAACGCTAAGAGCGGTCCAGAGCTACACAACGCCTCCTGGCACGAACAACGACTGCCTACAAAATACTGGCTCAACCTCTCTCTCCCTCAGTGGGCATACGTTCCCAAGATTCCCTCCATTTCTGAATGATGTGAAAAACAATTTTGTTTCACAGCTGTAGTTTTGCCGAGAGGGATTGCTTAGCTCTTACCAGCCAAACACACACAGGGACAGAGAGGGGGGGGGGAGAAGGAAAGTGAAATAGAAAGAGAAGAGGAGAGGAGAGGTACAGAGAGAAAAGCAAAGAACTCAGACATATTGATTGGTTCCTTCCTCTTTTTACCCCAGTCCATATACATATTTATGGTGCTAATGTAATTATTAATCTCACATGGTCTAAATGCTCTGACCTTCTTAACTCACACCACATCACTAACAGGCTCAGTTCTCTGTCCATGCTACAGGCAGAACTGAACATGTAGGCAAGCCATGGAAGGAAGGAAGGATGTGAGACATACAGGCAGAAAATCACTTAAACACAACAGAGGCATTCATGACAAAAAAAAGAGAAATCATGTTGCTGCTAACTGACCTGTACTGTGGTGTCCAGTCAGTGATGTTGCTGTTGTTGAGAGTCCAGCGGTACTGCAGAGGCCAGCTGCCTCCAGCCAAGCAGGTCAGCACCAGCCTGTTTCCCTCCAACACCACCTGCTGCCCCAGTCCGCTCCCTCGCAGGTAAGGGGCCACTTCTAACAGAGAAAGGAAAATATATTATTTTCTGAGTTGGAAAACAAAAACTAACAAAAATATTTTGTACTTTGCAAAAAATGTAATGTTTTATAAACTGTTTGAGACTGGAATGTCTTAAGGCCCCATTCAGCAAATGTCAAATCAGATATATAAACTATTTACATCAGCCACCAAAACAACATCAAAAAGAACAGTTGCTATGTGTACAAATGTATTTACTTATTGTATTTGTATTATGTATACAAAATAGAAAGAACATATATGTTTTTGCTGGAATATGTTCCAAGTTCTCATTCATATGAATTCATACTAACATGTGATGACAAACAGCTCCATTAATAATTATGCTTTTATAACATACCTGATAATAAACATGTGGTGATTCATGTATTGCATATAAATGTCAAAACTCTAACACCTTTGTTTTCTATGAAATCCCAACACAACAACATGTGTATGGTGGCATGCATCACTGCATCTGCACATCTTGTTTCCCAGCACTGATATGCACCATCAGTCCAGAAAAGTAAAAGAGTAGTTTACTCCCTGGAAAGACATGCTGTAACTTGACTACTTGTCCTGCCTGTGCAGAGCATCTGCTGAGTGTTACTTAAGGCATATCAAATGCCAGCGTGTATTGCGCTAAGAAGACAAAGGTCAAACTCTTGAGTTCAAAGACATTTTCAACCTCCTATGTTTGAAAATGAGGCTGGGCACCCTGTTTGTCAGATCCAATATAGAGTAGAAGTGGAGTTTGTCACTCCTCACACTCTGACTGGAGTCTGTCCAGCTGATGCACAGCCTTTTTACAGGAATGCACAGCATTTTTTGTGCACCTCTATTATTTTCTCCCATCAGAGCAGTGAGCATTCTGCTCCTAGTACATATATTGTACTGCTAAACAGCTAGTGATACAAAGCACAGAGACTGTACAATAATGTATTGTCAGGCCCGGTGTCCAGGCTGAATCTTATGATAAGCCTTTTGGAATGACTTGCCCTGCCCTGCAAGAACGGCTCAGCTGCAGCTGCTGTCTAAACAATGCCATCCAGTCTTTAACTCTTGGCTCAGGTGTTCAGACCTGGCTTACCATTACACAGCATAGAGGCATCAAGGCTAAAGAGCCTGCCCACAGCAGCTAGCTGGACATTTCAGCAGGAGCTGAGTTTGAACATGCATACACACATATACTGTCTAAACTGGGGCGAGCTCCTCTCTGCTTGCTACACTATATATAGACAGGTCCATAACTCTAAGATGGAGTTTTACATCCTCTCTTTCTCTCTGCTGTCAGCTGGATCTTCTCTACTCCCTACCGTTTCAACTCAGTTCTGTATTTCCTCCAGCCCTCTCACTTTGTCTCCATTGTTTCTCCTTCCAATTCCTTATTCCATGTGGATGTCTCAGGGCCACCTTTTTTTTCCTCCTTTCCCCTCTCTCTCTTCACCACTGTTTCACCCTCTCCCCCTTTCTTTCAGATTGATAGCTGCCTGCTCTGTGCACAAGAGGGAACTGTTCCATCTAAGAAAGATTTATATGTGTGTGTGTGTGTGTGTGTGTGTGTGTGTGTGTGTGAGCATAAGGATTTATTTGGAATATTCCGTTTCTACACAGCAATGGCTGGCAATGCAGACTCCAATGTCATACTGCTGACCAGCACTATAATTCACCGCTGCTGCCTACTGGTGTTTGCACGCGCATGAGAGGCAGTAAGAAAGAGAGAGATAGAGAGAGAGTGTGTGTACTTGTGTGTGTACAGTGCTTGTATGACTACCTTTGTGAGGACAACTTTGTGCTTTAATGTGAGGACATTTTGGCCTGTCCTTACATTCAATGGGGCTGCTTGAAGGTTAGGACTTGCTTTTTAGAGTTCATGTTAGAATTAAGTTTAGGTTGGGTATTTAGTGGTGACAGCAAAGGTGAAGGCAGGGGGGGGGTAAGGAATGCATTACCGTATGTCCTCAAATGTCCTGTGTGACAGAGATCAGCCTTAAAAGCCTGTACAGTTATATGGCTGATGCATGCACAGATATGGACATTTTGCACCTGCCTCCATCCATTCCACTTATCTCCCACTTTCTTCATGCATCATACCCTGCACTGCATGTTGCATCCAACCCCTATCACCACCTCCCTCCACTCATCATGGTTCTTTAATCCTTGCTACCTTATAGACAGTCCATTAGGAACAATAGACAGACAGGGAATAGCACATCTGAGAGGAGCAAGGTCAGATAACAGCTTGTTTCGCTCAGTGATGTCTCACCCTTCTCTACTGTCTGTCTCTCTGTCACTCAATGTCAACATGTCACTCTCTTGTCCACCCCTCCAGTCTTCCCTTTTTCTAACCTGTCTGTCTGTCGGTCTCACTCGCTGGTACCAGGCAGCCACCTGTCTGTCTATAAAGACCACCAAATTACTCCCTTTGTTCCTCTCTCCCTCTCCTGTTGCCCCTCAGTCCACCTCTGTCAAAGTGTGTGAAAACTCAAGGTCTCTTCTTTTTGTCTCTTCAGGAGGAATGTTGCCTAACAGAGAGTGGCCTTCAAATGTGACAGGAGAGTCAAAAAGCAGATGTACACACACTCAAATACACACATTTTCCCCCCTCCTGCAGTAGCACATGCGTGTCTCCACTCTCAAGCCTGTCTTATGAAGCTGCTTAGGCAGATTCTGGAGAGGAATTCAATTTGCCGGGGAGATGAGCGCTGTGATAGAGGAGAGAGGGAGGAGAGGAGGATGAAAGGACAGGAGGAGAAAGAGGGCAGGGTTGCTGCTCCTGGGCTGATAGTCCACAGCGATCATGCCTTCTCAGCTCTACTCTTTGTCCCTCTGCACATTTACAGTCAGTGAATGTCTAGTGGAAATTATGCCCTAAATGACTTGTCCTTTACAAATGGCCAAGGAAAAAAGTCATTATTCTTACATTGTGCAGCATTATCCAATAATAATCCTTAATTTTACTGCAGCTGGTGCTACAGCTGTAGTGGCTCAACAAAGAGTCAAGGTGCTTGCTTACAGGTAGCAGTGTGAGTAATAAGCAGGGTTTTTTCTGCACAGTGCATTGTCCCCCTTTTCCATTTTGTCCTTGTTTTGTCCCATTACAACCTGTATTTTTTGTTAAATGTGCACTAATTTATTCAATGTGTAGCTACAAATATTAGAAATATGCATAGATTTCAGTTAAATTCATTGTCCTTAATGTACAGCAGACCTGGGCAAAGTATAGCCTGCGGGCCGGACCAATCCCCTTTGTGACTTCAATGCAGCCCGCAGACCACCAAACGACCATCCACCCAAAAATTAACAAAGGCAGCAAAATCAACTGTTGAGCACGGCATTACTTATAACATCTTCCCAACCCTCAGTCTCTTTCCTGCTGCAGTACTGCAGTCATCCCATCTCTTTGGAGAGACACATCCGTGCTGTCTAAACTTTAAAAATGCTGCGCGACTATGCTGAAATGTACGGTAAAGCGTGCGGAAACTCCACGGTGCATTCAGATGTTACCGCGGTGCTGCAGTTGACATATTTCATTGTCATCTGCAAGCACAGTTTTTGCCCAACTTTCAGAACTTTGGGATTTGATACTTTTTAAAAATTACTTTTAACTCTAATGATTTTATTCAGTATAAATATCTTCACATCATCTGTGCTGCTCTGCACTGTGTGTGCGCAGGAGTGTGTTTCAACATAAAACCAATGCACACTCAAAGTAGACATGGACACATGCTGGGTAGGAAGAGGAGTAACCAGTAAATGACAGCAAATGACAATGATAAAAATGTAACAAGTATATTTATAAAGGTAGACACACTGCCAGTGGTCTCCAATTTATATTATTATTTATGAAAGAAAGTGGCCCTCGCAAAAAAAGATTATTGCCATGTACAGGGACTGATTATGCTTACTGTCTCAGCCATAAGACACCCTGCAGTGTTGAAGTTTGAACAGTGGTGAAAACAAAAAGCCCTTAGGTGGTCCGGTTTGCATTCAGATATGCAGAGGAAACCCTGTGGTGTAAATGCAATTCACAGCACTGACATAAGAAAAATGTGAGAGTATAGGGTTGAGCCGTGGTATTCATTCCTGCCTGCGTAATTATTGGATATGAGTGTGTGTTTGTACAGTGTGGGTGTGGATATGTGTCTGTCAGGTCAGAAATAGGGTCACCCACTCCAGAAAAATCCCTTTATCTTCATAGAGCTGAACCCCTACTGTGAGACAGGGCTGGCAGAACTGACTATAGACTATGCATACAGATTCACTGATAGCTTTTCTCACTCACTTTTTCACACGCACACACACACACCCACACTCCATCATGCCTTTTTGACGTATGAGGTTGAAGGGGAGAAAATAACTAAATCAGTCTCTGTTATTTTTCTAAGAATAAGTGGGTACTAGTTGCATGGCTAAGCATTTTTTTCATGGTAGCAGCAGTCTATTTGATTATGGGGTGCAAATGAGTTCTATTCCTTCTTAATCTAATAAGTCTGCCTGCGCTTGTTTCAACAGGCATTTAAAAGCACTTAATTGGACTGACAGTGTGTGAGGCGAGAGGAAGAATTATGAGTTGAGTTTTTGGCATGTTGCTACCAGTAAAAAAAGGGCTAATTAATTGAGCAATGTAAAGTGGAAGGGCTGAAAAATTAGATTTTATTTCCCACGTTGAAGAGTTAAGACAAGTCTGGTGAAAGCATGAGTACGTGTGTGAGAAATTTAAACTTAAATTAGGCTTGTGACTGAGACAAAAGCACATGTATCTCTGATGAGTATAGAGGAATCAACCCAGTGGATAGCAGCTACAGTGTGATTACACAGTCACATCATTGAGCAAACACACATTTACAAACATTATCCAGAATATAACCATTGCAAAATCTGGATGAAAGGCTGCATTGAAAGACACAGGCAACAAAAAAACTGTGAATTCTGCAGAGAGAGAGCTGGAGGTGAGTGAAGTTCACACAGTGAGGTGAATATCAGGTGAGCGCCGGCTCTGACCTGAAAACTAATGAACTAGATTATAAAGTAATTCTTCCTCATGGCACACAGCAGTGTTTTAAAAAACACTTTCACGTTTCTCCCGCTGAGTAATGTTGACAGGCTTTATTCCAGATGTAAAAATCAAAACGTTTAAATTCATTTTAATGAGAAAGACGGGCAGCAGCTGGATCAAAAGCCAAACGATTAGACTCATTAAACACCACTCTGTAGAATTTTATCTCCTAAACATCAACACCAGCTGGTCTGGCTTATCTTCGTCCAATCAGTTATGATGCACAAATCTGATGTATCAACAGCTTCACTATCAAGATAACCCTAAAGAAGACAACTCCCTCGCTCCCTCTGTCTATTTCACACACACACGCGCAGACTACTGAACAAATCCACTGTCCAAAGAAGATGACAGTTAAGCAGAAAACACCTGCTGCTTTTGATGATGATGAAATCAAAGTGGCTCTGATGCTAACCCACTGATCCCAGCAGGCCCCAGCTGAACTCACAGATAGTGAGTACACAGGGAACCAAACTGCAGCGGTCTCGAGGAGCTGCTTTTGGACAGCAGAAAAAAGAACAGCAGACAAGCCTACATGAGAGAACAAAATGTTTCCCCTGCTTCATCTGTTGTTAGATGGAGCAGAGCATACAGGACGTAAGTGCAGAACTTTGATCAAGAGTTTAACTCATGGCTTTTCAAGTTGGCAGCTGCTTTAATTGACTACTGAATGTCAGCCTGACTACAAGAACAAAGCATCCCTGGCTGAAGACTGAATAACACCCCCCCACCCCCTACCCCTGACATCGCTTCCTGTTCAGACAGCCAATCACAGTTCCCTCCCCCGAGCTCTTTGCTTGCCTGCTCCAATCATGGTTTCCACAAGCTCTGACTGATAGCTGTCTGTGAAGACATGACAGATGACTGACTGATCCTGATGTGCTGATTGGCAGATGTCAGACCAAGAGACATGTTGCCAGTACACAGACACACACACACACTGAGGCAAACAGTTGAGCCTTGAATACAATGTTCAAAGTCGTACTAGTGTGGTTGCTCGTTTGCGTCACAGACATTGATAGTATGATGTTGTTTCTTGAACAAAACGTTGAAACACGGGTGTTATTTTCTGGTTTCACATGCACAGAAGAGGCTGAATAAAAAATAGAACATGCACCATTAACTATTAACCATTAACTGAATTTGGCCTTTTGACACTTTGGCCTGTGCTCATTTGGTGAATGGTCAGCATGAAACTCTGTTAGCATTGGCACAGGCTGTGATGTTAACCAAAAAATGTGATTGAGCAGTCGATTCAAAAATGTCAGTTTATTGCTTTGACATTTAATAATGTCTGTCTAACCATGTGAGTGTATATCTGTGATGTATATACACTTGTCTCTCCAGGACATCAAGTGGAAATGTCAGTTTTATTTTTTTTTTAAACAAACTGAACTTTAATTGAACAAAACTTTAATGTGTAAAAAATGTGGGACAGCAGGGAAGCACATTATGTAGTAGGAGTGCTTTTGTGTGCTCTCTCAATCTCGCATATCATAAGGAGTTATGTATCAGACACACAGGGTCATGGGAGTGTAGATCCATGGATCGGCAAGGTAAGGGAGAGGGGTAATAAATGGGGCAGAAGAGTGGAGCGGGTGGTGGGGGTGGAGGGGGGGGGGGGTAATCAGGTGGAAGAGACTGTGATCAGTGACATTTAAGAGGTGGGCCACACCGCAGGGCACATCTGCTGAGACACACATCTAAACACACACACAAACAACTGTCAGCTCCTATCTCCTGATGAGCAGGCAGGCAGACAGTAGGAGCAAGGAGGTGAATGGAAGCTTTGGGAGGAAGTGAAATAAATACCTCCCACAGAGACAGCAGGCCACCCCTCTGTGTGTGTGTGTGTGTGTGTGTACATAAGCAACTGTGAAAACACCTCAATAGTTCAGGATGACACACACAGAAGAGAAGAGGCAATAATTATTCCCCCGGTTTACACGTCAGACTGCCCCTCCCTCTGCCTTTCCCTTAGTGCATTACACATTAAATTAAAAGCCAAACTTTCTGCAGGTAGAAAACGTATTTAATCTTATTGATCCACCAGGATCCTCATCTTCAAATCCTCAAATTTAAGGACAGACCTGAAAAAGGAGGTCACTGTGGAGTGCATGTGCCACATGTGTGTAGCAATGGGTACAACGGAGGCAACACCAGTTTGTTCCTAAACCTGTCGGACAAAATCACCACCCCACCTTCAGATCAGAGCCACCGGGGTGGTTCACACACACACACACACACACACACACGACCCAGATCCACAATGATACAGATTTCTCGAACATGGCTGCATTCAGACATGTGATAGTCTGACAACATGACTCCAGGCGTCATCTCTCTCACCTCACTCATCATACACACTGATACACACACTCACAGCGGAACTCGAATATACGGGATGAGACACACACTGACAACTCGCATTAAAGCCTTACAGATGTACACAGCAGAGTTGGAGCTTAGGACTCATTTAATATATGTAGTGAAGATTTTTTAAAAACATGTGTGCCACAGAGAAACTAAGATATTTTAATATAAAATCATCATGTTATAAACAGCTGTGTGAGGTATTGTGACCACAACAATATAAATTCCTGGCCTTTGACATTGTCCAGTTCAGTTTAACTTTGGGTCCAAACAGACATTTGTGACAAATGTAAAGAAATTTCCTTGCAGGCACCATGTTGGGGAGATGGGAGCCTTCACCCTTGACTATCAAATTCTCATCAGTTCATTCATTCTAAGTCCAAGTAAATGTTTGTATAAAATAAAGTAAAAAAAGATCTGTTGGATGGTTGGACAACTTGAAAACATACTGCCTCTGGCCCTGTCTGTCACTGGCACACAGACATTAAACACAACATTTGGGCTACAAAAAAAAATCACAAACACTTAATCTCCTGACTCCTATCTTTCATTCCTCATCTTTGATTCTCATACTGTACACCTGCCACTAGAACTGACTTTGCCTCCCTGTCTTTGGGAACCTTTTTTCTTTCTCTCTCTTTAAGGCAAAATTTTGGTCTGTCCCACCTCTTGCTAAGCTCTCAGATGCTGTCTTTTGTGTGTGTATGCTTGAAGCATGAGGCCAAACACCCCCACAAACACGCCTGTCTACACTAGCTATCATCTCCTCTGACAGCTGCCACTGTCCTGACCTTGGGCAATGTGGGCTACAAGGTTTTGAAGTGATTGACGAATTGTATCCTTTCATTCATTATTGAAGGTGCAGATCAAAACCGCGGCACCTGGGATATCACTGTGACAGCCAGGCAGACCAGACAGAGGTAAAGAGGGGAGGGAGCATGAAGAGGAGGAGAGAGGAGGACGTGGAAGAGGGAGAAGAAGGTCATCTGAACAAGGAAGTGCAGGCAGGAGGTAACGGGTGAAAGAAGGGGAAACACACAGGGAGCAGGAGAGATGGGCAGAAGAAAGGTGGAGCATCTTAAACAGAAGCAGCATTTTTTTTCACTCTGCTCTTGTTGCTCAGACTGGAACTCTGCTCACAAAAGGTTCTGAAGATTTAAACAAATTAAATTAAATAAGTTGTGTGAGACCCACGGGAACAATAGCAAGGCTGATGCTAATGGGGTCTAAGAAGTTGTAAAAAAGGAAAGAGAAACAGTGAACAAAGCTTTCTCCATTTAATAATCTTATCCAATTTGCACTTATAATTAAATGAGAATTTGACTTTTATGGGAGTGACATACTCAATAGGCATATCTCCTCTCTAAACCATTCACAGTAAGTGTTTTGAGGTCGCATGTGAGTGCACATCACCTGGGAAAGAGACATTGCATTAAAAATCTGTCTCACCTTTCAGGACTTCTGAAAAGACAGTCTAAATATTTTAGGGTGTCAGCTATAGCTACGCCATCCAGAAAATGTGACAGTTTCTCTTCCAAATTTAATTTGTGCGACACACACCGCTGTCATGTGACCTAATCGAATCATGAAACCATCCTCTGACATCATGGTGTAAATGAGGTTTGTGAAAAGATGAGTTTAAAATAAACACGATCATGACTAATGTGTAATGTTCAACTATTTCCAACACAGAGTGAAGCTGGAAAGTCAGTGGTTACTGTCAGACGTCACCTCACAAAGGAAACGGCTCTGAAGACTGTGAATTCAGGCCTACAGGGAAACACTGACGTCAGTGCTGCCGATGAGTAATTTATTCTCTGCTTCATTTATACCCATGCCAAAAGAAAGAAAAAATAAAACCAAGCAGCGTCTTCGTCATACACACTGAACTTTGTTCCAGAGTGTCGTTGGCTTTTTTCAGCCTTTTATTCCCTCTGCATTCATCAGTCTTCCACCATCGTCAGCTCAGGTTCACCTCCATCCTCTTTTCATCTCTGCCCTGTAGCATGAATTTTGAGCCGGCCTGAACCTTAGCTGTCTGCTCTGAAGGAGTGCACAGCATGTCCTCCGGCAATGCCATTTACCCTGTTACCTGTGTGGGTGTGAAAAAAAGACTTCATACTTTTAGGCTTCCCTTGATTGTCTGACTAACTTACTCACTGCCTTTGTCCCTCTGCCCTTTTCTTCATGTTTAAACTAATTTGCTGCTGTTGATACGTGGGAGATGTTCCAGGGTGTGTGTGTGTGTGTGTATTTATGCCTGACTGTGCATCAGCCCATATGCTCTGTGAGGAATGCAAGGATGTGTGCATGCAAACGTGAATGCTTACTTCCTGCACTTCCTCCTTTCCACAGTGACAACATCTGCCACCAACTACAACACACTCCATGTCTTCCTGGTCTTACACCTCCCTCCCTCCCTCCTTGTCTCTCCATCCGCAGACAAGGGCAGCCCAGTGACACACTATTTGAAGGGCAGACTCTGTCTCAGTAAACGCTCTTCTTACAGACTCAAATTAATTCAATAACACTGACAAATGTCCTTGTCGAAGAGACAACATGACTTTCTTTTTCAGATTGTTTACTTACTTCCACAGCTATAAACATAAAGCAACATACAAATATAGTTGGGCATGAAAGCACAGACACATAAGTAGCACAGCACAGATGTTTCCAGTAATAGAAAACAAGCCATCTGATGATGAGTAAGAAAGCACAGACAGAGAGCATGAGGCTCACTTTTTGCCGGATAAATCTTTGTGTAGCTTTTCGATTTCTCAGCATGTCTGCGAAAGTATTTTTAGATTTCTTTTGGGGAAAATTTAAGAGATGCTTGGTCTAAAGAGATGGTTGTTCAAAATACCTTTAATCATCTCCCTGTCACAAATACTGTCTGAGTCTAACCTGAGCTGTGCTTGTTTGCGGGTATACATCTCTCATTTTTAGCAAAAGTCATTAATAGCCGGAATTGTCCCAGTTTAACAAGCAAGGTGGCGAGTGGCTGAATATCTTTTTATTTGTCATCACAGTCCACCCTCTTTTACATACTTATACATGGTCATCATGGACTTCTAAATGGGAGGAGCACTGAGCCTGACCTAAGAGTGGGAGTGGTCCACGGGGAAGTATGGGATGAGCTGTGGGCTGGAGCCTGGTGGGTCAGCTTTTTGCAATGCTCTCCTTGATATTCTCTGGTTGGTGTCTCTCTTCAGGATCTTGTAGTGGTGTGACCCTTTTCCAGTTAGAAACGGAGGCCATCACCTTCCTTGCAGACCTCACCAGTTTAGCTTTCTTGAAAACCACAGTTTGTCACAAATTGCTGAACAAATGTCTCAGAAACTGTCTTCTGACACAGTGTGAATCTGCTGCTCATTAGTCAAAAGGGGTTTCAGCAACCACACAAAAATGTCATCGATGTTGTCAATAGTCTTCTGTGTGGTGATGAGGGTCATCTTTCAGAATCTAGCAGCCATGCACGATGCTCTTTCTTACGCAGAAAAGGCCTCATGCCTGCATGTCCTCATGGCATTATACTCACTTAAGACTCTTGTCAAGTAAATTCTAACAAAAACAAAGGGCCTGCACATCATGATGTTTGTAAATAAAAAAAATCAATCAATTATAATCAATTATAGAAATTCCTCTAACACAAAATAATTATGTACATTTGAATTATGTTTTAAATAGTTTCTGTGCATTGAACAAATACATCCTGGTCTGTGATTTATTTTGCATATCTTGGTAAGAGTGCTCTCAGCCACTATCTCACTTATCTCACCTGGAGTAAGCATAAATACAAAAAGCATCAGTGACTCTATGAAGTGAAGTGAATTCGATGGGTAAGAACAAAATAAAGAGGATATGTAGGAGAAGAACAAAAATAAGAGAAAATTTGTTCATAAGGTCCAATGATCCTTTCAAGGTTAATTAAAGCCGTTTCTGGCCTGGGCTAAAGAGAAAAACCAAAAGCATCCTCACCGATGAATAACAGCCATCTGTACATAATGCAAAGAGACAGGACAGCTCATTTAAACTCTCTCTGTGTGTGTGTGTGTGTGTGTGTATACAGGTTATTAAATCATTGCACTAGAATAAGACAGGATGAATATGATTACAAAACAAGCTGTTTCATTATTTATTTCCACCTCTGCTTTAAGTGCTCTTTATTCTTTGACACTTCTACACAACTCAGAAATTAGACTTAGGTAAATTAGGCCATTGCTAAGGCGAGGTATATCTGAGGTGTAACCATACAAAATGAATACTTGTGAAGTGTGTACATTGAGTCACATTTTTCCATTTAATTTTTGAATAGAAGATGAAGTGCTGCCACAATGTTTGCTGCTTCTTAGCCTTTCTCAGTAAAACAAGCTTTCTTAAGAACCTATGACACACATGGAGGCTCTGAATGAAGACAAAATATGAGGATGCCCGTCATTTCTTATATGTAAAACAAACATTATGTGTAATCAATTATAGTTATAATATGTAATCAATGTATCATTTTCAATGACATTTTGGACTTCTGAAGTGGAAAGAAAGTGTTTGGTGAGGTAACAGTAGCCATCATTTCATCCTGGAGTATACACAAAGATCTGTGCCAAATTCGAAGCAATTCAATCAAGGAGCGGGCTGACAGATGGAGAAACACTAAAACAATTTCTCCACTGTTGGCTTTTGGCTAAGGCAGAGGCATAGAAATTCCAAAGTGGTAATCCTGCCGCTACAACAACACACTCACACAGTAAAACAGATCCACACATGCTGATAATTCAAAAACACAGAGGACAGGTTGGCTATGCAATAAAGGGTCACTAGAGAGAGAGCCGTAGCTGGCAGCAGAGAGCTTGTGAATATATATATATTTTTAAAGCCCAGTTACAAAAGCCTTCCCCTTGGAGGACAACCAATACCACACCTCCTCTCTCAAGTACATGGGTTATGGGTGAGGGATGAGGGCGAAAGAGAGACATGTTTGAAAACTTCAAAGCCAGTCAGAATTCAAAATTCAGAGTTTCATCTCCTAGAGTCTTCTCCCAATTTGTGAGTCATGTGTGTGTAAATGTGTGATGGTGTGCATACAGTCATGCATGTGTGTGTGTGTGTCTGTGCCAAAAGCAACACTGACAGTCCATATACGAGTCTGTGAATTCAAAGTTTCATTTAGTTTAACATAGAAAATAAGTATATAGAGACATTTGTATTTGAAAAAAAATCCAGCTCAGCTGAACTAGAGATAAAAAAGGACGAGTGATTCAGGTGAGTACATACACCACCTCTCACCTCTCTCACTCCCTCTCACTTCATTGAACACTCTCACTTCTCTTGGATTGCTCTTCCTCCTCAGGCTCTACCCTCCCACTGCTCGTTGCCTCTGCAACTAAGCATGCAGCCCCATCATCTCCATCTCACCCTCTGTCTCATGCTTTCACTCCCATGCTGTCACTTAGTATTGCCGCTGATGATGGAGTGTTGCACCATGGCCCCCCACGCAGTCAGCACTTTTATTAATTCCCTCCTTTATTTCAATCCCTTCATCTCTCTTCATTTCTTATATATTATTTTTATTTCTTCTTTTATGGATATGATAACAAAGAAAAAACTGTGAATGCTCCGCTCAGGCGCGGGAACATCAACAAGTGCACGGGGTCCTGCACTATTGTTTCTTGGTAGCAAATTCTTGAACACTAACACACATCCAGAGACACAGGTAATCTATCTTCTTCTTCATCTGCACAGAACAAATTGTTAAAGGTCAGGACCTGCTTTTTCTTTTATTCTACGAGATAAACAATCATCCGCTCTCTCTCTCTCTCTCTCGCTCGCTCTCTCAGCCTCTCCCTCTCCTCCTCAGGTGACATCAGAGGCCTGTATTAAAGGTGACACTCTCGTTAATCCACATTCAGTCAGACACTGCATCTCCTGGACGCACCAATCCAGGTACACAGACCTGTGCAAGGAGAGCTCATGAATAGCTAATAGGAAAGGCACAACAAAACTCTGATTCACAGAAAATGGTCTTTACGCCATTCAGCTCTACGACTGGTTACCGTTTGGTGGTGGCGGGGAGGGGGGCGAAGGGGGATGGGAGACTGATCGAAGATAAAGGCGTGAGTGTGAAACGATATGTGTCTGGAAGGAGGAGTAACTGAGTGTGTGTTGCTATGAGAGAGAAGCAATTTGTGAACGTGTAAAGAAAAGAGGAGAAGAGAAATGGAAGATATTATATGAAGTTATTGGAAAGCAAAAGGAAAAAGTAATTTCACACACAGCCCATCTGCCTGTCTGTCTGAAAGGCTTATCCACACGCACGATAAACAAACATGATAAACTGACACATGAAGCAGAACTCTCTTTTCTGAATGTGTGTGTGTGTGTGTGTGTGTGTGAGTAAGACCTTCGGACTTGTAACCGCCTAAGCCTTTGTGGCCATAATAAAGAGCAAACCATGTGAGTTTAGCCTAAGGTGTTTACCATAATTTAGTCTGTCCTCCCCTTCAACCGTCCTTCCCTGTGTTCAGACTGACTGTTCAGTCCTTCTCCCACAGTTGTGGGAGTTAAAAAAGAACATTTTAATGTTCTGGACATTGGCTGAGTGACGCCCCTGGCTCTGGCACATGCTGACAAGCCATGCATAGCTGGCTAAACGAAGGCAATTTAGGAAGAGAAGTCAGTGTGTGTTTACAGAGAAAAGGAAAAGTCTCTTAAAGAGCTAGTTATGACAGCCAAAACCTAGGTCTGAATTGGAAACAACACAAGAGCCTCATTTTTGTTAAATCACTTAAAAGGAAAATTTGATGTTAAAAAAAGGGGGCTGTAGTATTTTAAGCAAATCTGTTTCAGAAGGGTTAGGAGGATGGAGAAGAGAGTTGCTGTTTGTTCAGGAGAAAGAGCAAAGCAGACAGCCACACTGACAGCACAAACAGTGCAACAACTGCTACTGTGGGCCTCTTTGCATACAAACTCCGAATATCACTTTGATAAAGTCTGGGTCTAATTAATCAAGCTAATCAGCAGGGGGCCCTGGCAGCCAGTCTTCCCTGCTCTGCAGTGCCTCTCACTAACTGACTCTGCAGCAATGTATTCAGTGTGGAGACAGAGTAGCTGCTCGGGAGGCTCCCACACATAAACTGCTCTACAACAAGGAAAACAAAAATGTGACACATTTTACTTTACTAATACATGTCTGGATTTTCAAAATAGATCCACATTATCTTACACTGTTATTCATATAACTGACTGTAATTTTGGATTGTGATGGACAGTTTCATTTCCTTCATAACAGTGAAGGTTAGATTATTGATATAGTGAAAAAGACATATCCTGACATACCCTGCACTGCATTTTGTTTCTTCTTATGATGATTCTGCTCTGTTTATGTCTGAGGCTTTTTACAGAGGTGAAACACAGCCAGAGAAAATGTTTTATACACAAATTACTCTGTTTGAGATGTAAAATGATGAGGTGAGAAACACACATATACTGCAAAGTCATGCATTTTCTACTACAAAGCCTCGATGAGGGAGTCACACCACCTCTGCTCTGCAAAAAAAAAGAAAAACTTTTAGCAAACCTTTGCGTCTCCTGGGATCGTTTCAGCAGACGGTGGCATATACAGCAGGAGTGTCGCAATCATTCTTGCTGTGTGGGTGCTAAAGGCATAGCTATGGTGACAGGGACAACATTTTCATTTCGCACTAGAAGCAGACAAATTCAGCACACACACACCCCCCACACAAAAAAATGACATCTTTTCTGTTACAAAATTCACAAAATGCTAAGTCATTCACATATGTGACCAAAAGAGAAGAGAGACAAAAGCTTTGGGTGTATTTTCAGTGACATGTGCCATATATATGGAGCAGGTAATACCTACCTGTCACTGGATTACTTCCTGAACTTACATTAAAGATTCCATTTACTCCTAGTATTCACACACAATCTTTATATCTGGATATGTTAAAATATGGTAATGTGAGGTGTAAACACAGGTCACCTGAAGCAAACACAGCTATCAGCTTGGAGCTGGCTCACAATGTGGACATACCTCAGCTCAGTGTAATTGTAATCTGTAAGCTACAGACACAACCGCACAGAGCCAGGTGGATACTGTAGAGACTGTTACAAGAGGTAAAACTGTCATGCCTAATTAGCTGCTGTGATTTTTTTTTTGTTCTTGTGAATGCCAGAGTCCACCTTTCACCCCTCAAGTCATGATCATTCCAAAGCCGAGGATGCAGCTGTTGAAAGCGATGGGGCCGTCACTTTGGATATGTCGGAAGATGATTACTGCAAAATCGGTTATCTTTGTGTCACTTTGTATTACATCAACAAGTAGTGGGAGCTTACGGAGTCTGTGCTTTGGATATTTGAATGGGAGAGTACATTATATAAACAAGAGAAAACCTCAAAAAGCAAACAAAGCAGGAACACTGCTGTACACACACTGTAGCCTATGTGTTCAGCAGGATGTGTCAGGTGGTGTGTTCGGGTCAGGCAGCACACATTATCATTAAGTGTGGTCATTATTTTTTACATTTATTCTAAATGACGTAATACACCAATGCAATATTTGGAATGATGTCCAGTGAGGGAAAAATATATGGAGATATTTTTTTCGGCCTTGTGGAGAACGTCAAGTCTCTGCTGTAGTGGAATTTACATATTAAAATGGTTAATTAAATTTGAAGTGGAATGCAATTTGGCTCTTCCTCGCATGACCGAAGCTGAGCAATCATTGCAAATAGTAACTCTGCTATCAGTTAGGGCACTTTAAGAGAACTTCACACTGCAGACACACCTGTCCTCGTTTAACACCTTTCACACTGTACAACATGACAGAGGCATTTCTGATGCACATGCCAATCAGCGCCAGCAAGTTTATTCTCTGCAGGCACATTTTATGGTCTTTTTAAGCTGATGGTAATTATGCTACAATATCATTGTTAATGTCAGGAAAGCTAATAGCTTCCTTTGTCTCAAAAACAGACAAATACTTACTGAAAAACAACAACAACTCTTAAGCGATGATACCATTTATAATAACCCAATTATTACTTATGCTGCCACTTAATAACGGTAGCTCCATTTACCGATCAATCTAACTAAAAATATAACTATTAGTATTAGAATTAATGTAATGCAGAGTGAACTGCATGCACAATCTGGTATCATCCTTCAAAGTACTGGCTACATGTCATTATGTATATGTACTGTCAAAGCAGCTTTAATAGCATTTCTTTTACAGCTGTAGAAGACTCCAGTGTAAATGTGTTGTAAACAAAGATATCCATCCATCCATCCGTCCATCCATCCATCCTTGTCCTGTACTACAGAGTCAGAAAAGGGTCTGCAGCCCATCCCAGCTGTCAATGGTTGAGATGCAGGGTTTGGTCAGGACACCTGTCTATTTTTGGGCTATATAAAAAATATATGATAATTTAACTTAACCATAGTACTAATATTTAAGCATATACACAAAAGAAAGAACTTAAGCCATCGTCGTGCAGCGGTAGGTAGCCCTCCTGTGGCCATCGCAGCATTAGAAGGCCATCACTGCTCTGACCTACACACAGGAGCTCCCTGAGCAGCAATATCCCATGACCGCCCCTCGGGACAGCCCAGTAGAGACAGGTAATAAGCTGCAATCTTACTGTGAATGCTGGAGTGCAGGCAAGACAAAGATAGATGGTACAGTAGAAATACATTTCACAAGCACCACACAGATGCACAACAAGACACCCTCTGGACTGCATACACAAGTATACTTCGTAAAAACTGTGAGGTGAGGATGTATTGCTGAGTACCTCTAATTGGAACATTCATTATTGTTAGTGAATTACAGCATTGTCCCTGGTGCTATTGATCCTTGAAAGGTGATTGTGTGTACACACCTGTGTGTGTGCAGGTATTTCCACGCACATTTTTATGGCTAAACCTCCATCACTAAACAGATACTTTTTTGATCTGACACTTGATTTTGACCTTTTAGACTGCTTTCAGTCAGGTCCTCATAGTCCTGAGTGCTTGACAGTCGCAGGCACTTATCAGAGTCTTTCTGTTTCACACACACACACACACACATGCACACACACACATGTAGTGACAGGTCCTGTCTGCAGTTGACAGGGTTTTATATCAGCAAAGACATCAAGCCGCCTTCACACACCATCCCTCCCCCATGACCCTACGACCATGCCATGATGAGAGATGGGACAGTCTGCTTTGTGACAGCTCCGCTCATACAATTACACACACACACATACACAAGCCTCTCAGACAAACTTGTGGTCTGAACACAAAATGATAGGACTCCAGTTAATGTATGCATGCGTCGTGTGCATGTGTATGTGCATGTATCACAGTAAAACATGCCTGCACATGTGTGTGTGTGGCAGCCTCTTAACTGAAGGCTTTGTAAAACTCTTGTTCATCATAACTGTGATGTTCTGGCCCGGAGGCTTAGCAGCATAAAGCAATTTCCCTCTCGTTACACCAGGCGTATATTAACCTCCACAAACCGTCACACACAAACAGTAACTCACACACACACACACACACACACACACACACACACACACACACACACACACACACACACACTGCTCTCTTGCCATTTATCTGTCGTGTCAAGTATAGCAGGGACTATTCTCTT
Source organism: Parambassis ranga (assembly GCF_900634625.1). Classification (NCBI taxonomy): domain Eukaryota; kingdom Metazoa; phylum Chordata; class Actinopteri; family Ambassidae; genus Parambassis; species Parambassis ranga. The sequence goes on along the minus strand of NC_041022.1, from coordinate 18,775,859 downwards.
GAGAAGTTATTTATAATGTGGCTGTGTACTTACTTATCAGCTTGCTAAGTCTAAAAGTAGACTTTGTAAAGACTGTTTCTGAACAGTTAGCTAATGCATGACTGTAGCAGATAGTTAGAGGCAGCGTTAAACCACCTGTCTCAGCTGGCACCAGCTTTGCTGCGTACCTCTAAATTCTCAAATAACATTTACATCCCTCGATTGGAGAATGACCTCCATTAAGTGGTCGTCAATGTCATCAAATGATGAGCACTGACTAAATCTTGGAGAAGAGGCTGTAGTCAGGGTGCCAAATCAGAAGAATAGGGTATGTGTTAGAAGAGTTTCAATCCACATTCCTGAATGGCAGCCATGACCACTGTGGATTTGTGGTCTGGAGAACCATCATTGTGGAAAAGCACTCCTCTTGTCAGCATTCAAACGGATTCTTCTTGAATTTCTGTCATAGCAGTCCTCAGAGATCACATCAGTGTCTCCCTTTTCCAGGTAGTCAACCAGCAGCACTCCCAGAAAACAGAGGCCCAGCTTGCCTGTGGACCTGGGTGTTTCAATTGACCTATTGTCTCAGGTTGTAAGAGGTCATGTCTCATCTGTGGAAATTGGTCAGGGCGTCCCCAAAAATGAAACTTTTCCCTTACAGCCTGAGACAAATGTGAATCTGAATCTGCTTGTCATATACGTTGCTCCAATGAGTTCAGGGACCGATTTAAGCAGCTGACTGTGCATGCTGTTACTAACATTTTAGATATATCTAAGTTACCAAGATATATCAAAAAGACTTCATCTAATTATGCTGTATCTATAAATATAAATATGATGCTGTGCTGATGAAATATTATGTAATTATATCTAATTAATCATTACAAAACGTAACAAGCAGAGTAGGCCTCGACTTTGTAGTGAAAGCAAACACATGCTGCAAGCACACATTTCAAGAAAATCTAATAATAATAATGCACTTGTCAAACCCTGGTCTGTCTGTCATATAAGCCACTTTCTAATGCTGGCCTCTCTCAGTAGCTGATACAAATACATTTTAAGCTTAAGGTGCAGCATTGTGCTGTATTAAAAGCAGGGCGATGTGTGGTACATGACTTTGTTCCTAAAGTAGTCAAACGTGGTTTACATTCAGTGAGGTGATGCTGCTCACCAGGCTGATTTTAAGCACTTTTTTGTGACCTCTTCTGAGTCTGGCAGCTAGTTAAAGTAGCCTATTACAGCTAAGACTGCTTCACTTCGCTTCACTGCAGCTCTGATACCATTTTAGATTTGCAAACTCATTCTCTCCACAGTTTCTGTAAAAAAACTCTCATTTACACACACATTTTCCATCCCTTATTTATACATCCATAGTTACAATTATATAGTCCCTGCTAAAGCAGACAGCTTGTCACAATGCCTGCCTCTTCCTCTGTGTCTTTCTTAACCCTTGCTTTTATCTGTCTTTTCTGATTGTTTCCACCCTTTATTTATCCTCGTCATTTCTCAACATCACCCCCACCCGTCATCATGCTGCCCTTTTATCCTTTACCATCGTCCTCCTGTCTGTCTTCTGTCATTTTCTTTCACAATAGGTGGAATGTGGTACAAACAGGTGCCATGGAATTAAGAGGTCAAGATAAGGAATGCTATAGGAGAGAGAAAGCAAGAACAGAAGACAGTACGGAGATGCAGGAGACTGGTCCAAGTTGGAAACAAGAAATAATTAAGGCAAAACCTGCAGGCAGGCCAGGAACTATATATATATGTTCACACACACACTTACAGTATGCAACATTACAGAAAATCCTGAAGAAGTGCTGAGGAGAACGTGAGAAAATAAAAAGCAGTGCATAGTGAGGAGAAAGGAAAATGGAGAGCAGGAGAAAAAGAAGACTTGACCACAATTGGACAGCCACTCAGCAGGCGTACACAATAAGGCAGCTGCATCCCATAAAACAAGATGCATTGTGGGAGCCGGGAGGAAAACAGTTTTAATTAGCGGGTGTATGAGTCTGCATGCATACGTGTGTGCCTGCACCCTATGTGTGTGTGATTATGAAAATGATGTCTATAACTGTCATCTGACAACAAGTGACTGAGCTACAGAACCAATAAGATGCACATAAAGGAAAGAAGTCAATTTCGGTTTTATTATTGCCTACTGTACATCTGTGCTTCCTTGTATTGTGCTCTTTGGAAAAAGACCAGACAATTTTTAAAAAAGCAGAATTAGCCGTTTGTCCCTACAAAAAGAAATAATAGCAAACATTGGTTATAGTAAATAGATTTCCCTTGAGTTTGGGACTGTGTGTTGCTTTTACAGATGAAACAACTAAATATATAATCAAACAAAAAAGGTACACACAATACATGGTGATCTATCAGATTAGCTGATGTACAATGTGTGACTTAATCACAAATGCATTGTTCATTATTTGTTTGGGTAGCTGTATAAGACAAAAACAGGAAGTCCAAAATGATATATTATTACATGAATAAGTCAGGATATTAGTCCAGGCTACAAGCAACTCTCTCTTTTGTTCTCTGCCTTTTACATGCAGGAAACAAAAAAATTACCCAACAGTCTGTGACTTTCTTAGCTCACATAACACCTGCTGCCACCTCCTCCTCCAGCCTCACAAACACACGGCGTGTTCCTCCAGCCAGCCAACCAACTGAGGTCAGTGACAAGACACCCCTTAAAGATCAACAGCAGCACTCTCCATGGTCAAACACTGGGGGGTTTGATTCACATAACAGCCTGACCTTTTCCTCTTCTCCTTTGCTGTACCTTCTACCTTCCACTTCTCTTCTGATCCATTCATCACTCAGACAACTTGTGTGTTTTAACTTGTGCTCGGTGTCACCAGAGAAATGTATCTGAGTGGTAGAGCGGGTGGGTAAAGAAAATGGAGAAGGTGAAACTAGACAAGAGTGGGAGGGTAAACAGAGGGTTGCATGAGCGGTCACACAACAGGGAGAAACATCTGTGGAACAACAGAGGCCTCAGATGACAGCTTGTACATTAATACTTCATGAACAGTATCTGTCTTTGTTATGCATTGGTTTTGACAGTTCAACACAACTGCTTTTTTCATTACTTTTTAAATTAGTCAATTTTTTCAGCCAGATGACGCTAGGTGTTGTGTGGTAGCGTTTACAACCCCATCAATACTGAGACGAGTCCAAAATACAGTGGCAGTTATGTGCTAAGTGCTATTAAAATGAATCCTACATAAACATCAAGATAGTCCTCTAAAAAACCTAATGTGTGAAATTTCAAACTGCGTTTTATGTTTTTGTTTTTGTCTGGTGTCTGTCGCACATACTCTCATTTGAGAAAAATTTAATTTCCAGCAAGTCCTATGTGACTCATTCAATCCTGCACCAATGCCTTTCCTCTGCCAGTTTGTGTGTGTGTATGCGTGCGCATGTGAAGATTCCAATTTGCTGTGATATCTGACAGCGCCTCTCTAATTCCCACAGAAGGCCGAGTAGGAGGTAGGAGGGAATTACTACTGTTACATACCGACCAAGCTGATTACCTATCGACTGGTCTAAACACTCTGGCGGCAAAAACTCACATTTCTTGGATGTGTGATGTGTATATATGGGCATACACCTGTACAAGACAAGAGTAATCTGTGACAATTCAATCCTTCCTGTCATACAGCCCTTATCTCTGTTTCCTTCAGACGTAAACACACACATACACACAAGCTAATAAACAAACAATCACACCCAGACATTTACCTGCTGCTGTTGTTAGGACTGATTATCCAGACAGCAGCAGAGCCACAGCGATCGATACAGTGACGAGAGGATGACATCACAGTGTAAAATGAACCCAGGTTAAACACTTATCGGTCCAATCAGCTGCTCAGATGACACTAATGACCTCATCACAAACACCCAGAGCAGCTGGGTAATAGCTCTGTACCTTAAAGCCAGAAACTACCATTAATCCATGTGGTCGCATGACTTTTTGAGTGCAGACACATCTTGTTGAATCCTGTTTACTATCCTCCATTCTACTGATCGACCTGATGAATATGTCAGGTTATAAACTTAAATTGTGACAAAGGTACAGCACAGGTACACTACAGATGTTTTTAATTTTTTTTTATCTGAACATAAAATTGATTTTAGATGAAATCCACAGAACAGAAAGGAGATGAGTGCCAACAACAAGTGTGGCATCTAGGTGTCGTGACCATCAATTGCTCACATCGCACAGGTCTACAATGAGCAGACTTTGAATAAACCCTCTCTAATACCTCTACTAAAGAGATTTACCTTCCAACCTTTTATTACAACATCCAGATATTCACTCTGTGTGCTATAGTAGAGTGCACAGCACAGTGAACAACAATCTGTACTGTATATTTGAAAACAGTAAGTGAATGACTTCTAATGTCATTGGCTCCTAATGACACAAAATAATGACTATAGGTTCTTTTTATATTGTAAAGTGAATCATAGGCTAATGAATGAAGGATGATTTCAGACACATCCATTGTGTTCCAGAAATTTGATCTAACAAGGGAATATTACACTTCCCTCAAGGTTTCCTCCAGAAATTCAAGAATTAAAAGTTAAACACCCATGACAGTATGACTAAGGATCTGAACCAGACAGTGACTTTGGAGTACCTCTGAACTTACTGAACAGCTGACTACAAAATGTTGCACATTACATTTTTAAATATTTATCTCCATTGTGGACTCAGAACTAAAAGCCCAGAGTGTGTGTATGCTGATCAAAGTCTGCTGCTTGTACTGCAAACTGTGTTTCCAACATAAGCTTTTTGATATACCCATAACAACCAAGATCAGCAGATCTGAGCAGGGAGTAACATGATGGGATAGAAGATAGCAAGTGTGTTATTCAGTTTATGTACTGTAGTTTCTGTGTTCTCTCTCTGTGAACAGAACCAGTCAGCTCTGTAAGCTGGACAACTCAGAGGGCTCCCTCTGTCTCTACAGCACACACAAAGCAATGTGTTGCTCTAGCTGACAACCATTACCATCAACACTGACCGGATAACCATGCAGACATATTGTTGTCTTTGAATGATATTTATTAGGATCCAACTTTATCAAGTCAGTTGAAGTCAGTAAACTAGGAAACTGTCGCTTTGACAAAAGCTGTTTTAAATGTCTGTAAATCCCAAGTTCATCCAGATATGTGGGCTCAAATATCTCAAATACAGTGTAGGCAGATATTGGTAAATGAAACTTTTATAAGTGGGTGTTCCAGTGGGTAAATACATCCTTTCTTTAGGATGTCAGCAATGCAGCACTGCAGTAAGGACCTGCTGCCAGCACAGTAAACAAGAATCACTAAGAAACTAAAAATGGGTTGCTTCACCTTATATGTTGTAGAGAGTGTTCAATCATAATCAAGGGATTGTGGAAAAGAGTGCAAAAGCTAGTAAACAAAAAAGAAGGTGTTTTAATTTCTCTGCTACAAATGGTCAGGAGCACTGTTTTTTCCTCCAGGAAGCTCTACGGAGAGCATAAACAAGACATCAATGGTTAAAACATAACAAAGTCATCAAGTCTAGCTTCACTCAATTTATATTGAACCCACTGACACCAAGCAGACACTTTAACCCCAATCACACACACAGAAAGAGAGAGAGAGAGAGAGAAAACAAGGGGAGAAATGGAGAACAAAGCAGCCAATTCTAAAACATTACTGAAATGGGATGAACGAGCACATTATGTTTAAAGAGATGAATACAGAAAAAGTAAGGAGACAGAGATAAAGTCACAGTTGAACAGGGAGAAAAATGTGCATTAGCAAACAGTGAATTAACAGAGAGCAAAAGCCCTTCCATTTCTCTGATTGTAATACCCATTATGAGCATCCCCCTAACACAAAAACACACAATTTATTGCAGCATTAGCATTTAGCACTAAATGGACTGATAAACTGCAAAAAAAGGAAAAAGAAGAAGGGAGGGTCAAGCAAACACCACTCCATTCCTGAAGAGCGTGGGTGCTATATGGTGAGAGACAGACTCAGACTTAGTGAGTGCATGCCAGAGGTGGAGGGCAGACAAACATGGTGCTTTTAAAGGTTAAAAAAAAATAAACCTTTCATCTAGAAGTCATCTCTCACGCACATGCAGCTCTGTCCGAGCACAGACACAAACGCACGCGCCCCCTCGATTCAATCAAAGCAGCTGCCATTACGCTGGCAACGCGCAATGAATCATGGGATTGATGATGCGCCCTTGCAAGGGGACAAGTAATTTCTACTACCCGGGAGATGAAGGGGGGGGGAAGGAATGGATGTAGAAAGTGGGAAAAGACCAAAAAGAAGAGGTAGAGGAGAGTTAACAGAATCTACGGCATCATCTGAGGGCCCGGAGCCCCACCTGTCTCCTCCTGCCCTGACTCCAGCTCTCATTGACCCACTAACAAGAACACAGTGCCCTGAATGGCTGAAAAGACCAGTAATAGGAAGGAGTGGTGGATGTAGCTTATCACAGACGAGAGCTCCATATATCATTTACACTCTTCCTCCAATGGGGTGTGTGTGTTTGTGATAATGTTTTGGTACAGAAGGAATGTGGAAAAAAAAGACAAACTCTCGTCGTCTAGGAGCCGAGTCCTCTTTCTGCAGTGAGAGAAATGAAAATTCAACACCGCACTATTCAATCCTCTTATATATTCAGACCAATATCTCCCAATTTCACACAAGCAATGGGCTGTGCGCGCAAGCACGCACAAATCTGCTCACATACATGCGTACACCCACACACACACACACCAACTTGGGTAGGGTATTATACCCTCTTTCCTTCAATCCCAGAGAGCAGACCTGTACCTTCCTCTGCGGATTAGTGTGGGAGAAGAAAGGTGAGAGCGATGGGACCGAATGAATGAAGGAGACAGAGGAAAGACAGAGAAAAAGGAACGGTAATAGTTACAGGGGAAGAGAAAGGAAAGGATGACAGCAGTACAAGGCAGGCAAAAAGGTAAAAAAACAGACTGAAATGGGAATGATAGAACACTGTGATTGCTTTCATTACAGAAAGTCCGATTATTCATTTTATATGAAATGCCAAGCTACCAGAGCCCAAAGTGATGTCTTGAGACTGCTAAATTACTCCAACCAGCTCCCAAAACAAGTCTTAAAGGATACATTCTGCTATATTTCAGCTAGGGTTGCACTCTCACAATGTGATTTTCAAGCCCAACTTGGAGCCTTGAACAGCCATTTTTTGCACTTGCATGAGGGATCTGAACTGAGGAAAACGTGCTGTCTGGCCTCGCTGGCCTCTGTGTGTGTAAAGCTGATGCTCTGGAAACTCAGCAGTAAATGGAGTGGCAGTGTGGCCCTTTGGACGATCATGGCGATGTCATTGGTTATTCCAGTACTGTAGTTGGTCGTATCAACTTGAACTAGAGTACAATGAGGAGGAGCAACAGCTGGTGTTCCTGCGGTCACTGCTCTGCTGCTGACTGAAGAGGAAAGAGTGGGATGTAATGCTTGGAAATTCTGGTTGTAACTATGGAGAGTAATCCCAGCTGTGAAACTCTAAAGAATTTGAGGCGTTGATAAAAGCTGACATCCTGGAGATAGTGCTTCAATCAATCAATAGAATTGCAAAGAGCAGTGTGAGCTATTGCAGCAAGTATCAAGTTTATTGTTCAAGTTCTTTGTGTTGAATATCTACTTGTTGTCCTTTCTCCAATTCAGAAAAAGCATTCATAGTCTTAAGCTTAGTACATACTCTATGAGAGCAGAGAAACTTGTTCTTGCTCTCAGCGTTCCAGGACAAAAATGGGGTCACACTTTGTTCTAGGAGTGCTGGTTTGGGAGCTCTCACAGCAGACACATCATCTGAGCATGTCCGAAAACTATTTTGTGAATGGTCAGAATTTCAGAGTGGCCGTGGTGAATGTGGAGGAGCAGAAAAGCTTCCGGTGCACAGAATCCACACAGGTCTGCCAGACCTATTGTGTTATAATGCTGCGAGCAGGTACGCGCCCACCTCCCTGAACATTACCGGCTCCTTATCATCCCTCATTCAGGTGAACAGATATTTAGACAAACAAGCAAAACTGTGAAATCCTGAACAGTGGCAACAAATCAAGCTTTACACACAAGAGTAAACCAGTGTGCACAGACAGTCTCATTACACAATGTGAAATAGACGTGTAATTTTCAATGTATTGTTTTCTGCTTTGTGCAACCCCATGTTCCTCCATGGGTGGACAAATCACAAACATGGTATGGAGCCACATCATTTACAGTAATAGGAACTATGCCTGGTTGAACTGAATCAAAATAAACCATTAAATACCCTTATGTTTGACATTTCCACAGTTTGCATGCTATAAACTATCAATAAAATAAAATGACTACTCAATAAAGACTATCAATACTATATGTGTCTGACCATACACTTATAAACACGCCATCCCATAGTGCTTACTGAAAAAAATTGTTCACTGTTATCCGAAGCACTAATGTGTCCTGCCAATACCTTCCCATCCACACACCCACACACACCAATACACAGTGTATAATGCACCGTAGCAGACGATGAGAGCCGTCTCTCCTGCTCTCTCTGTCCAGTAATGCACGTATCATAAAAACCCACACACTCTGCCAAAGTAGTACCGGTATACTTCAAAATGCACATCAGTGCGTCCAGTCACATCCACACACTGACACACACATGCAGGTATTAGTTGTGTCTGAGCCCTCTGTGTGGTCCAAATAAAGATTACGTCAGCATAAATACCGCTCTCAGAGATGGCTGCTATAATTCCCTGCAAACATTTGGCGTGCTCACCAGCAAGCGGCTAAAATCAATACTAATTGCCATTAACATAATGACTGCAAATGAACGTTTGGGTCTTCGGGCTTTATGATGCCAGTAAAGCAAAATGCTTAAGAAACCATCCCACAATGTCTAAATTTTCCATAAAAAGTATCTAATTAGTGAGCTAACGTCACTGAAAATGCTTTCAGACACAGTCAAAAACTCTCTGGAACCAGTTTTAGGAAGATGCTGATGAAGCCCAGTGACCCTATGCCAGTAAACTAGCAATTCTGTTGGCACTCAAGACTAGAGAGCTGTAACACACACTTTGTCATGCAATGTCTCAATATCTTGAGCCATGACACAGTAATAAGTACAAATTGGGCTCCACAGTAGCAGAAATTATGCTCATGCCTCAGCCTACAAATTTCATTTCAATGCAAGTCATTTTTGTGTTTTTCATGGATTGGGCTTGCACAATCAAGGATGCACACAACATTAGTCGAGTTTATTCCAAAAACCTTAAGTCTTGAACTCACAGTTTACAGTAACTCAGCTCTGCAGTATATCAGCTCCGGTAAGACAAAAAGAAGAGAATTTTGGGGCAATGCAAAACAGTTGCTGGTGTTGTGCAACAGTCTGTCAATGTCATTTAAAAATCAATATGGAGATAAACAGCCAAACAACAAGTGTTTGTGCTGCAGGTATTTCATCTTTATTTGTCACCCACAAAAGTTGTAGGATATGATGCATGAAGACCATTCATGTCACTATAAACATTTTGAAGCGGTGAGAATGTGGTGTGGTAGGTAGTGCTGCGTTTGTGCTCTATATGTGGAATATTCATTGTGTTTTGACGGATCTTCTTTTGTACAAACAAAATTATTTGATTTTAGACGTTCTTTCATGAAACCTTCCAGGTTTATTTAATGCAGTTGCTAATCTAATAATAAAGGTGACAGAAATATGAATAATGCCACTATGTGCACATTAGGGCTGCAGTTGCACAGATCTATTACCAAGTTCTGTCTCCACATAAAATTACTGAGCTATGTCAGGACGACCCGCTTCAATTAATCCTTATATCCTCATCAAAAAACAAACTCATGAGGCAACATGTATCATCTGTATCATCATCTTTTTAGCCTCCAACACACTTAGATACATTCTCTTTCACATCCAATGCCTTCCAGAAATGTCTGTGACTATAAAAATCCAAAGCGTCACTATGCTGCTACAAAAACAGCCAACAGGAAATATGAAAATCAAAAATGCACTTTGAAAAGTTCACGTTAAGATTACTTTTTAGGTTTTTTTTCTATGTTCATGGCACCAGATTTTCCTGAGGACATTAAGAGTAAGATAAGAGTAAGTTGATAAACTGTGAAGCTGGACAGTTCTCTTATATCCACTCTTATATGTGCACTAGCTTCTCTTGGCTTCAGAAACCTGGATAAGACCTTATCCTGGCTTTATAAAACCTGGAGGACAAAAACCAGGACACTGTGGGATGCTCAGATTTATGAACATTCTTACTAAAGAACATTGCCTGAAATAGCACACCATACAAGGATTAAATAAACAAAATCCTGACAATAATGTGCATGTAAACACCTTGAAAATCTACCCTGTCTGGTTGCATCAGCTTCAATTTCCTGTGTGTATGAGCGGGCTGCACAATTATGGCTAAAGTCATAATCGCAATTACCACGCTGATGTTGTGACCAGTTATAAATCCTGTTTACGACTCTTGGTGAACTGGGGGACGTGGGCAGTTCAGACAGTTCAGACAAATTGAACCAAGCATTTGATCACAGGACAGCAGGGACACATGTCACACATTAATAATCAGCAGGCAGAAACACTACAACTCACAATTTACAACAGGCGCTTGAAATTAAAGTAGAAATTTCCTAATTGATGATATGTCAAGATTTTATGGTTGATAGTTTAAGTAAAATGTGATACACATTTTATGGGGGTGTATATTCACAAAACAAGTGTACCGCCTCAGTATAGCACTGATCTGCACGGTAAGAAAAATTAAACTCACCTAAGGGAGCAGATGTGTCCAACCACACAGCACCAGCACACCACGACAGAGCAGGGCAGAGAAGCAGGCCAGGAACAGGGGGAGAAAAAGAGACAGAATTAGCCTTATTGCAGTCATATATTCTTAATACAAATGTAGACTGGGAAATGTTTTCCTCGGGAGAGGTGGTGGAAAATGATACTGGAAAGAAAAGATGGCACCAAATACATAAAACAAGAAACAAAAATACAAGCAAAAACGAGCAAACACTTTGGATTTGTGGGCCACAATGCAGGGCTGTATATAAATGCTGTGAGTGTGCCTGTCCCCATCCCTGCCATACACATAAACAAATAAAAGGAGAGCAGTAAAACATGGTGGCAAAGTGTTTTTATAGCCTGAAAAAAAATAGTCTGAGGGTTGAATGCATAGCTCATCAACACGGAGAGGAGAGGAGAGGAGAGGAGAGGAGAGGAGAGGAGAGGAGAGGAGAGGAGAGGAGAGGAGAGGAGAGGAGAGGAGAGGAGAGGAGAGGAGAGGAGAGGAGAGGAGAGGAGACATTCCACATGGAAACAGGGTATTAGAGCCACCATTAGTTTAATATGATACGCTGCTAAAGAATCTCTTATTTAACACTTAGCAAATAGTGTAAAATAATATAGTGTGATCATACCACGTGTATGGAAGTGTTTGTGAATAACTGCACATGTGGACAAAACCACGCACAAAAAGCTGATCAAGAAATTCCATTCTGACTAGCCAAGGACGGAAGGGGAGGAGAGGAGATGGAAGGATGCGCGCTCATTTTCTGGCTTTCTGCTGTAGTTCCTCCTGTGGTGCTGTGATGGGAGTGTGTGTCAGCGAGTCTCTCAGTTAGTCCAAAGAGGAGAGATCAAAGTCCGGCTTCCTCTCTTATCACAGCTGCCTATCAAACACTATCCTCCAGCTACAAACACACTCTCTTTAACTCTCCTCTTTCTTATACACACAAGAAAGACATGAGACACAGTGTGAAACAGAATAGGGAGCAGTCGTAGAAACTAGAAATAAAAAGGGTAAATGGTGTGTCAGCCTGTGCGAGTGCTTTTGGTGTGTGTGTGTATGGTCTGTGAGCCGCAGCATCTGGGGTTGCCATTTGAGACCACATCTACTGGGTGTAGAGTGTGGGCTTGGCAATCTGCCAGACATGCCTTGCGCACACACAAGCTGAGCTACAAAATAATACACACACACACACAATGAGATGCACTGGGCCACTAAGAAAATGGCAAACTAACTGAAATCAACTGAGGTAGTAACACAAATTATTTGAGAAAAGTCAGGCACAGGATGCACACAGATATGTATACCACACACACACCATATATCTGCGCACAGGCCTAAAAATAATGTGTGGTAGATATCAGCCTCCCACAAAGCATGGAATGAATGAGCCAATCACTGGATCCTGGTCCTCCCCCTGATGCAAAGAAATCAAGATCATTGTCATGCCCCCACATTGCATGTGTGTGTGTGTGTTCATTCATGCGTGGTGTGGATCAATGAAAAACATGAGTCAGTCTGAAACTGTGCATTGACTTCCACCGCCTATCATGGAGAGCCAGTGGCCTTATCAACACTCCTATCTTGCTGTCCTGTCAAACAAGAAAACAAGAGAGAACGAGGGGTCAAATGCATCGCTGTGGAGCACAAGACTGTTCTGCAGCCCAGCACATCCTAACCTCTCATTTACCTTCTCTCTTCATGTTTCACTGTGGTGTACCAGGGAGAGAAGAAAATTCTACAATAATGGCTCATTTGTTTATTGAAATTAGTCCTATTATACTGTTACTCCTCACTACATTTATTGCGACATGATAGATAACATCTCCCATTTAAAAAAAAAATACAGTTACAGGGGATTTCACAGAATTGCCAGCAAGTCTGTTCAATTAAAGGAAACTGAGAGTAAGAAAATAGGCAGGAGCAATACACATCTCAGCATAAATCAGCTGCGGGGATTAAATGGCATGGCCTGGCAACACTACTAACAATAATAACAGCCTTTGGGTAAATTCAAAGGTTTGTTGTGTAAAACCTGCACCGATGCAGTGAGAAGGTGAACACTGTATATGTGGTTTGCTGTTTCATTTTGATGTATAATTATAGAAGACAACGAGCTGCTGTGGTTCAGCTAGCTTTGCTTTGATTTGGAGTTCTAGTTTTAAAGCAGAAAATGGACTTTGTGAAGCCTCAGGAGTCTCCTTCTGTGGGTTTCATTTGGAGATTGTATCCATGAGCACCTAAATCTAACATTTAGCAGCTGAATTTTGTATTCATCTCCCACAACAACCATGGTGAGATACCATTTACTGTGAGGAAATGTGTGGAAGGTTTAAAGGGATCAAACTATGGAAACGCCCTTTCTAAATCCTACTTCCTACCCTTTGTTCTTTGTTTGAAACAGACAGATGAGCGCCTGCAAATCTCTATCTCCTTTCTATTAGGTACATGCTCCATGTAATTTCTGCTACATCTTTCTGTGTGATCAGATGCAACTGAATGTTTTGTGTTTTTTTGTGAACATGTAACAGTAAGCTTCATATCCTGACATGGAAATAAAATCCTACTGTCAAATTGCCCTCATGAACTCTTTTCTTGACTTCTCTAACCTCCTGCCTCCACCTATTTTCCTTCTGTGTGTTTAAACGACTGTTTGTCTCACCCTTCCGCACCCCCTCTCAGCTCCAGGAGTCTGAACGCACCAAAGTGAAGAGTTGAAAGCTAAAACCCTATCGCTGTTGTCGTCTCTGAGCTGCTTGGAACTGGGAGGCTGTCACAAGGTCTCCACCACAATGGTCTTTGTAGTTGTCAAAGAGACTTAAATACTGTCTTTAGTGCTGTCACACAAAAATACACACTTGAGTGTACAGCTCTGGACTCCTTCGGTTCATATCTGTATAGTGTGTGTGTGTGTGTGAGAGAGAGAGAGCGAGAGACAGTGCAGTAATATCCTATTCGTCTCAGGATAAGTGAGGACAACGGTTTGAAAATAGCTCATTTTGTGGCTGTGCAGCCTTTAAGAGGTCTTATAATGAGACATAACTAGTTATGGCAGCTCATTCTCTATGCTCTTCAATACCACATGGACATAGTCAAACAGTCGCTTGCACACACAACCATCTACACATACCTTAGTGGCCAAGGTTAAGGTTATCTCAGACTGAAAGCACTGTATTCTAAGTCAGTGACAGAGAAGACATATTTGTCCTGAATTGCTGCCTGCACCATTACTAATCTCTCATGCTGAATGAAAGGCTGCAAGCAACACACATGGGGCACTCACACACACACTCACTGACACACCTGTCAGGGACCACAATGGTAACCCCCACAGGGGGACCCTATAATACCATGCACCAGGTCAGTTGGCGAGAATGGCAGAAAGAAACAGATGGAGAGGGAAAGAGGGATGATGGAGAGAGGCGCTCAGAGAAGAGGAAAGGTTAGGGAGCAACAGGTAAGGGAGAGGAGGGGAGGGGGCCGCAGAGTGGAGGTAAAGATGGATTGTAAGTGGAAAGAAGGACAGAGATGGATTATAAGAGGAAGGGCTGAGGGGAAAATTAAGGTTTGGGAAACTGACAGAGGTGCAGTGGGGTGAATGGAGAAAGTAAAAGGAGTTGAGACAAAATGGGTGAGGGGGTAAGAGAGGGAGCCAGAGGTGAGAAGGGGAAGAAGTCGAAGAAGATGAGGTCACAACCTCTGAGGCGGCTAATGAAGATGGTGAAGGCAGCAAGGGGATGGGGAGGCAGTGAGTAGCAGAAAGGCCCATCTGCTGCCCAGCCCTCTGGGATATCACAGTTACTACAAACGCCCAGGTCCCCAGTTCTCACTTATGCAACTATTAACAGGGGGGGGCAGCACATATGTAGACTTCTAAGTTCTCAAAGTACACACGTCATCATAATAGCTGCAAAAATGCTCTCCTACTAGGGATGCTAATTCATAAAAAATGTATTAATCATTAGTTAAATGACATTTATTTATATTATTATTATTATTATTATTGATCAATTAATAATTACGTGATTTAGCCTAAATTTCAATAGGGTCTAAAAGAATATAAGCTAAATATTGTTTATATACTGAATAAAAATATATGTCATATTCCTTAATAAATGATTTATTGTACTATTGGGGAAACGGTACAGACAAAATAAATTGTTAATAGAAATTAAATAAAATATGAAGTCTACGTTAACATGAAAAATAGTTGTGCACTGGCTCAACATATTTTCCTGAATAGAAAGCTAAATATTATTTATCATTAGCTAGTTATAAGAACCTAGTAGGCTATTTGAAATGAAAGACATTAGCAGCAGGTGACAGTAAGCTTCCAAAAAAGAGCACAGTGCTTGACGTGACATATTTTCCCCATGCGCGCTCTGTCCAGTGGTGGGTAGTGTGCTCACCTGTATGTGCAATACAGAGAGCAGCGGAGAAATTCGTGACCATGTAGAGGCAGGAATGACATGCAGAGCAGAACTCTGGCAGCCACTCGGGGGAGTGGCGAAACTACCATTACAATACCGGCAATTAATTTAATTTATTCAAGCAAATTCTTATTGACAGTTAATCGATAGGGATGTAAACAAATAATCCTACACATGACACATGGATATGAACAAGATCAATTTATAGTACTTGATGAGAATTAGCAATTATTCTGAAGTGCTGACACTGTTCTTCATCTTCAGTGACTGTTCACTCCCAAATTAGATTATGCATCCAGATTATTTTGATCAGACTTGAGCTTGATTAAAGGAAAAAAGGCAAGTATCTCAAGGGTCAATGCCTCCAAATAATCATTTGATTTCTACATAAGCATTTTATAAGTTAGGCAGACAGGTGGGCATGGTCGTGCATACGCATATTTAGCTGGAGAATACAGACTTTTACACCACAATGATCTGACACTGCAGCCAGAATCCATTTTTTTCCAAGTGCTTTTTATCCACAGCCTTTGTGGTGGCAGCCCTGCTGTGCCAGTGCTGTGGTCTCACAGAAACAGGACTCTGACTTCTTGATGTTTTGCTGCAATTTTTCTTTTTTACCCTCTCACACTCCTCTTCTTCTTCACCCCTTTGCAGGGGGCAGACAACAAAATAGTCCATTACAGCTGTCATCTGGTAGATGTAAGGCTGAAAGGAAGGGCCACGTTGACAGACATGTACAGTTCCTCCAGTCTGCACTGGAGGATTTTATGGCCGATTTTAGGTCCAATTTAAATATCAAAAATGTTTGATATTTACTGCTCCTGCTTGGACTGCAGCTGCCACAACTAACCTCCAGAATCATGGCATCAGCTTAAATGCTTTTACAATGACTCATGCGAACATGTCACAATAGGACCTATTCTTTCTCTCTATATTTGTTCTTCCTCTGTTTATGAGAGATCTTGTTGAATCAATGTAGTATAAATGTTACTTAAATTGTAGCTTTTCAAAAGCACTACACTGAAGTGTCTGTTTTTCAGTATCCTCTAAGACCCTTCATCTGTTTCTATATGAGGCTTGTAATTGTGAACCTTTGCTGGTAGATGAAAATGTTATTTTTTTGCCCCCATACTGTCATGAAACTCCTCCCTACCTATGCAGCTAACATTTAAGCACCTCTAAAGGCCAGGAAAGGTAATGAAAGAGAAAAAGCACATCACAGAGCACTTCACCTAGAAAAACATTTTCTGAGCCCAATTTCCTCTGAGAGTTTCTCTAAGAAGATCATTTAAATCACAACTATCACGCTATGCAAACAGCACTTTGTGCTGTGTTTTGCTTCTCATATTGAAGTGTAGCTATTGCAGACACATCTGAAAGAAAGAGAGAGCTCTTTATAAAAAATACTGGAGAAAAAAAACATAAAAAATATGATTTAAATCAGTACTACTGACAGTACTATTGCCAAACATGTCAAAATATTGTATTTTCATTTTATTTGGAACTTTGTGAAACCTGAATAATACACATGTGGGAATGATGTAACTGTTATAGAAAACAGAAGTTCAGTGAGCAGTTGGAAGTTTCAGATACTAGAACACAACATTTCACCCAGGTACATTTCTCACTTATTGTCCTCTCCTGCTCTCACATTGAACTCCTTTGAATGGAATAAACAAACCCCCACACGAAGCAGTTAATGGACGTTTTTAACAGATGGAGAAACAGGTCATTTTCTTCAGTACCTCCAAGACTCGCATGACAGACTTGTGATGTACACTTGATCAAAAAAACTGATTAAAGTCCAACTGAAACTCAATTGCATTTTTTGTCCTCAGCAGCAAACATATTTGCTGTTTAAATAACCTATTGCCTGTTCACTATTGAGAAAATATGTAATTTAATATTCATTTGTTTCATGATGGTAACCATGGTTTTTCATTAATTTGACCAAACACAGTTCCGATATTTGAGGAGAGAAAACATGTTTCAATACAGCCAATTAAATTCTGGATAAAGCAGGAGCAGTTGGAGGTCTATCAAAGGCAGGTCTAAAACCGAGCCAGCCAAGAGTCAGGTACACAACACCACAGAGCCACAGACTGAGAACAATCATCCATATCAACTACCCTGCTGTACTGCTAACTTTCTATCATAAATATCAGTCACGTCATGCAAAAAAAAAGTAATGACACTAATCTACATGATTTTTGATAGCACGATATGTTTGTATGTGATAATGCTGGCTAAAAAGAAAAAAGGTGATGCTACTGTCAAAGGCAACAGAGCAACTGACCTGATGCATGGTTCAACACACAGCACTTTAACGGCCTCTGTGCTCCACAGCTGACCTGACACTCTCCGGGTTGGATTTGATGGTGCCACTTTGTCATAAGTATCAACAACCATGGTTTCCTCTGAACAGCTGACTGTGGTTGTATGGCAGCCAGTGAAACAGAAAATACTGCACAGAAAGAAGGCATTCAACTTAACAAGATCACAATCTGGATCAGATTCCAGATGCAAATTTAAAGAAGTCAGTCAAGAAGTGAAATAAGGCTGACATTTCAGAATTCACCATTAACTATTTCCATTAACCTAAGCTGAAGCTTTGGAATGGTCTTCACAGGTCCACAACAAACCTGTGATATACAACCTGGTAAGGTAGCTTCAACAGTCCAAAAGTACTCCGGCTTACTGTTAAGTTTCAATCAGGACTACTTTACTCCACAACTCTCCTCTCCTCCTACTCCCTCTGCAGTAAATTATATTTTGCAGAATGCTGTTATTCTGGGACGTCCCGCTCCTCTCTTGTGCATACATAGAGAGCCCGAGGCAAAGAGAGCAAGAGCAAAGACCCCTCGGGTACAGAGCAGAAATGAATAACAACAGGTATGTCACTAAGTCAGGAACACGAGTGGAGGCTGGCTGCAAAACTGGCTGAACAACATGCAGAGTAGGGGTCATTTTAAGGAGATTCATAGAAAATATTTAGATGAGCCATCAGTTGATGTATGCTGGCATTGAGATTATCAGATGGTGTACTATGATAACTCAAGAGTCATTGACCCATTCATTGCCATTTGGGTAACACCTGAGTCCACCTGACTCCCAGGTAATTCATGGTATATAGAAGTGGGGTCAGCCTCATGTGGCCACTTGAGAAACTGTAGATTTGTGCACTTCCTTGTTTTCTTCATGTAACCACCTAGATGTTCCTGAACTAAAGCATTGCTTATTTGTCAGCCTTCAAACAAAACTGGCAGTTACCTAGAATTTAGAGAAAGTCTCATGTTCTCCTGTTCTCCTTCATGTTCTGTTCAGTCAACAACATATATAAAGCATGCACAAACTTTGAGCTCCTTGATAAGATAATTCCACTGTGAGAATTAGCACAATGCTGACAAGTGCGCTAGAAAATTGCAGGAAAGATGCCCCCAAGTAGCCTAACTGCACACTGTAGCAATACTAATACAGACAATTGTATTAAAACAAAAACAGTGCAGGGGCAGTTTGAAAGAACAGCATCGTTCACTCAATGTGAATAGCCAGTGGCACTTGAATAACAACAATGAAAGGTATTTTCCACTTGAATGGATACTTAGTGTCTGACACAAAGGGTAGGAATATCATCCAGCATAAACAAGGGCAAAAACTGCATAAAACAATCCCCACACAAACACACACTCAAGAGTTTATGTGAACTCACACCTTTCATCAATCACACATCACTGCCACATTCCTTTTTTTCTGTAATACCTACAAAAAAACCCTCCACAGCAACACAAGATAAGATATAATGAACAAAGTTGTCTTTAAGACTGTTTATCTGCTGTGCAAACTAGCTCTGGACACAAACATACACAAACAAACAAACATCTCCTCATTCATCCCTCAGTTTCTTTCCCCATCTTTTCTCCTCTCTCTCTCTCTAATGAGGCATAAAGTGAAAAACTCTCTGTACCCATCACACAAGTAAACACATATTTTCAACTTTTTGCACTCTAGCACAGCATGGAAAAATAAAACTCTCCTGCAGCTGCACACCATCGTCTGCAAGCACTTTCTTTTCCACTTTTCGTCGTCACAGCCTCCTTCACTGCCTGTGATAGCTCAGACAGACAGAAGGAGTGACAATGTCATTAGACAATGTCAGCGTCATGACATCTTTTTCGTACCATTTTTTCCCCCTTATGCCATCACACACAGGCACACATCAGAGTCACGCACGCCAATTCCCAAAACCACAATTTTCCTGGAGCCCAAGGAGAGCACGAGGTCGTCAAGCACAGACCAGCTTTTCCCCAAAGGAATGTACCAGCCTGTTTGTTGGCATGTGAGGGTTAGTGCTACAGTGTAAAGTGACGAAACGCAAGTGAACACACACACACACACACAAATATATACACACACAAGGCTGAGAAAAGGACCAAGCATCGCAGCCCTCGGATGGCAGTGTAGACGTCCTGAAAAAGCATTTGACATTCAGCCACCCCCCCACCCACCCCCCCCACAAACTAGAAAACAGTCATAGAAGGAGCTGGCAGTGTGCTCGAAAAATGCAGCTATTGAAACTCAGGAGAGGTGTAAAAAAATATATATATATGAGACAGATTGCGATGGGTGAGGTTGAGGGGGTGGGGGAGGGTGGAGGCATTAAAGTATGAAATAAGGGGAGGGAGGTGGAGAAAGTGCTTTGCTGTCACTGAAGCAAATGTAAATACCCTGCACACCACTCTATACTGCTATACTACCCAAGGAGAAACAACGCACAGAACAAACGGCCATCTGCATGAGCCTGTATGTGTTTGCACATCGGTGTACGTGCATTATTATAATGTAATGCTTATCTCAGTGGATTATGCTGACTTGCAGCTATTAAGAACTTTAACACATTCAAACCAACAGGGAGCAATTTCTGCTCCTCAATAGGCCCTCTATCACACTATTGTCTGTTTCTCCGACTGTGTGTGTGTGTAGCTATCAAATGAATGTGTTAAGGGTGGGAAAAAGAAGTAGCTAGTGAAATATAATAGAGGACAGCTGTAGAGGATGTAGCCACTGATAAGGACGGGTGGCAGGAACAAAGAAAATGATAGGGTTGGATGATAGGCAGAAATGAGTCGACTACAACAGCCGCCTGGTTTCTGTCTGTCACTGAGGTGGCATTGAAGACTGCCGTCTATCAGAGGAGACCGAATGAGATTTGATGTAATGTGATGTGATGGCAATGCATGCCGAAGATGTTACCCTGCACTGGAACTGGCAGGATGTAGATCAGCATTACACTGATCACCACCAGCAGCAGACGTCAACACCATTCACACAGAGAGACACATGGCAAGCATGCATGTTTGCCCGCCTCTCTGTCGTTGGACATTTGTGCGTGTGCAACTTATAATTCCAAAAAAAGGGATCGTCAAAGGGACTTAAATTACCTCAAGAGCGGACTTCTACTCAGAGAAAAGAGGAACAGTGTTGATGGGCGCAATTCTGGGGAGAGGGAACTGGAGGCGTCAGGCCTCCAGCAACGTTTATGCAACTCTGAAAAAGATCCAGTATCTTTGCGTGTACAGCCTTTAGCAACACACACATAGTTTATCCTGATTTTACACTCACACATTACTAAGGCTGCACAGTAGGACTGCTTCAAAACAAAAAGCACACACAGGCTTAATGACGTTATGTGTGCATGTGTGTTGTTGAATATACATGTGTATGTCTTACTGCAAGAACTGTGCATGCAGGGTGAGGGCACGTGTGTAGAAAGTTAAAGACAGGGACACAGACAGATAAGGAAACCCTGCACATTGTTAAAAGGTCTCATATGCATATGCATACTAATATAATGGTGGTCAAAGAAGTCCGGCGTGTGATGGATGAGCAGGACAACACAATCAATTTTGCAGGAGATTAAGAGATGAAGCCTTTAGACTGATATCTACATAGAGTGCTAGTTAGAGTCACACACACACACAGACAGCTGTAGACTTCCCCTTCAGAAGACAGAGCACACTGAAGTTACTGAGTGCCTTCTACTCGTCACTGGCTACTTCATGATGTAATGATAGGTTAGACGGGGTAAAGTGCCAGATGGCAGCTCTGAAGGAGAAAAGTGCAAAAGAAAATAAAATATAGTCTTTTCTTAGGCAAAAACACTCTGAGGAGTTTGATGTTTGCATGCCGGGGAATGTGTGTGCGTGCACCTTGTACTGTTGTGTGCCGTTCCTGTCTTTGCTATGAATGATTGAGGTTAGAGGTCATTACTAAGACATGGAGCAGAGAGCAGGAAGTGCTAAAATGACCACTCTGTCCTCCTGCTCCATCTTGGTCTCTACCCACCTAAAGGGACAGCTGCTAAATCATTAAGGTTAAAAGAATGGACTCCAATAGTCACAATGTGTAAAAATGACCACAGACTCACTTGTTTTCTCTTTCAGTTTTAATCTACATTTTATGAGCATTTCTATAAAAACTGCTCCTCTGCATCAATTTGTGACAGGTGTGAACGGCCTTTCTCAGGTTACTATTTTGGTTTGACAGAAGCACTTTAGCTCTCAGTTCAGCAAAGCTAGAAAACAAGCTGGGGATTTGATAAGTAGAAGTAGAGCGTAAAGTAACAGACCTAAAAAAGATGCAGTCAAAGGATGAAAAGAAGCCGTTCAGTCAGTTCAGTTAAATTCGTGAAAATGAGCACATCTTAGAAACAAGAGAGCTTCAAACTGCTGTCTGTGATATCATCAAAAAGCAGAGACTAGAGATGCTTCATTGAGAGTAAATAAAAAGCCAGACATTTCGGATGATGGGAAAGCACTGAGGGTGATCCTTGGCGGATGTGGGTACGTTTTCCTGTTAAGAGCTCTTGAAAAGCACAAACAAACATTCAGCAAAGTCACAGAGCCCCTCTGTGATGTGTTTCAATGAGAGAGGAAGGGAAAGAAAGGGCTCATGATGCAATGACAGTGATGATTTCAGTATGTGAATGAATCTGTGGACTGTATGTTCATTACGTTCATTATAGCAGATCTGTCCATAACAGCCCATTAGTGCCCATTGAAGTATACTGTCTGTGATACGTCTTCATGACTGTATTATGAAGACTGTTTGCTTTCACTTCGCACATGTAGACACAGTGACCAAATCTGTCACAACTTACAAAGGAATGAATGCACCTCACATTCAGTCAGTCAAAACTTTTGTCTGTGTTTCTGTCTTTATGCATTCATCAGACAAGGTGAACCTATTATTTATTTTTAGTTGTGATGCCAGAATTTTCTTTTAAGACATTTGTCAGTGTGTGTGTGTGTGTGTGTGTCTGCCAGTTTGAGGTAATTGGGGCAATTCATTTTTGTGTGTTCTTTCTGCATTATATCAGTCTATGCTGCTGACATCATACAGTACATCTTGAAGCGCTTCCTTGCTTCCTTGGTTCCAGTATGAGCCTGTGAAATTTTCCCCTGGCTCCTGACACATTCTTATTTTTCCACACACAAGTGAGAGAATTATCACTGCTTGAGGGCTGCAGTTTGTTTTGCAATGGAACTTTTAACATGAAAGCTTCTAAAAGTGTTTCAGGCTCAGTGATGTGATTGAGTATGACCGGATCACATCAAGTGAGGGATTTAAACATGAAAAATGTGTATTGGTTAAAAAAAAAAAAATCAATACATATCCACTTGGGGGGAAAGAATGCTAATTTCCATTTTAATTTGTAATTACATTATCCCTCTACATTCCTGATCTCCTACACAGACCTCCAAATGTCTCCTGACTGGTAAAAGACACTGTAAAAACCCAAAAACTTTTTAATTTAGAATTCTCTCTTTTATTAATTAAGTATAATTGAGATGAGATACAGTAAGGGAAAAAGAAAAAGCGCAGGAATAGAGGAAGTAATCTGGTCCCTCCCACAGATATGGTAATTCATCCTCATCTTCATTCACATACTTAATCATTTAATTGCTTTAATTGATATGAAAGAACATTGAAGCTTGCCTGATACAGTAAATGTTAAGAGCATACATGAGTACATACCTATATATATCATACACGCTAAATGGATCACACTGGAACATGTGGAAGTGTTTAGAAAACAAAGAAAATGTATGTAGCCAGGTTGTGAATACGTGTGCGTTTGTGTGTGGAGGAAAGCTGTGAGAGTGACACAGAGAAAGCAGTAAACAAATGCAGATTGAGGGTTTTTCCATATAATTTGGCGAGACAAAGACTGTTATTGTACTCCACTATCATTTTGACTTAAGGCCTAGATCTGTTAGCTGAAACACTTTAACTTGCACGCACACACACACACATGTTTAACGCATAACAAAAGCCAAAAATACATCCCTCATGGATACAGTTCTGAAAAACAGGATTGGATGCAGTGAGATAAAAACATTAGCATATACTTAAAACACAATACATGCAAAGATACAGCGCCTGGGCTCTGCACAACCCAGAGAACAATATCAGTAGTGAGAGAATACACAAACACACCAAAACACATGCGCTGAACAACCTCTGACAAAAGAAAGACGACAAACGAAACTACTCATGACCCCGTTATCTCCTTTGTTTTCTGCTTCTTCATAGTTCTGCAATCACATCCTAGTCCCTGAAGAGAGGGGAGTCCTCCCACATCTAGGAACACAGACAGACTGAGATAAGGCTGCAGCTTTAAACTGCAACTGCAACAAGGAAACAGTGGAGGTGTGAGCTGACAGGGATGTGTTGTTTAGACCGGACTGATGTGAAATGACAAAGGACTATCAGAGAGACAAGGAAGGTAGGAGGAAGTAAGTACCCACAGTGATCTCTGGGTCAACGCCACAACTCTGCCATTTGACCACCCATTTAACATCATATAAATTACCTACTGTGTGTGTGAGACAGTGATCTATCTCTCCTCTGATGAATCTATCCTGTGCACGTGATCCACAGATTAAATCACCTCTACAGGGAAACTTATTACCCTTTTCCAGCAAAGAGGCAGAGAGGGCAGCAAATACACAAACATATACACACACATGCATTTATGCATGCACACACAAACACACACACACACACACACGCCGTCTACAGTATCAAGAAAGGTCAGGTATTGGTCATTGACCTCTGAACTCAACCATCACTTACACGGACAAGGTGATGATTTACCTCCTGTGTGTGCGCGTGCGTTTGTGTGTCTGCTGACGCCAGGTCTGTGTTAGAGTAGCCCCCTCCTTTTCCCTTGCTCATAAATTACCTGTCAACTGCAGAACAGATCGAACCAGAGAGAAGGAAGGAGGATAAAACCGAAAGAAAAGCTTTTATGCCTCTTTTTAAGCCATCAGAGAGACTCAGCTGTGACAGCAACATCTGAGTGTGGGCTTAATTAAAACATATACTGCATTATGAATGATTAATTAGTGCACTACAGGTAAACATCAAAAAAGACTCCTGTCATAAAGGCACACCCAAATTCACCATACAACAATCACACAGCTGGAAAAATTAATGTGCTACTAGACAACAAAAAGACAAAAAACACCAATTCCTTTTCAGTCACTTCAGAAAGAGAACATGAGGAGAAATGAGCGCAGAGTAGCAGAAGAGAAAAGAGTCATAGAAATGATCATAAGAACCAATGAGAGGAGAAAAGTGGCTGTGTGTAAGACAAAGGTGGAATCTTATGGCCAGCGTCCCATGAGTCTGGTTATTCAGCAGAAAAGCAGCAGAGAGAAAGACAGCACAGAGTAGGAAGAGAGGACTTGAGAAGGAAAGAGGATTAATGTGTCTGACAGTCAAAAGAGGAGAGACAGAATACAAGTCCCAGTACAACACCCTCAGTAATGCCAGAGATTACTACCAGCACGGCACCGGAGCTGACAAATACACACACTTAACATTCAGTCACACAAAAGAGCAATGTCGAGGCTCTTTCAAGGAAAAGCGTACAGGACAATTAACACAAAAATAGGTGTTATGGGTAATTCACAAATTTGGAAAGTAAACAGTAAGAAATGAATCTATCACAAATAATGACATAATCACCCGTCAGCTGTTAACAGCACTGGATTGACCAGTAAAGTGACCTGCAGTGTTACCTGTGGAAAATAAATTATAACAGTCCATAATACAAGTAAGACCTATGTGCTGGAACAGCGTGATTTATGGAGCTGTTATTACTGCCCAGTTGAGCTGCTAATGTTTCCTAATGAGGCGTAGCCTCCAACTCAGCACAAAGGACTAAGTAACACAGAAGACTGGAGACAGCAAATGTTGCATCGCTGTGGAGAAACAGAAACGAATGACTGAACTGAGCCCATCCACATCCAGATGGGGCGCAGGCAACTGGAGCACTTTGTAAAGAGTATAAGCATTAATATATACAAGCTGAAATGTCAATCAGTTTCCCTACAATAAGCTTGTCTAACAATGAAAGTAAAGTACAGCCATGCTGCATGTTTGTGCTCATCTGAAAAGTCTCCCTCATCTGAATTCCCATCATTCCCCTGACTCCAGCTCTCAATGAGTCAGAGGATGTTAGATTAAATCAATTTTACATTCACTATGCCGTTAATCATGAATAGTGTTTCATGTATGCGGTAAAGGTTCCGTATAAAGTATGGCTGTGATTGTGAGGTGTGAAAATATGATAATTCTGAGTGAAATTCAAAAACAATTACAATCATGTAAGGTTGTGAGTCAAACATCGCCAGAGATGCTGCCAATCCGCACAAGCCAAAGAACTGCCAATGACTCTATTCCCACACAAAATCTCAACAGCTCGCTGGAAACCAAATCATCAAGCTGATAACGATGGTGCAGTAGCCAGGTTGGCTGATAGATGGACAGATAAAAGGTAGAGACAGGTGAGAGCAGGAGAAGGAAAGAGGATCAGAAAGGCTGAAGCATTAGTAGAAGAAACAGGGAGACTGGAATCACTCAGGCATCAAATGGTCTGTCTGAATTAATCCTGACCATCACACTTACCCTGTCACTTTCACACACACACACAGACACACACCCCCATCTATGCCCTGCAGCAACAGATGCTAGCAGACAGAGAGGTTTCCTCCACCTCTTCGTCTTTGAATCCAGCTCTGTCTGGTTTTACTTTTCTGTCTTCTCTATCTTTGTTGCTACTCTCGTCTGCAAGATAAAATGCCAGTCATCCTTCGCTCTACTTGTAAACAACAAATGAGGGTGCAATAGTGTAAGAGGAGACCATCGGGCAAAAGGGTTCGGCAGGGGAAAGAGAGAGAGAGACTAAAAGAGAGAGAAAGGCAGCGGCTATTTGATAGTGTCAGCTGTATAGAGGAGATACAGACAGGCCATTCATCTCAATGGATCAGATAGCAGTCCCCATAGAGTGCATGTGTGTGTGTGTGTGTGTAGACACACAACCACACACATACATGCACAGAAGCAAAACACAGACAGGCAGACTGTCCGGGCTTAAAACTTTAAAAAGCACACCAAGGCAACAAGTCAGGAGAGACGCTGAAAATGGAGGACATTTACAGTGTTTCATGTGAGCATGTAAGTGTATGAGAGTGCAGGTATGCTTGTCCATCTTCTCAGCAAGCCATGTGCCAGAGCGAGTCTGAGAAAGCAACAGAACGCCGGAGACAGAGAGAAAGTCTGAAAGCCTGCACATGAATCACAGTTTTCAATTCCACATAACAGGGGAGTCAGAGCGCGTGTATAAGTAGGCAAGCTTTCAAACTCTATGACGATATCTGAACTTTGACAATGGGGCCATTGTAGAACTGTCAGCCATAACCGCTGGTCTCCTGTAGTGACTTTATAATGACCATGAAGGATGTTGAGGCAGAGTAGAATTAGAGCTGCTTATGCTATGTTCAGCCAACATCTAATTAGGCTCGTCTCCCTGACCTGCTCCCTGCTGCTGATCCATGGTTTGTAGCACTCATACACAACTTTCTGCATTTTGCTTAGGTCAGTTTAGCATATATCAAATATCTTTTGAAATCAACACAAAATACTTTCAATGTCAATGTCAAAGGATGACTATGGAACAGCATTGTCCTTGGCTTTGATGATCATCTCTGCAAATAATGATCATCTCTGCAGTGCCCTGAGCTACTGATGGTGTGGAATTTGTTGATGAGAAAAGCTGTTAGTGTGCCCACAAAAAAAATGCTGGAGATGCCAAATGTGTTCATCCACACTTGACAGCAGAAAGAGGAATGGTGCATGCTTTACAGAAAAACTGGAATAACCAGAGGCATGTAAGCATGCTCATTAGTCTCCAGACTAATTGGGGTGGGGTACAGGTCGCTCTTTTTAAAGTTACAGAGGGGATACACTGATAATGCATTTTGAACATTTATTATCTACAGATGATCTATTTTGTGGATTATCAACTACTAATTATTTATAATTTTTATTATTATTATTATAATATTATGCTTTATAATAATACCACAATCACCACATGGTGTGTGTACCAGCTGTCGCTATAGTTACAGTAGCTGTAACAGGAAAGATTAGCTAAGGGAACTGGCCACCTGATTATATGCAGTAAGATGTACAAAACAATTAAAGACTGTTAATAAACACAGCTGTCTGTAGAAATAGAACAATGCTGTTTTCTTTTCAGCAGTCAGTCAAATATTATTCTGCACTAATGATTTTTGCCACATGGACCCCTTAACTCCAACAAAAAGAGGGGATTCAGAAACAGAAAAGGAGTATACGAAAAAGCCTCATTAAGCAAATGCAAGTTTCTGCCTGCAAACAGAAATCTGGTTCCAACTACCAGAGAGGACTGAGCTCAGGGTAAGCGGAAATGAACAGACGGACAAAAGGCATCTAACTGCCAGTCAACAGGATGGTGTTTGTGGTTGGATGAAAAGGGTAAAGGCAGAGAGCAGGGGTCCACACATACTGTCTAGACACTAATTTCTACAGCACAAGAGGCACTCATGCACATCCCGGCGAATACACACTCAGACGTACTTCAACTTGTCTGTTGTGCGATGAAGAGATATTGATGGTCAAACTCATACTCACAAGAATGTGTACATCTGCTCTGAAGTCAACCATGCTATCTGATCTAAGGGGCATGTGGTGTCAGGGCTCTGTGCCGGGACACAGGGACAGTCTCCCTCAAGAGTACAAGTGTAAGGTTCACACATAACATAGGAAATCTGGTGGTTACAAATCATCAGGCACTGTTAGAACATGACCCCAGTACTTGTATCCCACTGTGTTTGTGTTTAGAGCAAGCTAGATGAGCAACCAGGCTTAGCTCCCTGTAGTCCTTCATCCGCTCAAATCTCTTCCTACTTCTTACAACTCATCTTTTAGGCCCATCTTCCAACCTGACTTATTCATCCTAAATCCTGCCTTAGCATCTTGGCTTCGGCCCTACTAAAACTCTTTTCAGTATGCCCATGTTTCTTTTTCACATTCCAAAACAAGAGAACAGAGGAATATGAAAGTAGAGGCACTTTGCACATTTCTTACTCCACATGAAAAAGGTTTCAGAGACACCATTAGTGTAATAAGATATGCTGCTTATTTAGACCTAGTGAAATAAATGACTGTGATCATGCCACAAATATGGAGGTGTTTGTGCGTATGTGGAGAAAACCTGGTACAAAAAGCTGATCAAAAAATTCCATTCTGACTAGCCAAAACTGCTATAGCTTGTCTATTTTTATCCATTCATGGTATTTTGGATTTCTTATGCGTGTGTTCGAATGTGTGTGTGTGTGTGTGTTTGTGTGGGTGTAGAGCCTCAGTGATCAGGTCTAAAGCTGTGTGTAGGAGATAAAGGAAGTCATTAGCGAATTCTGCCTCTTAAGACCCCCTAATACCTTGGATGGGACCCTGGCCAGAGGTTAGGCTGCAAGTATCTGCACGAGTGTATGTGTGTGTGTATGAGTGCGCATGCATGTGGCATTGTAATCCCATCCTTTTCCAGGGAGTACACCAAAAACTGTACACTTCAGTTGCTGCTGTAACTCCAACTTACTTCAATAACTTTTGAGTCAAGGCTGCAACAAGCCTTGTCTGAAATAAATTGAAATGAATGCCCTGCACCACCGGATCATTGGAAAACCTATTGTCCTGATACAATATTTCAGCTGCTTGTAGTGATATCACACACGTTACGTTAGAAGGCTCAAGATTCACATTTCCTCCTAGGACAGAGCAATAGTGAGAAGAATGATGGAGACAGTAAAAGGACTGGGGGGGGGTTATAGGCTCATAATGTATCAGAGGACTTTTTGATCAGCGTTTAGTAGGATTAACAGAGCTCTAGATCAATATAACTGCTAATAGATGCATTGATCTGCATCTGCTACTGCCTGCCCCATATTCGGACTTACACACAGACATCCTCACTGACACACACACCCTCAGGAGGACTTACACACATACACTAATAAAAACCATAAAAGTTGTAACAGTCAGTGACAACAATGGCAATTGGAAATACACTGAAATTCTATGACTTTAAAATATACAGACACACACTCAGACACACCACTATCTACACTGCCAATTAGTCCTCCAATAAAACCGTCTACAACTGGAGAGTGAACCATAAAGTATAGTGTAATAGCTAATGAACTCTACAACTCAGATTTGCAGATAAACGCATGCTCACACACAAACATATGTACATATAACACACACACACATTAGAAATATGCCAAGGATTTTCACCGAAGGCATAAACATTCATTAAATACACAAACACATAGACACATACTGGTGCAGCTGAAATGTGCAGGACTCCATAAGGACAAACAAATGCCGCCTGGTTTGAATAAACAAATTAAAATGATTGCAGGTTGGACTGGGAGTAAATACAACACTTAGCTAATTACTCTGTCTGTGTCTGACTTTAGTGAGACCCTCACTGAAACAAACACACACACACACATATGCATTTAAACAGACGCATTCGCTTTCTTTCATTTAAACAACAAAGACATGCACAAAAAGGTCTCTTAAAAGCATAAAAAATGAAGTTAAACTATAACAAATGATGCAAGAAGATGTATAAATGCAAACATTATGGCTCTTGCCACAACACAGGGGTTCATATAGAAGAAAATAAGTATGAATGAAGAGCTCCACCTTGGCTTTGGCTTTTAACAGAAAAGCTGCATATACACCTGACTTCCTTCTGAAAGCTGTTTTTTAGGTCTAGGGAATAAAAACAAGCTGAATACAATTCAATTCAACACCTGACAAAAACAACACACGCAGACACTGACATGTGTGCACAACCTCACACAATCCATCTCACACACAGTCAAGAAATAGCTCCCAATCACATACCTCTCCACTGATTTGATGCAGAGAAAAAGCAATTTATTAAGCTGCCTCTTAGGAGCTAGACTCTAACTAAACTGCTACACTGGCCTACTTAGACACACACACACACACACATGTGCACACACACACACACAAAATAAGGGGGGGACTTACTTCTTACCACTGCACTCATTTACACTTACATATAAATGCAGACTCCAAGAAGGCATAAAGGGCTCCCAAAAGAGCAACATCAGTATCCTAGTGAAAATAGCAACTAATTGAACTTTCAGTCCATTATTTGATGTGATCCAAACTGACACCAACAAACAATCTCCGTCCTTTTACACACCTACCAGCTGGTCCAAGGGTGGCTCTGTTGCTATAGCTACCCGGAGAGGCAGCCAACTCATGACAAGCCCTAAACTTTCCTCTGACCATGCTTAACAATCCCTAAAAGAGGACTTGGAAATTAGCCTGGTTCTGATGAAGGCAAGGTGCGCATCTCTGCAATATGTTAATTTAAGGGATTAAATTGAAAGCTGGTGAGAGAAAGTGTGTGTGACTGTGTGTGCAAAGGTGTGAATGTGAGATCCAGAGTGAGACGGAAAAGCCAGATTGTGACGAAAGTAGTCAAGCAGAGAGGCAAAAACCCCAAATCTGCTCTGATCCTCCCATATTAGCGTGGAATGCTGGGCTGTATCTCATTAACACGCATGTACACCCACATTCACACATAAATAACACACACCTTTTATAAACTCTCTAGTGGACTAATATGATGTTGGATTCATTAGTTGAGTCATGCAACCGGCACAAAACCCTGTAGCAATTAACAGGTGACACACACACACACAACTGACCAAGAACATGTACATACATGGATACATACATTTTTTACTTAACATCAATATAAAGACACAAACACACACACTTACACTCTCACACAGAGCAACTTCAAATTTCATTCCACTAATACAGTCTAAGTATTTACAACCTGCTTGAGAAAACATGGCCCTGCTTAATTAGATTAAACAAAAGTGTTTGTGTGTGTGTGTGCGTACTCGTTTACATGCGTGGAACAACAGGTGAGGCAGGAAGACAGCACCAGACAGCATAAAGAGAGAGGGAGAGGAGGAAAAGAGGGAGAGGCTAGACCTTCATTCTGTATTCAGGGAGGTGGTGTAGATCGTTAGCTAAATAAATTAGAGCCTTGCGGCTGTGGATATCACACTGCCATATGTCAGAGAGAGAGAGAGCGAGAGAGAGAGATGGAGGAGATGGAGAGGGGAACGACTGGTGGAGAGCCATGTAGAAAAATCTGTTTGTTGCAGAAAGTGTGAATAAATACATACAAAAAAGCAACAGAAACAGACGTGTCCTCAGCTAAGACAAAATGTTGGGACTAAAGAGGAAAGGGTGACGACAGAAGAGGACAGAAGCTAATCCAGTAGAGTTGAACTGAGACCAGAGTTAAGCACATATGAGCTTGTACTCTGCCCTCACACACACTCACAAACACACACACATAATGACAGATTAATACATCAGAATAAGGCATTTGGATTAGTATAGGAGAGAGAAATGGGTTGTTTAGGCTTTGAAGGACCTCATCACCAACTTGGTGTAGTAGACTACAAACCCACCAAGCAGGACTACAAGACAGCTGAACAGCCTTTGGAAGTCTGTCCCTCCTCTCCATCTATACCTGTGTCCAAGTTTTGGGGCTGGATCCTTTGGAGGACACAGTCTACAGGGGTGTGAACTTTGTCACCCTCATAGTTTTTTTTTAATGGTCTGGCCTGTAAAAAGACAACACTGTCACCTAGCAACCTAGTTAAAAGTTTGTTCTTTGGCTGTTAAGAGTTCAGTCTGCTGTACTCAATTGTAAGAATTCAATGTCACCAGTGTGAATGAATGAATTCTGCAATATGTCCTGCATTGAAGAATCCTCCCATGTCATCCTTTGCTACCAGGGAAAAAACATTGTTGGTGTATTACAGGGAGCCTTGTGGTGCGTCCTTCAATGAATGCAACACCTGAATTGGGACATAGCTAATAAAGAGCTGCTGTCCTTCATTTTTAAATATTAAATATTAGCTTTCAAAAGAATGTGTGTGGTGCTGTAAAGGAATTTATGTAAAAAAAAAAAAGGAGGGGGGGGTCATACAAATACTTGATACATAGATACTGGGATATAACTCACATACAACTCATATAATGTTAATACTATATAAGCAATATTAGCTAAATTGCAGCAGATCTACAAATGGCTCTATCACATTGTCAGTCTCTCTCTCTGTATGTAGTCGTAAGTCATAAGCACCCCTACCAGTAAACATCTGTGATTTCTCAGAAATCTTGCTGCCAACATCAATCACTGTGCCTACAAAAGCATTCACAGCAGTATGATGTTAAGGTTGTACCCTCTAGCCTTTCTTACCTTGATGTCCCTTATTTTCATTCTGTGTCTGTATTAACTACAAGGACACCACAATCAGGCCGACACGCATGCACAGACGCTGGCAGACACACTAACGGCAGTGCAGCAACTTGAGGGGATTAAACAGCTTAGACATTGATTAGACACACCTGAACCCAGGAGGGAAGGAGGGATGATCAGCAAAGGAGGCGGAAGAGGGTGAAGAAAGGGGAGGATGTGGATGGTGTGGGAGTATGTGAGGCGTCTTAAAGTGTGTTGGGAAATGGGAGAACAGAGAAATGGGAAAACAGAGTAAAGGGGTGGGATTGGTGGGGGTGGCAGGGTGTAAATGTCTCAGAACATGTCCTCTAGGATGGAGTGAGTGGTAGGAGGAGATGGGTGAAGAGGACAGGAGTGAAAATGGTGTCTGCACACACTGCCAGAGGGTTTTAACACTCCTGTTTGCACCCAAAGTGTGAAGGCGTGCACTCTCATAGACATCCCCCTTCTCCCACATATACATACCATCACAGACATATGCATTCAGCTCATTAAAAATACACACGCTCACCACCAAAACCTCAAAATAGACTTTTTCCAATAACAATCAAAATTCTACTCACAATCATGCATACATGAAAAGACAAGAACAGAGCCTGAAGTCAATGATGCATGCATGTCTATTTATAAAAGTCCTGCAGCCTACACTGGATGCAACACAAAGTAGCATTCCCCTTCTACATTTAGATCTCCTGACTCTTCTAACATCCTCCTGCTCTTCTGTGAATAGAGAAAAAGTTTTTTTTCTTTAAATGATTCCCACTTTCGTCTCTCTCTGTCCATAAAACATGTTGTGGAATACAACTTCTCATAGGGGAGAGTGATGTTAGAAGATGAAGAGGGAGGGAGTTAGGAGCGTCAAAGACACTGATGGAAAGTGCAAAGCTTTATATAAATAACTGGCAACACTAATTTGAAGGTTCACTTGATGCCTCTTTCTAGCAAATCTGGAGTAAAAATCCCCAGAAACTCTTGCTCTCCTATTAGGGAATTATTGGCCTGGAAAGAAAAGTAAAGTTCCCCATGTATTATTCCTTTTCTACCCAGTGGAAAAAAAAAACACCAAAAAGTTTTATCTGAACTTCTTTTCTGTTATTGAACTCTTCTGCTCACACTTTCCTGCGAGACCTGTTTGAAATAAGGAGAGCAGAGATGATCAACAGTTTTTTTCTTCTCCTGTAAACACAATTTATGCAAAGACGCACATGCTCACACAGTTCACATGCACATGCAGGCAGCAGTATGATATTAAGATTATATTGCCAGACATAAATGGGGCCTAAATGAATGAATTCTTGAGTTATTTGTATATTTATGGATGCACCAACTGTGAGCAGCTGGTAAACACTGCAAAGTCACAGAGAGCAGATGTAGTTAAGAGACAAGCATAAACATTTATTCACTTGATGCATAATCACACATTCATACACACAAACAAACACACACAACATGCCACCATGACCCAATTTGTTTATGGTATCTACGGTTGGTTGCAAGGCCCTCATTTACTCCTTCGTGCATCTACCGCTTTATAACAGAAAGAAAAATTATGGCTAATGTACTTATAATCTGATTCTATGATTATATAACTACATGCTGCTAATCTAACGCACTCTCTCCCACAGCCTTTCTCTGGGATGATCAGTGATTTATGTCTTTAAAAGGAATATAAAACCAAAAGCAACGGGTGAAACGAACTGTGAGATTAAACTAACCCCCATCCACGTCTTTCTCCTTCTCCCCCCTCCTGTGCGCTCCCTCCCCTCCTCTCTAAATTATCTGAGCGCTGTAATTAAAAAGTGCACTCTGGATCTTGTATGGTGCTAACAAGCAGGCCAAAACACACACATGGATACCCACACAAATCCAGACTAAATTAAAGATAGTTCAAGCTCAACTAATCATCTGAGTCGGTGCCGTAACGAGTGGGATGAGAGAACCATAATATTGTACAAATCTGAAGTAGAACAAAAGTGCTGTAATTTACCGCAGTGTAAATATGTATCTTCTCAATATTGATTCTTTGCCTTTGATTTGATCTTGTAATTAAGGAAATTTTGGCTAAAGTAAACTCATGCAATGAAGAGTGTGTGGTATCCTTCAGTATTAGCTCTGAGCTGCTTTTGGGTTGAAGCACATAAAGTCATATTTATGACATTCTCAAGTATAAAATTCACATTTCAATAGAAATCCTTGAAAAGCCTGTTTATTCACCAACAGATTAAACTGGCTTTACTTTTCACCAGACAATAATGCTCTTGATGATTGAAGATTATCATATGATTATCCAGGTGTATAATCACTGAAAAAGCAGTTGCGGGAGTTCACAAAGTGTCTGACATTGAGGAAAACATTCAGTCCCGCCAGATAACAAGCTAACCAGATGCAGCTTCACTCTCCTTAGACGTAACTCAATTACACCATCAGCAGTCTGCAGAGTTTGCCACACTGATCCATTCAAACAAACAAACCAGGTTCAACAAACAGAATGGGCTTATGGCTCGTGTGAGGACTAATGAGTACATGAAGCTAAGTAGGAGTGAAATCGGTAAAACCTAATTTTCACTGGTCTTTGAAGAAGCCGGCTTCTCTGACCTCCAGAAAGTGGTTAAAACCTGGGTGTTTGAATTTACATTCCTGCATGACTTCATGATGTTGTCCTTAATCCCTTGTAGAGGTTTCCTTGGGTAAATTTAGTATCCAGTCACACAGAAACAAAAGTTAAAAGTTAAATATTACAAAGAGTTGAAAAATATTTTTTTAAAAAGTTCAAATATAGAAACCAAATTTCAAACAGCTGAATTTTTTTCAATTACAGAAATACCACAAAGGTTATTGTCTTGGTGCATAATCACCTTTAGACACATGCATGTAATATGGTATATACCCCTCTCCCTCTGCCTTAGGCCATAACTGCACCAAGCCTCCGTCTCATTGCATGTGATTCCACTGATAACTACACCTGTGTGTATGTGCCGACATAATGCCATCATTGCAGCTAAGGAAAGAGTCCCTCCACTGAGGTCTCAGAGGTATTTTATTTTAAAGCAGTAAGTACATCCTTCCTGACTCTTTCCCCGTCCCCCAGAGACACATAAAGAAACTCCATTTTGTCAGAGCCATCACTCAAGCCTATTCATATTTGTTATCAAATGCTTCAAGCCCATACCATGCAGTCTGCCTTGAAAGTTTTACAATAGCTTTGCTACACTGTCTAGAAAACCGGCAGACAATCCAATCCCAGGTCTAATTATAAGCATCAAGGAGGACCAATGTGTTCTCAGGATATGTTCATCTTGGAGAACACAAACTGTATTGCTGAGAGCCCAAATTATTTCCTCTTGCATGGCTCAGTCTGCACCTCTGTAAAATTGGCTGCTGTCTTATTTTTTTTACCTTCGGCTTCTCTGGCTTAACAATAAGACCTGCCTAAGTTGAAATGTCCAATGTATAATTTTAGAGAGTAAAAACACTTCCTACAGGTCCTGGAGGTATAGTTTGTGTTTCTGTCTGTCGGCTGCTGTTGAGAGGGAAAAAGGGGGCATTTACTGTACAAGAGTAGCAAATGGTACACTTAAGAAAGCATGCTTTTTCAATCAATTTGGGAATGTCAAAGTTTCTCTTTTTTTTTTTTTTTACATGTTACACAAAGACTGCACTGGTCGATAAAAGTCAGTGGGCAGAATCTGCACTCAACAACAATTAACCACAACAACAATCTTTAAAAGTTTTAAGAAAAATACCATTTAAAACACTTATTAGAATCTAAAACTAGCAACACATTCAGAGAGCTGTTTTTAAGGATTTTCCGTCAGAGCATATTTGGCAGGAGTACTGTAACAGGTATTAAACAGATGTGTATGGTCTGTTAAAAAAACAGTAATGCTCCATTTGTTCTACAGTGCCAACATCCAGAAAATAACACCTATCACACGTGTACATGTCAAATTCCATAAAAACCAACTGCGCCATTCAGCAGTGTTGTTGCTTCTTAAACTGAAAATAGAGCATGAGGTGTGCTTTAATCCTTGTATTATATATCTCTCTACAAACCTAACCTAACCAAACATTACAGTGGTGATTGCTCAGTCTTCCTAGAACTGTCTGTATAACATCTGACTGAATTGGTGGTATGAATAGAGCAGTCTCTATGAGTAAAAGCTTAGCCCTGAAACAGAAAAGAACCTGGATGAAGCATCTGTCATTCACCATCTATCAGACACTAGGGTCATCCAATCAAACCAATAAATTGCAAAAGTTAGCCGCAACTAGAATGTTGGTAGATTGTTTGTGCAGTTTCTGTAAGGAAAATGTGCACAAATGGAAAACACTTTCTATTTCCCATTGTTCCCCATGTCTGTCATTACACATAAAACATGCCCAAAACTGCCAACACTTCCTCACAGGATGCTGAGTGGTTACATGCACACACCCCTGAGCCTGGTAAGAGGGATTTGTGTGAGTTTGTGATCTCACAAATCCAGCAAGAACCTAACAGCTCTGTGTAAGGTAAGCAGCCAACAGCTACAGAAATTCAGAAATGTTTCCAAAACTTTTGATGACTTTTCATGGAGTTTCCAGGCCTGGAAAATTAAGATTTTAGGAGACGTTAAGACATTTGCATGTTGTTGTTGTATCCCACAGAGGAATTACCGAGGCAAAGGGAGAAAATTGTAGGTAGGCTTCGCTCAGAAACCTAATCTCTGCCATCACTTCAGTTGCTGTGGGTTTGAGGTTTTGATATTCTGTCTGGTTACAATTGACTTCTTAGTTTGGGCATGTGTGTGTGTGCTGTCTGCAGAAGATGAAAAAACATTTGTGCTGCAAATCAACAAAACATGTCAACATACACTCCTGTACACTGCAAAGCTTTATAGCTTTAAGAACTTCAAGCACACACAAACACATGTGAAAAGCACATGGGCAGGAAGTTGTGGAAGAAATTTCCTTTCAAATTATCGGTAATGAGTGTGTTCACTGCTGACATCACTTCCACTGCAACATTCAAACACACACTTGGGCACTTCAGTATATGTGCTCACAAAGTGGCATTATGACAACATGGTGTGACCAGTGAGGTGCCATCCTTGTGCCTTTGTAGAATCTGTGATTACAGCCCAGTATGCCAGGCTCTCAGGCTGCCTGTGATTGGCTGATTGAAGCCGACTAATGAATGACTGTGTAAAGAAGCAGGAGACTTATTCTGGTCTGATTAATGTGTTTTCCTCAATGCCAATTAAACACTGATTACACAAATTAACAACTCTGGGCCACCATAATCACTAAGTGCTCACGCAGGGACTGGCGTTGATGGAAGGGGCTACAAACATGCGCACACACTCAGGCAAATACACACACACACAGCTGTAAGGCACCACACCCCATTTGTCCTTCTATCCTTGCCCAAAGCCCCATCAAATGCTGCCAGGCCTGGCAGTTGTTATAACCTAATGCTTTTAGCTGCATGTTGTCCAAGATAGAGTTACCGACCACATTCACCAACCATCCTCCCTTGTGACTCTCTCTCTCTCTCTCACACACACACACACAATGAGGGGGAAAAAAAGACGTCACCCATCCAGAGCCATGCAAGAGTACACATACATCGGGCCTCAGACAGACAGCTGGTGCCAAAGGGTGCAGTTAGTGGATCCCCCCTCAGGGATGGGCTGCTACCCCTTTCCCCTTGTATGGAGCCAGAGGGAAAGAGGGACAACAAGCAGTCAGATTAAAGGGAAGGAAACAGGGACAGAAGAGGGGAAGGGGGGAGGCAAGTGACAGAGGAGTGGGTAAAATAAAAAAGGAAAGTTTCTGCAGACTGGATGTAATGTGACACCACGGGGTGAGGTGGGTTGACAGCATGGAAAGACACAGTCAGTCCAAGAGGGGAGAGAGAGCATGAGGAAAACCAGGATGAGAGGGAAAATGAAAAGGAATTCCTGAAAAATGCTTGTTGCCACATTTAAGTGTTCAGTTAGCTGGTTTTTGTGTGTGTGTCTACCTTTGTGAGCAAGTGTGTACAATGCAGTTTACAGAATCAGCAGAATTGTGCTGCAGAAAATTGAAAAACTGTAGAATATAACAGCGTTTTTCCATCCAAGTGGATCCACATGCAGTCATCTAAAACCCACATGTGCGTAGGCTGCACAGTATACTTGTGTTTGTTTATATCTTTAATAGCCGCAACACTCTGTTTTTGCTCACAGTTGGTTTATTCATGACTTATTTTAATTTTTGGGACACATTAGCTCGATGAGATTCTCATTGAGTTAGGGAGACACTGCTGTGGGGGAAAGAGAAGGATGCGAACAAATAGATTGACCTTGTGTTACACAAAGTATTGTTCCTTTACCAACACACAAACAAAACACATTCTCTCCCATCTCCCTCGCTCTATTCATTTATAACAATGTAGGTTTGTGTCTAATGTCTGCTGCGCTTGCATGAGTGTCTGAGTATAAAAAACAGAAAGGCCCAGCTGTTTCATTATACGGGCCTAATACATCCATGATACAAGCTAATTAGATTTAGAGTAGGCATGGACACGATGGCCATGAGGTGAAAATAGAGACGGGGAAGGAAGGCAAAGAAAGAGGCAAAAAGAAGCAGAGAGGACTGAGGTGAGGATGAGTTGAAGGATAGGACGTGTTTTTCTGCACTGATTGTATTGAAAGCAGCTGCTTTAAAAGCCAGTTCACATACACAATTATCTATACACCTGATGCACAACACACACAGCCCACGCACACACCACTTGATGAGCAACTGACATCCTAATAAGCCACGACGTCAGATAAAATGACTGTGAGAGCACATAATCAAGTACATTTTGCCAAGAAGTGTACTAAACACTGAATTCCAAAAACAAACACACACACAAACACACACCATTCAAGGTGTGTCTGCTGGGCATGAGGAGCTGTTTGGAAATGATGGTTGCTGTAATCAGCATAATGTTTGCCTAGAGCAGTGGACTGACATTTAGAACAGTGGATTATTGGAGCAAAACCCACACAGTGCCTCTCAGAAAACACTATTATGTTATTAAAGAGAACTATTATAGATTACTGTTATAATACAAATTTTACACTGGCCACATGAGAATTTGTGGTTTCACCTAAAACAAGTCGGACCTTGTCTTTTTCCATGGACAACCTATTTAAGGAAGACTGCAGGCAAATTGCTGCTCTGAAACTACAGAAGGTGGGTGCCTCCATGTGAGTGTAGGACAAAGAGCAGAGCAGAGCTGTAGTGGAGGTAAACAGTCCCATGGCTTCACTTTAAAAAACAAACATCATGTCAGGGATGTGGAGACCTCCAGGTTGGGATGAGAGCCACTGGATATTGACTTCTCCACCGCCCAGGGCAAAATGTAGTCTGACATTGAACATATTACATCATGGTTTATTCCTGAGGAAAATGTCAGTCACTGAAGCCAATAATCTATGTTGTGTATCTTTTCCTTGGACCTGAACAAACTGTGTGACTGATGTGTATGTGTGTGGAGGAGCTGTCCTATCTTGAGTGCTGCCCAAAGTCAAAGATAAGCACTGTTATTGTGTGTAATCACAGACACATTGTCAAAATAAATGTAAATGAGAAGGACTCAGCAGGGACTGTAGTCAATCATGACTCAATACAAACCTTTAAGGACTGACTAATTACACACCTTCCTTTGTTGTAGGCTCAAAGGGAAAGTTAAGTGAGCAGCTCAACACACTTATCAAATCAATTCAGTCCTACGAGGGAATCCCTACAACAGTGACAGGCTGACCTCTATTTTCTGAACTGAAAGCAAAGCAGTGGGCCATTTTTACAATCATGTACCCAAAGCGAAACATCAACCTCAATGCAGTGCAGTGGAAGATGCAGGACCAGGATGAGCACATTATTAGAGTAGACTGCAGCATCAGCAGTTAGTGTGAGCCTTAGTAAGAGCCAATCACATCAGCTCCTTTCATCCCCTCTATAAGCAACACACAGTTTAATGGGTCAGACTATCATCCAGCCTGGTTTCTGTCAGGGGGGGAAAAAATAAACATCACAGCCCAGATTTTAACATATAGCAATTTAAATTGCCATTCAAGGGCAGAGCAGACCCCCTCTCTGAGATGAATTTACATTTCAAAGAAAAGCAAATTCCCAGTCTGTGTGAAGTAATATCAGAAGCAAATTGCTTTATTGCATTTTGGCAAAACTACAGCTGATGTAACAGATGACTTGATATATATTAAAACATGAACTGTGTCTGCTGCCAATAAACCTATTAAGTTGTATTAAATCTAAATAAATGCAATATTTTAAGTAAATCGGCTCAAGTACCAGTTTTCAATCTTCAGCAGTAATCAGTTGGTTATTGTTTTTTTTTTTTTCACCCACATGTTAACCTTCCAATTACAATTCGCCAAGCAACAAAACAGCTCTTTCAATGTGCTGATACAGTTTTACATAAAAAAGCTATACAAACGTAACAATTCAATTAATCACATTAAATGTAGAAAAGCCAATAACTATTCCATTTGAAAGCCTGTAAACTTTCGAACACAACAGATTGTGGCTCATAGCTGATTTTATTTTAAAATGGCTATATTATAATGCTTTGATTGGCGCACACCTACAGCCTGCAGTATCCATACAATTTAAACAATAAACTGGGATTTGTGCATTCTGCCATGGGGGAACACAGTGAGCCCTCCGCAGTGGAAACTCTGGGTATCATCATTTAAAAACTGGTCCTGTCAAATCAATTGGTTCATTTACAGTCTTTTATAACTAAAGTGATTCATTTGATAAATTTCATGTCCTTTTTAATAGGAGAAGATAATTAAAAGTGAAATTCATTAAAGATTGTTATTTTGCTGTCATGTGAAAGCAGCAGAAGATGCATGATGCAATCTTGTGAGGGCCTGCATGAAAAATGTATTTTTAGTCACCATTGCTGTTCAGGCTACAATAACTACGCTGCATTATCAAGCCGCAGAAACAATAAACAGATTATTTTCATTAAACTTTGCTTTAATAATTTACACCAATTTGCTAAGTGTATTGGAAACAGGTTGCAGGGCATCCACAATGCTTCTACAGGTGGATGGATATATCTCTTTATAGTGCAGACACGTTTCTGCTGCCCTCAGAAACATCCAAAGCTAAATGTCATGTCCAGTGGAGTGATTTGATGACAGGTTGAAAACGCAACCAACCAAACAAAACAATGAGTGGCACTGTTGACTGTCATGAACATTCTGCTGAGTCAAACACAACCACTGTAGAAAACACAGGTCGGGATATAACTCAAGATGACTGAGGTATGAGGCCTGTGTGTGTGTCCTGTAATTCTACAGGAGCTCAGCACAGGATAATATTGAAGGGTTTGCATCAACGGGCAAACAAGATAATTAATTTCTCTCTTTTGCTCGAATGCTTTCATTTTATTTTCATTTGTTTGCCTTTCTCTCCTTATACTCCCACTTTCACAAGATAAAGTGAATCAGTGGCTCAGTGCTCACACACACACACATTCATTTTACTATAGGATAACAATTGCCTGTGTGAATGGTGTGTTTGTGTGTGTGTTTGTGAGTGTGCACTTAATGAGATGAATGCATGTGCAACTCCCCTTCCCAATTACAGAGAGTGGAGGAGAGAAATAAGTGGTAGAAAGGAGAGAAAGATGTAA
The DNA here is from genome assembly GCF_900634625.1 of Parambassis ranga. Classification (NCBI taxonomy): domain Eukaryota; kingdom Metazoa; phylum Chordata; class Actinopteri; family Ambassidae; genus Parambassis; species Parambassis ranga. Next base: position 18,733,145 of record NC_041022.1, on the reverse strand, counting down.
CACAGGGGGGGACAGAAAAGAATGATGTGCAACGATCGGAGGGAAAGATTTAGTGTCCATGAGGGAAGCAGAGGAATCTCAAAGAAAATAGATAAAGTGGCCCGTTAGCCAACTAACTATTTTCTCTCTTCTTACTCTTTCTCTTTGAAGAACTCACGTCATCTGTCTTGACTAAGACTCTTTGATTATGTCTCAGTGCTCTCTCTCATCTATCCAGTGACCCCATAAGTGACAACCTATTCTCCCTTTCCTCTTATTTTCTTCTCTTTCTCTTTGAATTATTTTCTCTCTGATTACTTTTCTTCACATCAGCATATCTTCTCATCCATCTGTGCCCATTCATTTCCTCATCCATCAATCAACAGCACATTACCTCTCGCACTTTACAGGAACAGTCTCCCCTGATGATTATCTGCTGCACCTCATGTCAATCAAACAATTCATCTACCATAGGAAAAACACATGCACATGTTTTGACAATTGATTTTGTGGCTGAACACCAGTTATCATCAGAGACACTGATGTGGTACTTTTAACTAAAACGCGTGGCTTGTGTGCACTCTGCTTAAAAACAGCACTTTCACAAATGAACCCTGGCTTCAAATTAGCAAAAATACACTTGAGTGGTAGAAGAGAGCGCCCGCTGATAGCAATCCAGTTTCTAGTAGCACTTCTTACTGTGATATGCCCCGGCTGATGAAAAGACAGATATAGAGGATGTGTCCCTAAATGAGGATAGATGAAACTAAATACATAGTACCAGCCATGAAACCATGTGTTTCTGACTAAAAGGTAAATATATTAAACCTTACACACTCAGGGTTTCCCACAGCACTTTATAGTTGGATCGGCCGCCTTAACAACAAATGCCCACCGTCTTAACTACACTAGGGCACTTGTTTGTCCTTGCAATAAAAAAAGCTGCAGCTTTATTGTTTTACTCCTTTTAATTCCTGCCTCTAACAAACAATTTGCCAGGAACAGGCACATGACCTCTCTTTTGTCTTGTACACACACTCTTGTGCACACTCAGGTACGCTTCCCCCCTCCCAGGTATGCACACACACACACTCACTGCCCAGTTTGACATGCCACTCTTATCTGTTTCATGATGGCCAGAGCGCAACACCTTCTAAAAAATCCTTCTTGAGAAAAAGTTAAGGAGGAGGTTGTGCGCTTTGGCTATCAACATGCAAATCGTTTAGTTTTGCATATTTAGGCTATAGTATTGGCTGGTATCAGCTTCGATCTTTTGTTTTATTGTAAGTCTTTACACTCCATTTCACTATATTCACAGACCCAGAACTTAGACAGAGTCCAGCAGCACAGTGATGTCTGTGTGCCAGCTGTGGTAATGGAATTAGACCATTCAGTGGAAGGAAAAGAAACAAACTAACAGTCGGATACAGACAGCATAACCACCTGCATTGACACACTCTGGTGAACCAACACTGTGTTTGGCAAGATTTTCTTACTGTCTTGATATAAAGTGATTGGTACTTTGTTCAAATGTGATTACTGATTGCAAGAGTCGGCTGATACAGCTGATGGTGCGCATAACTTCAGGACTCTGCCAACACTACAGCAATGATTCATTTTCACAGGAAGCCTCTTATCCCTGCATGAAACTTCAGAAATGGAATTAACACACTGGGGCGTGCATTTAAGAAATAACAATAGCACTGCAGAGCTAAAAGTTTAAACCTAAATGTTGTCTAAAATGGGTCTAAAAACTAAAAGGTTGCGTTTATTATCCACCAACGTAAATGAAACACTAACCAGCACAGTCCATCAGACTGTCCATCAGAAGCTATGAGACATCTTGTTTATTATCACCATGACTGATAAGGCAACATCATGCATAACAGCTTGACTGTCATGTGTGCTGTTCACACACACACACACACAGATGCAGTACAAACACAAGTCACCACTTTTTCATTCTGGCCACATGCTTCTGCCACATCGATCCCCACTGACACACAGTCTGCTGGAGCACAAGCCAAGTCTCCACACTGCTGGCTGGCTCCTCACAGTGGTATGCCCACCTCTACCTTGGATCAAAGGACTATGTTAAAAACCTCTGGACACACACACACATGCACACACAGAAACAGTCCAGTGCTTCATGCCTATTCCTGGATGAGATCAAAAAGGTCTTTTTTGCACTAAGCCTATAGCATAAATCACCATACAAGTGTCCACACCCACACCCCCCCCCCCCCCCCCCACACACACACACAGGGCCACCCTCTCAAACACCTGTGGGAGATCAAACGCATCAAGCTAAATATACACACCTGCAGCAGGGTAAAGCCCTCAGCCCTCTGAACAAGTAAATCATGCTGCTCTAATACACACACACACACAATTCTGCACTTCTACTCAACCTAGCCTGACCTTAATAGTAATATTCCATGACTGGTGATTCACTATGCAAAGATCCCATTCAAATAGCTTGCCATGGCCCCAGCACAATGAAAACATACACAAACAAATAAAGAACCTCAGCCAGGTGTGCTTGGTGCAGAGAGCAAAGGGAAGGAATGCACCTGATGCCAGAATGAAAAAGGCCGCGATGAAAGAAGAAAGTGCAGAAAAATGAGACACAAAAGAAAAGAGCAATAAATACAGAGCAAAAAGAAGAAAGAAAATCTGCAGACTGATACAGTGGAGAGTTGCCAGTTCGAATCTCGATAGTGACTGAAACATTCAGGATGAGGCACCTTGCTGTGAGACTTCTCCTAAGCCTTCAACTAATCTAGTGCTGCCACTAAATGACTGGCAGAACAAGCCTAGGGTTTTAAAAGCATTTCCCAGGTGTTAGGAAAGAGGGAGTGTGTGTCTCTCTGATGTATCGCCAGCCACCTGGTATTTTATTTCCACCAGTTGTTCCTGTAAATAGGAATCTGTTTGTGGATTGCCTTTTTGTACCTCACATAGAAACCTGAAATTACAAATTATAGTAAAGTATCTCTAAAGTTGTTCTCTTGTAGCGTGTGTGCAGTGTGTGAAATGTGCTTCACAACATCTGCTTGCAATAAATTAATAATAGAGAGCACATACTGAGTGGCAGTAGGTGCATCTAGTTGATCTCTGAGCTGTTTTATCAAGTGTTATGTTTATTTCATGCAAATACATAATGCAGTTGTGTGACTGTGTCACACTTTTTCACTTCACCAGATGTAAGTATCATGCCAAGATTTTCTATGCATTCCACGTGCAAAGGAAGGTGAGGAGTCAATCTTTCACTCTACCACTAATGAGAAGTGACTAAAAAGCAGGACAGAGTTGATGTAAATGAGACCACCATGACCCTTTCTGCACACAGAGGTATTTCTGTTTGCACAACAAGAGGCGTGTCCGTCCATGTGAATGATGATGGAGACCAGGACTGAGCAAATCTCTGTGAAAACAGATTCAGTCTCTAAACTTCCACCATGTAGTCAATTTATTGTCCAGTGAGCAGACATTGGAGAGCAGGATGAATAGGAGGTCCAGCTGACAAGGGTTTGTTTGTTGCTGCAAGGGTACGTCCTCGGACACCAAGCATCAACAGGGACTGAAGGACGTGAAGTCTTTCTAGCTGATCATCAGCTTGCTGGATAATTTCTATACTTCTTTGTTAACACCAGTAACGTGGGTGGCCTTGAGCATTACAGTAGCTGGCGGACCCATCCAGCCTTCTATGTTCAAAGCACAATCACAATACGCCACACTTGCTAGCAAGTTGATGTTTGTTATATCTTCATGTTTCGTTAATAAATGCTCTGAGATATTACTTTTTTTGAGTACTGATCAACAAAAAGGACAATTAAAAACTATTTTTGATGCCCATTCTAAAACATTCCATATCTGTGAGCCAGTCAAACTTAAACATAACCATGACATAAGGACTGTCTGGTGTGGTTGGTGGTGTTTGTTCTTAACCTGATTTTCCAGTTTTAAACAGGCAAAAACTGTGCTAGCAAACAGTTTATGCAAAAAGAGAAGGAAGTCATTTTCATACCACATGTACAGTTTCCAAACAAATGTAAAGCTCTTATATTTTGAAAAATAATAACATAAGAAACAACTGGGAGAGGTGAAGTCTCCTTTCCTGAAGCCATAGAAATACAATATACATATACTATTAAAAGCTTCACTGAAACTTTTGCTATCACAACATCAACCTCACTAATGGACAGTCTAATCAGGGCCCTAATGAGGACTTTAGAATCGCCTGGAGAACAGTAACTAAGCTGGTAACTAGCTACAGAACGGCCATGCTTGCAATGTAGTGATAAATATGTCACAGAGTTATATTTAGCACAACCATAGAACACACAAACACATCTACAAAATTAGTTTTCCAAACATTTGATTCCATGTGAAGCCCATGTAATTATTGCCTTAACTAATCCTCCTGTGGCTGTCTCTGGTGCTTTTTAGAGGCATTCAGTAGTACAACATTCTCTGATGGCTGCTATCTCAGGGTTCAAAGTTCTTAATATCATTAAAAGCTGTAAATGCACATGTGATGAGACTGTCATAGTGGCTATTGGTTGTATTTATTAGTTTTCCTCTCATCTATCTGCTACTTATTCTAATAGCCCAAAGCACACAGTAGTGAGATAAACATACATCCCTTACATCCATCTCGGAAATAATCTTTTGACCTCAGGTGATCTTTTGTCTCACGTCTTTGGTTTTTCGGCCTCTCGTGTCTTTTTTTAATCACATGCTGTTGAAAGACAATACCAAAAGCTCTCAAGCAGGAACGTTCAGCCAAGATTAAATTCCACTTTTGTTGTGTCTCCCTTGTATAACATCTGCCTTTTTGATTACCATTTCAAGGACAACATCTAAATACATGGTGTCACATGTATGTGCATGTTAGTACATACATCAGAGAGTAGATTCCGTTTTGTAAATGTTAATGTCGGTCTTTGCTTTCATTAACATTTAAATTCATTAAATGCATTTCTACACAGACACTGTTGGCATTTATAAAAGCAAAAAAAAAGGCTTCAAACCTTTTTTTCAGCCTCTCTACCTTATCTCGGTTATGTTGTGTGAAAGTTAAACAGTCACAGACAAGACAGCGGCCCTGCGATGGACTGGTGACATATCTAGGGTGTACCTCGCCTCTCGTCCATTGACCCACAACCCTCACAGGACAAAGCGCATTAAGAAAATGGATGGATGGACTTGGAGAGAGTTAAACATGCTTGTTAAAACACAGTGTAACCACTGTCAAGTTCATACTGCAAGCGAATTGTATATTAGTAAGTTTTTGGCCACTTGATGAATGAAGTACAATAATGACTCTCTTTCTGTGGGACATTTCTGGCTGCTAAACAATGATGCAAAACCTACTACAGTTCTTTTTTTCAGGTAAAAAAAACATTCATATCTCCAGAGTACTGAAACTGAAGAGCAAAGTACAGATATAGTCTTAGAAAATTGTATTAACATTAGGTAAAGTGCAGGCTGTGTGCGTTCTATTCTTGAACTAGCCAATGTTCTAGCAATTAAATACACTTTGTGTTTATAAAGATTTATAAGTTCCCAGGAACTTTTATTTAAAGGAAATATGTTCTATCTCCAAGACTCTATGAGCGTATGAGCACAGCACATTACTGGAACATTTTATCATTAGCTGCAGACTGTGGTATCTTATACTAAGCCGCTAAGCAAGCACGCTGTCACTCCTCAGCAGTAATAATACACCTCTTCTTGACAACAGTTTCCCATAGCTTTTAAACAATAACCAAAGCTCTTATTAAATTAGTGTGTAACTGCCAATAATCTCTACAGCAACCACTAGAAAGTCTTGTTTTGACTTTTTGTGGCTTCTTTTGTAATTAGATCCTCATTTACAAGATCCAAACAATAAATTATTACTTTATTATTTTTTATTGCCCTCAGGCAAACTTCGCATAACCCACATATACAGATAATGACTTTGTTTAATTCAACATAATATTTAACATTAACATCAATGTCAGATGAAAAAAGAAATATTGTCATTGATCTGGCTAAAACTGAACATGAGATCTTTTTGATGTTGGGCTTTCAACATGAGAGTACAAAATCCTAAAGGAGCCAAATAAAGCATGCATTAATAATTCTTTATGTACTCTCATATGGTAGAATTCTATTAAAAAAATATGATTATAAAAAATGTATCACAGCTCATAATATTATAATTGTGCCATGGTTGATTATCTGTGTGATTCTGATTCTGAAAATAAAGAAGAATTATATTATAAGAATTATTGAGACAATTACAATGACTTACCTACAGCAAACTTCCTTAAACAATGTGAGACAAATGGAGCTATAATGTAACAATGATCAGTCTGCTGATTTTTATCTTGATTAACGGTATAAAATATTTGGTTTAAAAGGTTGAGAAGGTAATGAAATGAAAAAACGTTTGATAATCATCATCAAGTTATTTCTATGTTTTTACACACAACAGTTTAGTTTCTGTAAAATACACAGAAAGGTTTTCTCATAAATCTGCACTCCTGAGCTGTGCACATATGTATGTCATCTTTTTGTTTTTCGCAGCTAACACTATTCCTTCGGCCCCTCTGTTTTTGGATGCCTCGCTTAAGAAACATCTTAAAATGTACAAGATAAGCTTTCTTTGCTGTACTACCCCCTACCCCCTCACACACAGGTGCACACACATCAATAGCTGCCTCCTCTCCCTATCTTACATAATAAACACCAAGGCCTAGGCAACAAAACAGCCTTCATTCCACCTGTGTGGCCTGCAGCGATGGATTCTTTTTGTCCCTTATGGGGGGACACTGAGGGAAGAAAGAAAGTGAGAGGAGTTATACTAAAAGAACAAACAGAAAAAAATGAAGAGCAGAAGGAAGCAAGGCAGAGAGGAGGAAGAGGGAGAGCACGGTGTATCCCCTTGGTTCATATTTCAAAGCTCTAAAGGATGTTTTTGCAGAAAACTCCTATAAAATGCATCTTTTGACACAGACAAGAAGCCCTCAGACTGGGCAGACACACAAACTGTGGTAAACACTTCACTTCACACACAAAGCTTTTTCCAATTATATCAATGTACAACACATTATAAGTTGACGAGTTTGTGCCTGTAGCACAATCACAGTGTAAAAGAGAGAACACAACTGCTTAATGACAGGTATTACAAATATATAGTGTAGATACAGCAGATGGATATGTATACACAAGAGTTGGTACACACACAAACACACACACACACACAACCGTGATTATCTTCCATTAGGAGACTCTGGCTGCAGCTCTATAGCTGCCACTTTGTCTGCTGTGAAAAGAAACCATTTGGGCTGATAGACGGTTAGCATCTGTCACACACACATAACACATACTTGCCACCAACACATACTGCATGCAGTCTGCAGTACTGGCAAGACCAAAATCTCTGCACACAGACAGGTAGGTGCACAAACTCTGTCACACAGACATATTCACTCACACACACATATGAACACACACACACTGCACAAAGGTGCACTGTCAGGTGGCTAAGGAAACCTGGTGATTTGTTCCTTCTGACAGACAGGAAATAAGGGAGTCAACCAGGGACCTAACTTCCTCTAGACCTGACTAACTTGACATCTATCAGGCACCCCCACTCCATCACACACACACACACACACACACACACACACAAACAATCACACTGTCTTCTCCTCCTCCACTGTTTCTCTAATACACATGCCCACACACATATTCACAATCCATCAAACTCCTAAGTCTCTCCTGAGGCCTCCAGAATTCAAATGCGGGATTAAATACTCGTCTGTGGGCAAAGAAAGTACACATGGATAACTGTTTTGCAACAAGCTCTACATGTACAGTTTAAAAATGTAGAACCTGCCTGTTATAACGACAGACGCTGTACTTTTAACAACAAACTGGCTCTGCTTGACCTGTTCTATAAAGGTTTTTATAAGCAGCAAATAAAGGTTGCCACAGAAACACAGAAACATCAGAGAAGATAATAAAAAATGAAAAAGAGATATACGCTTTATAAAAGTGTCAAAAAAGTCAAGATAAGGACGGCGTGAACAATGATAATCAGTTAGATGAGCTTTCTGATACACGCTCTCCTCATTACAACAGGGTTAAACAAATTTCCACGTCTGCTTTAACTGCTTGACAAGAGAGAAGGACTTTTGTGTGTGTGTGTAAGTGCGTGTGGGTAAAACTGCACGCTAGTCTATTTGATTTTGGTTTTGACATCATGCTCGGAACTTTCCCAGGCCACAACTCGCCAATCTAAATGTCCGATCCATGACCTCAATTGACTTGAGCATGCCCAATCAAGCATGCGCCTTAAGCACGGTCCAATCAGCACCACTGTCTGACTTCACTAAGCCAATGGCATGTGTCATATCAAACCAAGTCACATGCTGATAGATCCACTAAATGGGTCAGTGTTGCGGTGAGAGTTCTTTCTTGGCCTAAGAAGAAGAAGAACTTTAACTTTCAGACTTTAAATTGTAACATACAATGCAGCGGAAATGACATGTCGCTGTGCAATTAGGATAAATAACAGAGCTTTGTTTAATAAAAGAATAAATGCACAGTCTGACATGACTGAGGTCATGCTTCAAGATTTTTCTGCTAGAATTAGTCTTTTCTTGTTTTACCGCTCGCAGTAGTTGTTGCATTGTTGTTGCATGTTCTATGGAAAAGGGTTGGGGCGGGGGGGGGTAGGCCGCCCCTTTAATATAATGGTAGGTGAAACACTGCAATTTATTTTTTAGTGCACAGTTTAACAGCTGGGATGCTCAGTCACATTTTTATGCAATTACCTTGGGCAAGGTTGGCAATAAGGACAACCAGCAGTATTTTTCATTTAACTTTAGCTACTTATAGACCATTATCATTATCCACATTAACAACTAGGACAAAATCATTCTCCACATATTATAAGCGCCAATGGTCCATTAAACTGTTGGATTTCAGATGTTATTCATTTAGTTCCTGTGTGCACTGACGTTATATAAACGTACAACAATACGTCAGATTTCTATCTTTCAACAGCAACATTAAAGAGTGCAAGGCGTCCTGCACTCCGCCTGTTAGTAATGTAGAATATGATTGACATTTTGAAACACAGGGAATGTGACCCACCTCTCTGAATATAAAGTCTAGAATGAGGATCTGTCCATCCATGCTGGAAATCATTCAAACAGCTGTGGAGCAGAACCCAGTCAGTGACAGCAAGGCAGTGGTGGGGGGGGGGGTAAGTTATGAATAAAGAAGGGAGGGTGGAGAGGTGAGCAGATGAGAGGTGGAGGAAGAGGTGGGGGAGGAGGAGAGACAGTAAAATGCTGCCGTCACTTAAACTCTAAAATGAAAGATCGATGAGCTTATTTAAATGTGCTCCCAGAGACGAGAGTTGGCTCATATAAACCCTTGCATTTATGAGGAGGGGTGTGGGCATCGATTGACTGAGAGAAAAGGATAGAGAGAGCGAGTGAAGGAGGGAGTGGGGCAGAGAGGGAGGAGGGTGGGATGAGTGAGAGAGAGAGAGAAGCAGGGAGAGATCAGAAGGATCAACCTTGGCTCATGAATTTCATCCTTTTCCTCCTAAAATAAAACGTCCTAATAAATGCTGGGGATAGAGGGGTCAGAACCTGGAAAATCTACAGCCTTCGACTGGCCGCCTGGCACAGCTTATCAAATCAATAACACCACGCCCCCCCCCCCCCCCCTCATTTCTACCACAACCAGCCTCATCCCAAATTACTAATTTCCAATTCACCCCTACCCTTTCAGCCTAGACAGCTGGAAGGGGTTGGTGGGCTTCAGTCTGGGAAAACCGGGGGTGTGGCAACTTGGGTGCTGGTGATGAGACCTTGACATTAATGGGAGGACAGAAGGAGCTGACTCTGCAGCCACACGAGGGAGGGCGGGGGGGGGAGACGAGAGTGTCTGACGACTGGGAAGAGAAGGAGAGAGGAGAGCAACTTTTGACACACACAGAGGTGTTGTCATTCCGTCATCATCGATTGAACTGCAGGCACAGCTTTCTGAGTGACAAGCACGGTGCACTGCATTCCCCCGCTCAACCACCCCTCCTCTACGTTTTTTTTCTTCTTCTCACTCCCCTCTCCCTCCTCTGTTCCTTCTTCTTACACCACCTCCCTCTCCTCCTCTCCGCACTCTTGACTTTCTCACCCTCCACATTTTGCCTATCTCTCTCCCTGTTTCACTCTCACAGAGACACTTTCCTGCACTTAAACAGCACACATGAAGACAAGCGAACCCCCTCTTCTCTTTCACACACACACACACACACACACACATTCCTTAGACACCTCCCTCCCTCCCTCCCTCCACATAACCCCAAAGTCTCACATTCTGCCCACCGCGCCATCTGTGACCCAGAGAAAACTGTGTGTCAACGCCGACCTGACCTTTTGTGTGCTTTTGTTTTGCCACTCTGACGTGCTCCCATGAGGTACATAAGCACACATCAGAGCAGAAAAAGAAAGAAAGCGCACATAAATGCATGTAACATGGCTACACACACAGTTTCCAATAGGAATCAATACCTCCTCATACATCTGCATTGTTTCCTGTTGCCATATTCAACAGTTACTCCACACAAGCCAAACATAATAGGGCCTACTAATCCAGACACCTGCCAGCACAGCAGCGTCAGTGGTGGAATAATAGGAGACAACTTAAATTAATACGCTGAGTGAGGCTGCGTGTGTTTATGTGTTCTGTGCCAAATCAAGAGCTATAGTTAAGCAGGTCACTGACTAAGAGGAGGATTATCTGTGCCTGTAACACACACACACACACACACAGGACACATCCTCAATACCTTAATCCTACAATCTATGCATCATAACAATAACAATCATTTACATATGCACTGTAGGAGGTATCCAACCCTGTGTCTCTGTCTCACAAACAATTAACTGTCATTTATTTCTTAAATTAAAAAAGAATACTGTTGGCACCGTAGGAATCTTCTCCCCTCCTGCACAGACGTTCCAACTATTGGACAAACTGCTGATAAAGGACTCCTTTTCCCCCAGTTTAGGAGTCATCATCTCAGCTTCCCCCAGCTCGTTGTGCTTCCTGTGACAAATGAGTCTGCCTGTGTGTGTTTTCAGTGACAGTGTCACAAAAACACCTGAACTATGAGTGCACCTAACAAAACAGGATCAGTGCGCATCATCTGACATGTGGACCCAGGACTTCTGGGAGCTCAGCTCTTACCTTGGCCGTGCAACATGTGGCAGCAGCTGCCGAAAAGAAGAAGGAGAAAGAGGGGCAAACACCGGCTCCCATTTGGGGTCGTCCTGGTCCCCATCAACATCATCTTCATCTTCATCCCAGCTGCACGCTCCGAGGATCCCTCACGCCTAATCCCCCGGTTTCACCCTGCAGGAGAGGGGCCAACAGTGTCCGTTTGTGCTTCTGCAACTCTCTCTCTCTGGGAAGACTTAGGGGTGATGGGAGTCCGAGAGAGAGAGGCTGTAGATCAGTGAAACGACAGGCAGAGCTCCAGGAGGTCACGGCAGTCCCTGCTGGAGAGCTCACCGCTCCGACTCCCCCTGCTCCGGTGTCCAAAGTGTGCAGGCGGCGGGGTGAGGAGGTGCAGCAAAAAGACTTTCCCTCACTGGTCTGCTTTCACGGTACAACAGCAGCACCGTCATCTGTAACTGCGAGTCTCTGCGACCTGTGATCCCTCATTTTCATCTGGATTGATCCGAACACAGAATTAATACATTTGAGAGTGTTTTTTTTAGATTTATCGGCTTATTCGCTGCTATCGACCTCAAATCCGCGCTTGTTTTGATGTCTTCACGGGGGGATTTGTCCCGCGGGTCATTTAGCCGTTCAGACACAGGTCGTATTAACAGAGAAGCGATAAAACACTTAAATTATCCATCCGTGGTTTGCCTCTATAAGTGTGTGCTCTTAAAAAATCAATCCGGTAATTGATTGTGTGAATACCCCTGGATTTAGTCTGCAAACAAACTGGGAAAGGCGCACAGTGTCTCTTCCACGAGTCTGTAATCTGAGCACAACTTCAGATATCCAGTTTAACTGTTAACCCTCTAAGCGTTCCCGGGTCCAAATTACCTCCACTCTTCCCCTCGGATACCAGAGGAGCTAACTTGTCGTGCCGTGGTGCGCTGCTGCGGCTCGGATTACTCGGAGAAATGACACAACAGGTTTACAGACACATGAACGTTTTGCAAGTTTCTCAGCAACAAACGACACTTTTCTACCTCTGCGTGGCTCAGCGGGAGTTGGTAGAAGCCAGAAAAAGTAGTCGGATTGTGGTGGAGAACAGCTGCAACACAGAGGCGGTAATGTTACACTCAGCGCTGCTACTGCGACATCGGAGAGCCTTTCGCTTTTTTATCCGGAGTCCCCCCCCAAAACAGTCCGTCTTAAGGAGGAAACCCCTTCTTCAGAACCGTTTAGACCGTCCTCCGCTTCCTCTCATTGGACTTTCTGTCCACAGTTAGCGGCGCTTCTGCCGGCTTCTTCTGTCTCTGCACCCTGTTGAAGCTTGGGGAGCCGACTGAGGCGATGCGTCTCCCTCAACTGAACACCTGCCACCCTCTTCTCCGCGGCGCAGACTTGGGGGAGAGAGAGGGCTCTTTTCTTTACGCTTGAAGGAGCTGCTCCAGTTTTAACAGTCGTTTCTGGACGAAAACAACCGAAATGTAGCGCTTTGATTTTACTACTTCCCCTGGTTTCTCTGCTAATCTCCCTCTCTCGATCTATCCCAAACTCAAACAACTAAACTTCTATTCACTATCATCCGTCGCTCCTGATTGGTGGAGCCGGCAGCTTCCGCCGTTCCTATTGGACAGTCCGAATCACGGGGGCGGGAAGCAAAACAAGCGCTGAGAGCATGGTGGACGGCGCCCCCCAGCCCTGCCCCCAGAATCCCTACACACACACACACACACACACACACACACACACACACAGGTTTGCACTCAGGCATTCTTAGTATTTATAGACTGCAGTAGTTTTAGTAGTTATCATTTATTACCTAATAGAGAGTTTGTGGTTTAGGAGACAATAATAAGCAGGATTACACATTAAAGGGCTGTAGCCTGTGGATCTTTCACTTTTCACTTAGCTTACTTCAAAGACATTTCACTATACATTATTTGGCTATGGAAGAACTCTCTGAAGCACCACTGGTGGTCCAGCTCTGCGTGCATTACAAAATAACCGCTGGGAGCTCTTAGTATTACTGATAACCTAGTTTCATCCATGGTGAGGGTCATTAAATGGCACATTAATATTAAAGCCTACAACACAGTGACCTTATCTTTTATTGCCTCAATAAATCCTTAGAGACAGACTTTCCATCCCCGAGTGGCCAAATAGTCTCCTTACGTCGTCTAGCTGTCCCCAACGCACTCTTCACAAGCACATACACCCCACCTCGTCCATTTATCTTTCCATCCAGGCTCATCTGGCAATTGGATTCCACTTTATGCTTCTAACATAGCAGCTCTAATGCTCCTTGGAGTTTCAGTTAAAGGTGCTGCAGCTAAGGCTGCAGTGCCAAACCTCAGATCGTCTTCCACGTGTATAAAATTGCTTCTTTAATGATAGATTCATAGGGAAGCTACACCAAGATAGCAAAATTGGTGTGGCCCAAATCTGCTCACCTCAGCACTCTTATCTGTCCCACTAATGGTGTGCAATGACAGCACTCCAGTGAGCCAGAAGCAGGCCAGACCATAGCCACATCCCACCAAAATGAACCAAATAAACCAGATCTGGGCCACCATAGACTCACAGGCAGATTACCCAGTGCTTACTGTGCCAAATCTTAGCCAAAAGAGGCCCACATTAAATTTGGGAATTTTGGGTCACATTTGATATTTTACATGTGGGCCACCAGAGGCTCACATCCATTTCATCAGGGCCACTGGAAGGCCACAAGTGCTGCATCAATGCCAGAAGTGGACCACATTCAGTTGCAAATGGGCAGGAGATTTGTTGAAAAAGCATTCCTTATGTCCCCAGCAGGAAGACAACAACAGTCAATTCTGAAACAACTGTTTCACATACCCAGTGCCCTCCTGTGGTTGTTTGTTATGGTTGGCTTGCACACGCTTGTTTTAAATGGGAAAGGTTTCATAAATTAGCATTTGTTGTGCACAGCTTAAATGAGTAGCAAAGCAGACTCAGTTAAAAAATGAAGTGTTGGCCCACACTGGGCCATAACAGAGGAGCCAAACTCCAGCCTTCTGGGTGAAAGACTGGAGGAAGGTTTTATCCATATTCCATTTTTGGAAGGTGACATTCTGTAATTCAATTCTGTAATTCAGTTGCAGTGATGACAGGTGTGTTTACAGGGAACAGGGCAAAGACACAGTAGTAGCTGTTGTGTTTGTTCATGCAAATTTTAATACAACTTTGCATGAACAAATGTCATGAGAAAGAATTGTGGTAGATACAGTTCCAGATATTAAGAAGCTCATACTGACCTCTTAAACTGTTCCCTCAGTGTCTTACATATGTAGCAGAGAACCTGGTGTTGAGGCACCAGTAGGGCCAGCCAGCCTGCTGCCTGGGTCTTTTCCATGTTTTACTTGGCTGCACAATAGAAAAGCAGCTCACCTTTCAAGCACTTCATTTCCGCTGAGATTCTCTTTTTTCACATACAAGGTGCTAAAAATGCAGCTGCTGCACACCTGGCTGACCTGCTCCGCCCTCTCTGAGCACCCAGTGGTCTTTGCACCTTTGGATCTTCACCTCCTCACCCGCCCCCTCAGTCACCCATCTCCACACCAGGCAAGCAGGAACGTGTTTGTAGACAGTGACAGTGACTGCTCCTACATTTTGGATTTCTGCCAGTTGCTATGATACCATCACCATTTTTCACAACCTTCAGCTTGCTCAGACGCAGCAATGGTTTTTGTTTCTCTTTTAACATTTTTTTTATTTTGTTTGTAAGCAAGACTTTTAAACAACCTGTCCCACTCTTGTCTGCTGCCCTTGAGTTTTTAGATTGAATATATTACCATGTTCTAAATACGATGGTCACCTCTGACCTCTGCTGTGCATTTCTTCAAACTGTTTTTGACTTCTTTCAGATTCCCAGTGCTATACCTCTATGAGACCACATTTGTGATAAGGCTGTCTGTGTCACAGCCCTCTACTTTATCTGTCCTGTTTCAGCTGAGCCGGGTCATGGATACTGCAGTAATGTTATATGAATGAATGTAAGCAGCATTTTAACACATTTAGCTGCAGGGAAAATATTCTTTATGTCTGACCTGAATCATAAATTGTTAGAAGGCTGAGAAATCATATAAAAGGAAACGTTTAGGGTAATAAGTTGTTCAGATTTCAGCCTCTGTTGCGTCAGACTAGATTTTATTTGATTAAAAAACCCTGTAGAAAGGAATAATTTTTAAGATAATAAAGAAAATTCTTCTCAGTCATCACATATGATATGTTCATCATAACCCAATAAGTATTATTTATCAAAAACTAAAACTCACCCTAAAGCCAGAAACCTCTGATCTGAGACCTGATAGGTCCTAGATGGTGGAGCATAATACTATATTAAAATTTTTTCTTTAATCCATCAGACTGAAGGCATGTTTTCATTAAATATTCACTGTGCTTATTGTTTTAATCCAGAATACATGATTGAATTGAATCATTTATAGGGACATGTACAGATCCATGTCACAGGCATTTATCAACACAAAGAAACAAGGAAACACATGCAGAACAACACAAAGCACCAATCAGGGAATATTAACAATATTGCCAGATACTATCAAACGTTTTGTAATATAAAGTATAGTGATCAAAATGTGACATTTCTGTTCTTGACAGCCAGAAGGAAAGAATTTTTAAAGAGTTTATAAGGAGGCTTGTTTACTGCAGAGGCTGTTTGTGCCTCCATCTCAACTAATTGTACTTAAATGTTAAAAAAAAGAAAAGATAATTATAATGGATAACATGCCGCAGCATCAGGAGCACACAACAATCAGCAACAACCTAAAAAAAACCACTGACTGTTAAGTGACTAATATTGATTGTCTCATTACAATGGCTCAAATTAGGGAGTATGGGAACAGTCAGTTCTTGAAGTTTGATGTTGATGTGTGGAAAAATAAGAAAGCGTAAAGATCTGAGTGACTAAACTGTGACAGCTACATAACTGGGTAGAGCATCTCCAGAATCATGTATGTGTGTGTATGTGATTTGTGGTTAGTACCAAACAAAAAGTGGTCCATGCAAGGACAGGGACAGGGTCATGGACACAAAGTGAAAGCTGGCTCAGAGTAGTAGAACTGCTGAAAACCTTGTCTGTGGCTATGGCAGCGAAGATCAGAGCAGTGTATTGATTATTGGTTCATATGAAGACGGTAGATGCAGAAAAGTGTCTTTTCAGAATTCTGGACACCTAAAAAAAACCCTCCACAATGGACACATGATTGTCTGAACTTGTACGTGCAACATGTAGCAATAGACAGAACGACCAGATCAGACATGCTGTCACATAACCGCTCCTATAGTATATCACTCATAATATGTGTTGAAGTCTTATTCTCACCAAGATGTCAGAGAAACCTACACTAAAATATATTCTAATAAACACTGTACTTTTAAATCAAACCTGAGCAGCAGCTTACAATTTTTTCTTCATTTTGCGTATAGCTCTTGAATTTGTTTTGTAACCTGTCCAGTTCTTTTTAGTCACTCATGTCTACATATTTCCCACTTTCTCGCTCAAACACACACACAGCAGTTATCTGCTTCCAATACTCAGACAGAGTGCTCGCAGGTTTTAATTCTGAAGCCAATTTAGCTTCCAATTACCCGAGTATCCAGTACAATTAACTGTGCATTTTCTATCCCCAATCCATCTATTGCTCTCTATCACCAAAGCATCCTTTTACAGCTTACCACAGAGGAACACACATATGCACTGTGCACAAAATATAAGGTCACCACAGACCTGACATGCACGGATGTCTATCTTACCCCATCTAGCTGCATGTGCTCTACAAATCTCTCCACACACACAAACATACACACTTTGCTCAGCCGCTTGCTCTTGAGCACATACAGCGCAGCAACGTGATGACCTCCGCAGAGGGCTCTGTGATAGGGCTGAACGATGACACCAATCTCTGTTATTCTCTCAGAGGCAAACACTAGGACTGTCCCCTGTCTCTTTAACACCTGTTTGACGAGGCTAATGACTTCAGTCCCAGCAATCAGCAGAGCTGTGCACGTGCGCGTGCACACACCCACAGTGGCAGGCGCATACAAGCGCACACAGAGCTAATGAGCGGCTTCCTGCAGCTCAAGCTGTCATAGCGATAGAGGGAGATTATGTCAATATTAACTGACCTGTCATAGCTGTGGATTGCTGGGAGGATACAAACAATGGCAAAGTGGCCACAGACAGAGACTTTAAAGCATACAGTAGCTGTGGGACATTGACTAACAGCATCAATTGGTTATTCTTGTTGCTTTTAGAGCTCTTGTTCCCATCAGCACGAAAGGTTCCTTTTTTGGTAAAATGCTCTTTCACTGTCTTGTAATTGCTGGCAGGCAGCTGGACATGATCTTCAACACAGCTTGTGTCCACACCTAGAATGTGTACTTTAGTGTCTGACACTATTTGTCCTTGGCTGTAGAAACACAAAGCGACAATACAATGGCCTTCGTGTTGAGGCTGCTTTGTAAGGCCATGCTAAAGTGCTTCTCTGGTGTTAGAGTGTGTGCTCATACTTTTGTATTAGAATCAGTTTGTACACAGAAATCATGTATACAGAGTCTCTTTGGGAAATAATAAAAGTTAAGATTAAAAGCTATTGAAATGAATTAATAGGTGACTTCTGTTTGAACATTCTTAAAATGGATGCGCTGGATGGGCTCTCTCTTTGTGTGTGCGTGTGTGTGTGTTGCCGGTTTATTGTTTAGTTTCATTATAGCCCTGGGTGATGCTACATTCTTGCATTTCAGGCAGGTGGAAAGTTGATCCTTTCAAACCAGTGACTCCACCTGTTATCCAAACTATCTCCTGGGGCTAAGAGAGAGGGGTGAGGGTGCACTGAGAAGAAAGAGCAGGAATGAGGGTGAATTGAGAGGAGCAGAAACCCTTTCATGTAAAAAAAAAAAAAGGCGGAGAGAAGGGAAATGAAGAGGGAATTGTAAGGAGTTAGGTCACACCTGTAGAGGACTCAAAAAGGCAGGGAGGGATATGGGGATAAGTGTAACACCAGTGGGAGAAAGGGAGGATCTCCGTGGAGAGGGATCACTTTTAGTGAGTCAGGCAGATAGGAAGGGGTGTGAAAATCACTGTCTAGGCTTTCAGGATTCTTTTATGGAAGGAGAATAAAGAAACGTAAGTGAGAGAGCAGAGTGAGAGAAGCTATTGTAGTTATAAAAAAGAAACTATAACCACAGATTTCAGGGTCAGTGTGTGGACTGGGCAGAGAGAGAGTGCAGAGAGAAATCCAAAATAAAAAGGCTCATGCTGTGTGCTGGTGGACGAGGCTGTGGGTTTATGAATTTTTGTTTGTTTTACTTTCTTTGTGCACGTGTATGCCTGGACTCAGAGCTCCTGCCGTGTGTCACCCCTGTGGCAACAAAGCCAGCAGTTAATCTGGAGCTCCGCCTGGTCTCATGTTGGCCAGCTCCTCATGTGTCGGGCCTGACTGCAGGGCCTCGCAGCTGGCCTCAGAGAGCTACAGTGCGCACTTTTGGGATCACCCTCTGAAACCCTTCCCAGCGCACCTGTAATCACATACAATTATCCAGCATCACACTGTGAAGGAGGGGACAGAACAGATGCACTGTACACTCATGAATCACACAAAAAAAGCAAAGCAAACAAAAGAGAAATGCAAAACAGAAGTCAAACAGCTCCAATGTGATAGCAGATACTACACACACACAAACAACCACCTAATTAGTATTGGTGTGAGTCTCCTATAAAAACACGACTTCCTGTGTGCACTTGCACGACCTTTCGACATGGAATGGATGGTGTTATGGGGATCTTAAAGTAAAGTGATGCCATGGCCTGAGGGAAACACACCATGAGCTTTAATTTTCCCTGTTTCCATCCTGCGATCTCTCTGCCCTTTACTCGTCCTTCACTAAACTCCCTTCATTTCTTACTTTCATCCAATTCCATTTGTCTGACAAATATAAAATTTCTCCTCCCCCTTGGGGATGACAAACAGACACCCCTGTTCCCATTTCATTTCTTCCTTCCTTGTCATATTGGCTTAAGTGATCATTAGGTTTGGAACATTTTGTCAGAAAAAACAGAAGTAAAGAGGCAGGGAGACAGCTGAAAACACATAGGATACATGTGAGGAAAACAGCAGGTCCACAAACTGGAGAAACCAGACAGATCACAGGGACGTGGATTAAATACAGTGAAAACAGGGATAAAGGTGAGACAGGCATTGTGAGACACAATGGAGGGGAAAACAAGAGGAAGTAAAAGTGACAGACGCACAAAGGAACCAAAATAAAACCGGAAGTACAAGGAACCCAAGTGAACTCCCTGAACACTAAACATGAGGTCAGCTAAGACAAATATAGCAAAATACAAGAGACCAAACTACTAAATCCATACATCATGACAACTACTCAAATAAAGGAGACAGGCTGCCAGGCCATTGCAGGGCTAACACAAAGAAAATGACACCTTAACACACCCACACACACCTATGGCCAATTAAGAATCATCAAAAGACGACCAGATCACTGTAGACACATCACAGTGACTGAAGGGAGACAACTTGTTCTTCTTCTGTCAGGATTATATCTAATTTCACTTATTGATGAGGAAAAACAGAAAACAAAATTCTAAGGTCACACCAGCAAAGTTGTGTTGTGTTGGCCTCTCAACAAAAAGCATTTCAAACTAAAAACATCCACCAGAAGTTCCTCAGTGTTTTGACCTTTAGTAGCTGATCCAAGCCCATCAGTTTCACAGCTATTAATTTGCTTAGTGTTAATTACTGTGCAGGGCATGCTTTCATTAGACTGGATCATTATATTGCTTCACTTTTGTTTGTCTCCAGTCAATATGTTGCCACACAAACCAGAGCTCGGAAAACACTGCAGTAACAAGTTTGCAGCTGATCAATATGTGTATTTTAATGCTAACAGAAGATGACGTGTCGAGTGAGGCTCTTAGAACGATCGATGGGATCAGAAAATAACAACCTGGATCTTCTGTGAAGAAATTTCTATCACTAAAAAAGGGAATACTGTCTTAAAAGAATCATTTTTATTTGCACATGTAAAAAGACAATCATATAAGTATGAATGATTGAGTGACGATTGATAATCCACGCAGTTTTAGTTCAGTAATGATTAAATACATGCAGTAATGGTGCCTCAGAGCAAGAAGGTTTCTTCTCTCTGGAGTTTGTGTTCTCTCTGCTCTGGCATCCTCATGCTGTCCAAAGATGCTGGCATGTCGGGTTAAATGATGATTCTTAATTGGCCATAGGTGTGTGTGTGTGTGTGTGTGTGTTAAGGTGTCATTTTCTTTGTGTTAGCCCTGCAATGGCCTGGCAGCCTGTCCAGTGTGCACCATATTAATCACCCAGTGCAGCTGGGCTAGGCTCCATAGCTAATGATTAGATAGGCCTAATAACATATGTGACAGTCTTGAAATAATGCTATAGAGAATGTGTGCAGATAGAAAGAGTCAGATGTGAACTCTAATTGGTTCATTAGCTTAGCTTTGCTCAAACAGTGGCAAATGGACATGCCAGCTCGATTCAACTGATGTAAACTGTAAGTATTACAACATCAACTTATTACATTAATACACAGTCTTGCTTAGGTGATATAACGCTGCTACCCAGACTCACTTTTTACAGTGTCTGTGCTAAGCTAAGCTAACCCTTGATGCAGACATCAGATTGTAGTATTGATCTTCCTTTGTGTTTCCACATGGAGTAAGTGTAATCCTTATTCTCAAAATGTCAAACTATCCCTTTAAAGGTTTCATGTATTTATTGATTTCATATAACAGTCCCAGGGCTGTGTTCTCAGTACTCTGAAAAAAGGAAGTGACATTTATTCTCTGCCCTTTTAATAGAACGTTGAACACTAGATAACATGAGATTACTAGTCCCATAATTACCTCAGCTGACAGGGCTGATCAGGCCGCTAAACTGGATAGCCTGCTAAGATAAAAAATGTACATATTAAGTCCAACTGAGGATTCTTGTTAACAAATGTGTGTAGAAACAATTAGTTTATAAAAGCTGAGACAGAAACTTTGAGTTTGACCATAAATGCCAACTACAGGTGTCTTATAAAAGTCATTATTAACACGTTTCTTACATTTAAAACATTTCATATCCGAACACAGCAGGTTTTATGTCTCTGTGTGAAATATGAAATATTACCTACCTCTCTTCTCCTGTCATTCAGGTCATGCATGACGGCATGACTTCAGGGTTACACTGCCCTGTGAACATGCGTGCACCTGGCTGAGCTGGTCACTGATGCATGTGCACTCCTGACATGCTTTCTACATGCACATCTGTCAGAGATGCACATCACAGCACCTTGCCACCTTATGTTTTAACACTCCATGTGTTACAGTGCTCATACACACGCAGAGGACAGAGACCCATGAGGTTCTCCACTAAACATCAACATTTTTTCGTTGATGTTAATATATGGTAAGATATTCAGCTGGGTTCATTGAGCAGTCTTTGAACGTAAGTTTTATCTGTCAGTGTCCTTTTGGAAAAGGCAGATGACACTGGCAGCGAGTGGCAGTAAGAAACACACAGGTCTTATTGTAAGACTAAGATGTGCATTTGAATAAGCACAGCAGGAGAGACTGTGTGAGAAAAGGAGTGAGAAGTACAGGATGAGGTGAAGACATCTTCACATCTTATCTCCACATCTATGTGTCCCATTAGACCACAGAGCCACACTGCCCCCCACAGGCTCCCTAATCCTGACTCCACATATCTCAGTGTTAAGTCCCTTAACAACAGACACATTACATTTTTTTTTATTAAAAGGTCAATTTACTGTATATCAGACATAGACATAGACAACACCTATGACAGAAACAACCATGGCAGAGCTGGCGAATGAAGTTCAAGGTTAGGATTAAGAAAACCTTTATTTGTTCCACATGGGGAAATTGCGTGAAGAGTTATTCAGTGTCCTGATGTATTTCAAGTCATTGTTTCATATCAATATTTGATATTTTCATTACAATCCTCCATCCAAAGTCCCCCTTCCTCCCCAAGAACAACAAAAACAAACAATAATGCTGGCTGCCAAATGCTGTCAAACAAATCCATTGAATGTAATTCTCCTTTTTAAACACTTGTTGTAATAGGTCCCTTTCCACTTCTCCATATTTGCATTTTGAGCATGATTATTTTGCCAAATAAAGAGCCATACAATTATCCATTGAAGATGAATTGGACGATATTCTATATATCCTTGATGACATTGTTTTCATGAATGCTTCTAACTAGACTACCATCATGAGGAATATTGTGAAATGTCTATAAACATACCCCAAGCAGTTTCTGTACATTTCATCTGATGATCCGAGCTATACGTGTGTGCATGTGCGTGTCAGGTTTCACCTCTTAGCCTGTTACAGGAACCAATCAGAGCCTCGTCTTCTGCAGATGACCTGACCTCAAAAGATCACCACATGTGGGACAGCTGCCTGATGGCTGAAGTGGGTTCACACTCAACTTCACACTTTATTGCCTGCACACACACAGACACACACATCTGTACACATATATGCACAAATACACAGACCCAAATTAGCTGCCAACCACAGCTGAACACCTGCCCTCTCACCCAGGAGGAGGTTTGATTGGTTTTGGTTTTTACAAGCATTTAGGTTTAACATGCAGCTGGAGAGCAACATGTGCACGAACCTTTCTGTGTGCATGTGTGTGTGTATGAGTGGCTCAGCTGCACTGGTTGAGAATCAAATCAACTGAAAACATTTTATCTCACTGTACATCAATCTCTCCCCTTTACCCTGCTTTTGTATTAAGGTTGTCGCTCACTTCTCTAACAGGTTACAGACACACATGCACTGTTGGTTTTCATTTCAGCTGTCTAATCAGGGAGTCCTGTACACTTGGTATGTAGAAGAAAAAACAGAGTGATGCTGATATGATGGGATTTACAATTGCAGACCTGAAACGTCCAGGGTTCTGTTGTACAGTTTTGTTTTCTTCTCTGACATGTCTGCCTCTGCATTACTATGCATTACATTACTTACATTACTATGACTTCTGTGCTGTTGAACCGCATGGACACAAGAAGAGGTGATGAGTTTCTTAAAGTGTGACAATCAAACTCAGATGGGTCAAGGGAAATAAGGTAGAGAAATACTTTATTCATAACATAGAGAAGTCAAAATTGAAGTTAATATAAACTTAATAGTTTCTATTAAAAATTAATATTATTATGGATTAAAATTCAGACTTCATACCATAGTAATTCAAACTAGATAAGGAGAAAAGGAGCAAAGGACACTACTATGTCTGCATCAGGGCCCAAATCGGCATCGAGCAGAAACTGTGTAGTCTGTACACCTTAAAGTTTAGATGTAAGAATATTCATTAGATTGTGTTTCAAATGGCTATTGGTTCTAAAGGTCCGAGATGTGACACCCACCATAACCTGTAATCACATTTCTTCAAGTTTAAATACAAAAGCATTCGAGTCCTGCACCCATCAAGAGTGATCCATTAGAGGCAACATGACAGAGCTGTTCCTTATTTGAGCCAAAAGGCTCAGCTGTGTTAATGTGTATGAATCCAGTAAGCCTCTCTGCAGAGCAGTGAGTTGGCCATAGCACTACATCTAGAGAGAGTGTTTTTTTCTGTTTCTAGTGCATTAAAAAACAGGGCAGAGTCATAGTAAGTCTGAGCATTATCAATAGTTTAATCCATCCTTTGTGTGCATATTGCAGACATTTGAAGCTCTTCTGGTTTGTGTACATAAAGCTAAGGCTGAAGTATAAGGATGTCAAGGTTGCATGCACACTGTACACAGTTATGTTGTTATAAAATCCAGTGCATTCAGAGCATTCACACATTGTGCTGTAGACTTTAATGTTTTTATCACATTTCATTTGTAATTTGTAAATTGCCTTTAAATGTTTGCTGGCAAAAAAATGTTCCTCTGGTATTAATACAGTCTTATCTTATCTTATGCTCTTTTCTCCTAGATTTTTTATGCGTCCTGCCTCTTTATGTTCTTGCACATTGATCGATGTCAAAACAAAAACAAGATACTATAAAGGCAGTCAGAATGGAATGGTAGATACTGTATGATACTGCTCTAGACTTACACACTGAAGGCATGCTCATTGCAATATGCTTCATGAACTGTTGTGAACCATCACTGGTCTTTTGTTTGCCAGGATTTCAGACATAACAAGTAATTGGTTAGGTTTTGGAAAAGATGGATAATTGTCTCTGCATCAAGCTTCTCCACAAATGTCTTTCTTGGCTACCATGGTAACAGCTCTCACCCCAGAGATCAGATTTTACATGCACCAGGTTAAGAGAAGCACAGGAGGGTTATTTCAATCTGGGCTGTCCTATTTACAGTTTGAGGCCACCTTACAGTCATTTCAGCATTCAACCTATTGACAACTAATTTACAAGGCACTGTTACCTGTGTTGAGTGTATTCTATGTATTGTACCATTATTTGGTGGTGTTATACAGCATGCAGTATGCCAAAACATGTCAGGTCTGTTCATGTGGTGGCATTCTTTTCTGGTTATTCTGACTGACAATCCTCTGCACATTGTATGACAGTTTGATATCACTGAAATGCAGTAAGACCAGGCACACAAAGGAAACGTAGCTCCAGCTATATTCCAGCATATGGACTGTGATGGATGTGGACAAGAGGGTCAAATCTGGACTGTTTTTTTCTCATTTGTATGCATGCTTCAATATTTTGTGGGATAGGTACTGTAAGTATGTGATTTGGTTGAACTCCCATAATCCATCACTCTACATGGAGAACTACACAAACTGACAGCACCATGGAACCATAAATCAGCTTTAACATGACAGCAGGTGATGAGTCAAGTTAAGATCTGATGACTCCAAAGGCAACGGCATAATTCAACAATTTTCTTACTCAGCAAACCATGCAGTGCCTCTTCACGTCCTGTGGATTGGGCTTTGTCATCCTGAAGGAGGACTGCAATGTTTTATCATACTGCAGGATGAAAACAATCACACAGATTAACTTTGTATTGATTTTCTCTGACCCTTTTTTTCTCAGATGACAAGGAAATCCAAACCTTGCTGGTAAAACTCCTCTCCAGCTGCACAAAACACACTTATTTGTACAGGGTTTTCCTTTAATTTGTCACCACCCCATATATCACAGAGTATGGATGTTTTTTTACCATTTTCTGTGGTCCATCATGACAATCGAGAAGTAATGTAAGTAACAAATTTGGAAAAAAGTTTGGCATTATTTGATTCATCACTGAGCATAAATTTTGTATTTTATATTATCGATCGTTATGCCTGCTTAGCCTTCTCCTCAGCCTTTGCACTTCTCCTCACTCTCAGTGTGTGGTGTATGGCAGTACTGCAGGTATTAGAAAGTGTCAAGGGGAAGTGATGGAGGGCACGTTTAGATGATTAATGAAGCATGCTCTGGATTAAGAAGCACTGACACCGGAGGCAAGGAAAAGACATCTGACCCTGAGTTTAGGTAGCATTTTCTGGCTGCAGGGTGGCAGCTGCTATATTCAGTCATTCTTTACAGTGAGACTGAAAAGACGCTTTGTCTGATATGACAAAGTGGAAATACATTCGACCTCTAGCTCCACACAACACACACAAACAAGCCAAGAAAATGTTTGTGTACTACAGATTTGTATTTGCAGACTTATGTTTTGATGTATTATGAATTCCTTCTCGTTCAACAAATTAGGTAAACAACACAAAAATGAAACTGAGCGAAAAGGAGAGTGAGGTGGTGCACACAACGCTTTATGAGGCACGCAATACTAAAAGAAAGCAGCAACCTCACAGAATCTGCATACAAATACATAGACTGACACAGCGTCAGGCCATTTGTGGACTAAGTGTTGCTCTGATGAGGCGCCCGTGTGTCTACCTTATGGTAATATTCTTTCCAACTGTGAGGATGTAAACCTTACTCTGATACTGAAACATTTTAATTTAGGAAAATAGGAGTGCAGAGACATTGTTACCACAATAAAATTGTAACATGACTCTGACAGTATGGGAACTGGTTCCATTATGGATGATATCCAATCCAAGTGGCTATAATCAATATTCCTGTATAAACAATGCATCAGATTGCACTTGACAATGAGGAAGGGGCTCTTATGTTAAATTCACAGAGAATTATTGCAGCTTTCTTACTTAAAAGTGAGTTTGAGAGCATTATTTATCTGTCTGGCACACAACTTTACTGTTTTAGTCCCCCTCTAACTGTTCTCATAGTGTTTTTTGGCTGCAGGATGCAGCTGTCTTCATACCAAAAAGCTCTAAAAGCCCACTGGATACTCTTCCTGCTACAAATTGAGCAGCAGACAGCAATTAGCTGATGACCATATTGATGCATTAACAGACAGATATTTCCCAGAAGGGTTGGTGAAAACTAAATATCGGAGCTAAGAAATTGAACTGCCACTACTCCAGCTCTGCATGAATGAGGTAGGGGGATTTTCATCAAAGGAACCAGACTTCTGGGGAGCCATCAAGCAGTCCTGCCCCATCATAAAATATTTCAGCATGAAATAAAAGACAATGATGATCTCACGGTATAATGAAAGATGCCATAACCATGAAAATGATATCTTTGTGTTAAACTGTCATTCTTAAACCAGGACTTCATATGTGATGAGGGCTTTTTCCTCCAAACAGAAGCCAACAACTGTGTCTGAGCATGTGTGTGCTTTCAGTCTGTGTATGTGTCAAATGAACTTCGTGCCTCCAGGGAGCGGTAGCCTGCTGACAGAGATTAGTTTACATCATCCCCTTTTCAATCTTCTTTCTGTTTTTGCAGCATTGTACTCCCTGTTGTAACATGCACACACACACACACACACACACTGATAAACACACAGCTGGAGAAGCAGGAGAAACGAACCAGCCAGAGTCGGATTTACTATACATTTTCCCATTCATATTTTTCGTGTCATCTCATGCTCTTGTTAGAGCGTAAAAGATGAAATCCCCCAGTTAAGGAATTTAAGCCTCTGGAGGAGAAAACCTGCTGGAGGAGCAAATCATAACTGAAAGGATGGAGTGAGGGGTAAATGGGAAAGAGAGACAGACGAAAGAAAACACATAGGAGAAACTCTTAACTTTCGTTAACTTTGTTTTTGTGAATTCTAATGCAAGTACAAATTATATATTTGTAGAAATGTGTAATTTGTGATAGAGATCAATAGCCATAGATCCCTGATGGGCTGATCTACTGTCTTGTAGATCTTAGCTACAATAACAATAACAATGCCAGCTACGATAAGATGCCTCTTTGAGGCTGCTGTGTGATAAATAATTACCAAAAGATGTAAGGTATAGTAATACCTGCCAGAATGGCGTGCAGTGATTATGTTTTTCTTTCAGTGATGATTTGTTTGTAATATTTGTTGCTGCTTCCTGGCTGCCTGGATGAAACAGGTCTGGACCTTCAGGGTGATCATCACATTAAAAATTAAAGATTAAAAAAATTGTTCTTTGAAATACAATTTTTTGGCAACAATAACAAATCAACAACCAACAACTGAACAACGACTCATCAAGCAATAACTAAGTTATGATGTCTCTCATGGTGTGACTGAAGACATTAAAGGATGCTGGTCTGTGGACCACGCCTAATAAGACATAATAACTGGCTATCTATGGTCACTCATGTTGCAGAAAACATAAATACCATTTATTTACATATACCACCATCACTGTAAAATTGCAAATCTTGGTAAAAATGATCAAAATTGCCCACCAACCAAACATCTGACAAAATTTCACAGTTTGGGATGAGCACAAAATTTCTTTTAAAAATGATTGATGTTCTAGGTAAGGACAGATGATTCTGCAGGTGTGAATCTCTCAGCTTTGATCCTGCAGCTTGCTGCTTCTACCCTCACATAGTTACCTCATGCAGTTTGTACATGTGTATCTACACCGTTCTGTAATGTCCTAGCTGGGAGTCATGGCCTCATAGGTTTAGAAAAAGCAACAAAGAAAAAGCTGTGAACTCTTATGTTGATCACCTCTATAACTGTGGACACATATGCTGTATGGCATTTTCTGTGTTATATACTGCTCACACTTACTGCATTTACATTTTTCCATTTGCTTTGTGAGTCACACAAAGATTGTTACCACTAGATAAAGATGGAAATGGTGGCTCTTTGAAATGAGCCATAACTTACAGCTCTGTTTTTTCAGAAAGACAGCCAATAGACCAGAATAGACCATCATTCTTTATTTTCTTCTTCATGTGAAATGTTTCAAACATGGTCATGTTTGTTGACCCTGTTTTTGATTTTGTAAATGTTATTTGTAAGTTTTTATGTTTCTTTCTGTAAGTTATTGTTTCAAGTCTTTTTTAACACCACTTTATGAAAGACTTGATGAGAATGAAGAGTTTGCATGTGGTCAAATGTGGTCATACCTACCAAATGAACTTCCTTATCTTTGATAGTTCCAACACAGCCTTGCAATAAATCCTACATAGTGTTTCTCAACTTTCTCTAAACTTTACGCTGATTATAGAGACCACGGTTTGCGCTGCTGTTGAAATGTATTGCATCACACTCAGAGACAGAGCCTTGGTAAAATAAATGGGGCGATTTCCAAGTTATTCATGTGCATTAAAAGTCTGAGTGACCAACATATTAATTAACTGTCGAACAGGTAAAGAAAAATGCAGCCTCTGATAATTTTAATGTCTGAGAAAATGGGACTGCTTGACAAGAAAGACAGCAGAGAGAGAGCTGAAAGAAAAGCAATTACAGACAACCTGAGAAATATGGACAGTGGGTGTGGATTATTGATCTCTGCAGCGAGACATGCTGTTCTTTCATTTTTTCTTTTTTTTTCTTTTGCTTCAGCCAGAAATATATTCACAAATGTTTGAGGAATGGAAGAGGTTTAAATACTGCAGACAAAAACAGCTAAACTGAGTCAATGAAGTGCGTTCAAAAAGTCTCTTTAAATGGTTCAAAATCAAGGTCACAACATGTCCTCTGAAGCTTTAATGATGAGAGAGAGGAGATGAATCACAGTACACACACACACACACACACCTGATCTGAACCTGTCACGCTTAAAAGTTCGGACTCACTCTTATTTCACAACGTAGCCTGGGTAAATGTGTCTTTGAACAAAAGTGGATTGTGTGTGTGTGTGTGTGTGTGTGTGTGCGCGCCAATGGGGCTTTCAGTGTGTGACAAAGCCCTGTGGAGACACACACTGCACATCCACTTTCACAGCAACAGGGTGGTAATGGAACAGAGGTGACTTTATTCCATCTCTCCCTGCTGATCAAAGGCTCTTTCACTTCTCTTCCTCTTTTAAATCCCCAGTCCAGCTCTTCCTGCATGTCTGTTTTCTGTCCCTTCTCTTTTTCCCTCCTCCCCTCCACCCTCTTTCACCTAAAGCTGTCACATACATATTTAATATCTGTCTTTCTAGAGAGGTAATAGAGTGACATTTACTGATAATTAAAAACTCGAAAGTCAGACAGGGTATATTTCTTCTTTCTGTTACCTTAGAGAATCCCAAATGTGTTCATGATGTGCAGATAGTGCTCAGAGGCTACTGCCTGAACCTGTCAGCAATCATAATCACACAATCAGCAACAAGAAGCATGTTATACCTTAGTTGTGCAAGTTCACAAATTGAAAAATAATGTTGTTCTGACAGGGATGGTTGTCTAGAACAATGTGTTAGTCACCAGCCCACTCTAAATGCACTACCACCAACTATAGCTGCTTTCATGTAATGATTCTATCCTCACAAAGACAGGTGGGCACAACGGATATTTCTGCTGGCTTCCTGCACCTTAAAGCATCGATTCTGGTTTACTAGGCTCTGAACAGTTTAGGCACAGAACATATTTCAGATCTGATGGTCCGTTATGAACCATCCAGAGCTCTCAGGTCATCTGGGAGGTTTAGGCTCAGAGTCAAAAGTAAACATGGAGAAGCAGTATTTCGTTTTTATGCTCCACGTGTCTGCAAGAAACTCCCAGAAATCTTAAGTCAGCTCAAATCAAAGCTGAAAAATAAAATCTGTCTTCTATTAAATCAGGAATACTTCTTTATATTTCTCAGTGCACTGTGTAATTACCACATCATAGCAGTAGTTCCTCCTCACTCACTCTGGCCTTGAGCCAGAAATGTTTGAAATGCAGTGACACCTCACATCACTGCACTGAGCCAGTCGTTCAGACCCCACAGTTCTGATTCACTGGGCTAACAAAGGAGCAGGTACTGGACTAATGTGACACGAAAGATGAAACTCCTGCTTCCCTCTGCTACGACCTGCCCTCATTCTCCACACTGACTGTGGTAAAGACTGCGCTCAGGTCATACAAGGAGGGACAGATTGGCTTCAGTTCAGCTCCATGGGAAACTTTATGAATCAATAATGTCAGTGGTTTTTCTGTTTTCGATTACTGATATTAATTGTAGAGTTAACAGGGGTGATGGCTGCCAACCAGGAATGAGGATTTACCTACTACCCACCCTAGTCAACAGATAAAGAAGGTGCTTAAGAGCGGTGATTCGGTTGATTGGCTATTTGTGTTAACAAGAGACTGAAGAGGTGTTCTTAATAAAGTGGCCGGCGAGTATAAATGGGTCTTTGTTAAGAAACTCCATCCTTATAGGCCGACTTATGAACCACAGTAACGCTGTTTCAGAGAGGAGAGGCATTTTAGGTGGTGTACTGCTTATCCTGCACAGTAGACACATGTTTGTACTGGTAAAGACACACACTGAAAAGGTGGAAACATTTCCTGATAATGAGTCATACTAACAAATCCACTCACACACACTCAGTGATGGCACTGGGACAAAGCCACAGATTATTTTAGTAAATGCTGTACTGATTCCGCTTCTGACTGACAACAGCTTGGAGCCGAATCTTTCATAATTGCTTGCAGGTCACCGTCATCAGGATACAATCTTTCTTTTCATTAAAATGAGCAGGGTTGGAAATTGCAAAGTAGGATTTCTCTAATGCGTCGAGTCTGCTTTCGTTCCAAGACAAGGATTACAGAACCAATGGAGGAATGTGGCGCCCTTCCCAAGAACGGAGTAAACACTCCAAATCTGAGGCAATAGCTCATCCTCACACACTCACAATATTGAGGCAAGCCATCAATATCAGAAAATGGATTATGTTTCAGATGTGTTGTTTACGTTTCATTGGCTGAATCTTTTCTCCGTCTGGTCTGCACAGTGAATGATCTACAAGATGGCCACGTATGTGTGTGTATGTGTGTGGACAGGGAGAGAGTAGAGGATGTAGTTACATGTATGGCAAAGATGATTCATTCCATAGCTAAATAGCTAAAGGACAATGATCAGCGCAGACAGTAATAATTACATTTTAAAATAGGCACCCTAATCACATACATACACACACATGCTCCTGCTCCCACCATTTATATTCTGGTTCTCTCTTAAACAAAACTGCTCTTCATTAAAGAACTCCTAACCTCTCCACGCAGAGATAAAGGGTAATTACGTAGCAATCGTCAATTCAAAACGTCTCTTATTTCAGGGAGCGCAGGGACCATAGATAAGGCTGCTTAATTAACTTAAGTGCCTCTGTTCCATCACCTCTCATAGACGGACTCTGTAACTGCTGATGTGAGTGCAGAAAAGGCTTGATTATACTGACATATTCAATCATCTGTATTGTCACATCTGGTCAATTTCACAGTAAAAAGTTTAGAGTTCAGCTTGTTCACTGAAGACTTTCCCTGTTATGTGGAGCAGAGCAGGACCGAACGGTATCTGAAAATGAGATACGGAGCCTAAGTGGAGTCAGCGAGGGAATCACAAAAAAAGTGCTCCAAAGGTAATGCAGTAAATCTGATTTGCACAAATCAGCTTCCATGTGGATGCTTTTTTTGTGTGTTTTTATCAGATATCAGATTTGTGGATGTGATTTGAGCTGCCAGTTTAAACATGCAGTAGCCTAAACTGCATTACTATTGCATAAGTCAGCACAGCGGGGTCCACGGGCAGCACAGGGTCAGCTTCCCTGATAAGGTTCACTGCATCTCACTTAAGAGCATTTCAGCCCACATGGGGAAGCCTCTATCAGCAGGCATGAAGCCTGATAGGTGATCCTGGTACTTTCAGCTGGATGAAACACATTCTAAAAAAGGTTCAAATGCTTTTTACACTTCACCACTGCAACTGGACTCAGCTTCTTTCTTCACACCAACTCAAATAAATCACCGGTCCACAGATGCAGATATTGTTGCATCCAATTTAAAGCTGCTGAAGTGATTTATTTTCACTAACAAAACAAGTCAATAGAAAAGCTTTGATTTATACTTCTATCAGTTTGTGTTTGGTAGAGCCCAACTCAGGCATATGCACCTTCAGGAAGGAACAACTATTATAACAATTGTGAGTTCAAGGGAGTGTAGTCACACCTCACTTTAAGCCCTCTCATCCAGATATCCTTTACGATGTCAACTGAGGACTTTAGATATGTAACAAAGACAAAAATGTGCGGGGGATTGTTCAGAGAGGTGACAGGTGACCTAAAAGGCCACGAAGAAGCAAGTATGCATACTTTTATTTAAAGGTTTATATTTGGAATAAATTTATAGTTTTTTGTAGCTCTTTGTTATCCTGACTCACATCTCTTAATCTCATTAAGATGTTGTATAAATAAAGTTTATCTGACTGACTGACTGTATAACTGGGATCCTGACCTACCTTAGAAGAATCACATGTATTATTTAGTTTTTAATCAGGTTTTTTTTTGACCGATTCACTTTATTTCTGAAGTTTTCTCCCATTGTTGAGAAAGATCAGAGAGCATATTTATGACCCCATTCATTCAGAAAAGAACAAGAAAAATGATTCTTTCATTTTTCTAAGTAGAATTTCTATCCATTACTCACAAAATGCAGAAATCAACAAGCATTGTGATGTCACTGTAGTTCAAGGCCCAAGTCACCTCACCTTGAGCTGAATACAGCTGCTTGTCCATTAGAAATAATGGCTTCAGTGTTACTCCAGCCCTTTTGGTCTAAAAGCTCAGATAGAAATCATCAGGTGTGGTTAAATGGTGGACACAAGTGCAGGACAGCAGGCGGTAGTAGGCAAAAAAAAAAGAGCCCTTTATTCAGGCAAAGGTCGGCACAGGTAAGCAGTTGGCATGGCAAAGGTGCAAAAGTACTCGGTCACAAAGAGCAATTTCCAAAAATAAAGAAGCTTGGTTAAGAAGTTCAAAAAAGCACTCACAAGATTTATAAACAAAGGTTTCACACAAGACAAACTGGCAAACTGGAGCGAGGGGAAGACACACATGATGGGAAGGGACAGACAATGAGGCACAGGTGAGACACATTAGGGAGGAGCAGGCAATCACCAGGAGGAGGAGGAGGGAGCGCCTGAGGAAGAGGAAGACAAGACACCTGAAACAAGAGAGAGGTCAGTGACTTTCAAAATAAAACAGGAATCAATGCAGAGGACAACAAAACTACAAAATAATTCAGTTGAATCAGAATACTAATAATTTCCTTGTAGAGACTGAAAACATCATGACACAGCCCTGGTCTGAGAGGATCTATTGTGTGTTGTGTGCCCCAACTTATCTTTACCACAAAGGATCAATAGTTAGGGAAAATAACTGATAAATGATTTGAACCCCTGCTGATTTTGTAAGTTTGCCAACTAGAAAGAAATGATCAGTCTATCATTTCAATGGTAGGTCTATTTGAACAGTGAGAGACGGAACAAGAAACGACACTGGGAGCCCTCTCAGCTTTCTCTCCTCTTTAAGGTTTTAATGTACAGAATTCATTAACAAGGGCAGAGTGCTTATTTCACTTTTTCATTTTGGGACTACAGAAGCTTCACATTGATTCACATTTCACAATTCAAGCCAGTTTTACAATTTACTATCGCTTTTTATTGGAAACAACGATCCATGTGTACATGTTGGAGACATTGGAGCATCTGATCCAATGCATTAGAAGAGTACAGAGTGTACATTCAGAGTATAAACAGGGATCATACCTGCTGGCTCATAGACATTGTGTTAGGTGGCACATTATAATGTAAATGCTTCACTATCTATGTTTGGTGCACATGCTGACACAGCTGAACCTCAACTGAGTATAAACATCCTAAAGTTTGGACCACCCACACTCATCATATAACAGCAGAGATCTGAGAACAACATGAGCACAAATTTCATTCTGCAGGCACAACAGGTTGAAATAATGGGTGGAGTGGACATGAAAAGGGGATTGAACTGGGACAAAAAGAAATCCAAGTCCTAAGAAGCTGACAGCTGTGTTTGCCTCCTTCACTTTTTTTTTTACATAACACCCTTACCCTAATTAAATTTCTCACTCATGTGAAGCCGCTCAGCTTTTCTTTGGAGAATCTAATTTGAATCTTTTTTATCAAGCCCCTTTTGTGTTGACTCTCCCTTTGTATTCTCCTAATTTTATATCTTTCTTTCTGACTTCACTTTTAAGGAACAAGCGCGATGACAGATGCCCTCGCTCTGTTTTATTCATTCCGATTCAACTTTTCTCCTCCTCCCTCCTGTCACCCTATTTCTTAGTATCTTAATTCCTTATGCACCTTCTGTCCTTCCATTATTCATCGTGCACATCACCGGCCCTACTCAAGGCCATTCCTTCTGTCTCTCTTATTTCCTCCTCCCTCCATTCACTTGTTACTTTTCAATTCGGGTGAATTAACTGCAGAGGCTCTCACCCCTCATTTGCCGCCCTTCCTTCTATTACGTTGTGTTCCTGCCCACCTACTTTCCCACTTACCCCCTCATAACACACCATGTACCTTGCCTCCCCCCCTCCACCTTCCCTCCACCCTGACTTCCTTCTCTTTCTAATCTGCTCTCAGCCTTTCCCCTCTCTACATCCGACCTTCTGTCTCTCCCCTACCAGCATTATCGTGCTCATTCGCCCACACTCAAACATCCATTAGATGCTGTGTGTGTGTGTGTGTGCGTGTGTGTGTTCACCTTTGTTTTCTCATGTCCGTACACATGTGTGTTTTTTCTCCAGGGTAAGTTGTTCTGTACTGCGGAGGTTAGAATGATGACGGTGGTAATAAAGATAAAACGTCGTCAGAAAGATACTGATCAAACATCTCTCAGAGGCGTGAGAATGTGTGGTGTGAGCATGTGTGCTTACATACAATGTGTGTGTGTGTGTGTCTCCTCTCTGCTGTCTTGCTATGGGCCCAAAATTTCTCCGAAAGGACATTTTTCTTTTTAAGGTCCCTCAAAATTTACAGAACAGAGGAGTTTGCAGATTTTGTTTAGTGAGTGCTGCTGTTAATTGGAGTTGCTCCAGGCTGTCCTCAGGCTATTGGGAGTCTCTCTCTCTCTGTGTGCATATGTGTGTGTGTGTGTGAGAGTGCATTTCGCAGTAGCTGATACTGAGACACGAGACATAAGCTTCCACGGGGAGGACAGAGAGGAAAATTAGCGGAGCTGCTGCCACCACTGCTTACACACAAAATGACAGCAGCGCTAGGAAGCTTTCAGTGCTGGAAAATTAAATTAGGTGGCAGGAATCAAACACAAAACTGAACAACATCAGCAGCACAGAGCAACAGCAGCATACAAAGTGAGGGGCGCACTCATGCCAGGGAATTAATTATTTGCATGTGTTGTTGTCTTGTTTGCACTTTTTACACGCCAGTGTGTAACTAGCTGAGACATTAGTTAAGACCCATTGTTGGGCTTTATTACTGACATGGCTCTCATGTCACTTCTACTGAGAAACAAAATGAAGTATGTGAGCAATGAGAGAGAGTGTCCACTAGCTGTTCACTCTCTGCTGTGTGTGTTAGCATGAACTCAGTATTGACACACCTGTCTTACATACCCATCACTTATCTTTACACCACTTCCAAGTGTCCTGATTATTTGCACTCCCCTTGTCGTGTGCTCAGTAAGAACTACTTCATAAGATTGAAGAAGCTGTTTCCATTATCCATCCATAGGGTCTGTAGAAAGAAAGAAACCTTCTTTCACAGTTTGCTGCAAAGTTGAGTTATAGCACTGAGAATTGGCTTTGTCTTTAAAGTGAAATTAAAATCCATATTAAGCAGAATCAGACAGAAGCACTAAGGAGCTGCCTAAGGTTTCATTGTGCCTATGAAAAATACAATCCACTGCTTCATATCTCTGTGTGAGATGTGATGCTTGGTTTTTACCAAGTGACATAATGTAATATTCATAAATATTGATTTGTAAATTAAAATTGGTAACAGCATGACAGAGAAGAAAATCTCTCTTTTACTAGTATGTATGATGGGTTATTGATGGATTTGTGGCCTAAGGTGAAAAGACAAAGAGAGTTACATGCAACTATTATTGTGAGTCAATTACTTTTGTGGTATTTCTGTTTCTGGAAATTGGAAATAACAGCTCAGTCCTCCTGCTGCCTTAAGCTGAAGCGTGATCTCCCACCAGCTTAGGGTTCTGTCTTACAGCACAGCATAGAGGTGCGCTGCTTAAATCAAACGTGGCAGTGAGAACTGGAAGAAAGCTGCTGTCACCATCGCCACGGGAAACCACTGACAACATCCATAACATGATCATTGGTCAACAAATAACAACAGTACGGAGCTGGATAGCTACACATTCACACACATGGATCAGACTTGGGTTCACAACTTCCAGCCAGAAATTAAAGAACAATCAAAACAGTCCCAGCTACACAGGCAGTGTTATAGAAGGTATGACAGTATTTAAAGGGATTGCTGTTGGTGGACTCCCTATAAGGGAGTCACATTGTTAAAGGAGGACTTTGCTGTTGTCTTGGGACAGCAACAAAATCAAGATGTCCACAGTGGTAATAGCTGCAATCCAGTGGTAAGATTTAAACACACCCAGCGTCTTCCTGTTGGCATGTTGACACTGCAGGCTGTAAATAAATATGCATGTAACCCATTGTTTCCTGAGGAGCAGTTTGTTGGCTGTGGCTGACTCACTGCCAGTTAATTTAAAGATGGGTAAAGAGGTGAGTGGAGCCAAAGTCAGAAGGTGGTGGGGGCTGTTGTGTATTGCTGCAACTCAGAGAGATGTTTTTTACCATGTGCATCTGAGGTTTGCTGTGAAGCAGCTGATTAAAGATCAGTGATCTAACTAAGCTGTTATTGATGCGTCTATTGACAGTGAGACAAAGTGTTTGGTCAGTTTGCAAACCTCATGCACAGGACACCAGTGTTCTCCTAGGTAGGAGACTAAATTCATAATAAGTTTCATAAGTACGCAGACAGTTTGTCAACTAAAAGATGTCACAGCACAAAGTTACCCTGTCAACACAACAGGAGACAGAGTGACAGTAAAATAGACATAATTCATAATAACATAATAGCTCTTCTGATTGTATGATTGGCAATCACATAAACAAGCCTTTACTTCCCGCCTGCAGGTTTACTGTAAGTCGACTAATCAAAACAGATGTAATCAACAATAGAGCGAGGCTGAATGCGTACCTACCGACGCTGAAATCAGTTCTATCATGTCATTAGACAGCTCTATTGATTACACATGCAGGAACAGAGCACAGCAGAACACCGCCACACTGAGAGCAGGCAGAAAAAAAGTTTTCTGGTAAAGAAGCAGTTTTTCTTCTCAAAATGTGTCCTTTATCTGCATTTAGGTTGCATCACGCTGTCATCCCGCTCTACAATGTCTTTCTCCATGATTAGGATGATTGCTCTTTCTGTAAAATGGTGAGCTTTGAAAGAAGCCTTTGCTCTTTGATCCTAAAGTTCAAAGTCTAATGTTAATGCGATCTTTCTGGTTTATTGAAATACCTCTCCAAATAACCTTCATTACGCGGCCACTTCTACATCTGTGCATTATTTCAATCATTGTAATAATAAACCACTAAACTAAATGAGCCCTGACGTATAAAGGTACTCAGCCACAACATAGTGTTTTGTTTGTTGCAGAAGAAAAGTAAAAAAAAACAACAACAACAACAAAAAGCAAAAATCTGTACATGTATTAAACTATGGGAACAGGAAACAATCTATATAAAAAACATGATAAATTATGGAAGCAATAAGAATATGGAATCATTACTTGCTCATAATATAAGTATCTATAGTAAATGTACATATTTTAAAGGGAGACAAGGGTCCAGAGACTACTAATGTCGTTTATTAAATGAGTTATGGACATCAAATACCTGAATAAAAATACTTACCTACCTAACACAACCCTTTATCAACCTTCATCAACTACATCCTCATGTCAGTGCAGACTCTTTTACACTGTTAGCAACAGGATTCATTTATTTTCTGTCTCTTATGCAGTTCATGTTGTGATTTGTATCTTCAGCTGCTGTTTGGTTTGTGTTAACACTGACCCTGCCACCACATTAAAGATGACACGTAGTATTTACAAGCACTTCGACTTCAAAAAATGATTTTAGCAATTACAAACACTGTTCTTCTTTCAGTTCTGCAAATGTTTAACATAACACCCCCCCTTTTCCCTCCTTTTTTTGTTCTCCATCAACTCTTTAATAAAATATCTGTCTCCTTAGCAACTGAAGATTTTGCGCTGCCTCCACCAGCTAGTGGATTTTTTAAAGTCTGTTCAGTGAAAACAACTTACTGCTGCAGCTGCCATCACTTTTGTGATGAATCTGAACCAACGCAGCTTTAAGGTGGTTTAGTTTAAAAGACCTCTCACACAATATTTGTCTGAGAGTCACAAGAGACAGAAAGTGAACCACCACTACCAGCTCATCCTGCTGCTGCTCCTTTAGCAATATTTGCAGGGTGACATTTCTCATTTCACCCCACCCTATGTGGACAGTACATATATTTTCTAGTAGTAGTTTATGACATACTGTAATTGCAGATGTAACATGTATGTGTTTACTATACAAATGTCCTGCACACAATACAGTGTCATTAATGTATTTATCAACATATATCCTACTGTGGGCAACTATGGGTTAAAGCTGTTATAAACAGATAATGGGTAACAGTGACTTTGTGTCACTACTACAGTATAAGTGATCCTCATAGCTGCTTAAGACTAGATTATACTGCAGCACAAACGGGGTTTTTTTTGTATGTTGTTCACCTTGGCGAAAAAACAAGTCTCATGGGACTACATGTCACACACACACAGTTTATCACCTCACCCATCACCACCATCCATTATTAGGAGATTTATCTGTTTTCATGTGTCTGGATGATGTCAGTTTTCTTACGCCTGATACATTATAAAAACAATACGCTGTTAAATCAATAAGATAAATATCTGCAGCCAGAGTGTCTGTCCCCACTATCGACAAACAGATACATCACATTTGTAACAGATTATATTGAATTAACCTTGCTTATGTTTCATCGCTAAGGTCCTGTAAAACAGACCACTGTTAACAGAATAGAAGAAGAAGAACAAAGGCTTGATTTATTTCTCACGGTTTCTCCTGCTCTGCTGTGGCTAAGGACAAAGCTTTAACAGTGAGGAGAGGTCAGACAGCCTGTATCAGAGATGCACAGTGATTGTGTTTGTGTAGAAACATCTGAATACCCACAACACCTCCTCTGTCAAGAGCATGGGTTTTGCAGAAGTGCTCAGAAAAAGTCTTTTTAGCTTCTCCTTTTTCATATTAAAAGGATTTCAAACAGTGCAATTTAAATCTCTCCAGTCACTGACACTTTACTCGCCCGTGGAACTTACTCTCTGAGTCAGATGGTGTATTTCTCCTTTCTACAGGTTGAAAAATGTCTTGTACCAGTTAGCCGGAAAGCAATTTAGAGCTGTAGAGGAAAACCTGACCTGAAACCTTCCATATCTTTGCAAATAACTGTGTGTGAGGCTCAGTGTTTAGACTGTGCAGGTTTTTATTGGAGTGATTATAAACTGCTATCAGCTGATTTTGGGGTGATCTATCTATGAGGAGAGACCATAAAGAGTTTAATCCTGTTTTCTGACCACTGTTTTAATCACAGAGCGATGGCCCCACGCACAACTGCACACACACACACACACACACACACACACACGTTGGATGGACGTTGGCTGTCTTTGTGAGAACATTCAGTGACATAATATATTCTCATACATCCTCAACCAAACCATCAGAATTAACTGCCTAATACTAATTTAATACTGACTTTACAGTCAATATTTGAAACAAGATGAAGAAGTGTAATAAGGTTTGGTGTAGACAAAAATATCCTTGAGTTCCCCTGATGTCCAGCAATCGCCTAAAAGTCAAGCTGGTCCTCATAATGATGGTTGTACGAGAACACACACACACAGATGTGTGCACTCTGAGCCCAGCCCAGAGAAGATTACTTTTTCTTGACTGTGGAAATCAATGAGAGCACTCCATTGCTCAATTTAATGCCCACACCTTCCTAACAAACACACACACACACACATGCAAACACACACACCTGTGGATGGACAGAGAAGGTAGACTTGCATGTGACTGTGTGTAACAAAGTGGATAGGAAATATTATATTGCCCCCCACTGGTGACAACAGACGCTGAGGGGATTCTTTTCCTCTCCTTCACATACACACACAAACATATGCATGTCTTATTCCTCCGTACATGTCTCTCTAACCGCTCCGCCTCTCTTTTCCCCCTGCTTTTCTCCCAACTTTCCACATCTACTTTTTTGTATTCCACTCCACTATTTCTTTCATTCTTTGCCCTTTCCCATGAAGTATATAGCAGGTCATTTGGTACTTTGAAGTTACTGCGGGTCACTGTTGAGTCTTGACTGTGTGTCTGTGTATGTATGTGTGTGTGTGTGTGTGTGCGTGTGTGTGTGTGTGTGTCAGAAGCAGTGAGCCAGAGTAATGGGTTTGTTCAGCCGTCCGTTGCAGTTGTTTTGCCGTTGAATGATCCAGCAAACTTGTAAGAATCACCAATTACACACATACGCACACACACACACACACACACACACACACACACACGCGCACACACACATAGCCATTTTTAAATACAAGCACACATACAGTTTTCACATGCTGTTCAGGTTCCTCATGGTAAGTTGAATAGATGAGAAACGGCACTGAACTGCAAACACAGTCCTCACTCATGTATAACTACAGTACAAGTAAGAAGTGTGTGGAGGCTGGTGGAATGGCCACAACTGCTACAACCAAGTGGTTTTTGACTGTTCTGTATCAGGAAAATGCTGATGTTTTTGCTGGCTCGGACAGTCATGGATCTGAAATCTGCAGCACTTGTTGGTGGTTTTACTCAAAATCCAATTATTAACTTCAAATGTATGTTTTGTTTGTTTTTTAATTCTTGACTAGTTAGGTGTTTACAACATTTTTTAGATGTTTGCACACTGCTGCTGAAGACTTGTCAATGACATCATAACTGGAACTCTGGATGATACCTTCATGTACTTAGATGGGTGACAATGGAGCCCAGAGAAGGTAGGGAAAGTTAAAACAGGATCTTTCATTAAGGATGTGAGGAGGCCTGTGTTCTAAAATGAATCAGGATGTGAACCTTCATCTCTGGAAGTCTTAAACTTTGTACATCCACCTTAACCTCAAACTACCTCCCTGCAATACCAACAGAACACATGAATTTAGCGCTTCACTGATTCAAAAAAAAAAGAAAAGAAATGTTGGCTCAGAACATAACCCCGCCAGCTATTATGTCAGTCATCACAACATAGCCGGAAAACAATTATTTCTAGGAGACAGAGTTGGCAGGGAACACCTCGTTCGGGTTGCTGGTTTGTAACAGGTTTGTGCTGTTGTTAAAGCACGGGTAGTGCTGTTTAAATGAATTGCTGATAGATTTAGAGGAGATTTAATGTCTACTAAGTTGCTGTGCAGTGATGTGATGTGCAGTTTTAGCTTATTTAGTTGGCAAACGGACTCCAAACTTTAAAAAAATAGTTGTGTTACAGCTGAGGGTGAGCCTTCATTATCACAGTCTGTAAGGAATCTGCCTTCTGATACATTCATCGTACACTGTGACCAGTCGATGACAGCCTGTGATTGTGTATGAAACCCATGAAGAATGTCCATCAAATGCCACACTGATCACTCTCCCATTGTTTCATCTGCAGCTCTCAGTGGTTACATTCACATGTTTTGGTTTTTCAATTTGCCTGGCATACAGTTTAGTTCTAAAACATGTGACCAGAAGAATCCTCCTCTGAGTCTCTGCTGTGTTTGGAACTCTGCACACCTCTGCAAACTGCATAGATCCGGATGTTCAGCTTCAGACATAAAGACATTTATTCAGAGGTGTTCCTTCATGTACGTACAGTAATAGAGGCTCACTTATGAGTAATGAAGGTCACAGAGGAGTTTAAATGATCTTGTGTGTTCACAAGGTAGTCACATAAGTACACCTGGTTAGGTTTGGGAACACACTTTAGTACCATGAACATAGTGCCTTATCTCATTCATCATGTTTACAAGATGTGAATGACAAATAAATCTCTTGAATTATTTTAGATGGAGTAACCACTCAGAGAAATGGTGGAGAAGCCTGGTTTAGGCCAAACTTTAGTCATTTGTTAAATTAAGAATGTGGCAGTACAGCGCAGAAGGAGCAAAGGAAAATGAAACAGACTTCTAAAGTAAGTGAAAACATTCTGTTCCATATGAGGATCAAACATCTGGCTCTATGCTGCACACTGTAAACTAAAGTTACACATGCAGCACTTACTGCATCGCTAAAACAACACACAGAGAACTTGATCTTGTGACGTGCTGGGAGGGAAAATGCACTGCTCTCGGCTCTCGGCTCTATAGCTGGGTCTTAATTCAGTTGCTCCATCCTTTGAAGGCTGCATTTGAAGATCGATTGCATCACAGTGCTGTGACAAAGCTGTTCCATTTTGAAGCGTCCTTCAAACGCTACCAAAAAATGTGTCCTCCTTTTCCCTGCAAGCAAAAGATGCAGCTGGTGGATCCTTCTGAGCTGAAAATATCCCAGGATTCTTTTTTTTCAATAGATTCCAGTGAACTTTAAAAACTGAACTCTAATGGCTGAAGAGTAAACTTTTAAATGTGAGCATCACCTGAAGGTTGCTAGGCAACAGAAGCAGCACGTCATAACAAACTCTACAGACCATTTTGTCTCTTATAACATTCACAAATTGGTTCTGTGAAGTACATTCTCTGTAGATCTTCTTCAGAGGATGCAGCCCATAAATTACGACACAGCTTCCAAACAACTTTGTTTCTGCTGTGAAGCTGGACGCAACAAGAGAGACAACAAGACCGGTCACATCAGGGCGGGGGCTGGTTAATTACACACAGGGAGGAAACACGAGAACAGGAAGTGATCTGAAAGAAGAACAACAGTGTGTACAAAATAAAACAGGAAATAATGAGAACTACAACAAAGACGGGCTCATGATGAAGAGCCACCATCGTTCTGTTTGTGGACTCTTTCTTGGGAAAAATAAAACCATCCCTTGCAAGCACATAATCCTGCAAAATTGGATGGCACAACATCCCCAAAAAAAAAAAAACAGAGCACACAGCCTGATTGCACTGCTGTGATGCTCTCCATCTTCAATTGCAGCCTTTGAATGAAGACCTGCAGCTGAAATCTGAATGCATTCTCTGCATTTGTGTACACGTGTATAGTAAGTTCTTCAAACTTTGGTTCCAGTGCATGTTAAAGGTCAATACTTTCCCATCAGCCTAAAAGGCACAAACGGCTTCAGCACAATTAAAGTATTTACAGAGATATATTGAGCTCCAGTGGAAACAGAAAGAGAGGTGAGAGGAATAAAAAGGGTGCCTAGCAACCCGTCCTTATCACTGGCTGTGTCTCTATAGCCAGTGTCATCTCATTGACTCTCTACTGATGGCAGCACCTCTATTCACTCTGCACAACAGCCTATTTGACCCAGAGTGGCACT
This sequence comes from Parambassis ranga, assembly GCF_900634625.1. Taxonomy (NCBI): domain Eukaryota; kingdom Metazoa; phylum Chordata; class Actinopteri; family Ambassidae; genus Parambassis; species Parambassis ranga. Next base: position 18,688,961 of record NC_041022.1, on the reverse strand, counting down.
AAGCAGTCACAGCGCTGCCTCTGTAATGATTACTGCAGAGTAACTTGGCAAAAACAAGCATAATGTCAAATAATCAATAATACTATTTTCCAGTTGTCCAAATCAGTAAATGACATTTGAAATAAGCTTTGAGAGCTTTATGTTTATGGCAGAGTTTTAATTAGTTGTTAATTCATCTCATCATTATGTGTTAGTACGCTCAGCAGTCCAGCGGGTATCATCACCTGCTGCTGGCACTCAGTGACTCTGCTTGAAACGAATAAGGCCACACTACATTTATTCAAGGCATCTGTACTGCCTCCTTGTCCATGGCCTCTGTGTGTATACCATCATATGAGGGCATAATAGAACGTGGAGTGTACTTCACTCGCCTTTTCCTGCCTTCTGTGTGTGTGTGTGTGATGATGTGTGAAGAGGTGTAGTGTTTGACTTTGACTGTTTCTGATGGAGATGAGTAGGTGTTACATTAAAGACATTCCCTGCTTCACTTTCTCTGTCTCTGAGCTCCGCTCAGACATGTCACAACATATTACATCTTTGCTTCTCCTGTCTGTGTGTGTGTGTGTGCAGGTGCATACATGCGTTTCAATCAGGGGCGTCAGCTGTGTGTGTGTGTGGGGCACCTTTGAGGGGGGTGAAGCAGATGCCATGTCCTGCATTGTGGTGGATTTGAACAGGTTGTAAAACACCTATTTTACCTACAGATCTAAACGCGTAATTTAATAACTATTCAACAATCACTCCTTATTTATTTTAAGAAATGGTGACACATACAAAAACAATTACACAATAAAACAAGAAGAGTTGACGACAGGATCACAACCTTTGATACAGCAACAGCACACTTCAGTCATGTTTATCATCTTATTCCCTTAAATCATTCCCTGTTAGTATAACACACTATTACATTTATTTTATTCTTGTTGATAAGAACACCAGCAGGTGGCTATGAGCACTAGCCTATACTAGGCGAAGCTGACGCTAGTAACAGAAGCAGTCATGTTCATTGGTAACTATGCATTTTGAAATATCCACAGGAAATGAGAATCATCACGAGCGGAGACACGCCCCCTTCTGATATGATGGTAGCGATGCCTATGGTTTTAACATAACAGCAATTTAAGCCTTTTTGCGGCCTGTTCTTTAGACAAAAATTACTGTGACACAGGATCAGATATTTTTTAGATGTTTTTGTTAAACTGATACAAAATCCACAAAACCAGGTGCAAACACCCTCCATGAACTTCAACTTTGCTTCAAGCTCTTGAAGGAATGAAAAATGACCCGATGGCTGAGAATCTTCACTGACATATTTGTTTTGAAGGCATCTCTTCAGCTGTTCACAGGTCCACACACAACATAAAACACACAAGGACACAGCCAGGTTAGTAAATCACTTCTGTCGTAGAAATTCAGGAGTTATTTCACATTCACAGAGGCTGCAAAAAAGACGCTGTAATATCATGGTGCTTTACAACCTCTGCTTGTTTTCCATGTCCAAATACTCCACTGTTAAAATGAGAAAACCCTTCAAGGGAAATAACATTTTTGTCCAGGGATAAAATTGAAGATTTTGTGGTCGAATAGGTTTTTTTTCTTCATGCCTGAGTCCATATGTAGCATTATTGAGCTGGTTGTGCCTGTTGTCATTCGAAGTGAAGCTCATATGCAAACAGGCCATCAGGGCCCAGCTTTGTTTTCTACTGTACACCTTAGCGATCCCAGCTGAAAAAAGTTTAACTTCCTTAACACTGTTGTCTTCCTTATTGTCACTGCTCTATTGACTAATGAACATTAATAAGAAGCTCACTGCTGAGAGGAGACGAGGAAACTGAGTTACTGTTTTTCTCTTCGCTACTTTCATGCATGGTTTATCTGTCGCATTTATCTTAATGATGACAAAGTTCTGCAAAATACATACAGGCATGTATGTTGGAGTGAAGTAAACTTAAATAACTCATAAATATAACTCTTTAGCACAGATGGAGGACTCCTCATACATTTATATGGCTTGAAAGACAAGCAGACTGTAGTCAGATTACAGCTGTTAATCACCATGACACTCAGATTTGCACAACTCTTATTCCCATGATTCCAATCATCCTGATTACTCCTGACTAAGCTTAGTCTGAGGCTCAATCAAAGGCAGGAGGACTGAGTCCAACAGACCCCACACTCTTAAGATAATGTGGTGCACCTGTCCAAGGTGACCTGCCTCATTTTCTGCAGACCACTGCAGACTTTCCGCGTTGTTTGAAAAGCCGCTGTCATGGCCGAAACAGGGTTATAATTGGGCTCTAAATCGTGTGATGTGTTCCGAGCTTCAAACAGAAAATGTACGCTTGAACAAATCTTAGTGACACATTTGCCTTCTCTTGTGCTACTTGCAGGGAACAGCTAAGTAGCAGTGACAGATAAACACTGACAGAGCTACCACCATGGCAGAAATAAGCACAAATGCTAAATAGACACTTATATTTGCTTTGCCAAATCCAGTACTGTGAAAAAAATGTTCACCTTTTCCTAAGGAAGTTTGTTTTTCTCACCATTGGCATGCAGGGTGTCATGCCAGAGCAGATTTCAGTGGCATTTGGTGGAATGTTAGGCCAAAGAACAACTCATTAGCTTTTTGGTGCCCATCCAACAAAGCCACAATGTGTCTAATTACAAATAATTCTCTGCTCTGAGGTGTATTATAAAAAAAGATTCATTTTTACTTCAAGACTTTGTCAAATAGAGTTTTATCATCTTTGAATATTTTATCTTTTTACATTTGGTACATCAAATATTTGAATGAGTCCAGAAGACATTCATTAGTCATTTTTAAAGAGCATGCAGTATAATGAAAAAAGAATAAAATGTCAAATGTTCTAAAGTGACTAAAGCCTTTGAAAGTCTTTAATAGCCTGAATAAGACGAGTGGGATTGTGTGTTTTCAATCAGGTCAAGATCATGTTACTGATTTTGTTTCCAGTGGAGTACAGGGGGGGGGGGAATCAGACCTGAGGCCCATGTGTGGTAAAAATGATGGTGCCGAGTCTGGTAAATCAGCTTTGGGAGTGTTAAATCTTCTGCCTTATGGTGAAATGGGTTTTGGTGAACTGGCAGTGATGTGTTCTACATCAACCAGAGCTGAGAAGGAGAGCGACAGAAGCCCGGTTTCCATCTAAATGTGAAGCGAATCCTCTGAAAGAAAAAAAAGAAAAAAGAAATGCAAATCAGGTGTGTTTCCATCAAGTGGTCTGTGCTTCAGGCAGCATACCAATCTTCTTCATCTTTATCTTCATGTCCGATTAATGTTGGCTATGTCAGAACTGATTTGGCAAATGTGTTTCCATTGTTCATTTATGCATCAACTCTTTAAGTCAAAAACACTTCAAAGAAGTGTAAAAACTTTTTTTTCTTTGAGGATTTCTTTCTCACATTTTGGTGTTTCCCTCTCACTCTTCTGATGTGATACTTCAAAATGCACATAAAAACAGAGTGATGGAAATTCACCCAGAGACCAACATGACTTCAACGCCCAAGAGTTTGTAAGAAAAATGTATGAACAGTGATCTAACAGCAAAGACAAATGCTACTTAATGACACTAGCTCCGGTGAACTGTGCTCACTATTATTCATCCCGTCACCCTTTCTGCTAAGTTTTTCACATGGACACGGCGGTCATGATCTGAAACTCTGATGCTGTCCACCCGCCTGCTGGATGGAAGCTGCTGTTAGTCAGCGTAGCGCTGAAGACAGTGCAAATCTTCAGTGATGGATGACAGCAGTAAATTCAGCAGTGGAAACATTTACATGCAAATAATAGCATCTGTCTGCGGGTTACTCATGCATGGGATGCACAGGCACACAAACCAGAGCAGAGGATGCAAACATACAGAAACAAGCAGGAAGGCACACAGGGAGGAACGTGAGGATACACATGTGTGCAGCAGAGGTAATGAGGTGCTGCATGAGAGCTTTTAAGTCTCTGTCCAGAGCCTTCTTTACATCACTCTTTCATCTCACCCGTGTCAGACCTGATTGAGGCAAAAGAAAAAAGATGGACAGAAGCTTCGACAGCTTTGACTGTTTCAATGTTTGTGAATTACTCCCAAAGTAAGAAAAGCTCCTTTATCTTCAAGTTTTGCTTGAGTTTGTCTTCACTGTGATTGTGAACCTGTCAGGAGCCCAGTTTCAGGATTACAGCTGTAAACATGCTTTACACCTTTCTACACTGAAGGTGCAGCCACCAGTATAACAATGTTTGATGAGGGAAGGGTAATAAAAAATGTTACACAGGTTATCTCCGACCTATGGGTGGAGTTACAAATATGTCTGAAGAGTTGTTACCTTGTTTACTTGCGCAGTGTATAAGCCCACTAAAAGTAAAAAGCTGCCATATGAGCTGACCTTTGTTCTTCCCTCTTGTTTTCCTCCTCGGGGTTCAGTGTGGTTGCTGGTGGCTAATGGGTCTGTGTGGGTTGTGTGTCCACTGTGGACTCCCAAGAGTTGCAGAGTCTCCTTTTATCACACAAAATTAACGTTGTTGCTCCTCTTGGGTGTCAGACACTTATATCAAATGGATAATAGAACATCTAGTTTAAATGTAAAATAAAAATTGTTATCAGCTTGTAGACTGAACCGCAGATGAGTTTTATATTCAAGGAGTGACAAGCCAAAACACTGATTCTGATTTGTGCAATCTCTAGACTGGTTCCAGCAGAATGGTTACCCTGGTAATCACATTGAATTTCTATTCATTTTATTATTCAGGCAGGCATTGTGTCAGGAGAGGCGCCAATTTTTCAGTCAATACCCCTTTTACTGTTATTAACATTACAATAAACTGCAAAACCTGGAGGTTTATTTTAGACCCTGAAAGAGAGAGCACACACGAAGGTACAATTCAGCATCTCCTCATACAAAGACGACACGTTATAAATGATCATCTGGTCAAGGTAGCATAAAGACAAAGTATGGAGGACAATGAATTATCTAAGAGGCTGGAGTTTGAGTCATACCTTTTTTACATCCTTGACCTATTATTCTGTTCTTTATTATTTTCATTGTCAGTTGCTATAGCTTGAAGAGAAGATTACAGATCATTTAAAAGAAAGCTTTTCAACAAGTTAAAATGCAAATTCCTCTAATCAGCAGCAAGATTTTACGACTTGGTTGTTAATCTTGTGACAAGCTTCACTTCACTTCACTGAGATTTTACATGCACTTATTCAAAAAAAAACACAGGAGAGTGCAGCGCTGCAGGCAGAGCTCTTAAAACTTGATGAAAATTGGTAACTGATTCACTGCAGCAGCAGATCATGGGGTAGTAACAGGTTGGTGAATGAAGAGGGCAGACAATAAAACTGCCTACACTTCTAAATGCATCCACTAATATAGAAGTGGTGTATCAAAAATTCAAGCTAAGTTGCATTCTGCAGGATATGACCAGTGATTATTCTGAGACGGCGTGCTTACTTTGCTCTGTGTGGACGGACAATAGTCAGATGCGCCTGCAGAAACATTTATGGAAATGTTTATGAAGGTGTGACATTGTAAAGTCAACCATTACTTTGTGTGTGGACCTACATGTCCATGTAAACATACCTGCTGCATTCAACCCCCAGACACACATAACTACACAAAGTAATACACACATATATGCAAATATGAGCTATAATTTCTGAACATACATCCACGCACTAACCTGACAGAACACACTCTTCAGTTTCTGTATTAAACCTCCTTAAACAAATCCTCCGCCTCCTCTCTCTACAGCCTGCAGGGGAAGAAGACAGGAGGAGAATTACAGAGCCCCCGCTCAGGTCTGATGAATAGACTTCTCTGAGCAGAAGCTTTACCTTCGACCTTTGCTAAAGAGCTCTCTCTGGGTCTCTTGTCTTTGTCTAGATGTCTAAATTGTCTGTGTGCATGTGCACACGTACAATTTACTCTGTTCACAAAGCAATCTCATACATCCACAACCAGCAGCCTCCTGTCCAATTAGATCTCTCCCTGTCTTACTGTGTATCATTCCAGTTGATGGTTTCTCCTTCTCACTGCTTTGCATATAAATTGCTAAACATGGTTTCATGATGTCTGTCAAACCTCAGTACTCGAACGCTGAAAACAGGCACAGAAGATGGAGCAACGGAGCATAAAAAGACTACAAGACAGAGAACAAACAGTGTGTTTGTGATACCGCAGCACAGACCGTGTGATTTACAACAAAAGAAAACAAATCTCAGTCTATCACGCACAGGCTTCAATAAGGCAATCAAATGACCACTTATTCACCTTTTCACCGATTTGTTCGAGATGACAATTTTATCTGAACAATAGAAACCTAATAATGCTGGAGAAGGTGGTCTTTACTGTGATTACAAATGAGAGGATAACATGACCAGTGTTTTCATCAGTGAAATACCTTCTTGTTGGAGTAAAGGTCACCATCTGTCTAAGTTACAGTGTCTGAAACTGAACAACAGTTAATCTTGTGCTTTTTTGGGGGGGGGGGGTAGGAGATAATAAACTTGTGTTGCTGGAGGAAGTTGTGAAGTTGTATTTCACCTTTGTGGCGTTTAGGTTCATTAGTGAAGCCATGATGACAGCTCCTCAGATCAGTAACAGTGGAAAAAATGCTGGGATTTGATAGTTGCACTCCAAAGCAGGACTTGTGGGACAGAACAGCTGAGGTTAAATGAGGTTTACTGAGACTTACTTTAGGGTCAGCAGAGGGCAGTCAATCTGGGACGGCAAACAAACCCAAAAGGGAGAAGGCGAGCAGGCAATACAGCAGGATCAGGCAGAAGTCAGGAGCAGACAGACACACAGAAAAGAAAGAAAAAACAGAGCCAGACACTGCTGATACAGTGGTACACACACCGGTGTATTACAACGGGGAAGAAGACGGTGCAACACTGCAAAATACAGAAGATGCAGAAATACAAGGGCGACAGGGTTGATTATTTTTACTGTGTTGCTGATATTGTATGAGTCAATCACAGAAAACCTAGAACATTTATTTTTTAACATATAGATGACATCATCTGTCAAACGTGTGTGTGCGTGTGTGTGTGAATAACCTCACATTCATGTCTCCTGCCTTCTCCCACTTCGCAGTAACGTTGCCAGATCATTCTGTCTGCTTGTGTAATAGTGCTGGCACTTTTTGTTGTAAGTGTACCTGCCACTGGCAGCCACCTTTCTACTGCAACCACAGAAAGCTCTGCACCTTCACCAATAAATCATCTCTCATTCAACCTGCTTTTGGGTCCACATGTTGCATTGATGTATTGAATGAAACATTTTAGGGAAAAGAACCCTTTCTTTTACTGTGCTTTAAACTTCTTTAAGCTTCACTTTAGATTTTTATTTTAAAAATCAGTAGGACAAAAGTTCATAATAAATTGGCCAATCAGCCAGTTGGTCAGTGTTGTTCTGCACATCTTCAGTGGCTTAAAGGATTTTTATAATAATCATTAACACGTCCGGGACCATTTGAACAGAGATGATTTAAAATACACTTGTCATGTTTTATATATACGGAACACCTGATGCTGCTCATGTAGTTTCACAACACTGTTGTGTTATTGACTTTTTTTCTGTTTATGATCCAAATTCTTTCAATGTTATTTCCACTTTTGCTGGAAACTCTTGAGGTGACTTTATTTTGTTTTCCCCTTTAATTAACTGTATGTTTAAGTTGATCCTCTGGTGAGTCAAAAAAAAACTCTTTTATCCACGAGCAGCTCAGTCATGTGACAGCTTGTTTAGCACAGAGGACTGTGGGCAAGAAAAGCCAAACAAAATGTTACCAGATGTAATAGAACATCCTGGTACTTTTGGCACACTGTATCTAATGTATTGTCCATTGGGACAGACTGTTTATTATATCTAACATATTAAAAAGTACACAAATATGGACACTGGGGTCTCCATCTGCAGTTTTACCTAAATGTTTCACCTAACTAGCTTCTATAGCCCCACTACATGTATTCTGTAACACTGCTGACATCATATACATGGAGAGACTGTGGGGTCCAGCTGGTTACATTCAACACATTACTGTGTTAACAGCCGATAGAAGCTTATGAGCTGCATGTGTCTGAATGCAGCATGCCAGTGAGCTATCTGAAATCACACACAGGGGCAGCTTTATACCAGCTTTGTGTGGCTCAGTGTAGACAGACAAAGCTGACATAATGAGGGATCCTCTTAAATGGGTTCATTTTTCATATTCACTGTTTGTGTGTGTAGTGCAGCTTAAGGTTCATTTTCAAGACTGAATTTCCTTAAATCATTTCAATAGTCATTTTATTGCTGTGGTTTTTGTTAATCTATTTGCAGCATTTAAAGCTATACGCATCAATTAATTCCAAACAAGCTGCTTTTATTTTCATGTTTTTCATTCTTAACAGTTCTTTGACAATTGAAATTTCTGAATCATTTACAACAGCACACAAGAGGCTAACACAGACACGCACACACACACACGCACGCACATGCACAGGCATATAATTAAGTATAAAAGTGTTCCCTCCAAGAGGAGTAAACATTAAGTGCATCTTTGTTGCAGAAAGGAACTGTGCACAAACATACAGCTTCAATAACTAAGCGGCTGATCACAGAAAATTGAAAGAATAATCTCTCTACTTTACTGTTGACATAGTTGTGAACATGAAAGGCAGAACTGACACACACACACACACACACATGCAAAGAGGGAGAAAGAGAATGATGGTTTCTTGTTTTCCTGCTTTCACCCTCTCATTTTCTGGCTGTTTTATTCTGACTCATCAAGAATTCTGTCAGAAGTTGTCTTTGAAGACTTTGGCTCAGTACCATGCTCTCTTGTCCTGGTTTTGTTGATATTTTTCTTTCTAAATGTTAATTTGATGCTTATGTCTGTGTGTGTGTGTGTGGTTGTGGTTTCTTGAATCCTCAGGGTGGTGTTTACATATAAAGCCTGAAGCTGCCTGACAACAGTCGTCATGATGTTCCAGCACTAATTAACTAATTAAAACATAAACAGAGGGAAACAGGAGTGCAGGAAGCAGACTGACAGACAGACAGCTGAATGTGCAGATGGACAGACACTCAGCTGCTCCACCACTTCTCTATAGACTTATCATCAACATTTTCTCCTTCTGTAAATTGTAAAAAAGGTTTTTCTTGCCTCTGAACCTGAGGGCAGTTACATAAACCGTACCCAGTCAGAGTACAAGAGTTAACCCCACCCATCATGTAAAACTGTACTTTACTGGGGGGACCATATCATATAAAGTTCATGTCCTTAAGCAGGAGTAAGTCATTTCAACAGCTCTCTTTATTTGCCATTAAGGGTGTGTGTGGTGGAAACCCCAGTGCAGAGGCTCCTCCTTGCAGCAAGGTGGAGAAGCTGGAGCTGAATTTAAATGTAGAGAGAGTCCAGAAGATGACCCCCACCATGAAAGGCTGATCACCATGTCACCTGTCAGGTCCTAAAATTCCTTAGGCCAGATGAACAGGACAGTTCTTTTTTTCTTACTTCTTTTTTTTTCAAGAAAAATCCTGTTCTCAGAAAGCTTTGGTCCACTGCTTCCAATCAGACATAAAAGACCAGGAGAAAAACACAGAGTCTAGCTGTGTCCAAAATCACCTCATTCCCACTATATACAGTGTGTTTGTCATTTTGTAGTGCTGTCCAAATGTGTAGTGACAATCCTTTAACCCTATATAGTGCACTCAGTGTGTCCCACACAGTACATCATGAGAAGTAATGTACTGATGGTTTCAGTAGCAATATGTGCACGAATATTATCGCTGCACATTTTAATTGTGCAACAGCAATGATATGATTAATGATCAATGACACAAACATTCCTGATCAGTGGTTCCAGCCTTGCTCTGAGAGTCCCTAACCCCTATGTACCGAATATCCCATCAGCTAAGAGTTAATAAGGCTTCACAGCTTCATCAGGGGGCTGCTCTGCCTGCCTCATCCCTGTAATTCTGCACACCAAAGGCTGTCAGACTAAGCTCCTTCATTTTGTTTCACTCCAGTTGACTTTCCTGATTGAACCATTTATGAACCTTTATGATCTGTAGAGAAAAAGTTACGTCAGCGGTTGTGGACTCAGAGTAATGTGAGTGACACTGTGAGTATTGTTGAGCAATAGATGGATAACAATGCAATGGATGGCTTATTTCTGCCATTTCTCAACTTTTTTTTTATAAAAAAAATGTTTATAAAAAACTTTTTTGTACCAAGCTTTGTACATTTTTAACACAAAGAGCTGACTCACTTTTGGAGATATACACAGTAGTAACACAGTAGTTGCTGGTGTTGTTGCTGTCATGACAACATGACAACTCCTGAGAGAACGTGAATTCCAGTTTTACTGAAAGGGCTTAAATTTTTATCAGATACAGTCATGGTTTTCAACCTCAACTGCCTTCAGCAAACCAGCAGCAGGGATCCTCATGCTATCTTCACTTTGTGTATTAGTTTGTGTTAATGAGAACTTTTCTTATCAGTCTTTCAGCTTGGATCTGTAAATAATAAGGCATCTGTTAAGGACTGCAGGTGGAAACATGTCCAATGTGCACTGAATGTCTTACAGAGTTTGTCAAGTGTGGGGGTGAATGAGGTACAACAACAATACAGTGTTAATTCATATGCAGCACGAAGCAAATAAAGCACAGTGGGAGGTAGACATGATACTTCTAAAACACATCATGTAAAGAAAAATAGCCGGATAAACAGTGCAGTGCCAGATCTACTCAGAGACACAAACGTACTGTAACCACTGACACAGCAACAAAGATCACCTGCTGGCAATGTTTTTGGTTGAATTACATTTTAAGAATCACATTCTATTAGCCTGTTTCTATAATAAAATATATTGATGTGTGTTTGTAAGATAATTTGTGGAGTTACTGAGAGCTAGTAGAGCTATCGCTGTTTTTATGAGTGGATTCTTGTTTTGTTTGCATCATGCATATACTGGGGCTCTCTATGCATGCACACAAGCACACAGGCTTCATGCTCTGTATTCCTGCTGACAGTTTTAGGTTTTACAGTTTCTGCAAAGACTTCTGGCTGGTAAACAAGCACGTAAACAAGGCAGAAATTGAACATATTTACAAAAATCCCATGTGCAACTAAGAAAAATGGATATGCTAGTGTTATACAGGCTACTATATGTACAAAAATCATTAGTATACTAGTATACAATGACATTTCTAATCACAATAATACATTACTGTAAAAACTCCAGACCATTGTATATTATGAGAGTTTCACATAGAGTATTGTATTATAACAGAAAACTCATTTTTTCTTGTTACTCTCTGCTCTCCCTCCCCCTCCTGTCTGAATGCATCCTGCACCATAAACTCTACATGATGCCGTAGCTAGTTACGATCCTTTCAGGGCCAAAACTAGCTGCACTTGCTGTACTAGTGGTCTACAGCACACAGAATCTCCATTTCTTCATTTTGTTTTCAATGCAATGCACCTCTGTGGTGTTCTTCTGTCTTTTCTTGATGTTTACTTTTGTCAACAACTTACTGCAGGAGTGTGGTATACTCAACGCCCTTCCACACTTCACAACAAGGATGCCTTTTTGTGCAAGATGGCTCCCTCTCGTACAGCAGGGTTTTACATCCAGCCTGCATTCATGCCTGAGGAGCCATGATTATCTCAAAAGATTATCACGAACCGGGCTTTTCTTTGAGATTATCAGAAAGCAAAATGGGTTCAAGATCAACCTGATGATCTTCAAGTGCATCTCAGGGAGGGGCTACAGCAACTCTTTATGTCACTTTGCAGTAAAACACACTGATTTCCAGTCCAGGGTACCTTATTTAACAAGATGTATTTTCCTTATAGGTTATTACACATTAAAAATGATTCTGTCTGCTGCTCTTAAGTCTCAGCTTCATCACTGACATCTCGGTGTTCTATAGGCGTTCATGCATAGATGTGTGTGTTTAAGTGTGTGTAGTCTGGTTGGCGACAGACACAAATAACAGACATGTGGGTCAGAGACAGGCATGTTACTGCGGGTTATCCCGACAGCTGCATTGTGTGAGTTCAGTCATGCAGTAAAGCTGAAAGCTGTGCAGGGAAGACAGGGGAAAGAGGTCATATATGTGTTTATATGTGGCATCGAGTTCCACACAAACATACGCACACATACAGAAAGCTCCAACAATGCACACAAAGAGTGCTCTTACACTCTTATTAAAATGAAATATTAGGCTGTCAGAGGGGAAGAATTTGCAGGAGAAAAGGGAGAACAGAATTTTTCAGCTCTCTCAAAAATGGAAATGTCAGAGCTCTTAATGAAAACAAATACTGTCACATTGCATCCATAAAAATGTATCGCTGCATTACTTACAGTATTCAGAGGGTGAAGAACACACACACACACACACACACACACATTATTCACATTAATATGTAGAATAATTGCAAACAGACAGTAGTTAATGTATGTGAGAATGACTTTCATGCCTAACTGTGGAGGTTAAAATCAAATTTGCATAAATTCTGGTATTTATGTAAAATGGCATTTTGGAATAATAATCTCAATTCTGTGAAAATGACGGTGAAAACATTTTTTTCCGGAAACATCATCGCCTGTAAGTAAGTTTTGGACTTTTTATTGTTTAGCAGATATTTGCATAATGTGCCATTGATTTGCTCATATAGAGCCAGGAATAAAGATGTTTATCTTTATATCATATTTAGTAATATGAACAACATGCCTTGTTCCTGTGCCTAAGAACAAACATTCAAACTGGTCCTGAAACACCTGCGTACTGTTGTGGAACCATCGCTGGACCCCCTAAGGTTTGCTAATCAGCCCCATGTTGGAGTGAGGACGCCATCATCTACCTGCTGCACAGAGCCCACACCTACCTGGAGGAGGCGGGCAACACTGTAAGAATCCTGTTCTTTGATTTTTCCAATGCATTTACCACCGTACATCCTGCCCCCCTGAAGAGTGTGGTGGACAGCTTCGTGGAGTGGTGTGGACAAAACCACCTGCAGCTCAATGCCACAAAGACAAAAGAGCAGGTGGTGGACTTCAGGAGGCACCAGACACTCCCAAAGTCGGTCAGCATCAGTGGAGCTGAAGTGGACATTGTAGACAGCTACAAGAATCTTTGTGTCCACATCGACAACAAGCCGGACTGGTCTATAACCCCTGATGCAGCGCACAAGAAGGGACAGGTTGACCTGTATCTCCTAAGGAGACTCCTTCATCTGCCAGGCCATGCTGCAGATGTTTTACCTGTGGTATACCTGTGGGCTCTCTGTGGTTTTCAGCGTCATCTTCTACGCTGAAGTGTGTTGGACCAGCAGGATGAAGACGGCCAACACCAACAGACTTGACAAGCTCTTCAGTATTCCTAACAACAGGTTTCACCCCCTTTATGCTACACTGCTGTCCTACCGGAGCACATTCAGCGGTAGACTGAGACTACCGAGGGGCAGCACAGAACGCCACAGGAGGTCCTTCCTGCCAGTGGCCATCAGACAGTATAACTCCTCCCCTTTCTGTAGGGAGAAGAGTGCATTATTTTATGAAATAATGTGCTGCTTTGTCACAGGCAGGTCGTATTTAGTTTGGTAACCATGAGGAGAGTGAGTGGGACTTCAAGTTGCCATTTGTGGGGCTGCAGCTTTTGACACGATTATTTTGGCTTTGGTTTTCAGTCTTGCATGTGACAAAGTGCATAATGTATAAAACACAACATGCAGAGCTGATAATCAAGCAGAAGTCTGATTACATTCAATAACTGATTCAGAAAGAAAATGTAAATGGATGTTAGAAAAAGATGTTTACAACACATACTAAAATGACACAGATGCACTTATCCAAAAGTTATATGAACACACATGTATATACGGTGTCTGAAAGATGAGGTGTAATCCAGGATTAGGCAGATTAAGATCTATACCGAGATTTATGTGTGTTAACTGATTCTAGACAGACAGGCCTATTCACTGAGAAAAAGATGATCACATCAGAGTGACAGCTGTAAGAGATTTGTGTATGTGCTAAAGTCTCTTGTTCTTTAATGCAAAACTGGTGTTTGCTTCTCTCATAAGGGCGACAGAGAGGGAGGAGGAGGAAGAGGAGACAGAACTTAAATGAAACAAAGAAAAAGATGGCAGAGGAGAGGGAAGAGTTCTCTGTGCAGCGACTGATAGAACCTGGATGGATGACAAAGAGTTGTAATTAATAGGTAATCAGGAGCTTGCATGCGCACGTATTTGGACATGCCCGCTTCACACCCACACGTATCTCACCGCACAGCTGAGGACCAGAGGCTGCTGTGAAGTGATGGAGGAGTTGAGAACAAATATAAAGTGACTGTGTTCCTAATGAAGATTTTAAATGAGGAAATTCCTGTGAAAATATGATAACCCTCCTGCGCCTCACCTCCCCAGCTCTAATGCCAATACCTCTTCATCCTCTGCTCTCCCTCCCCCTCTTTGTCCGAGTGCGTCCTGCACTCCATGAACACTACATTTTTTTAATTAGGATTTGTGCACTCCAACGCTTTAATTTTCTCTTCCTTATTTTCCCCAGAAATCTCTGTTTTATTAGTTATCAAACCATTCCAGGCCAAACTCATAATTACACAGAGTCCCATGGGGGAAATGTGTGCGCGTCATGTGTGTTTGTCTGGACTTGTGAGGACTTGTGAGGGCTACTCGTGCAGATCCTCATAGAGCAAACAACAGATTATAGATGATACCACGAGGGCTTGGGCTTTTCAGGGTCAAATTTAAGACTGTACCATGAGGGATGAGTGAAAGTGTGATGTTTCTTTTTGGGGTGAAAAGGTACTTAGAATGTAAATCTGTGCATTTTAGTACAACGTCCAGGTTTAAGATTAGATTAAGGACACATTTAGGTTAATGGTAATCTAGGTTTAATGGTACAGTTTAGTCTGCAGGAAATGACCATAAGACAGTACAATGTCCTCTGAAAGGAAGAATATGACTGTGTGCCTGTGTGTGTGTGTGCACGTGTGTGCGCGCGCGTGTGTAGTTTTGTTCCTCTTTATAAATTCATTGTTTGGCTAAATCTTAGAGCGAAGGGTTATGTTATTTACCTGTGGTAATTGGTTTTCCCAAATGGCAGTTTTCCTCATTACACACCCACACGCAGACAAACACATGCACACACACACACACATGTACACACAGTAATAAAGGCAAAGACAACGACGATGCCATTTCAGATAGCGGAGGCACAAAGTCAACACACTTATCAAGCACAGACACAGCTGCATGTGTGCTGTGTGCTGTGTCTTAGTGACACAGTGATGATCTCAGAGTCGAAAAGCAGAGTGAGAGAACTAATCAAACACACAGGCTCACCAGCAGTGACACAAATACATCCGTTACACACAAAAAAGTCAGCTTTTTGCCTTGTACTCATCATTATCTCAACTCAATATTAACAGAGGGAGGTGTGTGTGTGTGTGTGTGTGTGTGTGTGTGTAGGATCCAGCTGTTCCATCTCTTTCTCTTTGAGGTGAAAATAAATTTGTCATTTTCTCTCCTCCTTTTTTTACTCATGTATTTTTTGTCTTCTCTTCATCACCTCTCTGTCACTTATATCTTCCTCACTGTGTACCTCCCCGCCTCACACACTGTTAAGACAAACTGCAGCAGCAGCAGTTACAGAAGCACATTTACACATGCCTTACCTCCTACACATGGCCCGCACACAGGTGCCTTCAAAATAGTGATAATAACTCAATATAATACTATTGTAAAACATAGTTTCACATTAGAAACGATTCCTCCACCTTCCACCCTACCCCTGGTTTTGCTTTCTGCCATCCCCATACAGTATGGATACACTCCTCTGTTTCCAGCGCCTCTCTACCAGATTGTGAGAACAGAAAAAAAGGGAAAGCACAACAACGTAGACTGTGCATTCTTGGTTGGGCTGATCTTTTCTAGTTTGATCTATTAGAGGTGAGGAAGACACACAGTGGAACAGTCCGGTGACTGTAAATGTGTCATTGAAAGGGTGAAGCAATCAATGTTTTCAGCTATCACCGAGGATTATTCAGGCTTTGACAGGGTCGAGGATACACACAAGCATCTTTGAAAATGGAGTCTGAATGAAAATTCCTTGTGGCCTTACTCGAGCATTGACACTGTGATGACGAGTCATCTCAAACATGTTTCTTCAAAGGATCTGTCTTTGATTATAAAAGTGCATTAAGAATGTACGGTATTTATTTCAACTTCAGTTGAATTGGTGACCTTTACGTGTAGCTCAGACCGCCTCCAGTTCTCACCCTATGTGGGTGCATTCAGGCCTTTATGCAGGCCTGTTGCACCTGATGCCCCAGATGTAGCCATTTCACCTACCTTTTTTTTATCCATCCTCCGTGGTGTACTGAAGATTTTGATGGCTGAGGCATTCACCATTCAGTAAAACCTTTAAACTACAAAATAACAGAGCTTTCTACATGTCTGGCTTCATAAAAAGAAATAAATTCCTTGGTCTGCCAAAGAAAATTGAAAAGAAAAGTACCCCAAACCCAACCTTTTCCTTGAAAAGGCCATATTGTAAGAGGTCCTTAATAAGGCCCATTTAACATTAAAGGCTTTTCTCACTCACAGTTACAGAGGGGTTTACTATTCTCCTGGCTGAATAGACCTTTGCTCAGATTCTAAGACCTACCCTGAGGATAAAAGAAACTCAGCCGACATAAAAAGAAAAAAATACTGTAATTTTGTTCATGTGATTTTGAAGATGAAATGTATTTTTGATTTGTCAGCTATATTGCTCAGTTAGTTTTGTAGTGTCAAAGCAGGATGGGAGGCGTCATACCGTGTTAAATACTGTTGCATGTGGGTTATAGCGGCGACAGCATCTCTGCTTCTGGTTTTTCTTGGTAGCTTCACATGAGTGAGTTTACTGCTTAGACCACATCAGCCTGTGGAGAGTCGACGTGCAGCATAAGAACTAAGGACACACAGTGTGACTGCATGGAAATCATGTAGGTAGGCTGTCTGCACTACAGTGTCACCTGGTGGTCATGAAGTAGGAGCAGTAGTTTTGAATGAATTCCTCCATAGAAAGTCTTGACGGAGCCAACGGTGTCAACTTCCCTCTGTATATCCCTCTTTCCTTTTTGTGTATACTTAAAGTTGTACAGTTAACAGTAACACAATGGTGCAGTTAGGGATCTACATGTACATGCAAACATTTGCCCTTCAGTTCTATTTATGTAGCTAACAAAATAACAGACACAGAGTCCCGCAGGCTTAATTGTGTTTTTATTTTCAGTTCTCTTTGTTAAAATTGTTGCTTGACATTTTCAGGTTCATACATGTTGTTTCTGCTGCTCTGTGTCTCTGTCACTTCTTAACTTGAGCACAACACTAGTGTACAAGTGTGCAACATGTGTGCCAGGAGTGCATGTCCAAACAGGTTTCTGAAATAAATGTTGTATGGAGTTGAGGTTACACAGATGGGGAACAGCACAGATTAATACAAGGTGCAGATTGAACATACACAACACAAACCCTGACAGGCCTGCACACATAATTTAACAAACTAACTTTTCATGTATGCCAACTTATCTGGCTTTGCCAGTAATCTAATTAAAATCCATAAAATCCACCCGTCATTTATTATTTATTATTATTTAAAGGTTTCAAAAATTATTTGTGAAGAAAGTCTCGTCAGGAAAATACCTTGTAGAGTTAACGATGGCTCATTTCCTTTCAATGTCTCTGAAAGTCACTGAGCCAGCATTCACAAAGTCATGAACCTGGGACTAGCTTTCCCACATGCACTGCAGTTGAATATAATGAGTGTGATTTTTCCTGCTATGTCCTGCCAGAATGTCTGTGAAGGTCTGTGGACACATGCAGTAAATGAGGGTATTAGTGACACCTGAGTGACAAGGTTTATAAGTCTGCAGCTGGAGGAGGTCTGTGTTGGCCAAAGGATTAGTATTACACAAGAGCCCGTGCAGAGTGGGTCCCCAAAAGAGATTTATATTGAGTACAGTTCCAGTGGTGAAAGAACCATCTTTTTCTTGGCAACCAGATTTGCAAAGAGATATTTAATACAAAATTTACTTCACCTATATGCCACAGAATCATTTCGTGTTTATTCTTTGTCTTCAGAACAATCTTTAGATTCTGAGCCCTTTATATGTTTTCTTTATATGATTCAAATCAAATTAATTTTATTTATATAGCACCTTTTACAATCAACATTGTCTCTAGGAAATTTATGAAACCCAGAGCCTGAACCCCCCTAACAGCAACAGTGGCAGGGAAAACCTCCCTTCTGACAGGACAAACATGACAGGTTATTTCAATTGTTGACAAGCTGAAGCTCACTGTACTGTTCCATCCAGGTCCATTCACTGTGAAACAGTGTGTCAGCTCTCATGTGTTCAAAGGGAAATACCGGCCTGCAGACACTGAAAAGCTGCTTGGTGTTAATGCAAGGAGCTTAATGTGCTCCTCTGTAGGAAATCATGGACCTGCACCTCTTGGCCTTGATTTATTGTTCATCGTGACTCATATCATCAAACAGATGTCGACAATGCAGGCAACATATAGGTAAAAAGGTGGAGTAGGAGTGGAGCTGGGATGGGAGGGCAGTCACAGGAGCTTTGAGTCGTCACCTGTCTGTCACACCCATAAATACATCAAATTTTTAAATACGTAATAGGAGTTAGAAGTTATATAAAAAAAAATCCGTGAAATAAACCGTGAAGTAAGGAGATCTAAGTGCAGGCTTGAAGAAGCTTAAACAGTTTATTCTTGGTAACAGAAGTAACTAAAAACTTCCACAAGGAAGAAAAAAGTTCAACTTAAACAAGTGCAGCAGAGACTGGATGGGACAGGGCTGAGTGGGACCAGGGCTGAGCGGAGGGAGAGACAGTGATGATGGTGGCCCACAGGGGGCGATGAGGTGGCTCACCACATCCTGCAAGGAGGTCATGCTAATGTAATGTAACTATGTGTAAAACTTTCTGCCTTGTTTGTCAAAAGATCTGTTTAAACCACAATCTCTTCTTATCTTTTTGAACCACAACATCACAAGACTGTGCTGGTAGGTAGACGAGGACAGTGTACGATTGAGCAGTATGATTAATAGCACCTGATACACTCAGGGCCTGGCTGTATCCTTCAAATGAGCAGAGAAAGAGGCCGGGTCACGGGTCTCAGGTGATTGTATGCTGCATTGAAAACACATCGGTCTAAAGGCCAAACCAGCTAAAATGAGGTAAAAGTGACACTGAATTACTAAACTGAACTGAAATAGTTCTCACCTCTTGCTCTGAGGCTGTGTAGAAAGTGGCATGTCTTCTATGCTGGTTTTTTCGTTGGTGGTCTGTGAAGCCTCATGATTTCACATTGACTGGATGCAAACACTGTTCTGGTCACATATAGACTGTGGTCTGTTGCATCTGTGTACTCTTGTCATGTCCTCAGCCTCCACATGGGGTCAAAGAGAATCAAGGTTTGAAGAAAGTCAACACTGGACAAAACAGGACATTTCACCATGTGCTGTAATGCTGTACGCTCACAGCCGGTAGGACGCATGGGTCTGAATTGATTCGGATGGCCAAAGCACCACACATCTACACGTTTATTCAATGGGAGGGCCAGGAAGACCTTAGGGGCCCTGTTAACAGGGTCCTGGATCTTAGCTCGTTGAATTTGCACACCAGTGGCCTTACAAAAATCAATCAGTTTACCCCTGAAGTGACGAGACTTGACCAGCAATGTGTCTGGCTTGATGTCACAGTGGGCTACATCGATACTTTTCAGAGCCACCAGCATCTGCTGAGTCATAGCCCTGGTGGAATGTAAAGGTACTGGCCTTTCAAACATACTGCTAAAACATTCACAAGTTTGCAAACTTTTGTCGTTCATAATTCAGCCAATCAGCACAAGTGTTGAAAATATTCAGTGAACTTTGTCAAGCTGTACTTCTTGCCCTCAAGCTGTCTTTTGTATCATTGCAGATTCTTTTGCATGGATTTTTTTCTGCATTACTCCCAGGAGACCGGGATCTTTCCAGGTTTAGGACAAACAGAACAGGTTTTTTAAAACTGGAAATCTGAATATGTTAACAGCATTTATGAAACTTGTTTTTCAGTGGAATTCATGGAGTACATGCTGTATAATCTTCTCTACAACTAAATATGTTGTACCCAACTTCACTGTAATTGATTGGCTGCATACTTTACTTTTTAAACCAAAGACGCTTCCCCGCCGAAATCACAGTAACAAACCTCAGATTCCATTAAGGGAGGCCTACAAACAGAAGGGCCTTAAATACTCCGACCTGGCAGCTGAACTGCGCAGGACAACTCCAGGTCGTCTTCAGAGGATTTTGGAATCCAAGGTCAAGCCCTGTGGCAGGTTTTCAAGTCCTTCTCCAGTGCTGCAGAAGAATCCAGTCATTGGCTCTGGATGAAGAGGAGAGATAGCATCTGTCAAAGCAGCAGCAGCAGCAGTTTGGGGATCTAGAACAGAGGCGGAGTTACATGGGATGCCAGGTGTCACAGATGAGTCCTCTGAAGGTGTTGTGGGCCTATCATCGAAACACCATGAAGGAGGATGCCCACCTGAAGACCCCAATGACGCCACAAGGGATCGTAACACCAAGTCCTCTTTATGAACTATGAACACAAATGCATTAAACTAATTTAATGTCACTACTGCCTTATTTTACCTGGTTATCATGCAAATGGACCCCATAATGGCACAGCATGTGTTTATGGCAGCTGTCGCCACACTTTTGGCTACACATAGATGATGCAACTTTCAATAATTGGATCAGACCTAAGACCCACAACCTGAACTCTGGCCTATTCTATTCTTCTTCTTATTTTGGGGTACATGAAACATACCCATGCACAAAGAGAAGTTGCGAATCTAAGTGCCACTCAGCTCACCAGGCCCCGTCTCACTGACACTGAGTTGTGAGCACTGCTCTGCCATTAGAGAGGGAAGAAGAGGAGCCTGTTGCGCTGACTGGAGTGTGGGCCTGTCAATCACTGCATACAGGTGCATTTGGTAATTCAGTCAGGTACAAAAGGTGTGTTTTGTGCCAAAGTACCTCAAGTCAGACAGACATGCCAACAGTGTACCTGAATAACAATATTTCATCAGAGAAGTGGGAATAAGAAGTGAATGAGTGTGGTAAACATAGTTCAGGATAGAACCGCAGTCGTGTTGTTGTGACTTGTAACAGACAGACAACGTACGTACATCTTCAAGGTTCTCCTCCACCATCTGTTCCTCCAGACTTCTCCTCCACTCACACTCTCTCCACACTCAACATGCCCTTCCAGATTCATTAGCATATAAATAACTCACACACACACACACACTGAGACAATGGTGCACACAGATGCCTTTTCCAGTGGTGTTGAGGTGAATGTCTAATATTAGTGGGCCATCGTAACCATTAGTGTGCATGCATGTGTGTATATGTGTGTGTATGTGTGTGTATGTGTGTGTGCTGTGCCAAACCTGATGAAAAGGCTTTTAGGCTAATTACATGAGAAGAGAGTGTTGCTATCTGGATGAATTTTAATCTTGTACTTAAACCGCCCTCTCTTCTCCTCACACACACAAATACAATGTGTAGACGCTGCACTGTTCAATACTCTGCTGCCAATGGATTTTTAAATTAGAAAGTCATTTTTGAATAAAAGGATGTGTTCTTGTGTGTGTGTGTGTGAGCTGCCAAGTCTTCCACATTGCTAAACTCTGTGATTGAGTCAATAAAGTACAGGATGTTCTGCATGTGACCTGCTCAGCCTCTCCTCGGTTGGTTGCTGATACCTTTCTTGCTGACGATGCATTTCATTCTTCTGTTTTAATTTAGGAATGGATTGGGAGAACTCTGTGGACAGGAGATGCTGCTTTGTGTCATCAAATCTGATCAAACAGTGCCCTCTGTCCACAGGAAGTTGGAACTACAACCTGTCCTTGTTTTAAACTAATTATCCCTTAAAGCCACGACACTTTGATCCACTCATAAAATAGACTTACATTGGTCCAATATACACCTCACTGTATCCTAAGACCCTTGATTCAGTTGAGTAGACTCAAAAGACCAGGTGAAAAAGACAGAAACAGCAGGAATATGTATTATGAAACATGCTAATTAAATCACTTTCTGATTATTATTATTATTTGTCTGAGTTATGTCAAAAAAGCACATGTGAATTAAAATTAATAATGACTGCATGCTGCTGTTATTGTGGCTTTCATACCTGTTTTGAACATAATAAAATGTGACTGTCATGGGTCCTCTAATAGATTTTAATTTAAATGTAAGTCTTTTTTGCCAGTTTTTGTATGAACAGTTTGTTGAACAGTTATTCTTTATTTCTTCTTAACCATCCTAAATAAGATACGACCTAACATCATAACTTTTTTACTGTAAAAGTCCAAACAGCTCCAATATTACTCATATAACCTGTCTATGCTTTTATTGGATGAATTTTAGCAACCTTTGTTCTCTATTCCTTCTCTTAAAATAAGCATGAATTATAAAACAGTTTTATGAAATGTTTCATCTTTTCAGATAGTAAGCATGGTCACATGATGACATTTTGATAAGGCCACATCAGTCCAAATTAAAATAAAAAATGATCCATGATGAATTTTGAACAGTGACTGAGAATGATGCACTGGCTCCTCGTCCACTTGTCCAAATGGCTTCTGTTATGTTGGACCTCATTCCTCCATGTCTGCTGCTTCATACGGCTGGCTGCTTCCTGCTGGGTCCACTTCCTTTGAGTCTCCATCACCATCTTGGTAACAGTGGACAGTTGGTCAGCAGACCCACAGTTTGTGGAGCAGATTATTCTTGTAGTGAAACTTGCCCCTGGAAACTGGCTGGGTCCTGTGGACAGTGAGTTTGAGACAACTGTTTCTCTGGCAGGGGTGCTGTTGAGCAGGGGGTCTGCTGTTGGCTGAGTGACGGGCTCGAGCTGGTTTGTCTGGGATTGTGGAGTCTGGTCTCTTTGACAGAGAAAGTCTGGAGAGATTGTGGTGAAGAAAAGAAGATGTTGAAATGGGCTGGAGAGAGATGCAGGCTGTCTTGTAAATACTCTGTGCCTGTAACTTATATTTAAGTTTCTCTCTGGGAGAACCTTCACTATGACACAGCAGAGGAGACTGTCCTGTCCTCCTGACTTTACCCTGCATACTTCACACAGACCTGTCACATACAGATGTGATGCAGCAAAGGCTGGTGGACACTTTTGTGGACTGATTAGAACCATTCACAGCTCAACATCAGCAGTACACAGGATCTAGAGGATGCTCCTGGTATTCCTGTTCATATCAGAGCATGCACAGTTGGTATTTCACAAGTGAATCTTTCCTTACTTACTATTCTCCTAACCTGCTCAATTCACCCACTTCATCTTGCACTGGGTCACAGGGAGCCTATCCCAGCTGCCAGTGGGTGAGAGGTGGGGTGCACCATGAGGTTGTCAGTCTATAACACATAGAGACAAACAACGCATTCGGAATACCCTAAGAAAATCCACACACAGACACGGGGAGATTGTACAAACCCCACACCGGCCCCACCCAGCCAGCAGGTTGGAACTAGGAACTTTCTTCTCTGTGGGGCAACAATGCTAGCTTAGAAAATCTGAAATGCTCACTTCAACATTTTTATGCCTGTTACCTAGCAACTGATGTTGCTATTCTCATCTCACTGAACATTGTTTTCTGTAGCTTCACCCAATGCATTTAATTAATAAGTGAAGCAAAAGCAAAGCAGGGTCTTCGCCCAAAGACAGAGGGGTTCAAAGTGTCAACATTACCATAGTTACCAAACAACTGGGATTAGATCTGTGAGTTTCTGTGACATGGCTTGTTTTCCTCATGGGGACTATGGGGGAGATACTACAGGAGTGTAAACAGGACCGGAGCAGGAACTCTGCTGCTCACCACAGGAAGGATCAGGAGTGATCAGGGCAGGAGTGATTTTTTTTCCTGTTGATTCACCAGAGGCAGCATGCTACAGATGTGTCATAAACCTGTGACATATTTATGCCGTGCAGACAAAAAGCCAGAGGGTGAACAACACCAAAACACTGCAAACTATTCAGAGGGCTGGTGCAGTCCTGGTGGAGGAGTTGGATAATTTTCATTCAGTCCTGCAGAAGAGGATGTTGTCAAACTCTTCTCCATCGTGACAACATCTCCTCTGCACACTGCTTCAGGAAGAGACTCAGAAGTGCTGCTCTGATCGCCACAGGAGAGCCTTCCTTCCACATAAAGGACCTCTGCTTTCTCCTGAGGTTGTATAATCTGTCAGTTTCCCTGCAGGGGAATGGCTTTTAGGCTGTTCAGATTCTGCTGTTTCTGTGCCAAAATTAGTTATTGTTCATTATTTTCATTGATTGATTAACATTGACTGTTACTTCCAATATGTTTTGATTCTACCATATGGCTGCTGAGCCCACATGATCAGTCTTAGCTTGTGTTTGTTAGAACCTGCAGGACCAGGCTGAAATCTAATGTGGATTCCTTATCGTTGTGTTTACACCGTGTTTTCTGAAACATTGATCTTATCAGGACTCTGATGATTGGAGATGTAGAAGACATTTTACTACAATGGTTCAAACACGATGAGCTTTAAATGCAGCAGACTAAAATATCTTCCATTAGTTACTGTGTGAAGTTTGATGGAGTTTTTATTCAAAGCATTTTTCTAGTCTGACAGACAAACCAATCACACAGCAGTTTGAGTAAAAGCCGATGAAAAATGTGATTGCACTAATTTCACTAAAAGATCCTTTGAGTGTCCCAAGATGAATCGAAGCAGGATAAAAGCTACCAGCTCTGAATTACAAAGAGCTGCTCCTGCAAACTAACATGATGAATACAAATCTTTTATTCAGCTGGTTATATTAGACATTGTAAGTAATTGATCTGGATGGAAGGGACACAGTAAATGATCTGCATTTATTTAGCACTTTGCTGTCTTTGTGACACTAAAGGAGCTTCGAACTGACATGCCATACATGGTGTGTGGCCTGGCCAGAGATTGAATTCAGGATTAAAAGACAATACACCTGTCTGAGACATATGCATCCACTGTTTTAACATAAAGTATATTTTGTTATGGATTTAAGAGAATGTTCTGTTGTCATGTCCAGATGTGCATGAACAACAGTTTATAGCTACACCCCAGACTCACATCAGATCACAGAATCTTAAAGTGTATAAAGGACGTCACAAGATGTTTGACTGTACAAAACTATACAGTGGACTGTGGGAAGTATTATGTGTCTTTGTACCAAAAGAAAACATGTCAAAGTTGTGTTTTTATTTTGTAACTTCTTGTCATAACTGTTATTCTTTTTTTCTTTGTTTGTTTGTTCGTTTTATATTTTAGCCCCTGAGATGGCACAAACCAAGAAAAGAAACACATCTATCACTCTGGCTTCCTCTTTGTGTCCGCGGGCGCTCCCTGGCGGTGGGCCCCGCTGGTTCAGGGCGCCCCCCCACCATCAGTCTGACCGTCCCTCTGAGCTCTTCAAGTTCACACACCGCTGGCTGTGTTGGAGGAGTTTGTCCCATGCGTGTGACACCGCAGCCTCAGCCTTGTCTGCATTGTTGTTGTTCTTTGGATGGACACTTCAGGTCCCCTTTGTTTATTTCCTGCAAACCTTTGAAACTTTCTTTTGTTTTGTCCTTTTGTTTCTTTGTCCGGAGTGGTTCCTGTTGATGGCGCGGTCTAACCAAGATGGACACGGGTTGTTTGCCGGTGGGAGACTAGATAACTGCTTCACGCACTAAATGTAGACGGTATTGATTATCCACTGGAAACCTGTGATCTGAAGTTGATGTAGCCGGACTGGGCCAGTTCCATCCCAGAGGTCACTCGCCTATAATGAACATTTTCCCACTGCTGGAGTTTCGGTGAACTTTTTTTTTCTCTCCCCCCACGACTCGCCATGTCAGGAGTGGTCCGCACCCTGAGCCGCTGCCTGCTCCCGGCCGAGGCCAGCCGGGAAGCGGGCGGCAGCAAGGAGAGGAGCCGGGAGAGGGACGCGGCGCAGGAGCGGGAGGCGCGCCGCAGGAGCCGGGAGATAGACGCGATGATAGCCCGGGAGAGGAGAGCCGTTCGACGGCTGGTGAAGATCCTCCTGCTCGGGGCCGGAGAGAGTGGAAAGTCCACATTCCTCAAACAGATGCGCATCATTAACGGGCAAGAGTTTGATCAGAAAGCGCTTCTGGATTTCCGGGACACAATCTATGAAAATATACTGAAGGTAAGTGCAAGGCTTCATGGGAACCCACAGCCAGGGGCCCTCAGAACAAGTGCTCTGTTATACTTATTTAAGACTGGTCTTTTAACTTGTAAAACTTGTTGTAGGGTAACATCAAGGAGACATATTGACCAGAGATAAAAGAATAGTCAGTTAATTGAGTAGTTCACTGAAAAATACAGGATACAAGACTTTCTATACCAGGTGTCAACTTAATGTGTGACATTTTTCTGTTTCTGCTCTTTATGGACACAATAATTTGCTTAATCGAGGCTGTATTAATCAATAATAGGATTCCATTTTCATCCACAACTGAGGTTCACACACTCACACACACAGACAGAGAGGTCTGTTGACATAGTACATATTTTTATCCTCAAGTGTGTGTGTGTGTGTGTGTGTGTGTGTTGGTGTGTGTGCGCGCGCACTGTCCCTTTGTTTGCGGTCATGGCTGGGCCTCCTTCACCAGCTAACAATACCAGACTATTCCTGAGGGATGAGCACATCCGCCCTGAGTGCCACACACCCCATGACAACAGATGATAAGAGCCTCTGCACTCCTGCACAGACAAGACAGTCTTCAATACCATCACTCCACCCAACCGCACCACCACCACCCCCCCAAAAAACACAGGCTCATACAGTGGCGGTCCTGTCTCCGGTCAGATCATGAACACAATCCTCTCACACACCCACACTTCACCACCATGCAACCTCCGGAAAACACACACAATGCACGATGTTTCGAGAGGCGAGGCAAGTGATCGCATGATTTAAAAGTTGTTTTGATGGGCGTTATACGTTCAGTTTAACCAGGAAAACATGCCTAAAATGATGCCTTGCAGGGGCTCACTTGTCTTACACTCAATGCTTTAAAGCTTGCTGATATTTTTTAATTGCTATTAAGAAAAATGCCCATCACAATATACAAAAACCTTGTGTTTTTGTAAACATATATTCACAATCACAGGGCTGCTGCTGCTCTGCTGTCTGTGGTTTGAAGTGTTGACGGAGAATCAGCTGTCAGGTGTGGAGAATCTCCTTGTGGGAACGAGGCAGGAAACGGTAGAAGGGATAAAGCAGAAAGAGAACGCACAGGTGTGTGGCACAATTAGGCTTTTTCCAACACAAACAGCACAGAGGTGGAGTTCAGGTGTGGTCCTGCTTACTGACTCTCAGTAATTATACCTGCAGTAAGGGATAAATCTCTGTTATACCGCTCATCAAAGTGATCCTAAAACACCTGGTTTCATTCTGTCAAACCTCAGATTGTAGGTTTGCTGAATCATTTTTCGCTGCATTAAAAAAAACAAAACCACATCTTTCTAATCTGAGCATGTGATCTCCTCTCTGTCTTGACGCAGTATTTGGCTACACCCTGCCTAATGAAGTCAGGCAGAAAGTCGCTGGTTGTGTGTTGTGTTGTTGAGTCCCATCATTCACATGGAGGAGGAGGAGGAGGAGGAGGAGGTCAGTGCAGTTCATGGGTTGAACAGGAAGAGAGCAGTTACTTTATAATTATGACACAGTGACAAATGAAACAGAGCTGTAAATCAGACACAGCCATCTAGCTGTTAACAACGCTGCTGACCACACCACCACTCTGACAATCATCAGCTCACACATCAGATTTTCATCTGCCTGTGAGGACCAGTGACAAAAAAAAATACAAATTTTAAGAGCTGATCTTCTGTCAAAGCCTGTTTCCCAATTTTACCTTCCATGTTAGGGGAAAGACTCACAAATCATTTAGTAAACATCATCATTAAGCTCTGCAGACTACACTGTTAAACCAGAGCTAAGATTAATTATACACAGGGTTACAGCAGGAGGTGTGGTCTTCAACATGAGTGCCAGCTGCCAGATCAGATCAGTAAAGCATCTGTGTCTATATGTAATCTATATTACCTGAAAGTCTCAGATTAACTTGTGTGAATGTGAGGAATACTCTGCTATCAGCTTCCAAATTTGGGCAAAAGACGGCAACATATCTTGGCTTCAGGAGGAGGTCTGGTGAACTTTGTAAGTATTTGATGTAGAATTGAGCCATGCTCTCTGCTGAGCGGCAGACAGCCATGTAAACACGCAGGCACACAGGAAGAGACGCAGACATGAATATGGAGGGAGGATTATGCAACAAATGCTGCAGATTAGGAAATTGATATGGTTCATCTCGGCATTCACAGAAACATATGAGAGCCTGGACGTGAGTCACGGCTCACTCACTGTGACTCTCTATTAGTAATTTCACTGCCTGTAGCTGCATGTGTGTCACACTATAGCCGTGTGGGTGTCTTTGTCTGGGATTTCCTCGCTTGTTTAGGTTGTCGTTCATGTCACTCATTCTGAAGAAAGGGTGATCAGACCTAAAAGTACACCATACCTCTGAGTCATAACAGACATCCTAGACATCCCATGTTGTAGCTTGTGTTAGACACATCCCATGTTGCACACACATCCATCATCAGAAGGGGAATCTCTGTTTGAACATTCCTGTCTGAGGTTGTTTAGAGGATTTTCCTCGTCTTTGTGAAGAAGAGGGTTGAGCTGGGTCAGGAGCTGTTCATGTTGTGGGTGTGGGAAGCCTATTGAATGTGGGATTAAGCTACACAAATAAACTTGACTATTGCAAAGGAATTAGGTGGTCATGAATCACTGACAGACACATGTATACATCCCCAAAGCAACGGTGACCTCTCAGACACAACGCGTGTTGTTTAATCAATAAAACAGGCATTTAAACTAGTAGGCTTTAATAATCTGCAGATATTGAACTTTTTGATGAAATAAGCTTCACATTACAAGGAATTGTTATTCACCTGGCTATAATGGATCATAAATACTTCTTCCAGGATAGGAACAGGAACTCATTCAAAATAAAGAAAGAGACGCGTCTCCTTTCTCGTCTCTGCACAGCTGTCCAGTGTCTGTGTGAAGTGAGTGTCTGATCATCATTCTCGGACTGTAACAAAGATGGTGAGACACAGAGCTCTCTAATCTGCAGTCTGAAAGCTTTTTTGCTGTCAATAAAACACCGAAATAACTGCAGAACAATTTAGTCATTGTTGAAACAGAATAGAAGTATAAAAGTGAATATCTGTCTTTGTGTGCTGGTTAAGATTGAACACTCAGGATGAGACCTCCCACACAGATCGGTCCACATGTTTCTCTTCAGAAAACCACCAGCAGCCACACATGCATGTGTTTTAAGTGTCTGTGAGTGAGACACATCTGCCTCAGTGTTAAAGTTTCTCCATGTTTACTCGTAATGCTAGACACAGTGCTGATTTTTCCCAGGAAGCAGCACACATGATTTTTTTTTCTCTGTGCGGCCAGGAAATATCTGTACAATATTGCTGACAGTAAGAAAAGCAGCTGTTCTTCTGGTGTGTCATGTTGTGTGTGTGTGTGTGTTTCTGCAGGGCATGCGTGTGCTGGTGGATGCCCGGGACAAACTGGGCATCAGCTGGCAGAGCTGTGAGAACGAGAAGCAGGGCATGCTGGTGATGTCGTGGGAGGGACGTGTAGGCGCAACGGGGGTCGAGCCCAGCGAGTTTCAGCTGTATGTGATGGCGCTGAGCGCGCTCTGGGCAGACGCCGGCATACAGCAGGCCTACGCACGGCGCTCTGAGTTCCAACTGGTGAGTAGATTAAAGATGTGGTGGTAATACCCCCCCCTCCTCCTCCTCCTTCTCCTCCTTGCACAGCCCCATGAACCTTCATCACTGCCACATGTGAAGTTCTTCACTTCCTTGTCCATTTGAAGTCATTTTAAACTACCCATCATACAAGCTTGCATTTATTTTACAGCTTTAGGCACTTTAGTGTAGTGTAGTGTTTAGTGTAGGTATGCTATATAATCCTCCCTGTGTTTGTTTATCCCAGTGAACTCACATACCTCGCAGGTTTAAGTTAGCGCTGCTATTGCACAAGATTTCCTCACCCTCTGTGCGACTTGCAGTATGGGAAGGAGGAATGCACTATGGAGTCCAGGCAGCTTAAGTCAGAAATGCTATTTCAACCAAAAACGGCTCTGCAATAATGGGGAAACAGCTGATACTGCTAGGGTACGACTCACAAAGCGTGATGAGTGTGTGTCCTTTTGACGCATTTGTTTTTATTTACATGCACCAGTTTCTATCCAGCACATCCAGGCTTCTTGTTACCAGAATGAAACCAAAGCCAAATCCAGTCCCAGTCATTGTATATCAGACCCTCTGTATATTTAACTTGGAATAGTCTCTGGCCTCCATGCTGCTGTCTGCTCTTGACTATCTGTCTTTTGTTATAGACTAAAACACAGACAAACTTGTGGTAACAAATAAATTGGAGGTCCAAAAAAAACACATACATACATACATACAGGTCCTGCTACAGAGCATAGACTAAGAAAAAAAAAAGAAAAAAGCTAAAAAAAAACTAAATGTTTCATAATACATAATAATATGTATATGTACATAATATTAGCATGCTTGTCTATTCTGTTGATCATATTTTGACCTTCTGGGAAAGTTTTCTGAAGTATTTAATATTCTTTGAATGCCCCAAACCCATTCATTAAATGATAAGATGTTTCCAAAAACCACTTGCTGAAATACTAAATCTTCTAATGAATGTCTTCATTAAAAATCAGCCTGCATTTCATTCTTTGGTCAAAAATTATGAGATTACTCACTGTAATGTATTACAGCATTCAAATAGTAGCCAAATAGTGAGCGAGCAGGACTTTACTGTGACTATTTCATGTCAATATAAAAATGAAATAAGTGGGACTTTGGATCTCCTTTACTGTCAGCTGTCAAATTGCTGCCAACAGATAGCCTTTAATACAAAGCTTGGCACTATAGTCTTTGTATTTTTACCCTGTTCTGTTCGCCTGCAGTGAAAGGCAGTCGATATTTGCACCCTATTTTATTTACCGCAGCCAGTTTTCACTGATTTATTGATCACTGATGTGCTGAACACATCAGAAAGCATGTGGAATGTAATCATAAATATTTTGACCCACCAACTGAAGGGGAAGTCAGGGTAAATTGCTCAGTGCTGCACTGACTGAGGAAGTATTTGTTGTTTTTTTCTGGCTAACTTAGCTCTGCTGGTTTCTTGTTGGGAGACTTTCCAAAGGTGTAATTATTTTCTTCTTGACTGGAAACGGAGCCGGTGGAGTGGAGCCCTGCAGAGTTTCATCTCCCATATTACTGTTCATGCAAAGAACACTATCTGAAACGGCTCCAACACACACGGTGCAATTCCTTTTTCCTTTTAACCCTAATAAATTAAACACACACTGATCAACCCCTCTGGGTACGACACATCTGACGGTTCCTCTATTTTATTCTAACACTAGTCACAGTGGATGAATGGAAAATAAAGTAGGATATTTGTTCAAAATGCTACAGGGTGTTTTTTAAAGGAGGGTTCAATAAAAAGAATGCCTTTCTTACACCAGGCTTTAACCATTATAACTAAAGAATGTTCTGGTTCTGGTTCCTCACTACCTTTACTTTTAGGCTCATATCTCTTGTAGGAGCTGCCACACATGCTGTATCTTATTGATTATAAGTACGTCTATCCATCCGATCTACCATCATTTGACATAATACTGCACATTACCCTAAGCAGACTGTCCTTTTTCCAGTAGCCACTTACTGTAGTTCATGAGGAATCAGCAGCCAGAGAAACACTTAGTTCAACAAGTGTCCACAAATATTCTGTGAAGGGCCAGACACACTGTTAATGACGCTTTCATCAGAATGTTGTGAGTGCTCTCTAACCATATTGTCAACAGAGCAAATGTCTCAGAGCTTTGGCATTGCCAGCTGGGCTTCTTGCTCCGCATTGGCGGCAGCTATAGTTTAATGTTTGGACGTCATTTAAAGTGACACAGCAGCTTTTACAGTCCGCTCGGGGCTGTTAGGTTGACCTTTTACACTGTTACATACTTATCTGTGACAAAACAATCTGGAGTCAGACAGAAGCCACTTCCGTCTCTCTCTCTCTCTCTCTCTCTCTCTCTCTCTCACTTAACATACTCTGTGTCTGTGTGTGTGAGAGATGCACAACTTTGGGTCAGACTGCTGTGTCTTATCTAGAGTCTGAGAGATAAAGTTAGTTTGTTACAGCTACACAGGCCTGCAGTGCGTCATGAAGGCCAGTCCAGAGCATACGTACATAAGTTTCAGATACAGAAACACGCTTCCAGTCAACCAATCAATCGGTCAATGAATCCAAGACTGTTCAGCTCACAACTACAACTTTTGTTTGTGTTTGTGGCATGTCAGTCATTTTGCTTTTCCATATGCATTTCTTCTTAGCAGTGACCTCTGCTTGGGTCATACCCCTTTTGGTTCAATATCTACACTAAGTCGACCAGGGACGGCAACACGCTGTTTGATAGTTGAGGGACAGCGCATAGATTTTCCCATAATCCTTCACCCTGTATATAGAATGGTAAATTGACCTTTAGGCTGCAGCACGTTTTGTACCGTGTATGCTTTGATTGCACCTCTCAGCTGAGTTGTACATCTGTTTTTTCTCAGTGGATCTCTGGATGTGATGGATGATTGAGTTATGACTTCCACCATGAGCTTTGACTAACTGCTTGTGTCACGTTCTGTTTTTTTAAGCAGTGTAATTGCTACCATGAGCGTCCTGTCACAGCCACTGCTGTTTCAGCAACTACATTTCTGTAGCAGCTTGAGTCCGTATCTTTTATTTCAGGTGGTGTCTTTTCCTTATATCTCTCTCTGGACATTGTCTTGTGCAACCTGTTTTAAAAGTGGAAAGACAGAAAAAGTGCTACCCAGCCTTATCCTGTTGCTCTAAGAAAATGTCTACTGTGGAGTAAATGTGCTGAGTTTGATATAACCCTCTGCCTCTCTTTTCTCTCCACTCTCTGAGAGGTTTTCCGGGGATACCACAGTCAGCTTTTCCCAGGCACAGCTGGAGCTAGGCCACAGGCAGACAGGGGAGAGGGCGGAAAGAGTCCGACGAGGGGGGAAGAAAGAAAAGGGAGTGGAAAGTAGAGATGAGCTGGGGGATGGGGAGGCTTTGAGAGAGAAGTGAAGATAGCGAGAGAAAAGCAAAGCAAAGGCGAGCACATGCAGGGATTTTGTTTACTTGCTGGGTTTTCTGTGTTCCCACCACACCCAGATAACGCAGCGTTTGGTATAGGATATAAACACTCGACAACAACCATCAGACTGGTTTGGTAAACTGTGGATGTTGTCGCCAGCTGTACGGACCGAGTAAAGAAGGTGTGGGTTTAGACTTTACACCACACAGGGAACTTTGAAGCCCCCAGATGTTGTAAAGAGGCTATAAACGCTGGAGCATGCACACACAAACACCCCTGAGAATCTTCGTCAACACCTTATAACACGTATGTTGTACATGAGCTTCTCCCTGCTGCTGTCAGCGAGGAGCTCTGTCAGGATTTCACACTTGCTCTGAGACTATGTGCTGCGTTCGCTTCCTCTGTCGCAGCGTGCTAATGTGTGGATGTACACGATTAAAGAATTCACTTGTTTTAGTGAGGGGAGGGGCAGATCCATCTGATGATGGTTGGTTGTAAAGAACAGAGCAACAGGTTGTCTATTCATGTGAAAGTGATATTTCACCGATCGCCTGACTTATTGCAGCAAATTTGGTACAGATGTTTTTTTGGACTTGAGGCAGAACTCAACTCACTTGAATTCAGCAGTCAAAGGACACTGAACACAAAAACTCATTTTAGAAATGCTCTAAACAAAGACAAATATTTCATAGCATAAAATGGTCATGTGGCCTGTGGTAGACTGACGACCAGCCTTTCACCCTGTGACAGCTCTGCTAGTCTTCAGCCCCCTGTGAGCATGTACGGGGTAAAGATGTAAACTGCTCTAACCTATCCTAAATAAACTATAATTATCATTTTTCCCTCTACCAATATAACAAAACTATTTCTTCCCCTCAATCACAAAGATTTTGGACTATTATTTGTTCATGGTAACACCCAACAGGGTTGCATTCCCTTTTGAGAAGCTCATTCTTATCCTCCTCTTATTTTGACAGTCAATTGTTTTTTAAAGAAATTTTATGTGCTCTGTATATATGTCCCTGCTATCCATCATCACTCTGAATGAACCTTATTCTGTCTTCTTTCTTTTTGTGACCTCACTTATACATATACCTGTGGTGTCCACACACACACATACCCACACACACACTGCAGAATGTGAGCTTATTCAGGTCTTTGCATTGATAAAGGCACTAATCTGCCCATACACGCCATGAATGGAGACATTCCTCTTGCCTTACTCACACACATACACAATCTCTCTTTCTCTCTCTCTCTCTCTCACACACACACAGAGCTGTATTTCACAGTTTATGACCTACAGATCTGCATTACAAGGCACTAAAATCATCCATCCTTGGCCTAATAAAATAAACTTAGTTTGATGCTAGCACTGCCTTTATTTCTGATGATGGCAGTTAAAGTGTCTATAGAAATGATCTGTGTGTGTGTGTGTGTGTGCGCACGCATGTTAGCATGCTCACATGTGTCTGTGTCTGTGTTTTTGTGTGCGTATCCCTTCATCTCTGGGAATTCCCCTCTCCCTGCCTCTCCCTCTGACCAGTCCCTTCAGCCGTTCATGCCCTGTTCATCCAATCGGAGTGCTTTGCTTTGTGTTTCCTATTGCTGTGACACTGTAGGTCAGCGGCGGGGTCACAGGTTCACATCTCACTCACACAGGGGTCATGTTTCCTGGTTGTTCTACAGCATGTCAGAGCTGACATGAAAAGTTTTTAGTGTTTAGTACTGGTTGATGAGTTTAAAAGAAGCCAAAAGCATCTGCAAAGTTTGAGGCAAGCTGCTGTCAGCACTGGTTTAGAGCAGAATAATGCTTTGTTGTAGTGCATGTGTGTGTTTGTGTGTGACGGCAGTGCTAAAATGACTTTGTAACTGGGTTGTGTCTGACTCGCTAATCCGTCCCTCCCCCATGTCTCTCCCCACTGTTTTCACACACACAGCTGTTTCCTGTTGAATGTGAGTGAGTTTAAGAGAACGAGGGAGGAAGAGAGGTTCAGTTTTAACCTATTGTTGGGAATCAGCTTGAACTTTATGTACCTATTGTTTCAGCTCAAAATGTGAGTTTTATCCCCATTCACCATTAAGCACAGCAGCACCAGTGCGATGTGAAACACAGCCTGCTGTGCTGTAGAGAACTTGTCATTCTGTTCCTGCTGGTTTCCATTCATTTCCAACCAGTATGAAAATCAATTAGTGGTCTCTTAAAATGTGCGTCAGCTTTGTAATCTGATTCAGTGTGCTTAAACCACATTACTACTCTGCAGTGGATGGTGGAGTAATGACGAAATGAGTGTGGGCAGGATGTTCGCTTTAATGGATTATTACACAAATTTCTCACATCAAAGAGTTTGCTAATTGATTTTTATACCTTATATAAATTAGGTCAACTCCTGCCTGTATGCTAAAATGTTTACCTTCTAATTGCTATGATAGTCTGTCTGCTGCTGCTGGTATGTACACTGTTTATAAGGGCTGTTGGTGAAACACAGTTCTTGAATGTTTTTGAGGACTGTGACATGAAAACACAGTATTAATGTTTGTTACAGAAATAACTATGATTATGGCTGATCACATGGCTCCTGTTCTTTGTAGTATTGATTATTGAGTTAATAACTGCAGGATGACAGCTTCTGCAGAAGACAGAATTAGTTGAGGGAGAAATGCAAGAAATGAAATTGTTCTGATAATCAGATAAAGTGCTATAATTGGATCATTTGGGTCTTTTAAGTTGCGTAACAAGATGACTCAGGTCCATGTTGCAGCTGTAATGTTTTTTTTTTCTTCCCTTCTTGTCTGCAGAGCGAGTCAGTCAAATACTTCCTGGATAACTTGGATCGTATTGGACAGCTGGTGAGTCACGCTGACTGGTTACAAAGTTTACTTTTTCTTCACTCCTTACAATTTCTTCTTTATTTTTTAGAACTACATTCCAAGCAAGCAAGACATTCTGTTTGCGAGGAAGGCGACTAAAGGCATCGTGGAGCATGACTTCGTCATCAAAAAGATCCCTTTCAAGATGGTGGATGTTGGAGGGCAGAGGTCTCAGAGGCAGAAGTGGTTCCAGTGCTTTGATGGCATCACATCCATACTCTTCATGGTGTCGTCGTCAGAGTATGATCAGGTACATATGGACGTGTCTGATTTTATAATGCTGATGCTACGAAAATGTTTGTCTCTTGACTTTTGAAATGATGAAATGTTCATCAGAGAGACAACATTTAAGGTTTGAACAAAGCTCTCTTTGTGCCACGCTGAGGAAGGTGATTGTTCTCCCAGTCATGGCTCTGGATAAAGTCGACGGTCATATGATGACAACTGTATCCTTGATCATTGAGAAAAGCCAAAGGATAAAGTTGAGTGTGTGTGTGTGATTCCAGGTCTTGATGGAGGACCGTAGGACAAACCGTCTGGTGGAGAGTATGAACATCTTCGAGACGATTGTCAACAACAAGCTCTTCCTCAATGTGTCCATCATCCTCTTCCTCAACAAAACAGACCTGCTGGTGGAAAAGATCCGCACGGTGGACATCCGCAAGAACTTTCCAGAGTTCAGAGGAGACTCGCGCAGGCTGGAGGACGTACAGGTACACAGAGACACCTTCTTTACACCACTTTACAACGGAAGTCAGACCATACATGAACTCTGATATACAGATTTCACTCCCACAATTAGAAACATTCTTCCTGTAATCCCTGTGGGGAAATGTCTTTATAATAGTTGTCCAGAATTATGGATGCTTTAAAATGACACAGTCTGGAGTGTCACAGTGACGGAGTGGTTGCTGCAATAGCAGTAATATGGCCAGCATGAAATCATCATAATGGTGTTTCTTTTTTTCCTGTCCAACCCAAAGCATCTGAAAGACGTCAGCAGCAGCTAAAGGACTCTGCATTTTACTGTGGCCTATGAAACATAACATCACACTCACCCTTTAATTCCTCTCTTGTTACTGTTTCTT
This sequence comes from Parambassis ranga, assembly GCF_900634625.1. NCBI lineage: Eukaryota > Metazoa > Chordata > Actinopteri > Ambassidae > Parambassis > Parambassis ranga. Next base: position 18,651,623 of record NC_041022.1, on the reverse strand, counting down.
GTTGCTCATGGTGACAGCAAGGGGGATACAGCATATTTTCATTCTCCAGCCTGTTTCACACAGAGATTGCACATTAATGCCACTCCATCCAATTTGGACACTTTCAAAGGACACTACAGACTGAGATAATTTAATATTTTGCTAAAATCCCACAGACAGCACTCTGACTAATGCCAACATGCAACTATTATATAGTATATATTTATATATATATATATATTGGTATTTCAGCTTGTGCTTCGAGGATGAAGACTGTAACTTGTCCCCTCCTCAGAGTCAGTGTAGAATGTACAGTGTTCACACACTTACACAGACTCTGACACTCCTCTGATTCTTCCAGGCGTTCCTGGTGCAGTCATTTAGTCGCAAGAGGAGAAACCGGGGGAAGCCTCTTTTCCACCACTTCACCACCGCAGTCGACACAGAGAACATCCGCTTTGTCTTTCACGCCGTCAAGGACACCATCCTGCAGGAAAACCTCAAAGATATCATGCTGCAGTGACCTTAAGGCCACAGACGGCAGCTCCTCTGACTCTAAACTGTGAAACCAGCCATGAAAACAGGCCTTGAGGACTTGAAGACAGTCTGCTCTTACACTACAGCCTGTAGTTGACCCACACATCTTGGCTGAACTCTGAACCTGTGGAGCCATGAAGTGACTCTGGACATGTGGACCTGTGTCAGCCCCCTGTGGAAACCCTGCATTTAACCTGCATAACAGTGTGTAAGCTGGAGAGACCTGGAAAGACCTGCTTTTACACAAAGAAGAGAAGATGCAGAGGAAAGCACGGACTACATGACATGAGCACTGAAAGTGTTTTTACCCATGTATGTATATGTATATACGAGACTATTGACAACCCTGTCACTAAACCAAGTGAGACTGCTGCCTGAAATGTAGCTCAGGCTGTGTGACGAGAATCAGGAGGGAAGCAGTGCAGAAGGAAGAGTACGAAGGACAGAAGGTTCAGAGCAAGCTGAAAAATGCCTTGTCTTAAAAAGACATGTGACAGAGGGAGAGGGGTGAGGGTTCGGGTCAGTTCTGGTCATATGCTGTGCTATGTGATAAGGTTGCACAAGTATTCCTGTCAATGAACTTTTACAAAGAAAGAGACAAATTTTTCTTCTCGTGTTTATTCTCTCCTTCCCAACATCAGACAAGAGACGAACAGCTGAAGTCTTATTTTTCCTCTCCTCTCTGGCACAATGGACAGATTGTTCGTCTCCTCTCTCTCCCGCAGAAACAGTAGACAGTCAAATTAGAGACTCATCTGGCTTTAAAGAAACACAGTGTCTAGGCTTAGTTGAATTATGGTTCATCTGTCTTCCCACCAGCATCCCAGACGATGTGCCACAATAGCCTAGACTTAACCTGAGTCTTATTTTAGGTGCTTATAAGCAGCAGGCTCTGGGATATGGTTACACTTCTTTTGTCCTGGAAGGAACAGCAGAAAATGACAGGGTTGAACTGTAAATGACCTTAAACTATACATGTTTCTGGCGGCCATTTTGGATTTGTGTTGCAGTCAGGGTGGGAAGACGTCAAAGAATAATTAGTGACAAAAGAAAGCCATTTGTACGTATAAAGAAAAAAAGAAGCTTAAATCCAGTCTAAATAGTCCTCTCTGTAGTTGTCAGCTAACTTGCTGTACTACTCTTGTAAATTGAACATGTTTAAATTTGTGGCTGAAATCAAGTACTATGAAGATATCACTATTTTCAACATTTAAGAAAGCACTGATTTATATTTATTTTTATTAAAAATGGAGAGGTAAGGAATAACAAAAGCACAGGTAATCAGCCAGCTCGGGTTCACCACTTTTTTAGTGTCTTTCAGATTGTTGTTTTAGTTTAGCTCAGTTCAAATGCAAAATTTCTGCAAATAAGAAGTCATAATTGTTGGCTGCAGTCAGGATTCAGCATGAACAATATTGTTGCCTTTTAATGTTGAAAAAGTCCAATCCAGTTATCTGATTAACTTATCAATCACTGATTCCCCTATTGATCTAGATTGATCTAGATTCTGAATACCTCATTCTGAGGTGGCCAAAAAAGATTTACTGCAAAATATTACCCAACAGATTCACTGGAGGATGCATATGTCTGTGCCACTAAGGGAAAATCATCACTATTTGCAGCCATATTTCTAAAAATGTTGAAGTGAAATGGTAATGTAGCATAAATGAACGTCCTGTCGGCCAGTTAAACATGCCTTCTGCACTGATTCATAATGGTGGTTGAACTGCAGGCCACAGCCACGTCTGAGATCTTCTGTTATATGATTTCAATAGTCACCAGGATCACTTTCTTTAAAATGTTCTTTCTTGTATGTTTTTACCATGAGTAAAATGAAAGTGTTGATTTGCGTTTTTTTTGGTACGCCGCAGTAGGACACAGCTGCAGCTCTTCCCACCCTGAGTGTACAGCGCACAACCATGAGCACACGCCTTATAATAGTGTATCAAACTGTGTAATGTGTCTGTGTACATTGTGCATGTTCATACTTCCTGTACATTGAATACTGTAAGTATTTGACTCACACTGTGTGTATATGCCTTTCAATACATGCTGACAGATCTACTGTCACTGGTATGTTGCTGTAACGTCATTAACTAACCTACCTTTTCCTACTCACACAAGTTTTTTTTAATGTCTTGTCATTGCACTGGATGTGTCTGAGAGGAAATGATCGGAAAGGAAAAGTCTGGAAGAGAAACGACGATGTAACAAACAAACAGTCGAGCAGGATAGAGGCAGAGGATGAAAAAGAAGGAAGGTCCTCTACTTTTGTTTTTTGTTTCCCACTGCCTTGGCTCTGTGCTCTGTGGTGAAATACACTGCCGTTTGCTGACATGCTGTTTCTCTATTTTCTCAGTGTGGGCATCTGTGTGTGTGTGTGTGTTTTGAATGTGTATGTAGCAAAGCATTAGTCTGTGACCCTCTGAGGTGGAAAGTGAGGCATGGTAGAAAGATTAGGTGGAGATGGCAGAGGATTTAGAAAAATGTTTTCAGCGTGTGAAGGAGAAATGTGGGGGAAAAAATACATTTAAATATGTTTTTCTTATCCTAGGGCAGTTAAATCAGTATTTATGAACATGAGATGCTCTCTTCCAAAGCCAGACAGCAGAGAGTTGAAGCTCCTGATAAGTAATGTCATACTGATGTAGAGCTGAGGCTAATCGGAGGCCCTCATTCCACATCATGTAACATGAGGCTCATCAGCTACAGCTATCAGACCACTGGCTATATGAGTAAAGCCAAAGTGGGGCCATATCTCTGTTACCCAGCAGAGTCTGACCTTTGCTTTGGCTTTTAATCAGAGGAGCTCTGCTACAAAACAGACTCCAAGTCTCAGGAGAGAGGGAGGGAGCCCAGAAACAACTCGAGCAGAGTTTGTGTTGTTTCAGAAATCACTGGTTAACATAGATTTATTTACACAGGAAGTGAGCAGAATGTAATTTAAGGTCCACACATGCACGCTGCAGAAACTCATGTGACAGCAGCCGTGATCTCTGGCACCGAAAAAGCACAGAAATGACCTTGTGAGTGGGTAGGCACAAACTGAGGGGGGAGGGACAGACAAAGGGAGGAAGAGGGAATACAAGAAAAAGTAAGAGGAGAGAGGGAGGAGGAGGAGGAGGGAGGGAGGAGGAGGTCATGTTTCCTCTGTTGAGCCCACTTCCTGTCCTGATCCCAAAATGGAGAGACTGTCAGGACAACATCCCTCTGCCTGTTTCGATCCCCCCCCCCCCCTTCCTCCCTCACCCGTATACACACAAACACACATCAGAGAAACCCAAACCAGCCTCCTGCGGTATCATACAAAGGAGATGAGAGGAAAAAGCAGGGAGCAGAAAAATATATCCCCAGTGGTCTCTGAAACACAAGGAAGCGAAGGACATTTTGTCCTCAAGTTGCACCGATGTGTGGTTAGCAGGCAGGATAGTTACTGTATTCATTTCATGTCATCTCATGTAACAACAACTTTTTTCGGCAGAATGTCCATTTTATATTAAAAGGTGCACTTTTTATGCAGGATGGGTCGCTGTGATAAATATTGAACACATATTTATGTATAACTTAACTTTAAGGGCAAGTATTTAAAGAGAGAAAAGAGCAGTTTAAAGAGATCAGCTATGATTCTGTTTCTCTAGGCCATAGTTGACTACATATTGACACACACATAACATGACTGCACATGGGGTCACTGTGTCTGCCTGCATGTTGAGCTGCACATTGATAACACAGCTCCTTTTACTGCGACTGTTTTCTATTGGACAAAAAAAGCTGACAGGCAATAAATCCTCCTCACTGTCAGTGTTTTGTAAATCTTCATGAATTGATTTGATTTCTCAGTTTAACTGATTTTAACTGACATTACAGAAAGTGAGTTTTTTACAGTAAGTTAAATTTCACTTATATTTCATTATTATAACTCTTTGAGTATATACAGTATACTCAAACTGTACTGTATATCTGTGTGTTTGTATATCTGTGTGTGTGTGTGTGTGTGTGTGTGTGAGAGACTGAATTTGGTCTCATGATTCTGGTTAAGCTGATGTTTCCCTAAGGCTGTTTTGATTAGACCTACAGCTGAACTCTGATATTTAATAATGAGCTGAGTACTCCCTCTGTTTATGCCTCTCCTGTCACTCACACACACACACACACACACACTGACACACACACACAGGCTGACCAAACGATTGAATCATACAGCGAAATATAAACAACTAGTGGTTCATTAGCTGATGATTTGGTCATGACACATCACTGCACTCCAGGCTGTGCATCATTAAAGCACTTCTGTTTTACTTCACACTGTCAGTGGAATTAACAGACATCTTATTTACTTCAAAGAATTTGAGTTTTTTTTTAAGGCAGATTAATTTGAAATAAGTGCAAACTATGTCACACACTGACATGTTTAAATGATAATGAATACTACTATATATATGTGTATAAGGCTTGAAAGTCATTAAAATATGTAAATATACTACCACTATTTCACAAAAAAATTAGACTTGAAGATGGGAGAGATGAAACAGGCAGATGTCTCCCCCTGCAGGTATGAAACATGTAATGCAGCTTTATATTGAGATTTTAAGTTTCATCTTGTCTCGCTAAGCTACATAAAGAACACAATATATGAAGCAACATTTGTTTTTCACACATGCACAGGGAGACAGGAGTCAGAAAATGTAACATTTCAGTCTGACTTTCAACAAAAACAAAATTACTGTTACTGCTACTTTTTTAGTAAAGACACCTGGACAAATCCAAATGGAAAACAGGTTTGTTCACTTCATTCTTTGGCACAAATTTAATTTGCTCATTCAAAAAAAGTACAAAAGTGGCATTCAGTCTACTGCAGAACAATCAAGAAACCTTCATCCAGCAGTTATGGGGAGTTTTCACATGTCTCTGACGGAACTTTCTAAAGGGCTTGGCAGGGTCAAACTCTTGAGTAACATTCAGAAGCAGTCAGATGTGGGTAAAGTACTTTTTACATCTTTGCCCACTCACACTGGTCATAAATCAGATTGTCACCGCATGTGTAGCACATAACAGAGGTGAGTACCGTCAGTGTAGCTACCTATAGCAGTGCAGGCAGACACACACACTAAATACAAACAGCAGGAGTCTTTCCACAGAGGAGAAGCATAGCAGCAACAGGAAGCAGGATGGAATTGGACTGTTGACTAAGTGGTAAACTGAGAGTTCTGCAGCCTTTTAACAGCAAAAGCTTTATATTTTATAAAACCATCCAAACAATCCAGTGTGTGTACAGTGCTGCGATCAAGTTTATGCACCTCAAATTTCCCATAAGCATTCATTTAAATTTGTAAAACCCGAATGATATGAGTGTTCGGCACAATATGAGTGCAATACTTAAAACAAAATATGTGTAATTTATAAAACACATTCTTATTTTAACACAACAGAAATATTCTGTTGTGTTTTTTTTTTATGGGCAAAAGTTATATTTGTATTGTGTTGGAATATTGACATAATATTGATCATTGTATTCATCCTTGTTTAGTCTTGTTTCCAAAAGGAGTGCACATTCTCTATTATTAATACAAATGTATGCAGCCTTTGTAGAAGATAGATAAATAACATATATTAAAATAAATTTATCAAACAATGCAAGCCATATAAAAACTGTTTTTCACAGCACTGTAACTTCCCTCAAAAAACAGTGTGGGCTTTACAAAAGCAATAACAGTACTGTTAGGGATTTCTCTTACTTAAGTATGCGTGTGGAGTGCAGAGTCATGTGGAAACCTATTTGGCATTAGGGGACAGATAGTAGGGGTGAAACAGTCTCTCATGGGCACAGATGTGCAAAGCAGTGTATGTGTGCATCAGTAACCGTGGAAATCGGGAGGTGAAGTAGCTGACAAAGCCTTCAGGCAACTCCCCAAGAGTCTCCTGCACCTCTGGTGGCAACTCGTGGTAATGATGCTTCTGTAAAATGTTTGAATGATCAGTGTGTAAAAACGTTTTCTACTTGTACATAAACCAAAGAGATGCCATGTAAAAGCATGTAGGCTGACCTTATTCCTCATGGCTCTGAGCAAGTCTCTGACTGAGTTTCCTTTATATGTCCTGAACCGCCTCAAGTCTAGAATATGAAAACAGAGTTCACGTTATTACATTTGTAGTCATGCACAGGTGTCTGTGAAGACTTCCATTTATCCCAGTCATGTTATATCCAAACGTTTCAGCACCTGGGGGAGTGGTGAAACATCTTCAGAAACACTACGCTATGTGTTCAGCTGCCTCAATTTGACTTTTGGATTGCACCTGTGCACTGTGGAGACGTGCTTCTGTGTACCTGTCTGTAGAGGCACAGAGATGTGCATCCTCCAGTTGGTTCGGACCACTGATCTTCCTGCAGTCTCCAGTCTGACCACAATAGGACTGTCTGCTGGCTCCTTCTCTATGCGGTCACTCACATCCTTCACACACACACACAAAGAAAAATCAAACAGAAAAACAGAAAAGAAAATCACTAATTAGCAGCTGTTTTCTTTTTTTAAATATAAAGCGTTCTGCATCTTTTACTAAATAAAGATGACTTTACACACCTGGAAAAACAACAGCTGCTTCTCAGGGCTCCAGAAAAATGGATGTTTGAGAACACAGGCTGTGGAGGGGCGCGACTCAGCCACAGCACAGATCATTTGCTCGATCAGATCCTGTGCTATGACATCATCTGAAAGAACAGAAATATAAACACTGTTTTGAGTGTTGTGGTCTGATTTGAGCAGCATTCCTTAGAATGCATGAACAATTCTGTGTATTTGCATACACAAACAGATAAAGTGAAAGACAGCCTCACCGTGTATATCCTCCATAAAATGTGAGAGTGAATATTCTCCTGACAGGATGTTGACCTGACGTCGTAATGCATCGCCAAAAGGGTGCTGCCCCCGGCTGACCACGTAGTAAAAGACACAACCTGCAGAGAACACGTCCACTGCTGCTGTCTACAGAAACAGAGGTTCACATTCACACAAACACATTATGATTATTGTCTGTAACTAAGATAATTTGTCAAATGTATGAATTAACTTCCTACTGGTTTATTTCCAGGTGTATCACGCAGCACTTCGGGGGCGATCCACCCTTCGGTTCCTGGTATTCCAGACCGCAAAGAGAAGCTGCTTCGCCCATCTGGGATCTTCTTACAAAGTCCAAAGTCTGAGATGAGAGCTCGGACCCGACCCAATGCACTCGGACCCGAAAGGAGGATGTTTCTAGGCTTCAGGTCACGGTGGACTAAATAATGACAGGATGGAGGAAGGGTGAGAGGAGGGTCAGGGTAAGAGTAAAGGAAGAAGTGAAGCAACGTGAGTAAAAAAGTGAGCTGCTATCTATTTGTTATTGCATGTGTGACTCAGACCTATATTGAGTGAGTGGAGGTGTGAGAGGCCACACATGGTCTGTTCCAGCAGAGCAATAGGATTCAGCTCAGGAAAGCACAATGGATCCTCCACATACTAGAAACAAAAACAACAATTATTAAGAGATATTAATGACATACTAATAGCTAAGACGGCTAACACAGCCTTACCTGCTGCAGGGTTGCAGCACACAGCTCAATAGCGATGTAAGTGAAAAGGCGGTCTCTCTCAGTGCAGAAGTATCGGATGACGTTTGGATGTGTGTCGGACTCCCGGAGGAGCTGCACCTCACGTTCTGCTACCTCAAAACACTCCGGCAGAATCCGCTTGACGGCTACGTGCCGTCCATCAAATTTACCCCTAAATTTTAACAAAAACAAACTATGAAGACATAATACCATTTTATAGACATTCTGGGTCAGTGTTAGTAAACAAAACAATGTGTATTCTTTACGTTAGTGACACTTTTTTGAAGCAAACTAATAAAGCGTGTTGCATACTCCACGAAAACAGAGAAATCTGTTGGTATTGCCGAGGTGGTAAGAACAAGAAGTTAGTTTCGGCTTCACAAGGAACATGTGCAGAACTCTTCATATGGCCCTCCTACTGCACCACACACACATACATACATCTCTGTTCTCGAGGAGTATGTAACAGCCTTAAGTCTGATGTTCTACCTGCAACCACTCTAGGCTTTGACATACTGTACATGCTGGCTCACACCTGAGCAAAAAGGACTTACTTGCCTTTCCTATTTTTATGATCCAAAGGCATCGTGTTTGTATTTATACTCCCTCTGTGTCCCATGGGTGTGCCTCTACTGCTGTGGTGACTGGATGTAATTGGCTGCAGGTGAGCCCCTCAGACTCTCTAACTACTGTTGACAGTGTTGTGCAGTTATCTATTGTCTCTTGTCACCAGTTCTAGAGTAATTATAGATTAATTAACTGAGGTTAATTTATTGTTGTCATTTTGCTGTTCACCCACCATGATTGCATAATGTCATTTAATAATAAGCTCCCAGGCCCAGTGTCTTCTCCTCTCCAATAATCTGCACTGGTGTAAAGAAGTTGCAGAAGGGCCATAGTAGAAAAAAGCTTTATGATGTGCTTTAAAAGAAAATGCACATACTGTACCTGAAGACAAAAGTTCCTGCTGTGCCGTGTCCCAGCACCTCAGTGGGGGTGAAGGAGATTTTTCCCACCTGCACCTCTTCACTGTTTCCTTCTGAAACAAGCAGGAAAGATGAATGAATCCAATAGAAATGAATATCCTAACTGTGTATGATGGATAATAATCATACAGATACAGTGTCTTGCAGTGCTGACTGTAAAGCAACTTGTGACTGGATACTTGACACAGCTTGGTGTCTACCTGTTGTGGGTTTGGGCCCAGGTGTGCCATTTTTATCTATGTCTGAGCTGTTACTGCTGTGACTGGGAGGACTTGGTGGAGGGTCAGCAGACGCATGCAGGGAATCTGGTTATAGAAAGTGAAGACACAAGCATAAATGTGGCTTATTTTATAAAGAACTAAAATATGAAGGATGCATTACAGTACTTTAGAACAATCAATGTTCACATAACAGGCACCACAACAAGACTATTGAAAAAAAATGACTTACCACTGGTGTCAGTTGGGTCAGTGGAAATGCTCCTGTCAGGACAGGTTGCTGTCTGGGTGTTGGTCTGCATATTTGTCTGCATAAGTTGGAGCCGAGACTCAAACGCCTCCTCCAGCTGCCTCTGAGCTTTCACCTGCTGGGCTGCACGCTGGAGAAGAATATACACAAGATCACATTAAATTGTTCTGAAGGGATGAATGAATGACTTTCTGGCTGACAAAAAAACTAACTTCACTGGAAGTAGACGAGCTGGGCAGAGGGTAACTGCATGCACCAGAACGCTTCAATCACACCCTTTGAATGCATTGGCAAACTATTTAAGATAAGAATGCATATTTCTTATACAACTTTCCCACAAGGGTATGTAGCTCACAGTTTATACATATCTTTAGCTGTTTATCGCTTCAGAAATGATGGCTACACAGAATGATGCCTGAATGGAGAGAGAGATGAAAATTGCTACCACTAAAGCTGCAGAACTACTCATTGAGGTTAGCTGCATTTTCAAACACAGACTCATAGACTCACTATGGGATATGTCAGCATGAAGGCAAGCCACCCTCCTAGCAGCAGTGTCAAGACAGCCAGAGTCAGACGGTCCTGAGTCACATAAACAGGCAGCATGGTGGCTGGCTTTTGAGGCTGTTCTGATGTCCTCCTATCATCCCCTCCTCTGTTAGCATTAAGATCACCGTGGCTACCAGGACCTGTCTGAAACTGAAGGACATAAGAAAGATGAGATACAGTAAAAAGCGAAGGACACGTGATGAGGGTTGTCTTTTTTATCCGTTTCAAATCAGACTGTAATTGGAAGCAGCAGTGACATATGTGTGTGGCTCACGTAGCGTTGATGGTAATAGGAAGCAGGAGTGACTGGGGAGGCAGGTGAGGCAGAAGATCGAGGGGGGATGACTGCCTCGCTAGAATGCTGCAGGGTGACTGGAAAATCCCTCAGCATGGTGGTGTGTGCAACTGGAGGGAGCTCATGGTGGCCTGCAGCACAGAAATGCACAGATCCAGTAGTAAAGTCTACTGTGTTCAAGGAAACTGGAACTTTTATAGATTTTAGGATAAATTTGTGGATCAAAATATTTAGAAATTAAATGACAAATATGCTTTCATACATATATATACTGTATTTGGCAAACTGAGTGTATCTTTAACCAGAACTTTGCTCAGAACAATGCTCATACATATTTATATTTTTCTCCTGTGGCATTTACTGTAAGCAGCAATTAGGTTAAACATACAGTACAAATGCATTATACATACAAAAACAATATATTACAGTATTTAGCAGGTCGGATTGTGTTGGAAGGTGTATACCTATTAGCAGCCAGTGGTTTTTCTGGCTATTTGTACTTCCTGGTGGATAGCGCACATCAGTGGATGGTGTGATCTCACACTCCCCTCTCTCTCTGACCGTCACTCCAGCCGTCACTGGACCTTCAATCCGTGCCAGGGTCAGTCCCCGAGGCTGCCATGGCAACAAAAAGCACAAAGTACTCACACACTGTATCTTAAGTTAGGTTCCACCTGATCTGTTGCTGAAGCTTGTTGCAGATAAATATGCTGAAAGAATTATATAACTGAACTCACCACTAATGAGACTCCATGGTGGACAAGAGACGTCGAAGCATAGAGGTGGGAGTCTAGTTTTCCTACATAGAGAGTGGGCCTAAAGGAAAGAAAAGCTTTGTTGTTTCCCCACTTAATTTTTTTTGTATGGCTGCCAGCAAGCAATTTGTGTCTAGCAATGCAATAAATAATTAATTTTCCCAATGAAACTGCTACCAGTTCTCATCGAAAAACACACTTTTAAGGCAACTATTAGATCACACAATAAATGGTATCATAGAGTAAAACAACCCTCATTGTAATCAGCTTTGTAAATGAGTGTAACTGAATAAAAAAGCAACATATCTGGTAAAAGAACAATGTCTGTGGTTCTATTTCTCTCTGTATGTCTTTCACACTATGCAGTAGAGGTAAAATGTAAAAAAACAAAAACAAAAAACTATTAACTAAGTTACAAAGCTAATCTCTTTGCCTTAATTCAACATTAAAATGTGGTAATATCATCTGCATTATCATCACAAAGAAAGTGTAGCAGCAGTATTTAGGATCTTACATGGTAAATTAATTTATGAGAAGACCAAAGAAAGTGCATTCACCCAAATCTAGGGAAATTTGTTTTTCAAGAAGAAAGATAATCATCACTGATTGTAGTCTTCTTACACTAGTTGTGTTTGAGCACTGGCTTGCTCCTTCACAAACTGGTAGCTCCACTTCAAAGTAGTGTGCGTGTCTGCCTGGTCATTGGTAGTGGAGAAAGTGAGGAAGCGTAGGGTTTCCGTGGCAATGGATAGGTGAGGGGCGTGTCTCAGTGAGTCCCCAGAGTACAGGTAGACCCCTATGACGGGTGAACCGTAGTTCTGACTCCACAGAACATCACCTTGAAAACAGAGTATCATGACACTTACAAACCTTGCAAAGAATGGAAAATTGAAAATAGCAACAATTGCACACAAAAAAAATCACATAGTGAAAACCACACACCTCCCCCTACCTGACTCTCTGTCAACTGTCACAACAAGGCCGTCACCACTCGACACCAGATGGGCCATTTCTGGAGGGAAAGCAGGAACAGCAGGTTAGTTATACAAATAAAAATGTATATAAATATATCATCTTTTTTTAAAATGTATTCTGTGAAGTTTCATTGTGTGCTTAGTAAAATCTTCTTGTTGTTTATCTTCATCTTGTTCCTTCTTGACCTCTTTCATGCAAATAAGGAAACCTGGCTAAGCTTCAAGAAACAACCCTTAGTAGACAAAAGTATTGTTGAATATGATGAGAGCCTATCTTAAATTTTCAGCCTTCAAATTGTGTATTATTAATAATAATAATAATAATAATAATTAAATAAGCAAACTGTAGGTATTTACATTCTGTGCAACTGAATGTTTGTGTGGGGACATACTGTAGTCTTGCTTCTCATCATAAGGGGATGCAGAGTAATCGTTGTATGTAGCGTTCCACCGTAGCTCTTGTGTCTTGGTGTCAAACATGGTAACCATGTACTCTGGAAAAAGCAAAGAGTAACGCTTATGCACCTCCACTCATGGTCACATAGCTGTCTACACCCATGCTACATACCTGTGCGTCCTATGTAGAGCAGCGGAGCGTTAGGACAAATGGATTCGGAAGAGGAGGTGGTTAAACTGGTTTGCTTCTCACCCGTTTCAGGATCCACCACAAACCACACATCCTGCTTTTTCCCTGTATGTGGACACATATTAGCAAACAGCAATGAAGTATCCCCATACTGTTTGCCTCAAACACAGTCATATTATGGCCTATATATATATGTCTGAATATTTCTCATACCTGCACACACTTAACGCCCATAAAATGTCTTACCTGTATAGAGTATGCCATCAGAGCTTTTGCAAGGAGCCGACTGAACCAGTTCTGGGATGGTAAAAGGCAGTTTCTGCACATGCACAAAACAATGAGAGTCATAGACTGAAACACATATATCTCAACACAAAAGCACACATGCAGGATTCCCTACCATCAAGCCTTCCTTATGCTTTCCACCAAGGACGTACAGACTGCCATCACTGGGGTCTGGGAGAAAACCTGGCCTGTATAAAACACACACAATCAATTCACTGATTCAATCATTCAGAGGTAAGAAAAGGAAGACACACCCTTAACAACCAAGTTATAATTATGAGCAAGTAAGCATGTCCATACTAAATCTATCAACAGCAAAAAAGTGTCCAGCAAATGTGTTTGTATCAGAGCAGGCTCTTGGCATAGGTGATATAGGCGGTCACCTAGGGGGCTGTACCATAGTCTCGCCTAGAGCACCAAATGGCTAGAGCTGGCTCTGGTCTGTATTACTTACTCTGTGAGGTATACAGGCACTTGAATAATGGGGTCTGAAAGAATTCCACAGAATAATCATGTTAGAAATTATATTTTTTTTATTTACATGTATAATAAATAATGTTGCCCTCTCTACCTTCTCTTAAGGTCCACTTGATATCTCCTGTCTGTTTGGAGACAGCATGCAGACTGCCGTCCAGGGTCGAGACAAACAGGAGGGACTCTGGGAGGGTGACTGATCTGACCTCTCCAACCTGAAAGGTCACCAGAAAAAAGAGAGCGACAGAGACAGAGAGGATGAGAGAGAGAGAAACTTTAAGCCAGCTGACAGGGAGGTCAGCCGTGTCATGTATCCAAAATTTCAGCATACCGGTAGCTTGAGAGCTAGAGTACAGTGTGTGTGTGTGTGTGTGTGTGTGTCTATCTGTGTGTGTGTGTGTGTGTTAGCGGGTGTGTCAGGTCTGCCAGGGGTTGTTAAAACCTGCAGCGACTCCCTGCTCCAATAATTGTTCTCTGTTCCTTGTTTAGCAGGATATCCTTATTCTCTTAGTCCTCTCAACCCCACACTGTGTGTTTGCACTTACCTTACTCAGGAATATATCCTCAGGAATATAAACTTTTACACAATGTATGGAAGCTATGCTTCCTTTTGGGGCACAAAGAGTCTAGATAATAATTACATTTAAGATGTGTGCAGTTAGTTTTTGATAAGGTTTAAATTACACGGCCCTGAAATGTCACTAGAAATAATGGCACATGACAAAGCAACTGTGTGTGTGTGTGTGTGTCTGTGTGTATCAGTCCACTCCCACCCATATTTACCTAGTGAGGGGTGGCAACTGTTATCAGAGGAGAGCAGGATACTGTAAGTGGGGTACAAGCAAACCATGCAAACACTGAAACGACTCCCACACACACACAGTATTAACTTTCTTTAGGCAACCTGGGCAGAGCAGCGAGCTGGTTAAACACTTTAAACGTCCCATCATATCATGGCCACTTTCCTGGAGCCTGAAATAGACTCAGATTCCAGTTGCGGTCCCCGCGGCGCATAAATAGCAAGACACAAACCGTGTCCAGAACGACAACAGAAACAACACACAGACTAACGTTATAAAGTTTACCTGAAACAGTCTTCCTCCCCAGGACAGCAGGAGAAGACACAGCAGCAGGCGTCCCAGAGCCCCCATGACCCCTAAAACATTTTGTTTCATAGCTGTAAACAAACGCAGTACTAAAGCTATTGAACTAACAACAAAGGTCGAACTCTCTCTTCATTTCCAGCATCTGCGTCCATCTGTCAGGAAGCTAACACCAAGGGTCTGACATGGCTGAAAGCTGACAGCCGACAAACACGGTGAAATACACAGCTATAAGCAGCGCTTTAAATCCATATCAACAGCAACGCAACAGCTCCTGTCACTATTCCATATTTCCGTGTTGGGACGGAACCAGTGACGTCAGGAGCGAACTGTCAACCAGCAAGGTGGGCGGGATTGCTCTGGGGCGGGACCTACCGCGCTGAGTGACGGGGGCCTCGGCCATTTAGAGAGCAAATTAGGAACAAAAGGGGAGGGGCCGCAGAAACGCCTGGAACACGTGGAAACAGACAACGGGGCGAGTGTGATTGCAACAACAGAAGCTTTTTGTGCAATCGAAAGTAGTGGAGGGCGTCATTATTCGTTCTCACTTTTTTACAAACCAAAGAGGCCCAGAGATATGCATCAGACGTGGAAATCATTTATATCATAAAGAAATTACGTGTTTTATATTCTGTACTTAACTACAATACATTTACTTTAATAAATGGCTGGTAGTGTGAGCCGAGATTTTTTTAATAAATATAAATATTTTGCCTCTGTTAGCAGCCTCTTCTCTTGTTTATTCCCTATTTGTATATGATTTGTAATATGTATAGTTTGGTGATTAAATCCTAATCTCCAAATGGTTTCCAGGTTGAGTTGACTTTTTACACACCGAGTAACAACACAAAATTCAAAACTTTTACAAATTCTTTTATTTTTCTGCACCATAGTTCCCTTCAGAAATGGTTTGGGGCTCAGACCCTGACCCATGACCAAAAATACAGTACATAATACAAAGTGCCTTTGCATGGTAAAACAGACTGGAGTAATATAACTTAAGCAGGTGCACTTCAGATATGAAATGATGACAAAAATAAAATAATACTAGCAGGCACTTCTGTCATTTGAGGTATGCACAAAACAAAAGTATCAAACAGCATCACGGGTCTTTAAAGGCATGAGTTGGCTGTGTGCAGATAGGTAGGGCATGGGCTTTACACACAGTGCAGAGCACAGGCCTTTGGTTCGGTGTGGTCTACTGATGGAGCACGCTCTCAGGTTTGGGGTAGCCAAACAGTTTAAAGTCTGGTTCGTACAGCTTGTACAGTTCTCTCCGTGTCGTAATGGGAATCTGTGCAAACCAGTCTCTTTCCCAGCTGGCTGCAGTCCGGTTTCGAGCCCCTGAAGGGAACCGTAGCAAATCATCCACCTTCAGAAGCTTGAGAAGGTCCTCTGCATCGGTTTCTAAGGTTTCTAGTCGTCCGATGAAATCATACTTCACCTGGCACGGATGGCACAGACGATACACCTGAAAACAGGATGACACTGGTTTTACTATAGGCATACATTGAAAACAGGCCTTAAAGCTTTACTTGTGTTCTGTGTTTATTACACAAAATATCTGGGGCTACACTTTATACTGAAAACATATGCACCAATATTATCTCATTGTCCGTTTTATCTAAAATATTGTATTGTTAGTTTACAGTATTATACAGTAGTTTATGCCTCTCTCTGTTTACACGATTAATTCTAGATTACTGCCATTTTAATACAATGCAGGAAGACCAAAAAAAGTTTTGTTTGAATACAAATGACAGCAGTAGAAAAATAACATTAGAGAAAACAAATAATGTGTTTGTTTGGCTTGTGTTTGGTCATAATGTTTGTACAGACATTATAGTTTTCTTTGCCTGACTTACAAATGGTGCAGAACATTTCATTTTCATGTAACATGCCATAACTTTATGTTTTAAAGGGGAAATATTAAGCAACAGCCACATATTCAAAAAAATTATGGGAAAATGATATTGCATTTTCTTTCATTTCTAACTTAAAGAGTGCATCTAACTGAGCCTATGTTTGCAGCATTGACTGTGTAACAGATGGATGCCATAGTTGCCCCTTAAAAGTCAGCCTAAAACATCTTCATTGCCCCCTAGTGGCTGGCTGTAGTAGAGGTCAAAAGGCTCACCTGATGAAACACGGACCCAACTAAAAACAAAAACCGCTGCTCCAAAACTTAAATAAATACATTAGTGTAGACCTATGGCATGATAGCTAGTTCTTATTATGCTGGTTTGTGTTCAAGTGTTTATTTTTCAGTATGTTTGTATTTAATTAGTTAATTGGTGGCTTAAAAAAAAGGAAGAAATAACAGCTTATGGAGCAGCTGAGCTCCAAAGGGATGATCAGTTGCACCTCTTTACCTCTTATCTACTGCGCATACTCTAGTTCTGTTTTTAATGAGTGGTTACATTATTAAACAAGTGTACATGCAGTATAATTTGCAATTTCAGCAGATAGTCTTCTGTTAATAAAATACATTTTTATAGACATTTCAAAAGCCCACTAAAAATCACAAATGTAGCCTGTGGTAGTATTTGAGCATGTGCATCTATGTGTGTGTGGCAAACCAAATACCTGCCGCCAGTGTTCATTGAAGATAGTCTCCTTCTCTGTTTCTGGATCCAGCAGGTATGTGATAAATTGCTGAAATGTTGGTTTGACTCCTGCTGCAAATGCCTCGGCTGCTGTCTCTGGCAAACTCCCAGATACGTTTCCAAAACGACGCAGCATAACTGTACCAAACTCCTTGTAGAAGCCCTCATTGGGCCTGAAAAATACACACACACACACATATTTATTTAAGAGCGATAAAGCACATTCTTCTGCTTTAAAGTGCAGAGTGTACACCACATGCACCTTCCAAACTTGTTCCTGAAGGCAGAGATGAGACGCACAAAAGGGTCCCGTACAAACAGGAACTTGGTGTAGTGCTGGAGCTTGAGTGCCATCAGGTGGCGGGACAGAGAACCGTAATGACGCCAAAATCTGGTAAAGACAAGTGGACACAAACACAACAGTGTGAACACTCCTCCACTGGTGTTACTGTGTTCAGTAAGATGAAGGAGATCTAAAAACCAGGGTAGAGAAGGTCCGTCTGTGCTGCAGCAACAGGCCTCGCCTGTTATTTCCACTCTTTTCCAAGTGTAAACTCCTTCAGCTCACAAATGCAGTCTCAGTATTACTGAGAATGAAAGTGTTAAGTGCAACACATTTCTGACAAAAATTGTTTAGAGTTTTCACTCAATGCAACCAAGGAGTGGAGACAGAAACAGAACATTGCAGCAGTAGTTGAAGCAAGTCTTTGGCCACTTTGCCTCCTGCAGTCGTTACAGAACTGAGGTACGTGGTTTGTTTGGCTGACTGGTCTTCCTGTTTAGACACAGTCTTAGTTTGTTTTTGCAGCCTGTCAGCCTGACTTTGGCAGAGTTGTCTCAAAATGATAGTGAGTGCCTGGGTGTTTATCTGTCTTTCTGTCTCTTCCTCAGAATGCGGTGTGCTTTATATAAGTGATATTCAGGAAATCAGAAAGTGTTTTTAGATTTCTAAAAAAAAAAAGGCACACATATCGTATTCTTGCTTTTGCTCTTGCACTGGTTAAAAAGCTGCGTAGAGACAAAAATGTGATAACATGAATAAAATATGTAGTCATACTTGGCAAAGGTGAGGTGGAGAGAGGAGTTGTGGACAAGGTCAGGAGGTACAGCCTCTGGGTCAGTGTAAGGTTTCCCTGAGGAGGGCGAGATCAGAGACTGAGACAGGACCACCATCACTCTCTTCCAGTTGGTGCACGCTACCTGAACAGAGGACAGAGAAAAGAAGAGTGGGACTTTAAACATGTGTGTGTATGTGTGCTGAATTGGTGCAACAATTGGTGCAATGATGCACTGTGTTTTAAAGTTTATGTTTTTTTTTGTAATGTTTTTCTACATCTACACACAGTGAACTGACTTGCCACCCTCAGACACACAGCAGATTTACCTTGGGAACGTAGCAGTAGATAATCTGGTGTGTATCGTCCACTATCAAGTGATCCAGTTCCCTGTTGGGGATCTGCTCAAATGCCCGACTCCTCCCAGGGAATTCAACAGAGTCTATTCCTGAACACACATCGAGGACCCTCTGCTTCCTCGCCTCCTGTTCATTGTTGACAAAAGACATTCCTCTCCTCTCCTTCTCCTCATCCTCCTCCATTGGCTCCTCTTTCATCTGTTCTTGCTTTTCCTCTGTATGAGCTGCTTCCTTTGGGATTCGTGTAGTGCTAACAGCAATAGTTGACAGAGTGGAGGAAGGACTGGCCCTGCTGGTAGACACAAACTGTGGAGGTCCTGCAGTCATCCACGGCAGCTCGTGCTTGGAGTCCTGCAGCGGGTAGAAGTTGAAGCCGCCAACATCATCCCAGTAGATGATGATCAGCAGGATCATAAACAAAGAGCCCAGAATGAAAGCCACTCGCAGACCACGCCATGTTCCCATGGTTATACTGCATCAAGAGCCGGGATTGGTGAAGAAAAGAGGAAGAGGTTATCTCAGCTCCATGTTGGTCATCTATCGCGGAAGGAGACACTTCCTGTTTGGCTGATGCAACTAAAAGAGACAGGAAATGTGACTAAGACCCCTACTCTGAACAGAAGTACTACAATTTCAGGCTTGTTCTTAGTACATACGACACATGCATTGACTGAAATGTTAATCTTGACTATTGTTCCACACATTATCCCATATAATTCTTTCACACCAGTTCCACTCTTTGTTAGGGGAATAGAATCTCTATTATAGGGGACCACACAGTATAATACACAGACCACTACAACACCTCATTCTATGATCTCCAAAATAAATTTACAGCAAATCACAATGTACTTGAGGTAATATCTGCCCGGGGTGTGTATTCAGAAACTATGCTACAATCCAGAAAGAATCTGAGTCATTCATTTAAAAAATAAACCTATTGTATGAGAGCCAGGGAACAGAAGATAAAGTGCATTAAAATAGTTTGGTTTTACTTTGGCTGCACGCAGCATTTAAATAAACTGGAGTTTATTTAACAACGGCTTTGTTTTGATCCAGTCTGGTGGAAATAAAAGATTGTATGAAGATATATTTCTGATAAGCTATAATAGAAGGCAGGTTGAGGGATTTTAGATATGTGCAAGCTCATGCCCAGGCCTATGGACTTTAACACAGTCTGTGTGAATTAATCTGGTCTTCCAAGAGAAAATAAATACTGGGACCAACAGATGATCCTAATGTAAAATAGAGGAGCACAACCTGCCGCTACTCTTAGAGAGATTATGGATTATGTTTCTTTATGTCACCACAACACCTTAGTGCTGTTAAAAAATCCTCAGTGCAGGTAAAAGCAAAGTTGTTGGCGCTAAAATTCTATTACAAAACGTGTATGAACATCCACATAATATGTGATCAGTTTCTATCGTCTTTATTTCTGGCCCACTCCGCTAACGTACTGTTACTTGACCTATTGAAATAATTGCGTTTAAATTAAGATTAGTGTAATAAGTAAAGTAAGTTAATGCATGCTGTGCTATATGACCAGCCTGGCTGAGTTCCTGACCAGTGTACAGTTGCTCTGGGGCCGTGGGAACGTCACGCTCCGCCCCGGGCGCTCAGCTGTCACAGAGATGTGAACAAACGGGGCAGTGGGGGTGGAGGCAGCCTCAGACCAGAGCGTGCTGCAGGGTTTACACCCCTCATTGTCTGCCCCATAAAAACAGCTGCTGTCGGGAGGAATAGTGGAAAAAATGACCGTCCCAATAAAAGCAGAAATATTCTGTCTGCTGAGCAGAGCACAGCTGAAGATCTCCCTGGATTATATCTTTCACTCAGAAAAGGTTTTTCCGTGGGGTTTTATTTGTTCACAAATGTGCACTTTACACTGATTGAAGGAGAAATCAACTTCCACAGACTCACACGTACACGTATACGCACAAACACATTAAACTATTCCTGTGTGGACATGTGGAATTCAGTGACAAGTTGAAACGTGTACAATTCAAGCTGTGTACGCGTTATTAGACTGTTTAAATTTAGTTAATCTGCACTGAGGGACTCACCGTCACCTCAGCCCAGCGCTCGGTCGGAAACAACCTTAATTTATACAGTACACAGATTTACAATGTCGCCTTTCAGCAGCTGCACCGGGACACTGTCCCTCTCTCATGCAACGGACACTTTAAACTACTTCACTCACACACACGCACCCACCCACGCGTGCGCACACACACACGCACGCGCACCGCGGTCTCCTCTGCTTTTACTCTCCATGAGCCTCCTCATCATGCCGCCTTTGAGGTGCGAAGAAAACCCGGTTCTGTTCCCTTTATGCCCTTCACACCGGAGCATCACGGCGCCAATTAAGCCGGTATCAACATCCACTGGCGTGTGAGCAACAACAAATGACACACAGCCCGAATCGCGTGTTTTTATCTCACCTTCCAGAGGAGTTCCATGTAGCCGGAGGCGGTCAGTCCGCTCGGTGTCCCTCTTTCTGTGTGTCTGTCTACCCGGTGATGAGACCGGGAGAGCACGACAGGACTGTGGCTCTCTCTCTCTCTCTCTCTCTCTCTCTCTCTCTCTCTCAGTCCACAGGAATGACTAAAGTCTCGCGAGATTTGGCCGTCCAAGCGGTCGCCTACACCTCCACATGTTCTCCTTTTACACGCCACACATCCAGCATACCGTCTGGATTTTAAGATGGAAAATCATAAACGCGCCTACAGGGCTGGTATCCAAACTGAGGTCTCTGGACCTTCAGGCGGCCGCACATACAAAGGTGAGACTCAAAACCGAGAGTGAGGACATCTTTAGACCTATCTTTGCCAGGCTATATTTAAACTTAGCCTACAATAACATAAAAATAGACTGCAACACTGATTTAGAAAAGAAAGACCACAAATGTGACCTTATTTCACAATTTTTATTTAGGTTACTATTTTAATATTGGTATTATGATTAGGGCCTAAAAGTTTTTGAATGAGTACGAGTAGCTCATAATTTATATTCAGTTGTATTTAAATACCGTATATTATTCTCAGATCAGAAGAGATGGACATTTACAGGGTCTCTGTGATGAACTACACTTCCCTGTATATACCCTGGACAGAAATTGGTGTTTTATTAAAAACTAGGCTCCTTCAAATGAGAAACATTTAAACTAGTTGTGTACACCAAAACAGATTTCAGTGGCTCAGAAAGTCTAGTTTCTATCAGCATAATGGAATCCTGAACTGATTACCAGCTTATCTTAATCCAAACCACAGGCCAGCTGTAGTTTTCAGATTAAGTTGCAGCATTATACCCTGAAGTCTTCAATCAATCATATACTGTTCCACTCACAGCGTTCTGTGAACATACTGTACATTAGGTCTGTTTAGGTTAATGGGGTAAAAGATCTGGGCAGCCTATAGTGTCAATATTGTGGATCAGCAATGTCTGACCTCACACTTCCATTAAGGGATTAACCAATCAGACTAATGAACCTAAATGACACTAACACATCCAAACTGTTCCCTGTACCCATGCTGAATTTCTGCAGAAGTGTTTTCTTATAAACAATGACACAGATGTGGAACAGATGGTGAACGACTGTATGTTAATGTTATGGACCAACATTATAATTATTCAACTCTCTGTCAGCACATTAGAGTGCATTAGATTATAGTGCATTGAGTCAGTATAGAAATGACATTCAAAACTATGAAGTAAGCCAAGGCTGGAATTCTACCTAAATGATAGAGCAGCTCTAGATTAGAATAGAGGACCGATGCCTATTTTAAAACCACAAAACACACAGTTGACAAAAGAATGAGTGACTTCAAAGGTAGGGTAGGAGATTTTGAAAACTCAGTGAGAGTCTGCCAGATTTTGAAAGTAAACACACGCCCCTTTCTCTCAGAGCTCACCCCGAAGCCACGCCTCCCAACAGGTCTGTGACTTCGGCCATCATACATGTATCTCTCTAGTGCGCGCAGAGCAGGAAGAGAGTGACAACCAGCCAATACTCCGCACAGGGGCGCCTCGTAGGATTGGCTGATGTTTTTAGCGTTTTATAGCTTCCACAGATGATTAATATTCTTTGTTTTAGTGAAACTGCCGAACTAACCGGTTGCTATCGGATTGTAACGAGAAGTTACACTAATTTAACAAAAAGTGCATCAGAAGGAAATCTCCTACCCTACCTTTAAGTTTCAAAAATTTTGAACTTGTGGTGAGGGGTAGAAATATTAAAATCAGGTAGCAAGAAAAAAGATCCTCTAAAGCACAATTTCCCCTCGATTTAAAGCCAGTAACTTCTAGTGGCAGCTATAATGACGTGGCAGTGGCTGAGTTTAAGCAGCTGTTTCAAACTGTATACTGAGGATGCAATGTTTATGCGATGGGATTTGTTCCAAACAACAAATGTTTACACCAATCACATATTCAAAACTGCAGATAAGTAACATAACAGTTCATGTGCAAAAGTGTTAATGTTTCAAAAATCAAGTGCACGTATCCAAACCAAATCAAACAGAATCAAAAGTAGTGACAACTGCCTCGGTACGTTAATTATGTGCAAAAATCTAACGTGACATGCACTGCTCAAGAAAGGGAACTCTTAAAGAACACAATGTAACTCCAAGTCAGTCACTCTTCTGTGAAATCAGCCTGTCCAGTCAGGATCAACACTGATTGTGAATCAGTTTCAGCTGCTGTTGTGCAAATGGAACAGACAACAGGTGGAAATGAGAGGCAGTTATCAAGACAGCCCTATAAAGGAGAGGTTCTGCAGGTGCTGACCACAGACCATTTCTCTGCTCTCATCCTTTCTGTCTGATGTTTGATCACTTTTGCATTTTGTCAGTGCTCTCAGCCCTAGAGGTAGCATGAGGCGGTGTCTACAACCCACACAAGTTGCTCAGGTAGTTCAGGTCATGCAGGATGGCACATCAATGAGAGCTGTGGCAAGAAGGTTTACTGTGTCTGTCAGCACAGTGTCCAGAGCATGGAGGAGATACCAGGAGACAGGCCAGTAGACCAGGAGACGTGGAGGGGGCGGTAGCGGAAGGACCGCTACTCCTTAGTGCAAGGAGGAACAGGAGGAGCACTGCGGGTGGTATGAGGTCCTGATGTCCACAAGTGGGGCTTGTGCTTACAGCCCAACACCAGCGCAGATGCAAGGCGATTGGAGTTTGCCAGAGATCACCAAGATTGGCGGATTCGCCATTGGCACCCTGTGCTCTTCATGGATGAGAGCAGGTTCACACTGAGCACATGTGACAGACGTGACAGAGTCGGGAGACGCCGTGGAAAACGTTCTGCTGCCTGCAACATCCTCCAGCATGACCGGTTTGGTGAAGGGGGTGTAATGGTGTGGGGAGGCATTTCTTTGGAGGCACAGCGGCCATGTGCTAGCCAGTGATACCCTGACTGCCATTAGGTACCGGGATGACATGCTCAGACCCATTGTGAGACCATATGCTGGTGTAGGTGGCCCTGGGTTCCTTCTGGTGCATGACAATTCTAGGCCTCATGTGGCTGAAGTGTGTCAGCAGTTCCTGCATGATGAAGGCACTGATGCTATGGACTGGCCTGCCCGTTCCCCAGACCTGAATCCAACCACCTCATTAGAAGCATGCCCAGGCGTTGTAAGAAGGTCATACAGGCACATGGAGGCCACACACACTACTGAGCCTCATTTTGTCTTGTCTTGAGTAATTTCCACTGAAGTTGGATCGGCCTGTAATGTGATTTTCTATTTTTGTTTTGAATATGGGATAATTTCAATAATTTCATAACTGGAATATTGTTCATTAGGATCTAGGATGTGTTAGTGTTCCCTTCAGTTTTTTTTGAGTAGTGTAGTCAGCTGATCAGAACATGCACTAACAACCTGTCTTCCAGTTTAAATCTTACCTAAATGCTTTATTACAGGTGTGTGACTGTATGAGGCTTCATCTGTGCAATTTAACAAGTACATCTTTTTTAAGATGCCAGATAAAATCTCAGAAATAAGGTAAAAACTGTTTCAATTGTCTGACTATTGTGTAAGACTATCACATAAAGTGCTGCAGGAAATGATTTCTACACTTCCTTAAAGTCTGGGGTTTTACTTCAATGGCTAAAATAAGATCTGTGGTTTTTTACAAGCTTATGTGATTTTTTTTGTTTTATTCCAAGACTGAAGATTTACCAGTGAATACCCTAGAGGTAAATTTCTAAAACTTTCCGTATAACTTTAGTTGGCCAAACTGTTGTACAGGGAGAAATGTTCAAACACCAATAAAAAAAAAATTCCATTTACAAAATGGTGAGAGGAAAAGCACCAAATTCATACACACTGGGCTTTCTGTACTTGATTGGTAAACCAGAGAGAAAAAACACTTTTTTCTTATTTAGCATAATAGGTGCAGCTAGATTTCAGTGCCAAGTCTGCACAGGAAAACCCAGATTCACTCTATAACAAAGAACCAAACACTGAGACAAAGCGGTACCTTTGTGTTTGAATGTTTATTTAAAGTTATTCCCTCTGCGCACCCCCTCCCTGTGTGAAAGCCTAGTCTGAAAGGAGGAGGATACAGGCCACTGTAGCGCCACATCAGCAAATTTATTAACAAGGCTACAGGTTTAGTCACAACACCTCCACCCCCTGCTGGTATGGCACTCCGTGTTGCCCTGTAGTAACACACTAGCATGGTAAGGCTAGTTCAGAAATAACCCCCCCAGGAGGAAGAAAGTCCAATAAGAGAAGGGGTTGGGTTAGAGAGTAAGTGACTCCAACTAATGAATAGAAAAAAAGGAGGCAGTATTACTAAATATCAAGTTCCACAGAGAAAAAAAAATGGGGCAGATGATGGTGAGAGACAAGAGAAAATATTCAATACAAAGAATCCTCTCTTGTCCCTCGATGTGGCTGCTGATCCACAAGGCGCGCTTTGATGAAAGTGGAATATTGAGGCTTGAGATGAATCCCCAAAATCCACAGCGTGGTCGTCTTCCTTCTCCAATCACTGACGCAATCCCTCTCTCCGCCTTCCACACAAAAACGGATGGACTGAGACAGAGGGAGAACATGTGTGAGAATCTGAGTGTTTGGGTAATTCATGTTTACAGGGAAAGAAGGAATGATTATAACAACTGAGCAACGACAGGGATTAAGAGTCAACAGGCTGCACAGAAGTGTTACCGGCGTAGGGGACTACAGATCTCCAAGGGGAATGATTTCTTCGTTGATAAAAAACTCAATGGTCTCTTCCTCGTAGTCATCCACATTGCTGTCCAGCTCATCAGTGTCCACTCCTGCAAGGCACGAGGAAAACCTCATTGTTAATTTGGCCCAGACTGGAAGTGTTGGTTGAGTAGTACAAACGTGAGAGATCCTACCTCCTCTGAGCTCGAGGCGAACGTTCTTCTGTTCTTGATAGAGCTGCTGTGCGCTCTCACGGTAGCGACGGTAATCCTCCATCATTGCTCTGCGCTTGTCCACCAGGTCCTACTCAAACACAAACTCCACCTTATAAGTCAAGCTATTGAACAAGAAGGATAAGTTAAAGAAACTGAAAGGGTCAAACCTTAGAAGCCTTGGACTGGCTAAGGCGATCCTTCTGCTCAAAGATCTTTGAGTATTTCTTAAGATCCTTTTTGATCATCTGCAAAAGAATAGATAAGCATAATAAAAATATTAATACATATACGTAAAGGAAAATTTAACAGCCACAGATCAAGAAGTTACAATCTTGTAAATGTGAGCCTCAGATAAAGCAGTAGAATCAGGAGCCACAGTGCAGCTCTCATACGAGGTGTCAGAAAAGTGAATTTTGTCATCACAGGCTCTGCACACACACATCATACACACAAATGATACCTTGATTTGATCTGCACTGAGCAGGGTAGGAGGTCTGGGTCTCCAGAGCAGCTGACAGAAGCGGTCCTTGTTGTTCTTCTGTAGGAGACGGCCCTGGAAGGTCCACAGCCAGTATGCATTGTCCACCTAAACGCATATAAAGGCAAAAAAACGATGTGAACGGAGGACCTAGATTAACAAGAACTAGTGGCAACGGCCAAGTGCAGGGCGTACCTTGTGGCTCCACCAGGAGACTGAAGTGACAACATAGCGGCCGGTTGGGTCCCACTCCACGTCAGAAGCCATGTAGTGCTCTGCTATGTTCATCATGGTGCAGTCTGAGGTGTCCACAAAGGCGAGTGCTCCATTCATACTGTACACAGAAAAGGTGAATGTTATGGGCACATATAGACTACGGTCCAAAAGTCTGGGGTCACCCAGGCCAGTTCTATAGCTTCTCTGATCAGCACAACAGTTTTCAGCTGTGCTAACATAATTGCACAGGTGTTTTCTAATAATCAATTGGTTGCTGGAAATGCACCTATGTAGAAATTACAAACCATAAAATATAAAAAATAAAATAAAAATCAGCTGTTATATATGTATATATATATATATATACACACACACACACACACACATATATATATATATATATATATATATATATATATATATACACACACACACATATATATATATATATATACACACACACATATATATATATATATACACACACATATATATATATATATATATACATACACACACATATGTGTGTGTGTATGGATAGATAGATAGATAGATATCATGAGCCTCAGATCAGCATTTGAATCAGGAGCTTAGCTCTCATACGAGGTGTCAGAAAAGTTATTTAGTTTGTCATCATTGGCTTCATGTATCTTATGCCTACACACGCAGATAAAACTCACCTCCTGAGTCCAGCCAGCACCAGAAACTGTCCCTGTGGGCTCCAGAAGATACTGTTGGCCTGCTGTTTGTCAAACATCTCTGTAATAAAAAAAAAGTGCAACATCAGTTTGCAGGACACATATGAGTTTGGATGTCTGACTGGTTACTTACTTATGAGCTCGATCTTGCCGTTGTTTTTGACATGGTAAAAGGAGACATTGATTCTCGGAGACTCTCCGTGGAGGACAGCAAACTTGCTACCATTAGGCTCCCATGCAAAAGCTATGATGCTTTCTATAACAGAAGGGATAACAGATCAATGAATTCATATTCCTGTGCTGAAGTATTACCAACTCTTTTAGTCTACTTGTTATTACTAAAATATGTTTTTACCCTTCATTTCCACCACATCAACAGGAACCTGCTTCTCTCTCATACGGAAAATTTCAAAGTTGGTAACAACACCCTGAAAATACAAAGAATTTTAATTTAGCTTCTGATATTTCTGATATTACCAACAAGGCATCAGGTCTTTGCATTTTTCTATCAGCACCTGTGTTCCTTTTGGAGTCCTGTCTACTTTCACACACAGATAATCTCCATTTCTCTGCCAGTGCAGTTTGCAGTCCACGACATTGAAGAGATTGCGGATACGGATCTCCTGACGGGAGGGCAGCTGCATCAAAGTCACTCTTGCTGGGATGTCCTTGTCCTCAGGTACCCAGAAAGCTATGATGTTGTCCCCAGGAGACCAGGAGAAGTCCCTACACACAAATACAATTATCAATATCTTGTGTAGTACGAGATCACAATTTGAATGTGTAAGACAAACAAGTCATTAAAAATGATGAAAAACCCCTACTTGATCCCAGTAATCTTGAGACTCTTCTTATCCAGCAAGCCCATGGACTGAAATTGCAGAGGCATGCCTTTAATATCAGGTGTACACCTTATGTAAAAACAACTGTATATGAACGTTATGTGTACTCACTGGAGTTTCATAGATGCTCAGTGTGTCTGGAGTCATTCTAGCAAAGAATTTCCCATCATGGCTCCATCTGAGATACATAAATATACCATTATAGCACTTCCAAACACTTCCAAAGAAACAGGAAATAAGATTTTAACAGAACAAACGTGTGCTGACTTGAATATGGGCCAGTGCGCAGAGCTCTCGCAGTGGAAGCCTCTCTTCTTTTGTCCAGTCAGAATGTCCCAGATGATGATGGCCTGTGGGTCTTCTTTGGTGTCCATCAGTGGACTGAAGGTCACAACATACCTGGAAGGCATCACAATCATACATCAGGCCCATAAAGTGTTATTATATAATTATTATTTTATTGGTTCTCTGTTGATTTATAAATAAAAGACGTGCTGCATTCTGATGAGGCAGTGATGCAAACTCTTATTGCATGAAAAAGGTGGCAAAGATTAACCTGGTCTTCCATGTCATTAGACCTCTATGGACATGGTTTCTCTTACAGAACTTAGTTGTTAGCCTACTACTGCCATGAATTATTAGTTTACTTGTGACTGTGGCCTACTGACCTTTTAGATTTTGGGGCCAAATTAACATATTAAAATACCAATAAGTCAGAAAGCAGTTTAGGCGAGTCCTTATTTTAGGTGGGTACAATACATTTTGCTGCTGTTCCATTCCACAGCCCAAAATGAGGGCATTTAGAGAAGCAGGCTAGACTACACAATGAGAAAAGTAGGGATAGAGGGATTCTTTTTTTTCCATTTTCTATTTCTTACCTTTCACATGGTGAGAAGTCAATAAGGGACACGCCCTGATGGCTGAACCTCTGAATCTGTTTGAACTTCTCACCGCCCCACAAAGCAATACCACGTTGATGGAAGGTGGCCAGGTAGGTGCCTTTGGGGGACCAGCGAACATACGTCTCTGTCCAGCGCTGCATAAAAACACAAGAACATTAGTGGTGAGTGCTAGTTTCAGATTATCTACTGACTGTGCGTGTTTTTAGAACTTACTGCTCTCTCTTCAGCTGTGATTGGCTCTTTAGCATCATTGGAGAATATGGCAGTCCTCTCTCCAGCTTCGTAGATCACACTGTACTGGTCACGGCAGTCTGGGTCCTCAATCCAATGACGCATATTACCCTGAAGAGAGAGACAGATTGTGTTAATGGAGATTAAGCCAATTAACTATACTTAAGTGTTCAATTGGTGCAATTTCAGAATCATACTGTGATATTGATACAAGTCTATCTCTGTCCCTTTAAATGGACAGCAAAGCTTAATCGCAGATTGCTTCAACATAAATAAGACACTCACAAAGTCTTTGAAAGGCTGCTTTTCTGGAGTTTCCCACTCATCACTAATGTTCATGTACCTGAAAAAACAACAACAGAATTTTACTTGAATCTTAGTCTGAATGCACATTTTCGGCAACCTTCACAGACGTTGCATACATACTTGTCAAAGTCAGTGAAGAGGTTGACCCTAAACGTATGTTGCTTATCGAGTTTGTAACCATCTGCGTTCTTCACTGCCTCAAGAGCCTGAGTAGGAGCAGCATATTCTAGGAAGATGTACCTATGTGGAACAAAATATATTTAACACTTGCATCAAACAAAGTTAAAAAAAAACATCACCTACAAGACAAGATCATACCCTTTGGTCGTGCCATCAGCCTCTGGATAAAACTCAGTCGTGATCTTGCCGAACTTGGAGAAGATCTTGTGTATGACGTTCTTCAGCTTCTCCAAACGCTCAGGGCCTACCTGAGGGACATTGTCCACCACCACCACCGAGTCTATTCCATCAGCCTCCTGGGGCTTCTCCCTCAGGACATCATCCAGGAGTTCTAAAGTAAAAAAAGAGGTTTTTATTTTATCTGACTGTATAGATCTAAGCTTCCTGAGCCACTTTTTTCCCCATAGATCTTAAGGTTTACCCCCATGAAACCACATGTTCATTGGTACTACTGTCAAACTTTAACAGTCAGCATCCCAGCTGGCAGATGAGATGTGGTGGGAAAAAAAACACACATTTTTTTGTAAACAAGATTTGTTTCAATAATTTTTACAAAGCAAAGTTTTAAAGGCTAAAGGGTTTTTTGTTAGATTTACTGGTACGACTTCTCATTGATTTTGAAGGTTGTATTTACCAGAGCCAGTATTACTGATAGAGCTCACTTTCATTATCGCCATCCCTGCTTAAACAGGGAATACAATAGTATAAACCGACATCCCAATAATGTCGCGATTAATATATAATTCGATCATATTTTACCTACAAGACAAAGAAATATTATTTAGCATACTCCTCTCTAAACTGGGCTTGACCTAACGCTGCACTAAGCTAACAGCTGCTTCGTTTAAACTTTATCTTCCATTCACTTTGCAACTACAACTGTTTCCTGTTTGCCTCGCTTTACAAATATGCTGAAAATATTTTTCCAAGCAGCAGCGACAAGGCCACGGTGAGTGGTTGTCAGGGGTCTGGGTGAGGCTCTAACGGGCGTCACATCAAACCGATAACATTTTGTTGCGGAAACGTTTAAGAAAAAAATGTTGTATACCGATCGTATTTTGGGAAATCACACTTCAATATATTGACATCATCAAATAAATATATTATAACTAAGTCCCGGCAAGCCACACGACAAGCTAGCTAGCTAGCTTTGTAGCATCTCAGGAGCCACAACCGTTGTGCACTTAGCTAACTGTTAGCAACAGGCCAGAAAGCCGGCGTTTTTCCTGCCGCCGCTCACCCTCATCTTCGATGTCATCCTCGAAGTCCTCCGGGTCGCTGAAGGAAGGCTCCTCCTCTTCATACTCTGGGTCATCCACCATGTCCACCGTATCTTGCATTTAACAACACGACGAGACGGATTTCTCGCTACAACGGAGCAAAGTCCCAAAAATGAAGAGGCTGACGGTACTCGGCCGGTGCGGCACCATGTGCGAATACGTGAAAATGGACGATGTGACGGAAACGTCACACCGGAACCTGTTCGCAGGCGCGTGGATAGACTGCGCAGAAAATGTAGAGTTGTAGAACACATGGACGGTCCGCTCATCATCAGACATGTCGTAGATTTAACCTCTTTGTGTGTTTAGAGATCAGGTAACAGCCTGTTACCTCTGATTTTACGCTGAGCGAGGAAAGAGGAAGCTGCTCACCGGTATGATCCGAAACTGTTTCCCGCGAGATAAAAGTTTAGCACAAAGAAAGGAAAATTATAGCTAGTAGTACTAGTTTACTCTATTTTACAGACCCGTCTAGCTACATTTCCGCCAGTGTTCGTGGGTTTTAATGTTACTGTGCAGTCATGTCTTCGCCCTGAGGTGTTATTGACACACAGACACACACAGGTTAGCTCCATGGACACGGAGTGTCTGTCACTGCTGCCCCGGGTCTGTGAGGTGCTGGCGGCTTCGGGGAGCTCTCTGGCCGATGACACCAGCCTGGAGAAACTGCTGGACTGGATTAAAGCGCTCACCGAGGCTGGTTAGTAGCGGCACTGAACGTAGTGGTTTCCATCTCATGTTTCTGACCTCTCAAGTGGGGTTTTCTTTAGTGAGATTCATCTTTAATTGATTATATTATTAATATTATCTTTTTATTTGGTGAAGGGGGATCTCTGCTGGACACCTGCCCATGTTTGCTTAAATTCATATCCACTGTGATTCACAACACAGCATCAGATCCCAGCATCCTCTCCTTCACCCTCAAACTCACTGGCCTAGTGGGAACTACAGAAGATGGCTTCAAAATTCTTCAGGTAAAGCTCATGAGATATTTTACTTTTACAAAACTCACATCACTACTTAATCTCAGACCATTCCTCACTCACCTTCTTTATGTAATGACACCGATCTTCACAGGAGAGTTCAGTCATGGATTTGGCCTTTAACCTTCAGTACTGGCAGGGGGCTGGACTCTGGGAGGACCCCTGTGTACGGATTGGGTGGATTCAGGGCTTAAGGACCATGCTACAGCATCCAAAGGCCCTCCGTTTCTTTGTAGATGCAGGTGACTGTCATATAGAAAATCAGTTCATGTCTTATTGTGAAATAAGATGTTTTCAGTCAATGTTTAAGCTCTCGTATGGTACACACGCTGAGTTTAGTCTGATCATTTTGACACATCCTGATATATTTGTACATTTAATTCTTCAGATTTTGTGGTGCCACTTCTACAACTCCAGACAGACACAAGTCTATTCGTTGCCTCAGCTGCCAATCAGATGCTCGCCCACATCTTGCTATACTGTCAGGATGCCTCTGCTGTGGGATGTAAAGGCATCGATGGCAAGAGAGAAGACAATGATGACAGGAGGACCCATGACTCTGTTGTCACATTTGAAAGCCATCATGTTGTCATGACAATCTCAGAATACCTCAAAAAGTCACTGGTTCCCAAAGAAAGCACACAGCTTCATCAGAGTGTGCAGGTCCTCAAACTGCTAGCCCTGCTTCTGGCCCAGAGCAGACCTCCTCTGAAGCACAAGCTGCTGCAGGCAGTTGGAGACTCTCTGGAGGAACTGGTGACAGCAGAGTACAGTCAGCTCACACTGCCTCTGATGGACGTCCTTCTAAGTGCACCCAGGTAAAGCCTAGGTGCAATTGGGATTGAAGAATATTGATCAAGTTGACTAAGTGAGTGTTCAGGTTTTATGTTCTCTGTGTTTGTTTAGCAGTAATGATGGACATGTTCCTGATCAGCATGTTACCCGTCTTCTCTCACTAATGTTGAGCATCAAGAAGCCGCCTGAGCTCATCCACGCTGCAGCTGCTTTTCTCCGCAGAAGCCATCAGTAAGCATCACCCTCACCAACACAATGTCACGTTGTGGAGTTATGTTTTTCTCTTAAAAAGACAAACAGGTTTGGTAACATAGAGTTTATTTGCATCATTTGTTTTTGTCTTCCAGTGACAGCGTTTACGCTGTCCAGGCTGTGAGAGTGCTTCTGCGACCTCTTGAAATTGTTACTGGTCTGACTCTGGGCACAAACACTGCAGGTAATAAAATACAGATGCACACTTTTAAAAATAAAAATATGTTACGTTTAGGTGACTGAATATATTTTGTGTGTGCAACAGATGAGCTGTGGCGATCAATGGTGGAGCAGCTAAAGAGTAAAACCCCCTGCATCTCAGTGATCTGTGTCTGTCTGACTAACATGCCACAGATCACACTCTTGGTAAGTGTATGAAAAAACACTAGTGATAACATTGACCATGCCTCACTGCTTTCTGTATTTATGAAAACCATTCTCTCTCTCTCTCTCTCTCTCTCTCCTTCAGGCTTCTGACTGCCTCCCCTGTCCACCGGTTTTGATTGTCACTGCAGTTCTGTTGGTATTGCGGCTCTGCAGTGGCGACTCTTCCTCCTCATCAGCTGGCTGTTGTGAAGTTTTCAGGAACATCATTGGCAGTGGCAAAGTGCAGAAATATGCTCTAGAGGCTCTGACAGCTCTCCATAGCAGTCCAGGTCAATAGTTACATTAAACGCTGTCCTAACAGAATACAATGGGCCACAGTGCTGATAACGTTCACTTGAATTCAGTTGAGCAAAATGAAGATTATTGTATTTAATAATTTATATTTTACTGTGTAATGTGTGTTTCAGGAATGAAAGAGATGCTGCCTGAAGTGACCACGCTTCTTATACAGTACCTGAACAATCCCGACTCTGACCCCTCTGTGAGTTTCTGTCATGCGTTGTTCATGTTCATGCGTGCCTGATTGTATCTATCGGTGTTTTCTTCCATTGCCGCTGCTCCCAGTGGGCCAAAATGTCATTACTGAGAGTTTTAGGTTTTCTAGGTTGTGAGAAATTTTTTACAGATGTATTAGCATTTAAATGATTGTATTATTGCTCCTCAGGTGCTACATAAGTCCTACCAGGCTTTGGTAAAGTGGATGAGTGTTTGCACAGATCTCTCCTGTGTAACAGACAAGCTCGGACAAGGTAAATCTCAACAGCAGCAGACTCTTTACAGCAAGTGATGAATCCACACATAGACAGTAGTAATGATTTTATGACCGACTTCCTTGTTAGATCTCATCCAGGTGGTGAGGAAGCGAGTGTGTGATGTACGTTGGGAAGTGAGAGACTCAACTGTGGAGTTTTTGGGACACCTGGCAGGAGCACATGTCTGCCAGACACCCGCTGAGGAGGCACATGACATGTCGGAGGTGCTGCTGGGCGGCTGCTGTTGTACTGTTCCTCTCCTCAAAGAGGCACTGCAGGATCCAGAGAGCTATGTGAGAGCCAGTGCCATCTCTGCACTGGCACAGACACTGACTCAGAGCTGGCAGCAGGGGGCAGCCCTCACACAGGAGCAGGTGGGGAGAATTATATATATATATATATCTTATATAATTATTATTTTGGCACAGACATAAAATTACATTTATTTTTTATGTCCTGCCAGCCTGGTTTATGGTCAGCAGGACTTAGATGCCATAACTTTACACAACAGACATGATACATCCTCAGAGTATCATGCCAAAAATGAAACTTGGCTAAACTTGATTTTTATTACTTACCTGAACTTCTGTGCCTCTCCAGACTGCAATAGTGACCCGGCTGCTGGGAATTCTCTCCCAGGACACAGAGGGATTTGCCAGGAGGGCTGTCGTACGGTACTTCATCACCTGGTTCTCTTCAAGTTCCTCACACTCGCCATCCTCCTCCTCCTCTTTCCTCATGCAGTCTGTGTGCTCTGCACTCTCACAAGGCAGCGCAGATCTGGACTGGGAAGTCAAAGTTTACACACTGGAGCTGGCTGAGCTGCTTCTGGATGAAGCCTTTTCAGGTCACCATGGTTACACAAAAGGCTCAGACACGACTCCTTCCCAACCACACCCCTACGCTGTGATGTCTGGCCAAATCTACACACCTCACACACAAAGTGGGACACATACAGAGCAAGTGGAGTCAGAACTGGTCGGTGTACTGAACAGCCTGGTCAAACAGGGAGTCATATTGGCATTGCTGAGTGGTCTGTTTGACTGTGACAGACCTGTATGTCTGAAGGCCTGTCAACTGCTGATAAAACTCAGAGAGACAGTATGCCCACTCTCTTTAGGAGCCTTGGATGCAACTGCTGACATGGCAACAGTTGCAAAAGTGTCCTGTGAGCTTCCTGGATGGGGTTGGGTACAAGAGATCAGAAAATTGCGGGGGAAGGAGAATGGGACTGCAAAGGTAGAAACAAATGTTCAGAGAAGTGTTGATGGATCAGCTGTGGTTCATTCTGACACGGTGTGTGTTAGTGTGTGTAAGTTGTTGTGGTCTCTGGGTTTAGAAGAGAGGCTGGAAATTCTGACTCAAAGCAGTGACCACATCCACAACTCTTCCCTCTCCCTGCTGCAGGACATACTGGCTGCAAGTGATGCTCACACTCATGCAGACACGCAACAAGGCCAGGAGGTCATAGTGGACTGCTATTAACACACACTGCTTAGTGGAAAGCCGTAATGAATGGAGGCATATTTGTGTTGAAACACAAAGTAATTTTAAATAAACATTTAAATAAACATATTAATGTGTCATAAAGACAACTTGAAACTGTACAAGTCGATATTCATTCTTTGTGAGGATCTTATTTTATAACCTTTCCAGTAGCCACTGATTAAACTCAGTATTATGATTGATGAGAAACATGGCTGCAAGGCTGTAGGTTCTGTGACTCCTTCATGTGTTTTCATGAGTTTCAGCTCAAAATAACACAGGGATAGTTCATTATACAATACCTTTGTACCACTACAACTGCAAAAAATGATTACAGCGCAGAAATCAGGAGTTGAAAATAAGCTGTGAAAAATACATAAGTATGATTTCCATGATGGGAATATTTTACTGTTATACAATGAGTTACAAGGTGTATTCCTCCTTAGTTTCCTGGTGGAATTGCATCATTATGGCCCCAGAAGTATGCAGCCAGCATGCAGACAGAGATGAAAAGGCCAGTGACCATTTCCACGTGTTCACACACACACACACTCTAACTCTGTCACATGGATGAAGAGAGGGACACACGCGCAGAGAAAACTCTCATTAACTAATGAGTAGAATGTCAGCGACTGCGCACACACACGCACTCACACAGTGATTATCTCACCCTGTATTAGAGCATCATAACCCTGCGCTGCTCTTACTCACTCAGCTGTATTGTCTCTCTTCATTCATGAAGTGAATTTGTTGTTGAGGTTTGCTCTGTCTATCCAGCATGGAGGCGGTGGCTCTTTTCTCTTTCACAGCATCAGAAGCAGATGAGATCAGTTTTCATAAAGGGGACATTATAAAGGTAAGCAGGTAAAAGGTGTGTGTTAATGCTTAAAAAATATTTTCCTGCATGTTCAGAGTAATTGTGTGCGTGTGTGTGTGTTGTAGGTGACAGAAATGGAAGAGGATTCTTGCTGGGTCACAGCAGAGATCCAGGGGAAGCGTGGCTACGTGCCTGAGAACTACATTTCCCTTCTCCCTCATTCGTAAAGAAATAATTTGTCTACTTGAGTAATAACTATAGCAGTGCTTGCTAATTTGATATAATATTGATTTGCTGTGTGGCCTGTCATCCATTAGAATTATGCAGTGTCCCCAAAATGTAATTTTTCCTAGTATTTCCTTCTTCTGGTATTTCAGAAGCCAAAAGAAGTGAAATCACTTCACAGAAGTGAAATTCGAAGAGATGGGGGAAAAAGTAATAATGGGGTTGTTGTTTTCTGAATGTTGGGAAGCATTGATTTTCTTAGGGTTAGGGTGAGTTAAGTGTTGCAGCATTTTTATTAATATTCTTTGATCAGGAAGTTTTCTGTGCTTGTGTTATGCTGTAATAGGTGGTTTGCAGGACCAGTGTCGAGACATGAGGCTGAACAGCGTCTGCGCTGCCAGGATACTGGAGTGTTCCTGGTGAGAGAGAGTGAATCAGCTCCTGGAGAGTTTTCTCTGTCTGTTAGGTCAGTGAATGCACCACACATGCAGAGTGAAATAAGTCTGACTGCTTGTCTTTTACTTGTGAAGTTCCAAAATGATGTGTGATGCTGTGCCTCGGTTATATTTGTCTACACTCCCCTCTATTCATCCTCCACTGGCAGTATGCCTTTATGAGCATGGACTTTAAGCTCCTGCTTGGTGTTCTGATCGGACAAACCCCATGGCAGTTCTAACAGCACGCTGTTAAGACTATAAACAGTGCACAGAAAACAGCTTTAGAAATACACAGTAACATCATCATCCTGTGTTTGTTTTCCATTTCACTGAGTACATTAGCAAGTTGCAGCATCCACGTGTCTTTGAGTGTGTGTCAGAGTCAGCAGAGAGGAGGGAGCCAGACTATTTAAAAATGCTCTACGAGAACCCGGTGCACTAAAAATATCACAGCGGTACAGACAGCACACTGTGTGTGTGTGTGTGTTTGAGAGAAAGAGAAAGAGAGGGAGGGAGAGGGAGAGGGGAGGTGTTATTTGGGTCACCCAAGCGACATGGGACGCATTTAATCATTGAGGGTAAATTAAATGTGTTCAATAATCGGGGCATTGCGTAACAGAGCACAGTCTTTAATTAAACACGGGTACATTATGTAAATCGACATGCATGTGCATTTTATGCACACATTAAAGTTCTGAGGCACAACATCTGTCTGCCTGCAGGGTCTGAGAGGTAGGAGGTGTGCCTTATTTATGTACACAAGTGTGAACGCAGCGTAATATTGAACAAAGGTCAGCAGAGGGGGATGATGCTCTGGAGTTCAAAAGACCCATGAGAGCCTGCAGTGTGTGTTTCTGACTTATATACCTCATCATTATTTCAGGGTAATTCCAGCCACAAAACACAGATGGATTCACCATGACAGAATTTTACATTTAAATTTTCAATTAATAAATTGTTCTATTCTACACAAGAACACACATACAAACTGTGTGTATGCGTGTTTAAATACTTAATTTGGATGTTTATATATTAGTAAAGGAAAATGGTGGTTAGGACTTGGAAAAACATGGAAAAACATAAACTGCTATTAGAGTGGCAGAGACACACTTTGATTAAGGCTAACAAAGTTACAAAACCGTGTAAAGAGGTTCATTCTTTCACACTTTGAGTAGACAGTTCTACATAATATCTATTAATAAAGAAGTATGTAATTGAGACAGGATTTTGGACGGCAACCCTTTCCTTCATGAGTTTGTGTTTTTGAGTGCTGTTGGTGTGTGGTGTGTTGCCAGCCCCCTCCTGCTGTATTTACTTTGGTGTCTCTCTTCCTCCTTTTGATTTCTCTAATATTTTCATGATCATGTTCATGAATGTTATTATCAGTTGGCGGTAATGTAAGGTGATAATTAGCAGTTAATTAGCACGACCGATAGAGGAGCTCTACTAATCATTTCAGTGCCTCTCCACCGTCTGTCCTTGTTGTTTCAACTTTCACTCTCTTTTCACTTCAAATGTATGTATTGGCTTTGACACCTGAGATGCTTGTGATGCTTGCAATGCTTGCATGTGATGGTTTTAGAGATACACCCACACATGCAGAGGTTTGTGGTGTCTCGGACTGACAGATGAGCTGAATGACTGAATTCCTGAACAAAAAAACAACAGGCTGAAGAATGAAGTTACAGCAGCTGTATCTGTGTAAACACACATACCTGTCTTTCTTCACCCTTCTCCTTGTCTTATTCTGCAGCTATGGTGAGAGGGTGGAGCATTTCCGAGTCCTGGAGGGGGGAGGTCAGTACTGTATTTGGGACGAGTCGTTTTGTTCCCTGAACCGGTTGGTGGACTTCTACAGAACTCACAGCATTGCAGTGGAGAAAGCAGTCTGCCTCAGAGATCCCCCCTTATCCCCTCAGCTATGGTCACATCCTGGATATAACCCCTATCCTAACCCTTATAAAAGCAGCTCTCAAGAGTCAATCCCCTCCACCCGCCTCTACTCTCACCCCTCTCACCCAGAGCGAGAAGCTTCCCCACGGCCACTGCAGGTATGACTCATCCATCATGAAGCGTCGCTTCTCTTCGTGAACAGCCTGTACTTATGAGAAACACACACCTGTTGGTCTGATATCATTTGTTTTGTCTTTGAATAGAAGCCTCGTCTGGCTCATGCCCTCTGTGACTACACCCCTCCTCACACCGCTCACCTCCACTTCCTGCGCGGTGACATCATCGACCTTTTGGACTGCTCGAGCGGCCTGAGCTGGAGGGGGCGCTGCCGTGGCCGAGTCGGGGTCTTTCCACCTGAATACGTCCAGCCACTGTACCACTGACACCGTATCGCCACTGTCACTCAGGCTGTAGTGACATACTTCATCTATTTCCATTATTGTGTTAAGGCCCTCTCCGGATCAGCCTCATACTGTGTCAGCTCTGAGTGTTAATAAATAATAGTTGTAGAGCTAGAGGCTTGTAATGATAATATGAATTAAAAATGATCTTTGTCTTTGCTCTCTGTTGCCATCTTGTTTTTGTCCCTACACCTTCCTCTGTAAATGTACTAAGTATGTTGCACAGAAGCCAAATAAAAAATGTTTTTTCTGGGTATAAAGTTTGCAGAGCCTCGAGCATTTATGCACATATCTTTTAATTTATTTGATATAAAGAGGAAAACACACTGAAGTCATCTAGATATTACTTGGAGAGATTCCTTACATCGTATAATCAGAAAAGCCTGACAATTCTCAACAAATTTCACACAGACACACACTGCAAAACATTATATCAGCTTCTCACTGTATTTTGTGTGAGTCAACAGAAAGAGCGTCACAGGACATTTTTAGTAAATGATGTAAATTTGGGTGTTTATAAATCTCAAAAAATGTGCATGTGTTGTGACAATAACTAATTATTCTGCTATCTAAAACGACTCCTACATCACAAATGTATGATTTATATTATAAATAAACTAAAGCTTGCTGCACAGGCATACATACAGTGTAAGACATGTAGTAAACTATATAATAAACATTAAGCCTTTAAAGAAAATTAAATATCAAGTCTCCTACAACTTAAGGCACATACTGCTCTAATAATTATACATGATTATAAATGCACAAACTACCTGTTCTAATATTAGCATTGAAGCCCTTTGTCCTGTCTATAAAGCAGTACACAACCTCCCCAGATTACTGACTAACCTTTGTTTTAAATTGTAATACAAATGCCCAAATCTTTCACTGCTTATCTTTAAAAATAAACATTTTTCACTTTTATCCTTGTTATGTCAATTTAATATATAGTAGGTTTCATGACATTTGAATCTTTGCTTGGAGTGTGCTGTACCCATAGATGTTTGGATGTTTTTTATTTAAACTTGAGTGAAAAAATCTGGCATGTCTATGTTGTAATGTGATGCAGATGTGGATCCACATACAGATGAATCCAAGCTCTCTGTGCAGCCTGAGTGGAGGTATGTACTCTGAGGGTGTTTTCTAGTTTTAAATGTGGACATTTGATAGCACCAGAAGCTACATCTACAGGTTTTTGTTTACATTGTAAATCCATGATTTGGCTGTAATCTAAGTAAAAAGCAGCTTGCTTCCCCTCCTGCTTGAATCTGGAACTAGTTATGTAGGCAGAGCTTCCGGTTCATGTTGGAGAGCCCAGCAGGGTGTTTTCCTTCAGGCAAAGTATGCATAGAGAAAAATGTTAACGCTGACCAGCAGGACAGCATTGACACAGCAAAATCTGGACCAGAATAGGTTCTCTCGGATGCTTGGAACTCTGGGAGTTGGAGTTTCTTCTGACCGCCGTAAAGCAGAAATACACAGTCCTGCCCCTTGACCACATGTAACTTGCCGTTTTGGCTCAGAGCCTGCAACACATATCAGAAACAGGAAGTTACACACGGTGTATGGTTTCTATTTATCACATGGTAACTGGGGTTTTGCTAAAGTTTTCAGACTCTTACCCTGAGCGCTACGGTGGCTGACAGAGGACACTTTCTGTAGAGGAATTTCTCTTTGTGGTCCTTCAGTTATCGTCCACCAGGTCAGGTTACATATCTGGGAAAGAAGAAAAACACATGCAATACGTGATGTATTGGCTTTGGCTTTAGAATGGACACAGACAGTTGTGGTAACTGGTTTTTCTTCTAATCTGAGGTTACAAATGTAGTAAATATGTAATGACACAACCCAACTGTAAGTATTTCATCAGAAAAGCTGAGGTTTGCAGATTGAGTTCATACAAAGGCCCAAATAACATCCGATCATCTGACTCAGGTGTGACGAATGGGTCCTTAGTCCTTGTTTTATGTGCAACAATAGTCTGACTGTATTCTGCAGTTTAATGTTGATCTTTTGGATTTACATTCTGTATGCCTGGCTTCTTCGGCTGTTTTCCATTCATGGAGATCAGCCCGCGGATAACTCACTCACATGTTCCTTTACCTCTGATTTATCCTTGTTGTTTTCAGTTGATAACAGCACAGCTGTATCAACAGTAAAACAACCTTAAAAAACACACTTCCCTAATTGTTCAGTTATTTACTGTATCCATGTGTACACACCTGTTCGGGGCTGGGCGGCGGTGTGAGCAGCGATACCACAGCAACCACGATAGCAGTGAGCCCACAGAGCAGGATGGCGAAGTGAAGGTAGTGGACACTGCGTAACACCAAAGGCGCCGAATCCACGACACCACATATGGGAGGAGGGAAGGCAAACTCCAGCACCATCCTACACACACCCACCACCAAACCCACCATCAGGCCCCAGAAGGCGCCCTGAAAACACACAAACACGTGTATATGACATTACATTGATTGATAAGCTGCAGGAATCCCTCTAACGGGTGTGTAAATGCTCACACTCACTTTCCCACCACAATAATCTGTCATCGTTGTCACTTCTAACGTACATGCACGTGCAGTGACACAAATAGGTCTCTGTCTCTTTGTCAGTTTACCCTTCACTGAAGAATGTGGCCCATGCAGTTTGACTATGCACACATGAAAGGTAATCACCTTGTCACAGCAGACGGAGCAGACATCTGCACTCACTCACTCACTTTGAATACAATTATGTTATATAGGCTTCTGCTTCTCAGTCAAATCAAGCAGTTTATGGTTGTGTGCTGCATTGTGTATGTACTGTGTTTGTACCTGTGTGTTACCTGCTTCACTTTTATCACCATTTATTACAGCCAAAAAGAAAGAACGATGTATTGAAAAGAAAGTAATGTGGAGGGTGACAGAGATGTCATTTTCGGGTTATTATCTTGACTATCTTGATCCTGATTCAAATTTGCAAGGACTGCACACTTCATGTTCCCATGTAAACGACTCCATTTGCAGTCTACACTACCACATGACTCACTGTGTGACACATCCTGAACTGATGTGTGTCCTTTGACCTCACTCAGATTTTTGCAAGATATGCTCAGTGAACATATCGCTATGCTCATATAAAAAGCTCACACCTTGTGTGTAACTGCAATCTCTCAACATGTTTTTCATAGGTCATTAACCTGATTTCTGGAAGAAAGCTAAGTAAACTAGGAATGCTCTGATCGGTACATCGGAGAAAGTAAACAACCACGCCACAAAACAACGCAGGAGAGCCACCTCCATAGGACAGGACTCAGCTGTTCACCTTCACCTCCAGGAGAAAGGACACTCCTTTGAGGACAACAATGTCCACATCCTAGACAGAGAGGACAGATGGTTTGAAAGAGGAGTCAAGGAAGCCATCTATGTTAAGCTGGAAAAACCATCCCTTAACAGAGGTGGTGGCCTCAGACATCATCTTGCTACCACATACAATGCAGTGATTCCATCCATTCCCAGGAAGTTTCACTCAAGTCACATGTTCACAGCGAGAACAATGGACCGTCAACCTGTCCCACCAGACACAGTCAGTCAGACCAACACAGGTAAGTATGGAGACATTTAGTGCTATTGTTTGAGAGTTTCACACAGACCCACCCACTGAGGTCCTCCACCACATATAAACCATGTTTCCCCACCAAACAGTTAGAACTGATGAAGCTGCTTGGATGAGCAGCGAAACGTCTTCAAGAAACCTCCACAAGTCCAGACGCCTAGCTTCAATCTCTTTGAATGAAAATGACCTGGATGACTGAGAATCTACATCAACACCATTTTTAGACACCGACTTTACTTCACCACCACTCTGCCCAAATTAGTGTTTATTATGATGTTTAGTTTGCTGCTGAAAAAAACATATTAGCAGGAAATAGGTGGTTAAATAAAATTGATCAGACAAAGTATTATTTTTAAGGTGTGGCTATTGCCATTTCAAGTGTTATCCCAGGTAGTGCTAAAAGGTAATATTTATATTCAGTGATTAGAATTAGAGTTTACTTTAAAAAAAAAAGTCTTCATTGCAGTTGTTGAACAGCACGCCAGCGGAGTGCGGACACACCCAGGACTGACTCGTAAAAAAAAGGGGACTGAGTCTTGAATATCCAGCAGACTTTACATGCAGTCAAACAATGTTTGAACACGTGCCAGCTGATAGACAGTCTGCTAATGTGACTGGTATCTTTACGTTTAACTCACTCTTATCTAGTAATAATCACAACTTCTGTCATTTTGTTATCAGACAAATACAATGGCTTTGAAGTCTGAGTGCAGTGAATTCATGCTGGTTCACAAGAAATAACAAACAATACACTTCATAAAATGAAACACAAACATCACACACTCTCACACACACAGGGGAGTCCACACCAGTGAGAGAGAGAGACTGCTGAGCAAAGCAGGATCCCATGTGATGCCTATAAAAGTTTACAGTGTAGGAGAAAGGACAAACAGTGCCCAGTGAAAAATCAGAACCCTCTTAAAAGTATTCCTGGGAAAAGATTTAATGTTTTTTAAATAGTGGGGCAGTTGTATGTTTGTGTCTAGGGCTGTAAGGATTATTAATGACAATGTTGCTCTTATCTTTCATG
The DNA here is from genome assembly GCF_900634625.1 of Parambassis ranga. NCBI lineage: Eukaryota > Metazoa > Chordata > Actinopteri > Ambassidae > Parambassis > Parambassis ranga. Next base: position 18,607,391 of record NC_041022.1, on the reverse strand, counting down.
TTATCCTGATTTTCTGACATTGTAATGTGTTATTTAAGCTACTGCTTACCAGCCAAATTAGACAGTTTATACTTGTGTATTGTGCATGTCTGTTCTTGTGTGTTACCTGCTCATTGGTCCTCTTCCAGAAGACGGCCATTGTGAAGACAGCAGTGACAGGTGGGGCGAGGTAGCTTGTCACTGACTGGATGTAAACATACAGCTGCCCGCTGTTGGCCGACTGAAGGATGGGGATCCACACCACGCTCACCACCACCAGGATCACAGTCACAATCCTGGGACAGACAGAACGTCCTTTTCACACTCTCTGTACACATAAGTCTCTCTTCTCTAAGCCTTGTGTAAACATTCCTTCACAGTCACTAAAGCAGGACAGATGTTCTAAAGCTCTTCCACCAGTCTATAAGCGACATACCTGCCGACCAGTAGCAGCTCTTTCTCAGGGGCTCGTGGGCGGTGCTTCTTCCAGATGTCCATGGTGAAGAGTGTGGAGCTGCTGTTAAAGATGGAGGTCAGCGAAGACATCAGAGCAGCCATCATCACAGCAATCATAAGTCCCCGCAAGCCTACAACACACACAGACACACACACAGATGTGAGCCAGGAAAACCTTGACAGATTAGAAAATAGAATTACTATCAATATTTGGGATAAGAGCTGTGTTCTCACCACTTGGCATGAGTTCAATGACCAGTTTGGGAAAGGCGATGTTGGAGCATCCCACCTCAGCTCCACACACACGCACACACTCCTCTGGATCCACACATCCTACAGTGTCTGAGGGTGCAGACAAAGCTTGATCAAATACACACACAATCTTCTCACCCAGATTCCATGTTCTTCACTGTGATTATCATTCGAAGTCTGTTTGTTTTTCAACATCTGTTGAGAAACCAACTTTCTGGTGTTCGGCCAAACAAGGATCAAAGTTTAGTAAAATAGAATCTTGGTACTCATAGAAAAACCAATACTGTGACCATCTGTGCTGTAAATGTATAAAAACACGTGAATGTCTTTATGAAGACCTGCCTGCTGTGTAATACCATACTGTCATGGGACAGAAAATGAAAGAACTCCTCACCACCCACTGTCATCTGCAGCCTTTTTTCCTCAAAGTAATGCTGTGTGACTGTAATCACATCACATTGAATTGACTTTTTCTACAATAATCTAATGTTCAAAGGTCTGTGGGATGAAAAAAAAGTTGATACCCAGTTTAACCCTTAATCCTAAAATACATTTTTAACCCTGATTCAGACCATCATTATTTCTCAGTGTTTTATCACACAGAACATCCAGCGCACAGATCACTAAGCAGCCATCAGATGAGTCTGTGTGGATAAATGATTATGTTTGTAAAGTTAAACTATGAGTCCCAGCAGGGTTAGTTATTACACCGTCTTTCGTAAGGGTTGTGATTTGGGGTGAAAAACATGTCCTCTCTCTCTCTCTCTGTCTCTCTGTCCAGGGAAGAGGGTGGAGTTTTACAGCTCGCCGTTGCTAACCCACTACCGGACACTCCGCCTTTCTGCCCCCGGTGACCGAGCTTCCGTTGCCGAATTCCAGGTCAGAGACACGCCGGCAGCTCCACCGCACGGTCTACTGGACCTCGGTTAAACTTCGTGTCTGCTGAGAGTTAAAGAAGAGCAGCTGTGGACTCGGGCGTAGTGAAAGTTGGATCGCGTTAGTGAAGTTTAGCGCTTTGTGTGTCGTTTGAACATCTGTGAACGTCTGCAGTCAAAGTGACTCGTCAGCGCAACTTTGACTCACGCAGTGTTTCGACACCTTTTATAGGAGGGTTAATGACTTCTTTCTCTATCTCAAGTACGTGTTCCGCTTTGGACTGACTCACTGGCAGACACTCATCCGCCCACTGCTGCCTGGATCCATGACTGCCGGGCCCCGGGGCTGGAGCAGCTGAGCCGTGCCGCCGCCGCCGACGCAGCTACCTGGCCCCCGTCAGGTGAAAAGGCGTGGCAGGGCGGGGGAGCTTTGTTCAACAACACCTGAGGGAGAGTCAGTAACCGGAGATCTGCGCGGAGCCGGAGCCCGTGTTGAGGAACTGATAGCGGTCCCCTTTCCCTCTGATTAAATCTCCACGGTCCCACCGGACGGATCTGTTTACCACGCGGACACGGTATGGAGCGTAATGACTGATCGCACTTTTTCTCAGTTTGTCCGGACTGACGAGCGGAAAGTGGGTCAGAGCGGTTTGACAACTTAACTGTGTGTTGACCGGCGGGTGCAGCGGGCTCATGGCGCTCTCTCAGATCCAGTGTCTGGACGACCACCACGTCAACTGGCGCGTGAGCGAGAGCAAACCAGAGTTTTTCTACAGTGAGGACCAAAGACTAGCGCTCGAGGCTCTCATCACCAATGGCCGCGACGCGTTCAAGGACTACGTCCATCAGAATGGCATCCGGGAGTTCCTCTCGGAACAGGAGCAGGAGCGGATTACACGCACAGCAGAGGCCTACCGGCCTGGGCATGAGCATCACCAGAAGCCAGACACGCCGGGCCAGAGCAGCATTACTCCAGGCTTCGGGGAAGAAGCTGGAGACGGTGATGTGTCCCTGGAGTACTGGCCTGACCGGTCTGAAGCCTCGGTGGCAGAGCTGGACCTGGGCTGGCCCGAGGCTATCTCATACCGAGGGGTCACGCGCGTGACCGTGTACACGCAACCTCCAGCCGATGGTCACACACACATCAAGGAAGTGGTGCGCAAGAGCATTGCATCAGCTCAGAAGGTAAAAGATGGAGGTGTTAAGTTCAGAGGATGTCCACCAAAACAGACATGTTGTTTTTATTTAGACTTTTACCACCTGGTTTAAAGTCTGGTGGTGACGCCTGGATGTTTTATTTAGGAGGCAAACATGTGGGGTGACAAAACACATTCCAACAAAGAACAAACTGTATAAATGCACCACGTCATTGGAGTCTTAAAAACTGTTTTTAGCTGTACCATTGAACGCACCACTATAATAATCTGCAAAGCCAGCCTGACAGTCACAGAACTTTAATAGTTTTATAAGGACATTGTGTTATATGTAAGGGAGGAATAATTCATTGATGATTGGTTCTCTGGCAGAAATAAATGTTTATGTGTCTCGACTTGTTGCAGGTAGATAAAATAGATAAACAAGGTATTTAAAGTTGCCACTGTTTCATCTAACAAGTTATATGATGTGCCTGCATCGTTGCTCTTAGTCATGGCAGAACAGATTAACTGATAAAGAGTTTGTTGCCACACACTCACTGTCACTTCTATTCTACTACTTCTATTGTTTGATCTTCCGTAACACTGACAGAATATGGATGTTTTTTTTGGGTCACGGGTTTGACTTGTTGTTTTCAGACTGCTGACAGTTATTTATTTACACACGAGGCAAAGCTAATCTGACACCGACTTCTTCAGTCTGACTTTAATTCAGTCTTGTGTGGCAGACCTACTTCCCCTCCTGTGCCACTCTCACATCCACACACAGCACAGTTTTATTGAGACCAGCCTGAGCTTGACGCAGCAGTGGAAAAAAAACCCATCTGACATCATGCCAGAAGCAGCCTATAAATCAACTTTAACTCTGAATGCTGGCATGCTGATATGTAGCACAGCAACAACAAAAAGCATTAGACTCAACTTGAAAGCGAAGGCCTACACGGCTCGCTCTTTGTGCTGACAGTAAAGGTGACTTGACTCTATGGAAAAATATTCGAACTTATGGAACAACTTTTGGTCACAGGTGTGGCTTTGCTGTGGAAAACATACTGTCTTTAAAGAACATTCATTTTCTGGACAGCAACGATATTTGCTCTAATTTATTGTTTGAACTCAGTTCTCACAAGTGGCCAGCTTCCTATGAGGATATAATTGTTTCAATATTGTTGATAAGAGCAGTTTAAATCAAACCCACCCTTGCAGATCAGGAAACAATAACACCATTTGTGGCTTCCTGTGTGTGTGTACAGGTGATAGCTGTGGTGATGGATGTGTTTACAGACGTGGATATCTTTCGAGACCTGCTGGATGCAGCCTTCAAACGTAGAATTCCTGTGTACATTATCATCGACATGGCCGCAGTCCCCTGCTTTCTTTCCATGTGTGGCAGAGCTGATATGCATCGTGGACACCTAAAGGTTAGTATGCAGGCGCACGAGGTGCAGATCGTGTTTTGATAAGGTTGGAGGTGAGCCAGTTGGAGAGATGGCTGACACGTTCGCAACAACAGAGAATGGGTATTTTTAAAAAGCTCTATTTTTAATAATACTATATATGGGGGATATTTGAAAGTAGGGCGCATGATTCATGTCAGCTGACAAGATTGGCCTGCAGGCTTTTGTAAAACCAGCTAGTGTTTGGCTGCAAGTTAAAGTTCTTTGGTCTTCTAGGCAGTAACAGAAAATACTTAGTACTTGATGTGATTGGAGGGGGGTGGGGGTGGGGGTGGCGGTGGCTCGGTACAAAATATTTTAGATGACTAGAGGCCAAAAAGACACTAAACACATTCCCGCCTGTGCTGCAGGCGATTAAGTGAAACACACACACACACTGTGTTTACTTGCTGTATATATGTTTCTCTTTCAGTTCTCCTTCTTCCTTCCTCATCACATTAACTGCCAGACATCCCCTCACTTTCTCCCTTTCAATTCTTATCGCTGCTGTTATTGTGAGCGTTTATGACTTCTGTGAGATTTCACACAGAACATTTAGCACTCAGCCTGGAACCACACCCTTATCACAGGGCTCGAAGACAAACACCACAGGGTGTGTCATACAAGCATGCACATACATGGATATAGTCCGTGCTCTAACCTGTACAGCTACACAACACTGGGATTTGGCATTATTAATGCTGTGCATTGACTCTTGAGCAAAAAGGAAATTCATTTTTTTTTCTGTCTCCACTTTCTTGTCTTCTTTATTTCTCTTTTGTTTGCTTCAAATCCTTCCTCTCATCAATACTAAATCCCCTAGAGCCTTAGTTTACACAGCATTGACCCTGTATGTCTGTGTCTGTGTGTGCAGAATTTGCGAGTGCGCTGCTGTGGAGGTGTGGAGCTCTTCACACGGTCGGCACAGAAGGTCCGTGGATCTTTGAGCCAGAAGTTTCTACTGGTAGATGGAGATAGAGCCATCTCTGGCTCATACAGGTGAGCAGTGCAGCAGTTTAGTGCAAAGACAAACCCTCAGAGAATAATCACACTGCAGTTCCCTACAGTTTGGAGTCTTTCAGCTCACCGCTTTAGTTTATTGATCCGGAAGATGCTAAATGCAGTTGTGTTTAACAACTTGTCTTTTGCAGTTTTCAGTGCAGCATTAAGTCAACTGTACAAGGCCAGCCCAGTGCAAAAACAACAGACCAATCTAGCATCAAGCTGTTGAATTGAGAGAACAATTTAGCTTTTCCAGTGATGGAAAACTAAACGTTCATCTATTTTTTCCAAAAGTGTTAACTGTAGCATTGATTCTAAAAGATAAAAAGTTAACATATAGTGATAAATTTATAGACTTACATCTCATATAAACAAACCAAATGCCAAGAACAGCTGTGACAAAGGTGTGTGTCTCGTGTTGCAGAGATAACTGCATGATATGTGATATCTGATATCAGAACCTGTTACCTTGAGAAACATCCTGCACATTGTTCCTTTAATACATCACACAATTATCATTATCATACACACACAGCACCATATGCCATCTGGGAATACTGCAATGATTGAAAATACGGGTAACACATTACACATTGTGCCAAAGCTCCACTTTTTCCCTTGGAAACCAGTGATCACATGTTCCAGTGAGCTTAAATGTTATCAGCCAAAGCTAATTAGACAGATTCCGTTTGTCAACTGCCATGTTTAATTGTCTATTTACCAATAGTTCTGCATACTCTCATAAACTGTATCCTTGTTCTAACAGGAAGCCGAGGAGGAAAATTTATGTCGTGTGATCAAAGCGTATAATCTGATGCATGACTTGAGGGTAGAATGTCTGGTGTAATAATTAAATTTAATAACTGTTGGGGTTGCGATGGAAAAAGAGTTAAGATGTAACTGGGCTGGACAGGCAAACAAGAGCATTAAATAGGAGTTTCCATTTCTGTATCATTCCAGTTTCACCTGGTCCTCCTCTCGTTTGGACCGTAACCTCATCACTGTCATCACAGGACAGGCAGTGGAGACTTTTGACCTGCAATTTCGTGACCTATACCTCATGTCCAGAGGTGTGTCTCTCAACAAGGTTCCTATGGTAGATGAACCAATCCCAGACCCACTCCCTCAGATGGCTCCTACTCCCGTGCCAGCTTCTGTAGCTCGAAAACTCATCAATCCCAAGTATGCTCTTGTTGCCACGGGAACCCACATAAGTCCTTCCTCCTCTGACCAAAACTCCAGCAACAAGAACTCAAACTCCCAGAATCCCACTGGGCTAAAAATAATGAAAGGACGACTTAAGGAGGTTATTGAGGAGCCACCCATACATCCAGGGTTAGCCAATCTGGAGAAAGCATACCTGATCCCATATCTGCCTACCTGGCCAGAGCCAGACCCACCAAGTGATGTGATAGGCTTTATCAACATCAGGGATGAAAAGAGAGCCAATCAGGTTCATTTACAGAGGTCAGAGAGGTTTGAGGTTAGTCAGGCTATACGTTTTAGCTCACCACTGGCAGTGGCAGCTCAGACTGAGAAACCTGTTTCAGGTCAGGATGCAACAGCTGCAGAAACACCAAAAGATCCTGCTGGGAATACGAGCCCGGACACCTCTACTCCAGTGAGTCCAACCAACACTTCCCAAAAAGACCAAACAGATTCCCCTCAACAGCCCAGCGCACCTCCAACACAGGACACACAACCAAATGCACACATCTCTACACCACCACCCAAAGTTACTGCTGATGCACAGTCATCAGACAATGTCACGCAATCCCCAGAGACACAAACTACAGCCCCTCCTGTCCCCAAACGCCGCACACTGCAGTTAGTTATAGACTCCACCATCTCAGAGCAGCACAGCGACGCACAGGTTACTCTGATAAAAATGGACCCACAGGAAAGTCATGGTGGCTCACTGAAAAAAAAGAAAACGCAGGAGTCAACACCAGGCCACATGACCTCAAAAGACAACAGCAGGGACTCTGGCAGCAATGGTGATGGCAGCCAAGACAGTACCAAGGTCATGTGTGACCAAGCAGCCAATGAGCATCCTTCAAGCGCGTCCACAGCATCAGAGGAGGAATTTTATGACTGTTCACAGACGACGCAGTGTGACCTGTTGACCAATGGAGTCACAACAGGGTCAGGTCGTGGGCATCGTCAAGGAGATGGGTTCAACATGATGGCCCGCCTCTCTCAGAGTATGCTGGACCTGCGTGAGCCCAGTCACTCAGAGGACAGTGCTGCCCTCATCCGCCAGTCACAGCAGCTGCGCAGGCAGGGACACCCGTCCCCACACAGGCACATAGGACAGGTAGGCAACGAGCAGTAATACTTTCAATAACTGTTAAATAAACAGTGTTATCTAGCAATAATTACACCTGGGTTATATTATATATATATCATGTAGTGTTGTATAATTGTAAATACAACACTTTTGTGTTGCTATATATTTTTATGTTATTGGGTATATGACAAATATCAAAAGAAATGTCGGTCAAAGTCCTTGATGACACAATGCTTGTCTTTAATGCTCACCGAGTCATCACTAATCAAAACTAGTTCAGAAATTCCCTGAATATATATCATCACAGACACACACGCAACCTTTTGAAAATGGGTGTGTTACATCAGTGGAATTAAAGCAAGTCACTACCTGATTACAGTAAACATGGCTTACTTTTCTTTCAAGAGTAAGGTGTGTGTGTGCGTGTGTGTGTGCCTGTCCACATGTGTGTTTGGATGCACCTGGATAGAGGGCTCGGCTGATCATGCCAGGGAGGACGATGAAGATGAAGGGCAGAATCTTCAGATAGGCAGCCAGGATGGATGCTCCTTTCACATGACTCATGTTCTTAGCAGACAGGGATCGTTGTACAATAACCTACACATACAAAAAGACATTGCCATACTTAAGCACAAGATAAAGAAATGTGTAGTGTAATAAAATATAATGCAATTAGTGCAGTGTAATGCACAACAAAACAACAGTTACATCCAGTTTAAGAAGATAAAGAAGTTAGAAGAAGATAGAAGAAGTAGATCTGGTGATCAAACTAGTACCCAATGCAGTGCTAAGTGAGTTAGCAATAGTAAAGGACTGAGGATTAAATGTGTTAAATAAATGAAGTATGTGCAGTTCTTTTCATCGCTCTCTTCCTCTTCTTTCCTTTCAGTTGTTTCAGACCTCTAGATCTTCCGGGCGTGACATCAGTGGCCCAAAAGTAATCATTGCTAAACCAGGAAGTTTTCATCGTCCCACCCGAACAGCTGCCCCTGTTATAGGAGGACATCGTTACTGGCAGGGCCAAATGCTGCAGCCTGACTCGGCCCAGCTGCGCGGTGAGTCCCGCTCAGGGCGATCACCGCGTCGTCACAGCCCAGGCTACAGGAAGACGGATCATTCATCACCACAGCCACCAGGCTTTCCATCAGGGTTACTGGGAGTGTCTCTATCAAAACTCAGCAATTTCAAACATTTGAGGGCCCGAGGAGGAGCATCACAGAAGAAAGCATCTCAGAGTAATAAGGCTGCAAGATAGAACTGTCAGCCAGTACAGGTACACAGGTGTTTGTTGTCACACTTCCTGCTAAGAAACTGGTGACACCTCGGTGTGGAATCTTTTCTATCTTCATTCTGATGAGTTGAGGCGCAACTTACAAGAACTGTTTCCTTGGGACTTTCTGGTTTGCCTGCAGGGCCTCAATAGAGAGCTAAACTTAATTAGCCGGAAAACTGAGGAAATCTATGATAATGATTTACCATTTGATATTTGTGTTTACAAACACCCATAGCATCCTCCCAGTGTTTTAATAAGATGGAGTAGATGATCAGTCTAACAGATGGTGCCACATTTGATCAGCTGTGATATTCTTCTCTGTCATCTCAGGCAGTTCTGTACACATTCTGTTAACAAATATTTCTAAATTACCTCAACTGCTTTTCTGCTCCTCTGTTCTGTAATGTTTCTGATGTCTCTGTCACACACAATATCAGACTATTTCCACCCACTGACAACAGTCAGACTCTTCGTTGGTACCTCTGTGATTGATCACTGATGAGGAGAAGAGAGGACTGCTGTATTCAAAGTTTTAAAATGTGTGGCAATGTGGTTGATTTTGTGTACTGATGTAGAAATATGCAATGTTAAACACTGACTTGGGACCAGAAATGAATGTTGTAAATAAAAGGGCAGATTGTTGCTGAACTAGCTTTTTTGTTTCCTTATTAAGTGACCAGTACATACCTGTTGTCCTACAGAACTGATCTGACTGTGGGCACGGTGAGATATTTTTAAGTGTGTCTGTTTTTTTTTTTAGAAGAATGTAATTGTAGCTTCTTGGTTTCAGAATGGACTTTTTAAGGCTGCAGTTTGGGTTTGGCACAGAATCATCATCTGGGCAATTTGATGGTGTCTGACCTGTTTAAGATTTGTGGAAGGAGTCGCATTAGTAGAAGGGTCTAGAAAGGAAAGTATTAAAAATAAAAGCAAAGATTATACCACCTTTTCATGCTGTGGGCAGTTGCAGACAATGAGTACGAACTTTTCAATTAAATGTAAAAACTATTATTAAAACAAACACTGGAACATGAGTTATATGTACCTATTACTGTCTTTTTGTTGCTGGAAACAAGCCCCTTTTAGAGAAGCTGCACTGTAGTGGAGTCCTTTCCCTTTACTTACTAAGTGCCTAGAGACATTTTTATTGTAAGAGACACTGCAACTAAAATTAAATTACTTCTAAGAAAGTCTCTGTACACCTCCCCTATAAAACTGCATTACGCATAGATCAGGAAGAGGGTACAACAGAGCTCTGTGGCATTTATAATTGTGAAAGGGGAGACATTTGTAAGCACCAGCACTTTACACAAAGGCCAGGTGACTGTCCTCTAGCAGAGATTCAGAACTCCACTGTAGAGATGGAGGAACCTGCCAGAAGGACGACCAGGGCATATGGGTTTGTCAAACTGTGAGTGACTCCGTGACCATTCGTACTGAAAACCACTGAAATGACTGTATGTTTGAGTGTAAATCTTTGACATACCTGGTCAGTGCACCAATACCAGGTGGCCAGTATGGTGAGCCCCAGAGTCATGCCAGGCCAGGGCAGGTCTCCGGTGACGGCGTCTCTGAATAGGTGCATGGCGTCCGGCCTCGGAAGATGGCAGGTACTGTTGGGTATAATCTTACTGGGCACTGCGAGACTGTACACACGCTCCAGGTTACTGAAGCCACCGATCTCGTTGAATGCTGGTAACAAACGTTTTCATTCAGTATTAAAAACTTTTTACATTTTTCCTTTAAATGAGTAGTCTTACATACCAGTAATTGTGAGGATAATTGCACCAACAATCATAATAAATGTCTGCAGAGTGTCTGTGTAGATGACAGCAGCAAGACCACCTGAGGGGAAGGCAGTGTGAATGTTCTCATACTCAGCTGTGAATAATGTAATAATAATAATGTAATAAATAATAAATTGTCTGCCCTCATGTCATCTTATACCTGCAATAGTGTAAAGAGCAGTGACCACCAGCATGAGGACTGTGGACAGGTAGAGGTTCCATCCCAGACACACCTGAACAAACAGGGCTCCAGAGTACAGGTCAGTCTAGTGGCACAAAAACACATCTGTCAAGATTTATTTTCACAGCCAAGGGTTTTGTGCTAAGCCTTTGCATGCGTTGTCCTACTGATATCTTTGTGAAGACAGACAGCATCAGTGAGAGGACAGCCAGGTATGTTCGGATCCTTTCTCCCCCAAAACGCCGTCCCAGATACTCCGGCATCGTCACTATCTGAACACACACATTTCAACATCCTTAACACAGCACAGCCAGAATCTCAGGTCAGTATGATCTCAGTATTAACATGTTCTGCTAAATATAATTGCACACCAAACAAGAGGAATACTGTGATTTATGGTCCCTGTTGTTAGAAGACAGTTGTGAGAGCAGTAGTGTTAACACCCTGTTGTGGAATGCACGAGGCAGGGATTCCTCGTTAGGTAAAAGTTTCTTCTTGACAACTAAATATACCTGATGAACCAGCCTTAAGAAGCAGACCCACTCTGTGTGTGTGAACTAACCCCTGAGGAAATGTAGACAGGGACAAAGACCCAGGCCAGAGCCAGCAACACGTAGGTGGCCTGAGTGGAAGAAAAGACAGACATAAAAACAAATGTGTTCAACCAGATTATCCACAATAGTTCAAGGAAAAAGAAATCCCACAGTTCAAACTTGTAAAACATTTAACTCGTTGTGATCTGCATGCATTTCATAACCGTAGAAAACAGCTGGATGGTGCAAAAAAAAAAAAACGGTTGTGATGCTGCCCCCTGCTGCACGCTGACTGCTCTGAAGGAATTCAACTCACTGCACACAATTGAGATTTACTTTACCAGACAGGGATATTTTGAAATAGGTTATTAAAGGAGATATCTATAACAAAGCCTAAAATCTAATGATTATTCAGATACAAAAGGATAACCAGTGTGCTATGTTGTCTTTGTTTGTCCAGTCATCACACCACAAAGGAAACTGCTTTTAGGCAGATTAGCAGGCCAGTTCTGCTTCATTCCAGATGGAATTAGTTTAGTTACTAACAAAGACATTAGAATGCCATCTCATAATGCTTTGTTGAATACATGCGTGCTATTTGTGCTTTTTTACTCACATTCCATTCAAAACCAGTGACAGCGATGCCTCCAGCAGCTCCAGTCCCAGCCAGTCCGATAAACAGGCCTGAGCCCTCTGAGCTGGCAAACAGAGATGATCCAATCTGTTCCCAAAGAAACAGAATATCTCATTGTTTCACACTGTTTTTTTGTATTCTACAAACCAGCGAATGTTTTATTCATATCTGACGTGAATGCTTTGTCAATTAGTTTTAGCAAAGTACGACAAATTATTAAAATTCAATTATTATTATTTAATTCTTCAAACCAATGGGTCACATGAAGGGTGTACTTTTTGACTCAATAATATTTCAAAGTATTGGTTGTAGTTTAGTTAAATACTGATGCCAGCTTGAGAAAACAGGGTTGGTTAGAGGGTTTTAAACCTCTTACTAAAGTAATTTAACTGCATATATTACAAACTACATTTAGGACAGTGCAGTCTCTGATCTATAGTAAATCACTGCTACTCACCGGCCACCAGGCCATGTCCCGTCCAGCCAAGAAATATCCACTCAGTGTATTTCTGCTCACCCTGCATGATGACTGTTAGAGAATTCTGTTACACACGAGCATCCACATCCCCAAACTGTATCAGCAGAAACAAACACATACACAGCACTGACTCTTACCCAGATGCCAACAGCAAGGTTTAGAAGAAAGTAGGTTGCTATGACAATAATGTCAGAGGAGCTGAAGGACTGCGACAATGCATAGAAGTTGATGGTGGAATTTGACATCCTGACAGTGGCGCTGCTTAAAAAATATGCCCCCTCAAAAAACAAAACAAAAAGCAAAGTCTTCTTCTTTCCCTACACCTATCTCATCAGACTACTGACTCACACTCGCACAATCTGACACCATAGACCACTTGGCAAACACCATAAAGAACACCTTATACTCTCTAAAACCTGTAAACCAGCACACTCACTTCCTCGCTGACACACACACACACAAACGCATACACACACCAGCCTTTGGCAAAAGTCCTCTCTCTGCTGAACTACAAGCTGACCTCTCTGTTACTAAAAATCTTAATGTGAGATGTAGAAGATGTGAAGAGGGCAGTCCCTTGCTTGAATTGATGATTAAACACATCACCTTAATGTGGCACCTGCAGCGCTGACACACACACACACACACACACACTGTGCTAGGGGATAATGGAGTACACGGTGTGGGTGAGCAGTGGAGTACAGCAGATGCTCATGTGGACCAGAGTCCATGCTGAGACACACACTTACACACACACACAGGTGGTCAATCATTGGCAATGACAAGTTTATAATCATTAGCGTCTCGACACACAAACATCCTCTGGTAAGTGCTAATAGGGTCAGTGAATGTGTGAGACAACAGCTTTGTGAGCTGTTTATGGTTTCATGGAAATCATTGAAAATATGTTTTGGGATTGTTACAAACAAAGCTTTTATTTACTTTATACAAATACTGAGATAAGTGTTTCACTTTACATGACACATTAACTGAAATATTTAATGTGTTTTGATAAAATATATAACTCTTTGGCCAAAGGTTGATGTTCTGAATAATTCCAATAAAAGAGGTTTGATACTTGTTAGAATAATTGTCGTAAATAAAGACTCTTTACAATGTCTTCCACATATTCTCCATCCATCCATAATAATGTAATATTATATAAAAAAGACAAAGAAAGTGACTGAATTCGCTTTGTGCTCTCTGATGTGAAATTAACTCAGTATCACACACAAACTGCTGGCCGGTGTTTGTCTGCTATAAGGAGCAGATGGTGGTGGAGATGGAGACAACCTGACGTCACTCACAGCATCATTAATCTCTCTCTCACACACACACGTGCTAGCACACACACACACACACACACACACACACCACAATGTAAATGTTAAGAGCATGCTGAACATGTAATGCAGGAAACATGATTTCTTGCAAACCAGAAGGTGGAAAAATGGCTCTGTGGTAATCTGACACTTACATTTTCTGTCAGACATTTCTGTCAGTCTGTGGTTCTGGTATCATCAATCTGGTCAGACTCATAGAGATAAAAGGGCTTTAAACATGCAAATGTCAAAATGTCTCCTTCAGCTTTGTGTAGCTACAGTATCCTGCTTCTCTGTCTGTATGTATGTAATGACAAATAATTAAGGAAATAACACACACACACACACACACACACACACTCTTGTTGCAGTCCTTTTCTGTCTTCTCACATTTAAAAAGCAAATGCACAGAAAAACAATGCATCGGAAATTTTAAGTTTAAATACTTTAAACTGACCCAAGCAGCTGCTTGAAAAAAAATATTTAACAGAGAGACAGGGATTCCTCTTGTGTCTGAAATACAATATAAGAATTGTGTTTATTGGCACATTTTCTGTGCATTGTGTCGCTCATTCCCTTCGCTGCAAAACAGGAAGTGAGGAGCTGCTCCAACAGCCAATCAGATAGTAGGAGACTCGCGTCACCCGGATGTAATACTTCGCGTCAAAAATTGCCGCGGACTCTCAGATGCAAAGGCAAGCTAGAAGCTGAGATACTCGCTGGAAACTGCGCTTTCCGGTATTTCTCGTTAGATAAAGTACCTGCAGTGTGTCTGGTCGTATCGTCCACCCGGAGGAATCGAAATGGACGAATATGACGAACTATTCGAGATACAGGACGACTTCGAAGACCAGTATGCCGACGAGCTGGATGCTTTGGCTCAGATGGAGGCGGGTGAGTTAAGACTAACCTTTAGATTGACTCTCTGTAAACACTTCACTGCGCGTTACTGTGCTAAAAATTAAAGAATAAGAGTTGGCTTCAGTTTTATTGAGCTCCATTTTTCATGCAGCGCTAGTTCTACAGTTATTAGCGAGGTTGTTCTAGCCTCTTGGATATATGCTGTTATGAGTCTGGGTGAATGTTGTGTTGAGTTCTACAAAATGAATCTGAGATGACAGTATATGACAAGTGTCTACTTATCTTAAGAGCTTGATAAAGTAAGAAACTGAAACTGTGCCTTATTCATAATAAGAGAAGTAAATTTGGAAGAACTACCATGCTTGTGCTCTTTTCTTTGGATGCAGCTGAGCCATTACAGGGTGAAACTAAGCCAGCAAGTACAATACCACTGTACCATCTATATAAAAGATGTGTGTGTATGCTTGAACATCTTAGAGAAATCTTCCAAACCACTGATACGTCACAATGGAGCGACAGGTGACGACATCTCAGACATTGAGCACCTGCTGGATGATCAGCCGATGAGTGAGTTCACCTCAGGGAGGGTTTATGTGTGTTCTTGTGTTTGTTAGATTGCTGTTGTAACTTTGTACAGCCTGTTTCTTTCAGCTCCAAAGGCAAAGCGGCAAAAGCAGGATACTGGTGTGGCCAAGCGACTTTTTGACGGATCACAAATTCAACAAAGCAAAGTCTTGTCCCAGAATGATGACATCACACCACCATCCTCTCCAGAGCAGTATGAGCCCAGACAGGCTGTCAGGTAGGAGAGATATGTGGTGAATATCCAGAATACTGACAGAAAAGGGAGGGAGAAAGAAGTTTGGAATTGCAGTGTGAGTTGACAGGAAGATGGGTCTTTATAGGATAATCTAATGATGTTGTATCCAGTGAATTATTTTAAATGAAGAAATTGTATTTGTCAGCGCATTCATTGATAAACAGGCTGCAATATCTCAGTAAGTTAGAAAAGGGAAGGTATTGTGATGCAAACAAAACACAACATGTAAAAACACTTTTATATTTTACACATACTAAAACATTTAACCTTTGGTTTCACTGCCACAAAAAAATTATATAACTATTGATTTTATTGATCAACATGGACATGTTTGTGTTTCTGTAGGTATGCTTCTGCTAGGTCTGCTTCTGCTTTGCTTGATATTAGTGGCTTTGCAGCAATCCCAGAGACACCTAGGCGACCTCACACTACTGCGCTAGCTTCCCTGCATGTGCTGAAACGACCCCCTTTAGAGGGAGACTACATCAGTGTGACAGACTCAGCAGGATGTCGTGTCTACCTAAGACAGAAAGAAGACACAGGAACAAAGGTTAAAGCTCTATTATTCATGTAATGTTGGGCAGAAAATTGCCCTGAAAACCCTCTTTTACTGCAATTTTCTTGTGGCCACTACTGTATTTTTGGCCAAAGTGTTTCACTTTGTGTCACCAGAGAGTTGACTCCAGAATAGTACCAAATGCCCAGGGTGGCCTGGGGCTGCTGGCAGTACCAATAGGAGTGCTGAGAGAACAGGAGGCAGAGAGGGTGAGTAACTCCTCATCTGGACATGTTACTTATCAGGTTTGGCTCTAGTCCTCTCAGGTTAACGCTCTTTGGAGAGACACACATACACACACATTTGGGGAAAAAAAAAAAAAAACATGTTCGATGTGAGAACATGACAGAAGCCTGTAATCAGACTCATATTTGTTATTTATGGACCCATAAGATATCAGGCATCCTATATTATAAGTAATATCTTCTAATTACTCAACATAAAAAAATAACCGTGAGCCAGTTAAGTTGTTTTATTTTTAAATATTTTCTCTTTATTCAAAATGCTGCAGCATCACCAGCAGGTTGTAGAGGAATCACAGCGTCTTACAGAGCTGCTGACCCGGTAAGTCATCTGTTTCTCTCTCAGACACACATGTCAAAATTAAAATGAGGCACATTCTACAGAGTTTTAACTAAACATTTTGGATTTGTGTCATATTTCAGCAGTGTGAATGATGTGTTGGTTGATGCTGAAAACACAGAAGAAGAGGAACATGAGGATCCCGAAGACACGGAGGGTAGAAGGTCTCGACTGTGGGTGGACAGATTTTCTCCACACCACTACACGGAGCTTCTCAGTGACGATGTAAGTGATGTATAGTTTCATTATGACACCAGTACTTTGTGCTTTCTGTATAAATGAATAACTTGATGAATACCTGTTCCTTTACAGTTTACCAACCGCTGTCTGCTCAAGTGGTTGAAGCTTTGGGACACTGTAGTGTTTGGGCGAGAGAGGAGGTCCCGCCCTGCTAGGACTGAGAGACAGGCCCCCAATCAGAACTCATTCAAACCCAATCAAGGAAATCAGAATCAAAATCGCTTTAAGAGCAAAGTCGAGGTGACTGAGGAGCTGCTGGAGGCCGAACTGGACCAGTATAAACGGCCCAAATTCAAGGTTGGACAGCTACAGTGCCCTGTCTGTTTCAAATGAATGACCTTATTTGTTATATAAATTATAACAATATTGATTTATATTCTTTCTATAGGTGGCGTTGCTGTCTGGTCCTCCAGGTTTAGGAAAGACCACATTGGCTCATGTCATAGCAAAGCATGCTGGGTACAATGTGGTGGAAATCAATGCCAGGTTAGACAAACAAAATCAAAATTAAAATTGATGTTAGTTTAATCTTCTGTTATAACCTTATTGGTGCTATTGATGTTCCTGCAGTGATGATCGTAGTGCAGAAGTTTTCCAGAAACGCATTGACACAGCAACACAGATGAAGTCAGTGTTAGGAGCCAATGAGAGGCCCAACTGCCTCATTATTGATGAGATTGATGGAGCACCCGCGGTACGTTCTGCTCGTGGTTTTTAGAGTCTGGCTAAATAAGTGTAATGCACTGAGTGTTTTGACCTCCTGTGTGGTGCTCTGCAGGCTGCCATCAACATACTCTTAGCAGTTCTAAACAGGAAAGATGGACATGGTGGGGAGGCCGGTCCTGAGGGGACCAAAAAGAAAAAGAAGAAGGAGCCCATCCTTCTTCGACCTATAATCTGCATCTGCAATGACCTGTAAGAGACACAGCGATGGGTAACAGAAGCATCATGGTGGCAGTGTAATAATACAGTCCTTGAATATTTCTCGTTTGTCTTTAGTTATGTGCCTGCTCTCAGACCTCTCAGGCAGCAGGCATTCCTCCTGACTTTCCCTCAAACACAGCCTTCCCGCCTTACACAGAGACTGGCTGAGGTCAGTACACACAGACACATACTCATTCAAGAAGAAGTGCACAGGCATTGATAATCATGTCTAAACGTTTTGTTTTCAGATCTCTCTCCAGCAGGGCCTGAAAGTGGACACAGGCACTCTGATGTCACTTTGTGAGAAGACGGACAATGATATCCGATCCTGCATCAACACACTACAGGTCTGTAAAGTGGGGGCTTTCAGGTATATAACATGAGTAGTATCCATTATAATTGTTTTCTTGGCTGTGCAGTTTCTCCATGGCCGTGGACACAAGCAGTTGGATACCAAGACAATTCAGTCTGTCTCTGTGGGGCAGAAGGATCAGCACAAAGGCCTGTTCCATCTGTGGCAGGAGATCTTCCAGTTACCACGAATCAAACGGTATCGGGCCGGGGTTACTTGATACTGTTCATCAGGTCTGCACTAACTGGATGTTGAATAAGCACAGTAATTTGTGTTTTCAGGAAGCGTATTGGTGAAGGATTTGAGGAGCTGGTGGGTTCAGGAAGTGGAGCTCAGCGGTTCCAGCACATTCTACATCTGGCCTCATCTAGTGGAGAGTATGAAAAGGTTTCACAGGTGATCTAAACTAAAAAAACTGTAACAAGTGTATGAAAAAACAATAAAGTTGCTGTACATTGTTAATTTATGTGTTTCTTTCTCAGGGTCTGTATGATAATTATCTGTCCATGCGTGTGAGGGATCCCAACCTACAGAGTGTGTGTGAGGCTCTGGACTGGCTGTCGTTCTCAGACAGGTTGAACCAAGTGATCATGCACGGACAGAACTTCACTCTGATGAAATACCTGCCCTTCCTGGCCATCACATTTCACTTCCTGTTTGCTCACACTCACGTGCCGCGCATCAGCTATCCCCACAGCCACCATGAGGTACTAATCTTCTACATATACAGGTGTTGGGAAACATGTAGTTATTTAATGACGCAAAGAAAAAACACAGTTCCGACATCATCACTGAGTCATGTCCTCCCCAGGCCACCTCTCGTCTCGTCAGTAGCAGGAATGCATTGTCCACAATGTTGGTGGACATCCCAGCAAGCATCAGAACAAGGATCAGCCAGCTCAGCTTAACACTTGATATTCTCACACTGCTCCTTGACATCATCTGCCCCAAACTACGGCCTGTGAGTAAATAAACCTGTGCACTAGCTATAGTGGTTTCACCTGTTCATCTCCATTAAACAAACAAAAGAAAATTTAATAGTGTAATAGTGAAAGTTTGTTTCATTAATTGGGGGATGTAATGATCCTGTTCCAGGTAAATCCACAGCTGTTCAGCAGCAGAGAAAAGGAGCAGATGCGTGAGCTGATCAACACGATGCTGGCCTACAACCTTTCATACAGGCAGGACCGCACACCTGAGGGGCAGTACACCTATGTACTGGAGCCGTAAGTACACACACACAAACACCCCAGTACGTCACAGACATGCTAGTATGTTACTTCTTTTGGCCGCAGTCTTCGATCCTCACACCAGAACCTCCTTACGGTCCATAAAACTCGTCTTAAAACCCAGGGAGACCACTCCTTTCAGGCAGTGGCCCCCAGACTTCAGAACGCTCTGCCCCTCTCTCTGTGTGTGACCGATTGTTTTAAAGAGAAGCCCAAGACACTTTTAGTTGACTCTGTTTTGTTGTGTTTTTTTAACTATTGTTCGATAATTGTTTTAAATGTTTTTTTTTGTTTTAATTCACTTTGTAAAGCACCTTGTGATTTTATCAGTGAAAGGTGCTGTATAAACAGTTACCTGCTTACTTACACACTCACTCTACTGTCCAGTGGCCACATGCGGAGCAGATGTGTGTTTGTGGAGTGTTGAAGGTCACTGCTCTTGTCCACTCTGTGGTTTCTCTGCTTGAAGGCTTAGAGAATAATCCTCTAAACACCTGGTGAGAGTGTGTGATGGTTGTGGTCTTTGAGCAGGGTAGCAAACAGTGAAAGCTGTCTGTGGTGTACAGGTCGATGGATAGGTTAAGCTGGAGTGACCGAGGAGTGTTTGAATAAAAGAGAGGACTACACTTTAATTTGGAGGAGAGCTTTTTTTTATGGCTGGCCTTCATTATTGTGACTACTGGCTGCGGACACAATACACTGACATCGTTAGAGTGGCATAACAAGCTTGTTACGGTAATCATGCCGGCCCAGGTCGTGGAGCGGCCAGACAGCCAGGGGGGCTCCTTCCTGCAGGCTCGCTGTGACAAAGTGTTGGTCACCAACGACTGGTGTCTGCCTCTAGTGTTAGCCCTGCTGCTGCTTCTCCTCATCTACACCTTCCTGTACCTGCCCTCACAGGCACACCACAACACCACTCTCTGATGGATAAACACGCAGGACAACAGTTTTGGATGTTAACTAAAAAGCAGATGCACCCCGTTCCAGAGTATATGATTGGACTGTGCCTATTTTGAACTATTGTTGATTGGACAAAGAAAAAGAGAAGAATTCATTCATCATCTGTCTTAAAACTGTTGTTCGTAATTTACTTCTGTCTGCTTTGTTGAAATATCCTCAGTGTTCTGTGGATGATGGATATGTGAATGCAGTCACTACAGTTGAAAATGGTACTGTGCTTGTTCTAAAATAGAGATTTCAATCAATCTAAACAGTTTATACTTTTCAATATTAGCTGCATAATTCTATGTTGTATATTTTTGTGATATCTTCTTGTGATAAAGGTGAATGCACTATGCTACTTTTTTCATTTTATTTATATTGACAGTGAGAGCTCTGATGTGTGTGTTGGATTGAGGTAGAGATCAGCAGTAAGAGGATTAAGGTTTTAGAGAATGACCGACTCAGGGTTTTATTCTGGAAAACATAAACTATGACACCCAGAGTGGAAGCTTTTTGTTATTTTGTTTCACATTATGAGTGTGTTTGTGTGTAAGTAACTACCGTCATGTGTTTTGTTGAGCTGTTTTTGTCTGTGTGTGTTTCCAGGCGTGTTGAGGACGTGGTGAAATTTGCAGGCCTGCCTCCCCGCCGCCAGCTGACGTATCAGGCGAAGCAAACCATCAGCAGAGAGATGGAGCAAGAGAAGATGAGGAGGGCCGAGCAGCTGATGCTGCAGAGGAACCCTGCTGTTGTGAGATATCACAATGTGTTTAAGCCAACAGATTGTGGGGTTGTATACAGTGCAGCCTGCAAACAATAAGGTCACTGGGTGTGTTAATAATCTAATGTATTTATAATCTGCTGTGTGATGCAGAAAGCGGAAGAAAAAAAGAGTTCTGGCCCTAAACCAACCAGGAACCATCAGCAGAGGCTGGAGAACATTGTCAAGCAGACAACAGTGGAGACAAGGGTGAGACACGAAAACACACACACAAAAGCTAACTTTGCTCTGTGATAGTCAATAGGCCACATTAAAACAACTCTTTAGTGACAGTGTTGTTTGTGTTCCCAGTTCATCAGTCCATCATGAAGACAGATTGTGATCTACATTATTTGAACAAGACACCTTTTCTCTTTTTCCCCTCTGGTGTATATGTTATTTAATGCCTGCAGGGGGAGCCAGAGAGGAGCTGCCAATTTGCACTGAACAAAAGACCCTTTTCTTTATAATAGTTCAGTAGTGAAGTGATTTAACCTCTAGAGGGCAGAATGAGGATAATGAGAAGCCACTGGGTGATGGTCCCTAATGGTGAAAGTAGAAAATTAGGCTAATGAGAGGTGGAGTGAATGTTCGTTGATATTGACCTTGTTAATGAGGACAGTGTTTCATAAAGTTCCTGTTTAACTTGTCATTCTTCACTCTTTGTTTGTGTCCTATAGCCAGAGGTGGACTTCTTCGGTCGAGCTGTTGCTCCCAAACCTCAGACACCCCAGCCGAGCTCAGAAACAGGTACTGTAGAGACTGTGTGGTTTCATTTTTCTGAACCTCTGGAGAACACAGGCTGTCTAGGTAAATGACGCCTCAAGGCACATCAGGTCCAAACACACACAGGAGGTGATAACTGATGCATGTTATGTAATGCTTCTAAATTGGTGCTCTCGTGGCAGGCAGCAGGAAGTAGATCTGGACTGCCAGCAGCAGTGCCACCTCATTTTCATACACACCACCTCTCTTTCTATTTGTACTGCAGCAAATATCATGAACAGTCTTCATATTTTATCCAGTAAAAAGAATAACACTGCCCACAGTACTTGTCTTTCTAAGTTTTTACTATTCCTGTAGTCAGTAAAGAGGCAAAATCCACTCCTCAGGGTAGTCATTGTGCTTAGCCTGTCACCAGCTTTGTGCTACAGGAACCAAACATCACTGCTGGGTTAAAAGGCATTACACCTCCACCCTACAAGTGGACCTATTAAAATCAATAACCTTTCTGAAAACGGTGCGTACAAGAATTCACCATCCTGTAATACAGAGCTGTGGCTGTTTGTAGGTCAAAGCAGGATGTCAGGCTTCAACGAACTAAAATAGGCACAAATCCTGTGTCCTGCTTCTGTTGTTAATTATCTAGTTCTTTGTTTGAGTGCATGATCACTTTCTAACATTATTTGAGACATTCAGTTCTGACCCATCCATGCTCTGGTGGTTAAAGCCGCTATGTTAGAACTGAACTTGACTTTTCAGCTGAGTTTACATCATTGGGGCCCAGAATTAGATTTATAATTTAAGGGGATTACTGGAAGTTGCTTTCATGTGTTTGTAGTTGTCAAAAGCTTTGTGTAGAATTTGACGCTAAAAACAAGCTAAACGAGTCTTTTTCAACTTAAACCATATTATCTTCACTTTGAACATAATCCATAGCTGTGCCCTTTAAATAACAATGCTGGTATTTTCTCATCTGTTTGGGTAGAAATGCCAGTGGATGAAGACATGTTCACAACGTATCTCCTGTTTTTGCAAGGTTGTCAGGAACGTTAAATAAAATTACCATTAAAGGTTCCCAAAAGTCCATTCCAAGGCCAGCCCTGTTTGAACAGCACAATTTTTTTATATTTTCAAATATTAACATGTATTAAAAGGTGCAAATCCTCCCATTGGAGAAGCAGTGTGTTTATAGGCCAGGTAGCTGGTTTCTCCTGAGATTTGAGTGATCACATAAGGCGGTCCATCATGCCAGGCTTCAAGCTGCACCCTTGTGGACCAACCACTGTGATTCAGACCAATCACTGTCATGTAAGAAAATACGTACCAGCAGCTAGGGATGTGTTACAGGCTTGATGGTGGTTTGTGCTGACAACAGAAGCAGCCTGAATCTAGCCTGTGATTTATCCAATAACCCAGCAAGTGACTGATCTCTGCGAGGTTACCAGTTTATTGTTCTTAAATTACAGATGAATCATTGGTTAACTATATTAATCAGCAACCATTTGAATAATTATTCAGGCTTTAAAACTCTGTAGTATGTTTGGTTTGTTAGGTCTGACAACATTTTTCTTCTCTACTTCCCTGTAGGTGAGAAGTGTGCAGTTCAGGCTATGGGAACAGCAGTGGGAAACAGTGACGTGTGGTTCCGCTTCAATGAGGGCATGTCCAACGCTGTCAGACGGAATGTGTATATCAGAGAACTACTGTAGCACACAGTCGTAGGTTTATGTCTTTATTTTTTAGCTGCTTTTGTTTTTCTTGTGTTGTATGAAAACATCCAACAATCAATCCACAACTCTCCTTGTTCATTCAAAACAGTCTTTATTTGGATTGACAGTGTTAAGAGCCAATAAAAACGTGTTGTTGAACGTTGCTCAGCAGTCCGATCAAAACAAACCTATAGAAAGCTACTCAGTGCTGTACACACACACACACACACACACACACACATAAAGTAACAGCATTCAAGAGTCTTCAAATAAATAAACATAAAAAATGTGTGTGTGCAAGAGAAAGAGTGCGAGTTAGTGCAGCATGGCTATGTAGGAGTGTATTATTCTTGTATGACTGATTGTATGCATCCGTGATTGTGTGTGTGTGCATGCGTGTGTGATCATTAAAGGATCACACACTTGCCCTTCTCCACCCAGGGGTTGGCTCTCATCAGCTCAGGGTTCAGAAATGGATCATCACAAACACAGCCCTCAATCCACTTCACCAGCCTGCAACAAAACACACACGCACTATTAGCACCACTGTGAGTCTTGAAGGGAACGTGTGTGTGTGTATATAGTAAACACTCACTCGGTAACAGTGATGGAGGATTTCTCTCTGTTGATTGCCAACTGATATTGAAGGCTCTCCACTTCTCTCCTCATCTGTGGGACATCTAACTCCTCCATGATGCCTTTGCTGTTCACACACACACACAAAACAGACTGAAAAAACACAGCTGGAGTGGGTTGGATGGTCACAGCTTCAGATACACTGAGGTCACTTCCACGCCAAATACTTCGATTCTGCCATTCGATTCTACCATTCGATTCTGCAGACATGGTTCAGTTTAGGAAACACACAGCTCTAATCTACACGTTGGGATTTTCAGGATGAAGTGTGTCAATATTTAGAGTCTTTAAGCAGCAGGTAAAAACCAGTTAGAGTCGGAGAGTTCATTTTTGTCTCGTTATCTTCCTCTCTTGTTAACCCTTGCCTCTCCTGGAGTGGTTCATAATTTATCTTCTTATTAACGATGGGGTGAACACTAGTGTAGTAGGTGAACTTTCCCTTTAAGCAGGAAATGGCAAAAGTCTGGAATACAACATTTTAACAATCATTAATATTATTTCGTCTTTTTAATGTAAAACAAATGTATGTGGTGGTGGTACTGTAGGTTGCCTTATTCTGCAAAGCAAACCTGATAAATAATAGAGGGTTACAATGGCAGTGACTACAAAATAAAACTTAGACAGAGTTTAAGGATTTTTTTTTCTAACTTGAGGTTATCCAGCTTAGTGTCTGCTTTGTCTCTTATCATTGTAAACTCTGCCCCACCCTGCTATATTACAGCAGGACGAGAGAGTTGAAACCAGCCGTGGACCACTTCAGTCCCTCTCTATCTGCTGTCTCCTTCCTCCTCCTCCTCCTCCTCATCTCCCATCTCGTCATCATTTTAATGGGTCTAAGTAGGTCGGCCGCCCGGTGCCTGCTTCCTCCTCCAGCATCCATCCCGCGGCCAGATGCTCCACGTAAAGGCCCTCATCATGAAATATAATATCCTCCAAACGTGTTGAAGTGCCGTCCCTCTCCATCACTGCTAGCTGAGATGATTCTCCCATTTTCTCATATTTACAGTCTCGTGTGACATAAACGTTGCTTTGCGTGAGAATACATCGAGTAAAGGTGCCATTGTTTACCTTAAACAACATCAGCACAGACGCGGATGTGTCGTGATGATGAACGGATGGAAAGACAGAAAACCTCTCAACAAAATGACACTCTTACCGTCAGGCCTACCGGAGAGGACCGCTGGTCGATTTGATGCGCAGCCGGCGGATAGAGGGTGTACTCTGGGCTTTCACGGCGGCAGTGACCGCTGAGAGTGGCGACTGTGTGGCGTACTACCCGGCAGAAGAGTCCGGCTTCAGTGAGAGTGGGGGAGGAGGAGGCTGCGTGTGTCCGCGGCGCAGAGGCACTCCCCTACGCTCCTCTCTGCCGCTGACTGGATGCGGGATGCGCAGGGCGGAGGGAAAGCAGCCTCACCTCCGGGATTTGACAGGCAAACGAGGGCTGGAGCCGCAGGCGCACCTGTATGGAAATCCGGACACGCAGAGACCGAGCAGAACCAGGAAATAACGCAAATGAGGACGCGCTCCAAAGGGAAAACAGCAGGAAGTTAATTTTCCATTCAGATGAGCGGAGGCGGGTTCTGTCCTCCGAGACTGAGCATCACACTCTGTCTCCTCTACTGGATCCGATTTCTTTAGAGTACTGATAATCTGGGCTTTCCTCAGTCCCCCTTTTTTTGGGAATAACCCCTAGAAGCCTCCAACTCTTCTTTTAGGGCCACAATCTGATTAAAACGTGACACTATAGCAGCCATCGTTAAGATTTTTATGCTGATGAGTACAAGACTCATTAAATTAAGATTAAATCCAACCCTTAATATAAAATATTCCAGGTTAAGCCTGAAAATCACTTCATGCTCACCATTTCATTTTTTTTTGGCCAAACACACCATTAAATCATTCAGCGAGTACAAATTCATTTTAATGATCATCAGGTCACATGTTCACCAGCCAATACAAATGACGTCACATACCACACAGACCATTGATCACAACGTTTATTCAGCGACAATATAAAATGTCACTTCATTCAAATCCAGCCTGCCCCCATCGTCATGCAGGCATCCGGCTCAGCTCGTCACTCATGTCCCACCTGAAAGACAGAAACGGGTGAATATGCCAGTCTAAGAGGGGTTGGAGGATGTGTACAGCAGAGGAGTGAACACTCACCTTTAATGTGAGCAGCATCATCAGTCCTCTTACATCTGGTCAAAGCCATCCTCTTCCAGCTCAGTCTCATCTATAAACAGTTTGGATTGAGTTTAGTCAAGTGGAAACTTGAAGTTTAGCCTTCCTGAATGTTAATAAGCAGCCTCAGATCAAAGTTAGAATCAGGAGCTGGAGTTCAGCTCTCATAGTAGGTGTCAGAAAAGTTTGTTTTATTTTGTCCTCACTGGCTGATGCAGATTATGGTGCAAAGTAACATATGACTCACCTGCTGTCCCACACGGACTTCACCGTCAGGACCGTCACACTGCCCATTAAACGGACCCAGCAGCACATGGTCCAGCCTTCAGTCTGCTAAACCCATCATTCACTTGTCTGTGCATGCGCGTCCAACTCTGATGGCTGTGAAGATCAGACAGACACATGGTCAGAGTTATTATGTTTTATAATTAAATACAAGAGTTCTTTTCTGAAGTGTAACCACGTGGTCGATGCAGACTTTGTGTAACTGGTTCTCTCCAAATACTGAGAATTCCTGACTTTAGATTTAAATGCAAATTTTAAGTTAAAATCTTTGAATTGGTTATTTAGCGGGAGCTACTCCAGCAGTGTTTGCAGGCTGGTAGCTGTGCCACGTGTTGTCTCAGCACGCTGTCCTCCTCCTGTGGACGTTATACTCACTTATTTCACTCCTGTGCGGTCAGACGTCTTTGATCCACCGGGCGACAGAAAACGGGCGAGTTTCGTCTTTTTATTTGCTGCCATGTTGTTTTGTATGAAGAAGACACAAGTTATCGATCTTCTGCTTCTACAGGACATCCAAGAAAGAGGACTTCCTGCTGCAGAGCCAGTCTTTATATACACACGGCTTCCTCCGTGGTCCCGCCCCTTCCTGGGCTAGCTATTAGCCACGGGGCTACCTCTTTTAGTGTAGCATCTGGGACTGAGCTGTTTAGCAATTCAACACCCGCTGTCAATGTTTTTGTATTTCCCGGTGTGCAGGACATTTCTTCTTGGAAAAACAGGCTGTTTAACGAAGATAAAACAGCAAAATGTTTGCTAGCGTTGAACGCCTATATTTCCCATGAGCCAAAGCGCGCCCGCGCCAGCAAAGCATTATGGGAGTTGGCGTTTTTTTTTTCATTTTTCAGCAACAATAACATATTTATTACATTATTACGATTAAAATGTAAAAAATCTCATTGAGAAAAGGGTATTTGGTGGTAGCATTAACTCATATTTACTGTCTACTGTAGTGGGAAAATATTAATAGCCTAACTGGTTAATGTAATTACTTTTTTCAATCAATTATACAAGCGAGAGAATTTGTATTATGTGTCCAACAATCACATATGGATGAAGTGACACAGGAGTATTTTTGTTTTTGCAATAATGTTTCTATCGATCCTTGCCTGTGTGATGTCAAAGAATCACATTTAAAGAGTCATATGAGATTTAATTTATACATTTATTCTGATCACAGCTGTACAGGAATGCATCGTCACAGCAGAAACACAACCTAAACCCAACCATTGCACAACAGCCGTCACAACACATCCAGAACTCAACCATAAATGTACAGGCTCAATCAGCTCACCTCAATTCAGTGTCTAGAATTATCAATATTATTATTACTGTTTATTATTATTATTATTATTATTATTATTATTATTATTATTCACATAGATCCATCTGTCTCTCAAATATATCTTTGTTTTCAAAGAGCATAAAAATACAAGTGGACTCTTCATTGGGATGAACACTGGTGGTCGATCCACTGTCTGGCTCACATGAAAGAGGGGGGGGACCACTAAAAAAATCCGAGGACCCAGGAAGGAGCAGAGCCAGGCTTACATGGGCTCGCACAAGGCTTCTCAATGCTTACTGGAGGTTGCAGACAGTTTTAATTGATTTTAGAGATCATACAGGACTCACAGCTCAACCTAGAAGCTACGTTTGACATCACACAGACACACAGGGAGTTTGTCAGGAACCAGAAAAACCATTAAACAGTGGCGAAACTAAATATATGAAAGAGCACTACCAAGGCACAGAGAGATGCAGAGTTAACGAAACAGAGGGAGATAAAAATGAAGGGGGAGACAAGGTGGGCAATCAGAGGCAGTTTCACTAACCAACACTAGAGGGAGCTCTAAAAGCTCAAATAC
Source organism: Parambassis ranga (assembly GCF_900634625.1). Taxonomy (NCBI): domain Eukaryota; kingdom Metazoa; phylum Chordata; class Actinopteri; family Ambassidae; genus Parambassis; species Parambassis ranga. Next base: position 18,579,074 of record NC_041022.1, on the reverse strand, counting down.
CCAGGTATATTATAAACTCTATGTATGTATGTATACTGGATGTACTATATAAAGCATTGAAATATAGGATTATCTTTTAAAACACTGTTCACTGCAGCAGGACAAGGGGAATATATTGTATGTGTGTGTCATGTATGTTTGTGTGTGTGTATTATTTTCCAAGCAAACCCTCAAAGTTGGAGCTAAACACCAACAAAGCAGAAAATCAGCAAGACCAAAACCAATATAATGTGTGTCTGTGTGTGTGTGTGTCTCAGAATTCATGGACAAATGTCTATGTCATCTTTCTGATCATGAGAATAAGTACTGTACGAGTGGAAGGACATTGACATGAGCATTAGCAGGGACTACACGCGCTCGTAAACAACAACAACAACAACAACAATAACGGCAACAGCAACAACAACAACATGAACAGAGACAACACACACAGGTCAGGAAGTCCAGTTAACAACAATCCTCCACTCATACAGAAGAGAAATAGAGGCTACGCTCTGACTGGAAAAATGCATCCTTTTGACATTGCAGGAGTGAGACAGACTCAGAAACGGGCCCGTCTGTCCATGTGCTTTTAAAAATTCTCTCCGGTGTCTCATCAGCATGTAGCTTGTCTGTCTATCTAACTGTCTGTTTGCCCGTCAGACAGTTAATGTGCTTATTTTTTATTTTTATTTTGCAAGCAATATGCTTATCTGTCTGTCTCCCCTGTCTGACTGAGTTATGTCTGTCCTAGCCAGAGTCCGTAGAGATGACAGGACGAAGAAAATGATTGTGCTTCTCGGTCCACACGGCCGTCTGAGGCTGGGCGGCGGTGACTCACTGGGTTGCAGAGGTCAGAGGTTGTGTGGGAGCAGCCTCCTCACACCTGGAGGAGGTACTAGAGCTAACTGCACCAGACAAAGAGGACTCCCTCCTCAATACTGTACAAGGCTACATGAGAAGCGCTCACGCAGGAAAGAAACGCACTCAAACACACGTGCTCTCCAAGCGCCAGCGTCAGGCCTGTGGGAGCGTTTTCTTTTAACACCTACACATGATGGTTAGGGAAGAGGGCTGGGGCTCGTTAGAAATGAGATGTTGGCCAGCGATCAGTCAAGCATTGCGTCCAGTTGGTCTGCCAAGTCGTCAAACATGCTGCCGATGTCATCCAAGATGGAGACTGTGGCCTTTTTGCTGGAAAGAGAGCTGGAAGTTGGAGAGAAAAAAGAGGAAGAATTTAGCTGGTACTGAGGCAGACAGGACAGAGTTACAGTACTGATGTAGAGCTGTGAAGAATGGACCCCTCTGTTAAATACCACCTCAGATATGTTCACTGGATGCTTTAAACCTGCAGTTAGTTACTACTTGCAGACTTTTGTACCCACTTGGGGGCAGTGTGGAGATAAGTGGAGACAGCATTGTGTCCCTGCAGTGATTAGAAAACTAAATGTTTATAGTGTTCTTCCCCTTTCCAACCAGCAAATTAGTCCAACCCAGTCTTCCTTTTTTTAACTGTTTGTGTCCAAGTTGAGTCCTTTCCTACCTGTTCCTGCCTCTCTCCTCTTTATCTTTTATGTCGCTTCAAATCGAGCATTTCCTATCATTACTAATGACGCAGGAAATGCAACATATTTGTTTGTTTCAGCTGTGCTATAAATAGGAACACTAGTTGCTCCTCTGTTGAATTTCTGATGAAGTAGCTGCTCAGAGCTCTTTGCAGCATTAACACACACTTGTTGTTACCATGGTAATCAAGGGTGTAGCTAAATCAGACCCGGACCAAAACTTTATAAATACCAACCCATTGGTAATGATGTAAAGCCACAATTTCTTGTTACTGTTTGTCATGTACATTCAGGGGCAGCATTTCCACAAAAACACTCACTCATTTTGTGCGTCCTCCTCTTTGATCTTATGCTCTACAGCCTGCAGTGCTGCAGCCAAGGAGGCACTGGTCTCCTCCAAACGATGCTGAACCACTCCCTCCTGCTTTGCTTCCTCTTCTTGACTCCCCATCTCCTCTGATAGTTCTTCTCTTTTTGAGGGCTTCTTCTCCAGCTCCCTCAGATTCGCGTCCTCTGCTCTCTTCCTCTCCTCCTCCTGCTCTTTGAGCCTCCTCTGCTCCCTCTCTCTCCTCCTCTCCTCTTCCTCTTTCCTTCTCTCCTCTTCCTCCTCCACTTCCCTTCCTCCCATCAGATCAATGGAGAGACCGGCGATGGAGGAACGGGGAGGTTTGACAGGGTGTGGGGACGGGGTGGAGGGACTCTGGGCTGGAGAAGGGGAGGTAAGGGGGAGTCCCGGGGAGAGAGAGGGAGCTGAAGGGGTGTCAGGAGCTGGAAGAGGGGCGGCTGAGAGCGGAGAGGAGGGTTTCGGGGCTGGAGTGGGGCTGGCTGCAGCTGGGCTGGTGGCAGCAGGGCTCGTGGTAGCTGAAGCTACTATTGCTTTGCCTGGTTTTGGTGCTGTTGGAGGCCCACGAGGTTTCGGGGATACAGGAGGAGGGACACGTTTCGGCTCTGGTCAGATAGAGTCACAAAGAATGATGTCGAATTACTTTTTGTATTAATTTAGCATTTAGTACAGAATAGAATAGAACATAATCATCTTTCTAGTTTATGATTTCAGACAAGCATTGGTTTTAGCAACACACCAAAGACACAATATGATCATATACTCTGGATATCACTGCACTATTACATCTTGTAAGATAAGTTGATCTTCCTGAACGACAACACCATTTTACATACATACACTTTTACATAATGCCCGTTTGTTGCTCTGGTCCAATTTTCTTCCACCCACAGTTTTTCCACAGCATGCCGCACTATGTATAACTTACAAAGATATAAATATGTATAATGTATAGGCTACATGTATTATATGCATTACATCTGTTTCAGGATGTAATGCATTTAAATGATGCCAATAAAAAACAACAGCTTTTTTTGAATAGGTCTCCGTGTGTACCTGATAAAAAATCATATAAAAAAATGCTGTACTGAATTTCTAAGTAAGACTTACTGTTTGAATTTTCTTTGTTTAAAGACAATACATAAGTAAGTAGTCATCACGTGTGTGTGTGTGTGTCTCACCAGGGCTCTGTGCCATCTCAGCACCATCAGGCCCTGGTATGGGAACCCTGCGTGTCGGGGTTGGGGGGTCAGCTTGCGTCTTCCTCAGGGTGACTGTGGATGGTTTGGGTGACACAGGCGGCTTCAGAGATTTCCTTGCCTCCATCCACTCACAGGTCTCTCTGGTGTTCTCTGTCCTCTCAGAGACCTCGGACACAGGCCTCCGCCTCAGCACCACGCCGCCATTCTGCTGAGGCTCACCTTCATTTTTCCAACTGCTATCCAGCTGGCTGCTAGAGAAATCTGATTGGTTATTGCTCTGAATTACACATTCTGTTTGCTCAGATGTGCGTGGTCTCCTGCGTATGGTGTCAGAACTGGTTGTCATGGTAACAACAGTGGTAGCCACAGATGCATGTGGTTCAGAGTCTGTCGGCAGGGGACGCGGCTTCCTTCGGAGCGTTGCTGTGCCATCCATGATCTCTGATGTAGAACTGACCACAGTGGACCGTGGTCGGGGCTCTGGCCGTTGCTGGACTTGTTTCCGCGGTAACTCTTCAGTATGATCACCAGGGAGGCCCTCTGGCCCACTGATAGTCCTGCGCCGACTTACAACGTCATCATCCTCAGATCCAAGACCCCCTGCGCCTGCTTGGCGCCGAAGCAGAGGTGGACTGACCTGGAGGTGACATGACTGTTACACATCCACACAGCTGAAGTGTTCAAAATTTACAAACCGGCCCTCACAACTTCACACACTCACCTGCAGGTAGTTGGTGCTGCCTCCCAGATTCCTCGGCAGGGTTTTGGCTCCACCTACAATAGATGTTTCCAGCATGGCTGCGAGGCTGCGAACGCTTCCAGAAGCCCCCTCTGATCTCTCCAGGCCTGCTGACTCCTGAGCTCTCAAAGCTGCTCCTAGGGTGCCGCAGTCACTGGCCCGCCGCTCTCGATAGGTTGGCAGCCCTAGCAGCCCCTCCCCCTGTCCCTCTCCTTCACCATCACCCCCGGAAATGGAAGAACAGGACCGTTTAGGTGGCGTGGGGGGCCGACCTTTCCGACGTGGACGGAGGGTGACAGATGATTGGCTGCGGTTAACGGTGACATCATTAGGAGCAGTGTGCGCAGAGCTGCTGCGGCACACAGTGGCATATCTAGAGTCTGATTCTGAGCCAATAAGACTGTGAGTTCTCCGTCGCTCTTCCTCCTCGCTGGGCAGGCGCAGCAACGGCACTGACGTATCTGCTGCAGCTTGTGTCTGGGTGGAGGGGCGCGGCCGAGCTCTGGGGGAAGCATGCTGGGTCCGGGCATGTGGAGGGGTTTGTGGTGGGGTTTGAGGAGGGGTCTGTGAATGTGTGAGACCCGGGCGAGGTTTGGCCAGGGGGCTGGGGGCACCCTCTCTCTGCTTCCTCGCCTCAGCTGGGGCGGCGACGGCACCTGGGCTGGATGGAGGTGTGGAGGGACTCTGAGGAGGCTCAGAGCCGGTCTCTCTTCTCTGTAGCTCCTTCAGTCTCCTCACTCCCAACATCAACTTCTTCTGATGGCCTGACAAAAGGAAGGAGGAGGAGGGGGGTGCGGAAAGAGAAATTTAAGTGATGCTAAATTCTAAATTTATCGCAGTGAAACGCAGCATATATCAAGTTGTGTTTACATTTGTAGAATCTGTAAATGTTCTGTAAATGTATTTTGTTGTTCGATAACGTAGCTCTGTCTTACCCAGCTTAGAGATGCCGATCTCCTGCAGATCTTCAAGGCTGATGTCTGACACAAAGTCAACGTTTTCATACCCATTCTGCACAAGAACCTGGTAGTACTGACTCAGGCCCAGGTGAGACAGCCAGTCAGCTAGATTGGCCTAAAACACACACACACACAGACACACACTGTAACAAATCACACTTCCAAAACAGCATGTGTAAAGTCAGCATCTCCTCCTTCTTCCTGGTTGGTGTCCAGTACACGTGAGAACCTTACAGGCTTGTGGTCTGGCAGCCAGTCTGTGGACGGCAGCTTGCTGATCTCTGACGTTAACTTCTTTCGATGCCCAGGCTTCATGACCCCAATCGCCGTCAGGTCCTTCAATGCAAAGCACACTGAATCACATCATGAATTCACTCCTACACCTACAGGCTTCTCTCTTGAATGAAAGCAATTTTATCTGCAGGTTTGACATTTATACATGGGCAGAGTGTGATGTGCCTGCAGGAAGATTTTGCTTTGGATAATTTCTGATGAGTGTCCCCTGCCCTCAGGGGGGGGGTTACGTCATACCACTGTGTCTGCTTCAGTACACAAAAACACACACAAGCAAACACACACGCAATGGCACTACAACCACACCCAAGGCCAAACACAGACTGAGTCATGTTTACAGCACAGACTGTGTGAACACAGGCATGTAGATGAAGCAGACAGAGCATGATAAGTTGAGGCTCAGGACTCACACCGGGGGGTCAGGTGACAGAGACAGGAGGGTCATGATGACATCATCCAGGTCAGTGGGGAGCTGATTTGTGAGCTGAGCTGGGCGAGGCCTTGACAGACAAGGGGCGGGGCGTGAGGGGGTCAGGGGTCATGACCTTACCTCAGGGGTCATGCAGCTAATGGTGTCTAGATCATATCCCGCGGTGAGGAAGTGGGTGGTGTAGAACTGCAGCTGAAACTCACCCAGCCACGTCACTACTGCCTGCTTCTAGAACACAGAACACAGAACACTACTGCCTGCTTCTACAAGAGTCTGCAGGTTGCCTCTGAACCACAAGCTCTTTCCTAGAGCTCAGCATGGCAGCCTGCTCCAGAACACAGGACAGAAGGCTGCTCTAGAAAAACAGCACACAGATTTTACTACTCTGCACTGAAGGTAAACAGGATACAAAATACAGACCAACCTGGCAATATGTCTAACATTGGTTGATGTATACTGGCTGTTTGAACATGTAATCTTAAAAGATGGAGTAAAATCACTTTAGAGTTTTCAGGAATATTGAGATTGTTTAGGGTAACCATTGCTCTCAAACAATACTCCCTGGGATTTGTGAAAAAAACAAACAAGAAACATAATAAAGAACAAACAGAAAGTGAAAGTAAAATTATTTTTAGCGGTGTCTGGCAAGTGGTGTTTTGACATTTTGAATGGGGAGGGAGTTCCAGGTTTTCTCTTTACCGCACACTCAGTGCTTCATGAGAGTCTTATGTGGGTTCCACCTTCTCATGGTAAAACCTGGAATTTCTTACAAGCCTCTTGGATGAAAGTTGTATTAAGGAAACTCAAAGAAGCCCAGTTCACTCTGATATACCATGATTTGATAGGAAGGTGTATTAATGCTGCTTTAAAGGTCGGTTTGATTATTTTATTTACACCACTGACATACATATGTGATTAAATGAATAAATTTAGTGCCAAAGACTGTTGGATGAATCAACCACACACTACTCAACCACTGTTGCCTAGCAACCTGTCAATGTTTGGTTCTAGAATACAGCATCTACGTAGTTCTAGAACACTCAGAGGGTGTTGAACCCTCCGTTTCACAGAACACTCAGCGCTGCTGGCAGGCTCTGGGGCAGAGCGGCAGCATGTGGGTGTCTCAGTGTGGTGTGAGGGGCAGTGGGGTGAAGTGGGACGGGGGGATGGGGGGGTGAGGGGGACAGAAGGCAAGGCAGCAACTGACTCCTCGATGTGTCTGTCACACTGCCTGTCTCCATGGTAACACACTCATGCCCATCCTTAGGGTGTCGTATGTTTTGTATGCAACACAAACACCCGGGCAAATAGCTACACAATGCCCGCTGCATCCCACCCTTGTAGATGACCCCTTGAAGTAACAGCGTAAACCAGTCTGCCATCCAAAAACTCACTTTCCCATCATCCTCTTCTGCCTTCCGCTCAAACGACCGCTGTTCATGAACTGTGCAACTAGAAGAGGCTTGAGATGACAAGCAAGAGAAAAGTAAACAAGAGGAGGGAGAGGAATAAAACGTTACTTTCAACAGTATTATTCTCATATTTTCCTAATAATTTGCTTAATGATCTACATATGTCGGCTAGCAAACTTTGTTTTATTCTGTACAAGTGTGGTTTATATTAAAATACTTTCGGTTATGTTATCTAACTTGCATATTAATCAAACTGTCATGCTAGCTATAACCAAAAGGCTTTTCTTGGCAGCACTTCATTTGAGTGACTAATAAAGTTATGTAGTTGTACCAGCTGAAACTATGTAAGTGTGAATATCTACTAATTACAGAGGACTGTAGTTCCTTAGAACAAAATGAAAACAGTTTTAAGTTTAAACTTTCTCAGTCTCAGTGTCATTTAAATCCCTTAAATGTCAGCTAAGAGCTGATATTATGTAATAATGTGTACAGCGCCTCTGAATACAGTTTGTCTTAGAAGTGGTGGTTATGCATTATAGAAAGACAATTAAAAAAGCTAGCCAGTTAGCGACTAGCACAGTGACTTCTGCTGCTGAGCAAAATCATGTTGGACCCTGCAGAATGACAGAACTCTTCCAGTAATGCAGTGTGACATTTATGTCAATATAAATATTTGACAGAAACTGCAAGCAAAACTGGCCAATCCAGGATCAGAAAACAATATATTTGCTTTGCAAGAGATTCTGCTCATTATGAAGGAATGTTTGTCACTGCGGCTGAATCACAGATTCCTAAGAACCAAAAAGGATTTGTCCTGACAGGAACTGCCCCTGGTTTAAAACTACATTTTAGAGCAGCCTTTATAAATAAAATATAACCTGAGAAGAGTATTATACAAGGATGTGGTGTGTGGAAGGCTGCCGGTATCTGATGTGAACAGACAGGAGAACTTTAGAGGGCCAGGTTAACTAAAAGTGAATAAAGGAAAACATGATTCATAAAAGCACCAAAGCTATCCAAACAAACCCAGAGGCGCTCGGCGTACTTGTGAGCACCGCCGTGATCATTGTTAACTGTCATCACTTTAGACAAACAGCTTTTTCTGAATCACACAAATTCTCTCATGTATAATAAAGTGAAAGCAGACTTTGTAGTATCAGGTTAAATCTGCGCAGCAGGGAAAAAAAACAGGCTTTACACTGACAAGCAAAGGCAGAGATAGTGTTTGGTGTCGTCCACATGTGAGTCTGTGTTCTTACTTGCTGACTGCTCAACAGACTGCGACTGCTCCAAGAGGTGCTCCTTAGCTTTTACTGACTGAGAAAGCACAGTGGCCAGCAGCTAAAACACAAAAACACACACACACACTTAAAGAAACATTTACTCAAGCATAATCATTCAAATCCCAGAGGTGCCCAGTGACTCAGCTACACTCATGCACAGACTCACAATCCTCCAGTGTTTATCCACACTGCAGCAGAAATATGAATCAACCTTCTCCCTAAATTTATAACCATCCAATTTGGTGACTTGCTGGTTGAGTATTTTTTAAAGTGTGCACTAATTAGAGAGATAAAGTTAAACCTGGAACATGCTGTCGGTGTTAGATAGCAGACCTGAAGGGTCCTTGATGAAGGCAGCACCGTGTCCTCACATGTGAGTTACTTATTCAACCAGTCACTGTACAGTCACTGGCAATGTAATAGATTACATGTAGCCATCAAATGAATCCTCAGCATCCTGTAGCTCACTCCATATGTGGAGCACCGCTGCACACTGTTTCCCTACACTTTTATATGTCATGTATGTTGAAAGCAGTGTACAGGCTTTTTTTATTATAATTATACTTTCCTGATACAATCTACAATAGTATGTGTGTTAACAAACTCTGTTTCATTGTGTACAAGTGTGGGTTACATCTAAAAAACCTTCAGCCTGAGGCACTTATGTTACCTACCTAACTCGTTTTTTGTTTCACATATATAAATCAAACTGTCTTGCCTTGCCTTGACTGTAAAATAAGGCCAAACTGAACTCAAGTAAACTCGGTCATTATGACATTTTAGTAAAGCCGTAAATCTGCTGTGCAGCTAAGTATCCACTGATACACTGGATGCACATTTATTTCTTCAAATCCATTCACATGAAGCCTTTAAATGTAGTCTGGCTCCAGGCTAATCACATAACTTTGTAGTTAAAAGGCCAATTTCCTGTTATATAAGGCATTAATTTATAAAAGTCCAATAGACTTTATATTCCAATATGTTTTCACTTAGCAGGCTGGTATGAACCTGCTACATTCTGACTACTAATACTAACGCACCTGGTGTGTTGCTGAAAAAGTGATACTGATCTTTCCAGCGGAAGAACAACAAGAACAGGAAACACAGTTGCGGTTAACTCAGTAACTAGAGTTGTGTTTGTTTCCTGAAAATGTTTTGCTGTTTCCAGAAGCTACGTGCCTGTCACACACACACAAATGAACTCTCTTACCTTGACCCCCTCTGCCTGTGCATGCAGGCCTGGAGCGTTAAGGCCGTGAGTGTTGACTCCTGGCGTGGGTGCCGGGTGTGGACTGGGTGCAGGTGTGGTCAAAACATGTGTGTTTCCAGAACTTTGCAGGCTGCTTGACGACCGAACACTGCCCAGGCTGCCCACACTGCCACTGCGATCACCACCTTCACACACACAGTACAACACATGATGAACAGGGAACTGTTCTCAGGTGCACAGTTTGTTCCTCAAACACACATGAAAGTTTACCTGCCAGTGGTTTGCGCAGCACCCAGATGTCCTCGCTGGTGCTGCTCTGCTGTCCCGAAGTAGGAGAGCCTTGAGGGCTCAGCTCAGCAGTACGTGAACCTGTCTCACACACACACAAAAACACACACATGCATGCACAGTGACACACAAAAATGTGTTACTGCCATTTTTTTACTCACTTTTTTATATAGAAAATTATTGTGTGTAGAATCTTATCAACAACTGCACAGATAGTGTTCGATAATGTGTGTAGTACTGTTTCATAAATATGTTCACCTCTTGAATGAACAAACACAGACGCACACTCAACTACACATGCACAAACATGATACTCTAAGTGGTTGCAGCACCTCTAAGTGCTAATAGTTTACAGACTTGTAAATTGCCCCAGCTCTTTGGTCCCCATCATGTTATACTAAAGAACACACCCACTGATGTGACGTGGAAAACCCATACTAAATGTGACATTTCTAATGCAGAATGTGAACAGATACAAGTGCCATTTCAGTTAAAGGGTTAGTTCACTCAAATTACAAGAACGCTGGTTTCCTCTTTTTTATCTTGGTGTTGTTTTTTTCTAAACTATAGATCAAATGTCTGTTTTCTACACAGTTCCCATAGGGCTGACCACTGACAGCTCTCAACATTCACAGTGCAAATACATGTTTTTCTTTGATCTACATTAATTCCTGGAAACTGAACTTCTCTTCCACCAACCACTCAAAACCAAGATTGGTTCCATCAACATCGCCAGAGAAGCAATTTATCTTCTTGCACCTGTGGTGGTCCTCCGTCAGCTGTTTTCTAACACGGTTTATCTCATGCACCCAGTCTTCTCTTCTCACAGATTTATCACTTTCAATCTCAACAGCTTCTGCTAACACCAGGATGTAATATCTATCCTGTCAACAAAAGAAGGCAGCAGTGCTAGCAGACAGGTGTTACAACCTGGCAATACTAAACATTTGAAAATGACACTGTGCACGCCTGCAGCAAACAGCTGTCCCTTTTCTGCAGGTGATTTTTTTTGTTCAGGTCTTGTCATTTGTGTGAACTGATCGTTTAACAAAGCAACAAGCAAATAGCTGGTATATACCGGTAATGATGTACAGGACATCCTGTTAAAAAGCATGTAAAGTAGACTTATCTGTGATTTAAAGTGATTCTACAGTATGTACCTGTCTGACTTTGCTGCTCCTGAGAAGTGGAGAGAGGAGGAGGAGGAGGAGGAGGAGGAGTAGTGGACAGAGGAGGAGTAGACAGAGAAGGAGGAGAGATGGGAAGAGGAACGTACCCAAATGAGGAGAACCGAGGGAGGGACTGTGTGTTGGGGTGAAGGGGTGGAGGGGGAGGCAGATGCAAGGGGAGGACTTTGGTGGGGGGGTATGAGTGTCCGTTGACCGATGCAATGGGACAGGGGTTGGGCCTGCGGAGCAGGAGGGTGTGGCACTGCTGGGAGGGGGAGTGACCTGGACGCAAGCCAGGAGGAGGGAGGTACAAAACAACAACAACAACACAACAACAACAACAACTGATCAGTCAACTTCAAAGAAAACAGGTCTAATCAGAAAAATCTTAAAATGCATAAAATAATAGCAGATCAAAATCAAAACATGAGAAATGAATACAGCCATATATCCACAGGGAATATATCAATATAAATTAAACTCCGATATCGCCATGTCAATAAAGCAAACAAACAGTATGAACAAAAGAGCATCACAATCTAGCAGGGCAGGTTAGAAGGACCAGGTTACAAAGGGTGACAGGAGGAGCAGAAATACAGAGGAGGGAAGGAGGTGGGGACAGCCCATAGACGACAGTGTTTGATCAATGGACATGATTGACAGGTTGAGGGGAAAACGGATGGGCTGCCCAAAGAGGCCGATGATGCTGCAGCTATCTACAACTAATGATCAGCTTTACAGAACAGCTGCTGTACTCACACACAGAACCGCTCACACACCCTCCCACCCATACACACACACAGCTGTGATGTGGGTGGTCACCTGCCCTCTTGATGACTTCCACCATGTTGGAGGGGAAGTAGCCCACACGGTCGTTTCCTGTGCGGTTGTCATGAATGCAGCCTTTCCATCGGCCGTCAGAATGCTGCTCCAAAACCTGTAAAAGCACAATTCATCTTTACATTTTCACAGCGACTACATCAGAAACCATCACAAACACTGTAGTTTCAGCTTGAGCTACCAATGACAGCACCATGAAAGTCATCATATAATGAAAAGTCACTGTAACATTGCCAGCTTACTGCAATTTTTTTGATAAATATTATGAAATTATGATGAAAAATTCTGAATAGCTAAATTATGATACAATCATTTACTGTTTATACCTTACTATTCACCAAACATGGCTTCCAACATACCTGAAAAGCCATTTAACACGTCATAACTTGAGCTTTGGGGCATGCATACAGACTTTTATTATAGCAATATTGTACACACAACCCCATAAAGAACAACTTGTGTAGCACAAATTATAGTAAATATAGCAGTAAATATCAGTGCTATTTATATTTTTGTCAGCGTCAATATTTGGATTGGCGAATGAGCAGCACTTTTGTACCGTGATAATGTCTCCAGCTTTGATGTTGAGGCTTGTTAAGTCGTAGTTGTTGCAGTAGTCCTTCAGTGCTCGCACCTGCATTGCAGCAGAGGCATCTACAAGACAAGAATACAGAGGGTGCAGGCAATAAGAGCAGGCGTGCACAGATCAGAACTATCAATAGTTTACATTTGCATTTATCAATATTAGTGCCAATAGGATCAATACATGAAAAATCCAAACCACAGCAGAACATAAAAAAAGGTTAAATCACAGGAGTCATTATACGATTCTAATGTGTGTCATACATGTATCTGTGTTTGAGTTGGCCTCACCTCTCAGAAGCTGTTTAATCTCCCTGCTGGCCTGTGTGGTGGTGAACTGGTTAACAATGTCCAGGGCGGTCTGACTCAGAGTATTTCTCACTCCTGCACTGATGCCACTCTGGATGGAAAAATGATTAAAGCTGTAACTCTCAAATGATAATGCAGCCACATGCATCTGCCTGCTGCTAAGCAGAGAGAGAGGGAGAGAGCGCTGAAAGCTGTCCAACAGCAGGGTCAAGCATTAGCATGCTTACTCATCTGAAGGTGACAAAGGGACTAAAAGACAAAACAGCCTGTTCTGAATATTGCATTACAGGCAGGAAGCTAGCTACACATTTATGTACGAGCTAGCATATCCCACAGGTGTCCTCACAGTGTGCTGGACGACAAACGCTGAGGTGTAAAGTTGCTCAGCTGAGGAGAGAGCGGCAGCATTAACAACAGCTGCTTATGTAAACACATTAAACAGACAAACTTACATCCAGCAGCAGGCGCACTACCTCTGTCTTCCCACAGAGGGCAGCCTGATGTAGAGCTGTGCCACACTCAGACTGTCTGTTGATGTCGATGCCAGCCTGGATCAGCAGCCTGCAGCAACATAGTAATACTCCTTATTGATTTATCAACCATAGCAATATCTCCAAAAGAGAAACAGAAGTGCAGGAAGGCAGAAAAAAAGTATCTGCACATGAGCAATTTAATAAAAGTGTCTCTGCAGATGTTTTTTAAAACAGATGTTTACATCACCATTTAAGCCTGTTAGCCTTGTCTGACAGAAACTGCACTGGGTCCTCCATCAAGTCTGTTTATTTAAACATCAGTTTGTGTCAAAGTGTGACATTTGCAACATGTTCAAAGTTGCAAGCTAAGAAGCTAATTAGCCATACAGCCTTAAACTGGCAGACAGTTGTGAGTTCTATATCAAACACGCAAACACCGGATTAATTTAGCAAAGGAATAATGTTGATCTAATACAAGCAAATTCATCTCTTCTAATCTCTACAACTGAGGCAGAGAGTGCAAAGTTAGCTGTGACCTACAAAACCACTAAAGAGGAAATATGTCAGCTTAACAAAAACCAGAATCAGATCAAGCAGAAAGACAGACTGACTGATGAGTAAAGTGTTCAGACCTTATGACGTCTATGTGTCCGTTCTTGGCAGCGAGATGCAGAGGGGACACTCCATTTGGGTCCGATGGTTTCGGTTCCAACATGGCTGCACACATGTTACTGCTGAGCAGGAGCTGGACCACCTAAACACACAGGCACACACGCATCATTTATACATTCAAGACATGGAGTCAGTTATACTAACAGATAAACAAGTGTGTGTGTCCCTCTGCGTATAACCTTCTCCAAAAGGTTTCTAAATTGCAAAATTTGGTCTCTGCAGAAGAATGTTTGCTCTGTCTTCTGACTGCCAATGAATGATATAAAACACCAGAGGCTCTACATGTGTCAGCTGCATAAGTATTAGCTAGTGTTTTATAGGTCACATTAATTTTGATGGTTTTAGAGAGGTGGTTTAAATGTGCAATAAAACTGTTTGTAGGATGAATAATCTCTAATATTCCTCATCTTTAACTGCTGCTTATCTTGTCCAGGTGTGAATCACTCCAGAATAATATTTTAATAATAACATATAATAACAACCTGTTATCTTGCACCATAATAGTCTTTTCCAGAGGACAATATAGTTGTCCCAAGTCAAGTTCTTCCATTTCTTTGTACATCCTGTTAAACCCCAACCAATGTTTGTGTGGCAGTTTGTAATGTGACCCAGTGTAGGATGCTGCTAAGTGGACCACTTAATTACAGTCATGGTCAATTGTGTTCCACAAAGCATACAGATAATGCTAATGTTATGAAATGGTATATACTTCCTGTCTCCTAAGTAGGTGGTCAGAACATCAACAAACACAATTGTTAAAATGGATATATTGTCGCATGGCTAGCAGCTACAGCATCCCCAAATGAATAAGTTAGGACGTCTGTGAACATCAGACATTATCTTCATAAGAATGTGCTTCTGAGACCAGGATAAGCAAGTTTACTCCTCATTGGTTTGGTTAAAAAAATACAACTTCTTTGTCAAAGTGTTTAGAGCATATGTGGCATGTGAATCCATCTCAGATCATGTTCAACCCTCCCATTAAAGGTAGGGTAGGAGATTTCATTCTGATGCACTTTTTGTTAAATCAGTGTAACTTCTCTTTACAATCCGATGGCAACCGATTAGTTCGGCAGTTTCACATTAAAACGAAGAATATGAATCATCTGTGGAAGCTATAAATTGCTAAAAACATCAGCCAATCCTCCGGGTGGACCCTGCGTGGAGTATTGGCTGGTTGTCACTCTCTTCCTGCTCTGCTCAGGTAATGCGCGTCCATGTGATTGGGAGGCGTGGCTTTGGAGTGAGCTCCAAGAGAAAGGGGCGTGTGTTTACTTTACTAAAAATCTGGCTGACTCTCACTGAGTTTTCAAAATCTCCTACCCTACCTTTAAATTCAATAGTCTCAGGGCTGTTCTTTTAAAGGGGCATGGCAGTAAAAAAAAAGCCCATGTGAAACAGATATGAATGAACACTCAGTAAACTAACTGTTTCATTACCTTTGATTACGTTTGGGGATGATTGACGCCGAAGTTTAAATCTAGCATAATCTATCTGTGTTTGTTTGGTTGTCAGTGGAATATATACTCACTCCAACACGTCCAAATTCACAAGCAAGGTCCAGCGGAGTTTTCCCAGCTGAGTCTGAGATGCATGGGTTGGACTGGTGCTGTAGCAACATCTCAGACTGTAAAACACACACACACACACACATCTCACTGAGGCATCTGAATTTCCCAGCTGGTAACACCCGCATTATCATGCATGGATCATCAGGCCCACATAACAGATGCACACACCTTACAAAAACACACGGTAAAACACCCACAGCACACACACACACAGTTACCCCATCGTAGTGTCCATGCTGAGCTGACAGGTGGAGAGGGATCTGTCCTTCATCTGACTGTCCGTTGACTGACGAGCCTGCCTTCAGCAGCATTTTCATTGGCTCAGTCTTCCCCTGCCATGCAGCATAATGCAGAGGACGCATTCCTACACAAACACACACAGACACAAACACGCAGACCGCACAATAAAACAAAGACACACAAACACATGCATACAGACGTACAAAAAAATGAGAATGCAGAATTACATAAATGCATGCAAATACACAATTAGACACCCGCCAGACAAAAAAACACCTCTGATCGTCTCAGAGAACAGAACAAATCAATCACTCGACTCATCACCAGTTTACCAAGTGTGCCTATTATGTTGTAAGAACCAATTAAGAGTGACTGGAGTCAAATTCAGAGATATTTGCAAGTCGGTAAACAATCAGGGGGATTCAAAGACAGCTAATAGGCAATTATGCAAACAACAGATCAATTTTTATTCATTAAAAATCAATTACTTTTCAGTAATCCTGCATATTTGAAAAGACAAAACACTTATAGATGTTACAACACTTGTGATGGATACTCATTTATAATAACAATTATGGAGACTTACTGTGAAAACATGCCTTTCTGCAAACATGTTTGTAATATCTGTTTTTATTGGGCACAGACTCTCAGTGCTCCTCATGGAAATCCAGTCTTATTGTGTTTGACGTACATGACCCTTTGTACCCCTTCAAGTGTTGTTTACACAAGCATTGTACACACGGGACAGTTTCAGACAAACGGCTTACAGACAAAGGGCGAGAAATCTCCCATCATCCCCACAGCCTAACACTTGGCAGGGATCAGGACAACACAGCCATGCAGAGGCTGAATTCAAGTGAGTAAATGACCAACAGGTTTAAAGTCTGGAACCTGAATGACTGACAGATTTTACAAAGTCATGCCAACCACCACAGAGCACAAAACCCTACGAAGTCATCACCAGCGCCTCCAACCAGAGGACATTAAACACCACTTCGCAGCAGCGGCTGTGAGGAGCAATGAGCATGTTTCTCATGGCAAAAACCCAAGAAGACCCCCCAGTCCTGATACGAAAGATGAGCCACGCCGCCAGGCTGAATAAAGAGGCCCTAAAGGCTCGGCTGGCATGAGCGAATCCTGACTCAGAGGAGTGGAGCTGGCAGCGTAAAGAGGCACAGCAGCTGCAGGAGTCGATACACGACGAGCTGTGATGGCAAATTACTTTTTCACACAGCCTGAGAGATCTTTTAGAAAGTGTTCAGGTGAATTGTTAAGAGAAGTAAGGGCATTATAGGGGAAATGAGGCAGTGGACCTGAGAACTCTTCCCCAAATGATGTTTCACAGCCAGTGCTGGGTCTCTTATTTACCAAGATTTACACATACATTGTCTCAAGAGCACTATGCTCAAAACACATTCATTTTACACCAACAACAAGGCTGTCATGGAAATTTGATAACCTTAACTAAATCTCCAGGAAATACCCTCAACTTTACTCTCATGATAATCCATGCACAATGGGCAAGGCATCCTGTTTGGGTTTTTGGACAGGATGTGAAGCCCAGTGGCAGAGGGCAGCAGGATGTCCAGGTCAGTGAACTTAAGCTGGCATCTAACACACAAGTACATTTTCCAATTCAGAGGAAAGAGTTCCCTCTGAAACAACACACCACCTGCAAGCAGTGGATCTGAGCTGAGAGCACAACATTATCAAGGCTGATAAGACACAGGGTTACCTAGGGCTTCCAGATCTGCTAAACTTTGATTGTTGATGAATTATTTCATGTCTTTATGGATTAACCCATACATCACATGTCCAGACATGTCCACCGTTTTGATAAACACCTCCTGAACATATTCACCGCTCCACTGATGACAGAATTTTATTCTAGAAAGCTTGAAAGTGTGGGAACCAAAACGGCCCCCCACAGCGGCACAACGTTTATAAGAAAACATCCTGGGACTTTTGGATCTGATCTCAAAACAAAGAGACAACAGTAGAAGTATCTGAAATATTACAGTGAGTTTTGACTGAACTCAACAAAGACTCTCAAATGCCTTCCAGTGCAAACTGTAAACAAGCTACAATAGCACAGCAGCAGCTATTCAGCGTTCCTGTAATAGAACAAGGTAAACAATAGGTTTTATAATTGGGCAGAGACTGCATGCATCATAACAAGTAGATAACGGATCATTAAGTAATTTAAATCCTGGCATGTTTTATGTGTTAAGCCTGCAGTTGTTATTTCTTGGTACATTAACTGTGATCTCTTCTAAAGACACAAAAGGTGATTATAAGAGTATCACACACAAGTAGTAATTTGATTTAAAAATAGTGATTATAGCAGATTTGGTGTTAAATTTCAGACGGTTGCTGCTTAATCTGAGAACTACACAGGGCTGAGAGCGGAGAGCCGTCCAGTGAAGGAATGATTTATGTTTCTCTTCACATAAAGAGACCCATAGTGTAGGTAAGGGCCACCTGGTACAAATGCCTACCAGGTAAGTGCTTCTATTTAGAGACACATACTTTGCATGACTGACTGGGGATGCACAGACTAGTAGGCCTACATCCTGGAGGGATTATAACTCCCATCTGCCCTGGGATTTCTTCTTCTTCTTCTATCTACTGTATTCTGCCAATGTGGGATGGAGATATTTGCTGCTCTGCTTCCACTTGGCTGTCTCTCCTCTTGGCGTCCTGGAGCCATGAAGCTTTCCTCCTCTGTTTTTGTTTTGTTTACTGTGCAAACAAATCTGTCACCGCTCATAAGCAGACTACACACACACACAAAAAAATGTTATTACATTTCCAACACGCTCACCTTTTATTTCATAAGCTGACATTATTTGTCACACAGGCCGAGCCAGAAATGTGTGTTTGTTCTCCCATGTTTTTCCTGGTTGTGTTGAGCCTGTAGTGAGTTGTAGTGGCACTGTAAATATCTGTGTGGATTTTTACCTTTGTGGTCTTTGATGTCCACTGCTGCCTGGGCCTCCAGCAGCAGAGAGATCAGCTCCTTGTTACCACTCAAAGCAGCATGGTGCAGCGGCGACAGCCTTCACACACACACAGATTATGTATAAAAATACATATATTCATATATGTAGTGTAAAACCTGAGCACAACTTTGCTGAATTAATCTTCGGCGTACAGCTGCTCCACCCCTTCGCTCTGTGTGTGAGCGACGGGAGGGGGGAAATGACCTACTTCCATTAATAAGCAATCTTTTTACCCCGGAGTCGAGCGTACACACACACAGAGCATCGATGTGTGTGTGTGTCTAATGGATCCCTGGTGAATATAAGAGCCGGGTCCTGGAGTCAAATCAACGACTCATCAGTCATTACACAAGAAGCAGAGCTCAATTATCTGATTCCAATCATCATAATAAAATGATCTGTGGTATCTGGTGGAGCAAAAATGAAATGCAGACGTAAACCAAGCATGTGCACACAAAGAGCTTAACCAATCAGGTGGATAAATATAGCCAAAATCCATAGCTGAACGTGCACAGTTGATAAGGGAATGTGTCAAATTAACAGCTGAGAAATGTCGGCTGTGCTTCAAGGTAGTAATTACAGCCTTTAGTTTGGAGCTCTGCAGCTGATTTCAAACACAGATTTAAGCAGTAGATAATCTAGATAGAGGTAGATAATAAGATCTTTTTTTTTGCTTACTACTATGACCAAAACACAGATCAGCTACAGAATACAACCTAAATAAAAAAATGTTTTTCCTGTTTTTCTTTTATGTATCTGAGATCTGTGCCCTGAAAGGGAGGCAAACACTACTTCTCCACAAGTTGCAGCTTTAATGTGAACACAAGCTTTAAAGGGGATGATGTGCAGTGATGGCAGGAGGACTTGGAAGAGGAAAAGTTGTTGTTACTCACCCGTCTGCATCTTGGATGTTGACATTCACTCGCTTTGCTGCTCCGAGGAGCTCTGAAAGAGACACAAAGAGCAACAACTTAATCTCATAAAACAATCAAGATTTAAAATGTATTATTATTTAAACATTTCCTTCCCTGTCAGTAGAGTTGAAATTACATTTTCATGAGCCTTTCATGAGAAACCAGGTAACTAAATGTAATTTGAACATGAGTTGAGGAGGAGCAATAACTGCCCTGCTAAGAAATATTAAGACAACAACCCTTACACTTTTTGTGCAGATTTAACAGAGATGTTTTTGATCAGCACACAGGATAGAGAGGTATTGATCTTGCCTTCAAAATTTCATTAAAAAAGCCACATGGCCTAATGGTCGCTCTCATTTACACAGAATTAGACATTTCCGTGTTTTCCAGTCACTGTGGACAGTTCCTTTAGCCCCACAGTGGGAGGGAAGTCTCTCAGCCCTCTTCATTTATACAAAGTTGAGGTCTGGGTTACCTTCTATACATCACTGGCAGCATGAACACTGTGTGATCTCAGTCAGTAACCATCTATCGTCACCCTTTAGTAGCATGTCTGTAATTGTCTCATGCTGGGAAGCAGTGCAGTTTCCAGGCATCAGCTTTGATTTCTGTATTTGTACATATCAATTATTACCATACATCAGGCATAAAGTGTATGTTTATTTACTGATGCTGTTCAACAGAGCCAGAATTATTCCAATTTATTTATTCCAACAAATGTCATGTTTCATGTGTTAAATAAAATCTGTTTCCTACACTTGTTTGATAATGTTCACGTATGTAACCTAAAGAAAAATTAGTTGTCATCAAAAATGAATGAATTTATTTTCTAATGAATTAATCAAAAAAGCCTCAGAACCCAAGGTGACCTCGAGACCTTTAGTCTGATTAAACCCGCTACTATACTGACATAACAATGACTTTAATCTTCTGACGTCCTGTTCCTTAAACATAATAATTCAGCATATTTGGTTATGAAAATAGTTGACTGACAAAAATCTACTTATTGCTGCATTTTGGAGGGGTTTGATCTGTCATGAGTGTGTGTTGGTATGTTTATTTGATTATTGATTATGTGAATGTTATGTGAATGATGAGACAGAGATAACGCTGATCTTTGATGGAAGCATCAGAAAGATAAAGACACCAGGCGGGCAGCAGGATGGAGGATGCAAACAAATCGCTCAGAAAAGGAGACAGAAAAAGCGGCTTGTTTGTCTCTGCCTCCACTTTTTTTTTTTTTTTTGTTTGGTCAAACCCACATAATCCACAGGCCGTAATCTGTCGCTGTTCTGTAATCTGGGGAAAAGCTTCTCCCTCTCCCTGCAGCTCTATCTGCACTTCATCCCCTCATCCTGCTCTCACACTCTAATTTCCCCTGTAATTTGCTAAAGAGCGCGTGCTGATTGGTAGTGGTGTGGTTTCTGTTTACACTCTGGAGATGACATCATTTTCCTACATGTGTGTGTTTGTGTGCGAGACAGTTTGTGTACATGTGTAGGATCCCCCCCTATCTATCTTGGATTAAAAATAAGAACCATCCCTTCCCCCCCTAACTAATAAATCAATGAGTGCAGATATCTGTGTCACCGTCACAGAGACACATGAGCCCCCACCCAGACCACAGGCTTACAACACCCACAACTTTACTGACATGAGGATGCTCCCCCTCAAAATACATTTGATCAAATATAGACCCAGAGCTGCTCCCAAAACAAAACTCATTTATTCCAAGTATAAATGTAAGATTCTGAATTAATGTATTTTGAACTGCATGTTTAAAGGCATTAGCATGGGTCTCAGACAGTGTCCTTGGACCTGGGTTCGTATTTTTTATGATAATTTTAGGCATAACACTGCAATCGAGCCCCACAGTTACCATGGTAACCCCTCAATGTGCCATTCTCACAGATTGTCAATCACTTGGCAGGAATTACTAGCCTATGATAGTATTTCACAACATCTTGCTCAGATTGTAACTACACTTCTTTTCAGACCATGAAATCTATTCATTCATGTTTAATTCGAAGCTCCTCGGTCTTAAACAAGAGAACAGCCAGACAGGAACTACTGGCTGGAAGAGCAGCCATGAATATGACACAGCAGACTCCCCAAACCTCCGGAGAGGTGAAGTGGAGGGTTTCTCAGGGGTTCTCATTACCAGAGATGTTCTCAGTCTTGTTTCCATCACCTCTGACTTGTCCTGTCATCATGCATTTACACTTATAATGTAACATGTTGCCCGAAACAAACAGCAGCACTCGTGTCTTTTTGCCTTTTTTTTTTTTGCACACACATACGTTATCGAGCCAGGGACATATCATGCTTAGACCCCAGTATAAAGCGATCTGTCAGAAGTTCAAAAACTGCAGACATCAAGGGGTGCAGACAGAGGACATAGCCAGAATGAAATATACATTAAGGAGTTGTCTGGAACCAAAATTATTCTGTAGCATCCCAACTGTGTCAAATATACAGAGAGAGGCATCAGGAACCGTCAGTGAGAGGAAGACAGATGCTCTGATTGTCCGGAGTCAGTCTGAGATGACATGAAGAACCTGAACCTGCAAAGAGTTAATCTAGTTAATCTTTGTGTAATGATAAGCCTGTGGAAAATTCCCAATGGCTTTTTTCTTTCTCGAATGGAAACGATTAGGTGCTAACTTCTGTGCTGGCCTACAAATATCTGTCGTTCCTTCTGCACTCAGTGGAGCTCATGATTCTAGCTTGGGGTTTATTTGGAGACGCTGAGTTCACCCACTTCAGCTGGAGCCAAACCTTCGGCAATTGGGATTGTTTTTGGTTCATAATTCAGTATTTAATTTCAGATAATTAGGACTGAAGCACCGGCAGTGGTGCAATGGCCTTATTGCAATTGGGTTTATTTGTGTGATTTTTATGTCTATCAACTATGGTTACAAATCAGAAATCGAGTGCAGCCTGTACCGACAGAACCTGGATGCTGACATCTGCACACTTACAGCAGGTCAGTCAATGTCACATTATTAAATGTCACTGATTTACCCAATCTGGTAGCGAGAGAGAAGCAGTGAGGCAAATATGATTATATACACTAATGTATTGTTTGAGTAAAGTAGAAACTATATTACAGTTTGCTAACATCTGTTGTCTCAGGAAAATACCATATTCTGCTGATATTTTAATAAATGAATGATGCAATCCTTTAGACTATAACAGACAAACTGACTCCAGGTGACATACAGATGTTTTACACCTTTAAACTTCTGTCTATTACAGGCTGCTATGAGTTAAACTAAAAAAAATAAAGTAAAAGTCAGTGTTCCTTGATCATCGATAAAGAGCATATCAGTGGTTTGCTTCCACATAAAAGAGATGCAGACATGATAGAGGTTCTCATATCTCTAAGATAAAAAGCTTTATTGCAACTGTGCCAAAGATAAGAGCACCATTACCAAATGGTTTAAGAATACGCCTTCCTTTATACAAGCAGACAGAGGCTTTTAATGTTGTCTATTTAAAAGTGAGACTCTTTAGATTCAGACTGCATTGGATGTTGTGTCCCTTCGTTACATGGACCATGGCCTCTGAAAGTGCTAACATGACCATGACGGTGTGGAGGCCTGTCAGCTGACACAAGGCATGGGGCTGGGTGCACCACTGGCAGGTCTCAGAGACAATCAACCAGTCATACTCACACCTCCTATATGTCCAATTTACAGTCACTGAGTAACCCCACATGCATGTATTTGCAATATGGAGGGAGGTCAGAGGATGCAAAGAAAGCCACATGGGCACAGGGAGAACATCCAGCCTATAAGTTAAACCCAGATGCCATCATCATCACCACCATGGATGGTGATACAGGATGTAAGGAGTGGCAGTGGTGACCTCATCAACAGGTCTGTAGCAACTCTGAAAGACTTTTAATTGCTTTTGTGTCAACAACACGGTCATATCTTTTCTTCCACTAGTTGTTTCTATGTTTTTTCTTTAATTTATTGGAGCAGTGATGCTGGCTCTACTGTCCCACAGTGACCAAGCGTGGGCTGTGTGAAGTGGCCGTACTTCAGCTGCTTTAATCCCCTGCATCAGTTTGTGACATTTTGACAGAGCAAACTCCCCCTAACCTGCCACACTGCCGCTCCGAACTTCATTAGCATACTATTAATAATACAAACACAGGCACATGACTAACACTCAATGTGTCAAGTGTGTTTGCATGCCTGCATGTAATTGTGTGTGTGTTTGTTTGTGAAAGCAAGCAACAATCCTCCAGCAGAGAATCCGGGCTCCCTGGTTAATTATTCAAACATAATCCTGGTTTCACACACACGCTTCCACACTTAACCTGCCACCAACACTTCCTGTTGCTTTACCTCGTTGCATCTATATCTCTGTGTTTCACTCCTTCTGTCCAGCTCTCTCACATCCGTCCTCCTCCTCACCCTCATCTCCCTCACCCTCCACCGTTTACCCACCTCCCCCTTTTCTCTTTGTCAGTGTGCAGTGGACTGAGCGCTCAGAGCTGATCTGTTCTGGCATTTGAGGAGAAGCATTTTTCTTTTCCGTGGCACTGCTGGAATGTTTAGAGACAAACACACACACACACACAAGAGAGGAGAGGAGAGGAGAGGAGAGGAGAGGAGAGGAGAGGGAATAGATGAGGAGACACTAGAGGAGAAGAAACAGGCGAGAGACAGCAAAGCAGCTGAAAAAAATGAAAAGTAGAACATGGAAAGACGAGAGGAGAATGGAGGGAAGAGATTGGAAAAGAGGAGAAGGGAGAGTCAGAGGTAAGGAGGCAGGGGGGAACGAGAAGAGAGGAGGAGACACGCAGTGATAAGGAGAGAGCCAGGAAAGAGGAAAGAAGGTGACAGTAGAAGAGGAGAATGGAGAGAGGCCTTGTGGTAAAATGGGAGAGGAGGAGAGCAGTTTCAAGGCTGTAATTGAAATCTAATTATCACCTCAAGTCCCAGCTGACTCCATGTTAGGCACCCGTGCACGTGCATGTTTGAGCGCCACATAATGTGCGTGCATGCAAATGTCTGCACGTGTACACTTACGATCATCACATTATTAGCACCGCTAACATCTGGCGTCTTCACACACCAATAATCCCCCCTGTCCCGAGAGCAGTGTAGGACCTTCATGTACTTCCACTCTCTCTCTCTCACACACACACACACACTCACACACACACACACACACATTTTTTGTGCATTCATGCAGACACAACCTCACAAATTGTCAATTGTGGGAAATGGGCTGACATGCATTCCTAATTTCTAATTACATCCTGATGACTGTTCTCACACATGTGCAACGTCATCACTATCACACATTCAACGTCATAACACACACACACACATACACACACACAAACACACACAGTGCACCATTTGGGCTAAATGGCATCACATCAGATTTAGAATGCACTGTCCTGACCTGATAATGACAGTGTGTGTGTGTGTGTGTGTGTGTGTGTGTGTGTGTGTGTGTGTGTGTGTGTGACAGAGAAGGATGGATACTGACTGGCTTTTCCTGGCCGTGGTCTCTGCAGGAGCCGCTGAGCTGTCAGCAAGTCCTCGGTCTTCACGGCCTGTAGCAGCTCCTGGTCCTTCCCCATGTCCCCTCCGTCCCGCCTCTGTCCTCTCGGTCCCGCTCTCTTCCTCTGAGCGCCCCTCTCTCCTCCGTTAATCCGCTGCTACATCCTGCTGCCGCTCCCGGCCTCCCGCTGGAGAGCTGAGGCGCGGAGGGATGGATGCTGCCGGGACAGGGATGCTCCGATTCGTCCAGGAGTACAGCGTCAAGTGCCTCTCCTCTCTCCTCTCTCCTCTCCACGCGCCACTACCGACCCACG
Organism: Parambassis ranga; assembly: GCF_900634625.1. Classification (NCBI taxonomy): domain Eukaryota; kingdom Metazoa; phylum Chordata; class Actinopteri; family Ambassidae; genus Parambassis; species Parambassis ranga. The sequence goes on along the minus strand of NC_041022.1, from coordinate 18,553,753 downwards.
CCAACCGACGGACCGACCGACCGCCCGGACCTCGCGCTCTCCGGCCGCGCAGGAACACTCGCGACAGATTCCACAGATTCTATCCGCGTGACGATTTCACCGGGTCTACGTGCGTGGCGCGCGTGAAAACGGTGGAGCTCGAGCGCCCTCCTGAATGGTAGGTCAAGCCCGCACCGCTGAAATCTCACGAGCCTTCAATTCGCAGAAACTCACGCGCTGATGTTTAACGTGTGACCGCTGTCGCCGCCTCGGTGCTGGACCAGCTCGCACCAGATCCGGTGCACGCGCATACACTCACACACACACAGTCCCCTGCTACATATGGCATTACATAAACAAGAGAGGCTTGTGTGCGCGCTACTCCAGTTGTTGTAACCCCAATCTGCGCGCGGGTGGGAGCATAAGTCAAGAGAGGTCATTCGACATTGTAATAATGATGCGCTCAGTCGCGTGCAAGTGGCGCACTCAGAGCGCGGGACAGCGGGAGGCAGAGTCCGGGATCGCGCGAGCCCATGGGACACTCAGTGTAGAAAAACATCCAACAGAGAAGTGAACGTTCTCAAGCTCTGACACAATTCATCAAGTGTGCTTCACAAATTTACCTCAATAGGTGCCACGCTGACAGTGTTACGTCAACATGTTTAAGGTTAATGAGACAAAGATAATTTGAGGACTAGAAAAGTGTGTGTGTGTGTGTGTGTCCCTGGAGCAGAGCTAATTTAGACTAAAGGGGCCACTGCCAGTCAGATTTAGCACAGGAAGTGGAACGGATGATAGAAGACTTGATATTTAAAAAAAAAAATCTAACGTGTGTGTAAGTGCATTGTGTACTGACACAACATGTGGCATATCAGGTTTAAAGCGTCACAGTTAAGGGCCAGCACCACACAGGATTAACCTACTAAAGAAGGCACAGGGCCCAAACATGTAGGAGGACACTGAATGAAAAGCTGCTGCAAAACGGTAAGATGCATCAATCTGGACACAAGTGGTGGACTGAGAGAGAGACACTGCCTTACAAGCACCGGATACACCGGATAATGCCCAGTGGCTTCTGGGATATTTTATTTAAAAACATTCATTCAGCGCGACCAAGACAACACTGCAAACAGTAACAAATGATTCTTAAAACAGTGTCAACAGCAGCACACATTGCATCGACTGGATGTTCTTTAGTGGTTTTAAAGTTTAGTTTAGTGGCTCTGGCTGTTGTTGTCATGCCTGCCTCCACCTCTAACACCCAAGTGCAAGTGGTGGGGTAGCTATACATAAACACTTCCTATCAATTGGTATTTGTTTTGCTGAGATACTGTTCTTATGTTGCTGTTTCAGCATTGGGGACTAGGTCAAGCCTCAAGTGGCCATTTTAGGAAGTGCAGATTGTACAGGTGACAATCTGTACGTACTGCACTTCACTGTCACAAAAATACATATTTTTAATGAGTGGAAACCAAAACATGAAGACTCTTTGCCAGAGCTATCATTTCACAATAACAGTTATTTCATTATAACGTCTCACGTATAGGCCTAATAAATAAACATGACTTGAACTTACAGTAATTCAGTGGTATTGTTAACTTAACACTTCACAAGCAGATCAGCTGCAATGGTGTGATGAAAATACAGTATTTGCCCAGTTATTTCCTTGCTCTTCTACGATACTGACGCATTGATACACATTATTTCCAGACAACCCCCCCTCTGTCCGGAGACATGGATCTAATAGGCTGATAAGTACCTTTTAAACATGAGTTACTGAAAATATATCTTGGAAATATAAATAATAAAAACCTTTCATTGACAGCAAGATTAAAATATTAAAATACATTCTGAAATCTGATGATGTGTGCAAAAATGTGTGTAATTGAAAATACAAAAGCTTTATTTATATAAACACAAATGACATCTTGATCTCTACCCACTGCCGGGTCTATATACAGTGAGGGTACGCTACAACGTAGGCTTTGACTTGAGTGCCCAGTCCAGGTAAGGTGTTGATACTTTCTGCTCCGTATGTTTGTATGAAAGCCCTCCTGCACATCTGCTTCAGGCACTCTGGACGCTGCCGGCGATAGGGCACTGTCAGCTTGCAGGATGAGCTGGTATAATATGTGAGCAAAGCGAAGAGTGACTCAAATGTCCTCTGGCTGCCATACAGACTAAAAAGCAGGTTGTTGAGCTGGACGCGGACGCTCGTCGGGCCGTCATCGCTCTGGTAACTCAGAGTGAAGAAAATATCTGGCTGTCCACTGTCTCTGCAACAACACATGCAAAGAGTAACATTAGAATAACATTGATCTAATAATGTTAAAAAACAAGTGTGATCAGCCTTAGCTCAAAACAGGATTCAGCATCACACATAAGTAGGAAAGTGTCACTGTGCAAACAACAAACAACACAGATAAATAAAGAGTGAAATCATTTCTAAAGGAAGCACTGGACTACCTGAGGAGAAAGGTTCCCAGAGGCACGTGTGTGAGGATCTCATGCGCCTTCTCCATTGTCATTGGTCCCCAGTAGTATCCACTGTGCAGGAGCTGCTGGTAGGTGCGTTTCACTAGTTTATACTCTTCTTTGCTGCTGAATGGACGGAGGTGAGAGGGCAAGCTGGCAGCGCTCTCTGGCTACAGTGGGACAGGAATCAGAAACACTTAGTCGACATGTGAAAACAACAGACCATCTGAATGGAACCCTTTTCAGAAGGGTTTCGTTTTGTATCGCAGGCAAAAACTGGTTTCACAAAGTAAGAGTACAGCTGTGCAATGACGTAAGAATGAGTTCTGCCAAAGTGCAGAATACAGGGCCTTACAGTTTTAATGGGAAATAGTGATGTCTTAAAGTTTAAATGGAGACAATTGGTAAGCTTGGTAAAATTTCCATCACCATGCATTTAAATTAGCTGTGACTAACTGTGCCATTACTCCCCAGCCTGGCTCCTGAACAGCCCTCAGGGTGAATAAACACATTCAGGCCCTTCTGTTTGTGTTAGAGGCGGTTGCAGCCTGAATTCCTGCAATTGGAACCGCTGGTGTCATTTTCCAAGATTTTTTTTGTGTCTTTTGTGTGTTTTTTTATGTCACAGACCAAACTAACCAAACACACTAACCCTTAAACCTATTATCATATTGTATCATTGACTCTATTGAAACCACGCCTACGATCTGAAATCTAAACACATTTGAATTTGTGAGTGCACCAGTGTAGTGTTCTCTGATTCCTATCATTAGCAGCAGTGGCTCAGTGGTACAGCAGGGTTGTCCAATTACTGGAAGGTTGGTTGTTCAAACCCAACTCCTCCTTAGTCATTGTTGTGGGCAAGGCACTTTACCCACATTGCCTCCAGTGCACTCACTGGTGCGTGGTGCTCTTTGCTGGGCAGCCTTAAGCAATTTCCCTCATGGTATTATTAAAGTATTTCAAAATTCAAATTATGAAGCTGTGCACGACTTGTTATTATTGGATTTATATTGCATACTAAAAGGGTCTGGTACACACTGGTACTGATTGTGACATACTTTTGAAATCATAAATGCTGCAACGCTGCCAGAATCATCAAACAGCTTAGTACAATGACTCTTTTTAAATATTAACCTGACAGCTCTTCTTCTAAACTTTATCACAGTCTTGTAATGTGTGCATAAAGAAATGCAGACATGTCACCGTAGCAGCGTGCTGATAACTAACTGCTCTGCACAGCGCTGAAACTGCTGTTATGTTCCAGTTCTGTGAAAATCTCAGATATTTTTCATTTGAGGTCAAGTTTCCATACAACTTATGTTCGTGTGTGTTTATCTATCAAATCATGGCATCTGTTTTTTTTGTATCTCACTGCAGCCATCTGTTATGTCCAAAAATCAACAAAATCAATTCACACACTGAGTTAACACTGAGCACTAACCTGTCCCCAGAATTCAGCTTCGCCCTCACAGCTGAGTTTGCTCCAGAGCAGAAAGTCTAGCTGCTTCTCCGTGGGCTCTGGGCTCTCTGTTTTCACTCTGTCTGGGCTCTGTGATGGTTCAGGCCCTGCAGGTTCTTCAGAGGCTTGACTCTGGCTCTGTGTCTCAGCTGCTTGGTTCTGTTTTTGGCTCTGTACTGCTTTTCTGATAAGATTGTCTCTGACCATCCTACACAGAACGATCCTCCACTTGACCACCTGTTACTCCACTTTCCACGGGCAGATCCTCCATCACTGGCTCAGTTGTCTGTGGGAATCCATGATCATTAAGTTCCTATCGAGATTGAACAATATGATCCACACAGTCCTGGAGGGGGAGCAGAGGCTGAATGTGCTCTGCTGTCTGTCTTCGACTGTCACTGATGACCTGAAAGACAGAAAGCGAAGAGTTAAACTTTCCTTTACTTCTAACAACCTTTTAAAACTGAGTGAAGTAAGTGTAACTGTGCAGGTGTTGTAAACATTGCTTTTATCAAGCTGAAGTTATTTTGTAGATGCATGAAAATAAGGAGCTTGTTTTCCAGACATAAGACAACTGATGCCTCTTAACACACTGTTAGCTGACACTTCATCATCCATGGGAATCTGATCGTTCTTGTATTTTGTCACCTGAATAATTAAAGTCTGTTTTTGCTGTGTTTAGGTCTGTATAAGCTATAAGCATAAGGTAATAGCATAAGGTATAAGCAGCCAAACATAGAATAGAAATACGTTATTCATCCCAAGCTGGGAAGTTTCACAGACCCAGTGTGTGTGTGTGTGTTGGTGCATTTTGAGTCAGAATTGAGGTCATGTTACTGATACATATATATATATGCATTATATATCACTGAAAAGAGCAGATGAAGAAGAACACTTTCACTTTCTCAGTCAGGCCAGACCGAGGAAAAACGTAGAGTGAATTTTGTCTTTGTCATGAGGTTCCTGTTAGTATGTACACGTCGACTTTTTAACAGAGCTTCTGTAAAAAAGCTAAAAAAAAAACTTCTAGAACATACAAATACATACAATATAATGAAATGTGAGACAGGCGGGATTTAAATTACTACTACTACTACTACTATATAATAGTTATAATAATAATAATAATAATAATAATAACACTAAAGCAAAAATGTGTAAAAAAAATAATTAAAAAAAACTAATTGCAAAGGACTGACCTACAGACGTGCAATATTAAGGTAAATGTGGTTAAGCAGTTATTAGAAATCCAGGATTATCTGTAATCCATTTCCTCTGTAAAACAATTTAACCCCATGTAGCTATGTTTGATGAGGCGTTAAGGAACGCTAATTACTGGCATCTTCAGTGACAGGACGATTCTGTCATAACGTGCCACACCTATAGCAAAATACACATTTGTTCATTGGTAAGCATTAACTCCTCACACAGCGCCTGTTCATGCATTAACCCGTTAATCACTGAGTGTACATACCTGCAGCAGCAGCAGCAGCAGTCAGAGCCCGGCAGGGTCCACACAGCAGCGAGCTGCAGTCAGTGTCTTTCCTGCAGTGGGTCGAGGCAACAGTTGATCAGAGACATTTATTTTTGCTTTCGGTTTGAGGTGGAGCGGCCTGCTGCTGCGCTGTGTTTCCGCTACAACTGGCCAGTCACTGGCTGCCGGCTGGGTTTACAGGTTGAGATGTGGACGACAACCAATAGTTGGACTGCGTGGCACCCGCGCCGCCCCTCACTGTAACATGCACTGCAAACCCAGGTGTACCCGGCCGCTTACTTTCACTTTCACTTCGGTCCGCGATTCCCTGAAATCACGTGATCTGCAAGCAATGCGCGTGCCTTGTTTTCGTGTGCGTGACCGATATTCGCTTTAGTCACATCTTTTCTAGCTTTACTGGCACCTAGAATGCACGAAGAAGCAGATCTTTGCAGGCAATGCAAATCAACATTTGCACACAGACCGTTTGAACAAACACGCATATGCAGACATTTAGATGTGGGATCTGTAGGCGTCCTCTACCTCTTTCTAAGGTTTTTAGAGACAATGTGTGCAGGTCAACACATGCAGTAAGTCTGGGCACACCAGCAGAGATTTGTTTTTTTTTATTTTGCTTTATTGTTGTGACAAGCAGCCAATTTATTCTGACGGCTGATTTCATGCCATGTTAACAAACACAGATTATTATGCAAACTGTGTGGGCTGCCCTACCTGCAGAACACTCCCTTTAGCCTGTTCTTTAATGGCTGCTCATGCAATAATCTCAAAGTGTAGGAATTGGAGGCACTGTGACCAATAAAGAAGCATATTAAACAGTAAACCTGCAGTTTGGTTGCACACCATGAAAACACAGCAACCAACAGGACTTTTTGTATATTTGACAACATAAACATCACTGAGGTCAACCTTCTGTGGAGGTGGATGTCTTGCTTTCATTTTTGTTTGGACGATGCATCAAAAGAACCACTGCTGTCACCGCCAAGATCCCATAAGTGGTCAGGACGCACTGCAAGGGAGGGACAAGAACGAAACTGAGGATTTCACACACACACACACACCACAAATGTGTATGCACGTACATTTCGACGACCCTGCATAGTGTAGCTATTAAAGTATTTCCTCCAACCACTCAGTTCCTCAGAAACAGGGGCCTTAATGCCAAACAGCTGCTTCTGAAACACACAGACATACACACAGTAAAGAGGAAGCACTGATGTCACTTCTTCATAATTTTATAGACCATGTCATGACAATAAATACAAAAATAAGACGTTAACAAGGTTTAAAACACATTTTATTGCAACTCCACGTGTTAAATACATGACATACATTGTACAGTGTGTGTTAGAGTACTTAAAGCATTAACACAATAGATAAAATACAAAGCAGCAAAGAAAAACAACAATTAAACTAGATGAACCCTGTGCCCTCCTTATATCAAATGCCTGAGAGATATGCAAAGCACTCATCGCTGTCAGGATGAATGTGAAACCAACACGTTAGGTGGTAGTACACCTCTTATCACACGCTGCATAAAAATATGAATCCAGCTCTACTGGCTCTCATTGCAAGCATGATGATGATGATGGTGGGTCTCTGCATGTTGGAGCAGGGACTGGGTAGAAAAACTGGTTTTTGGTCACGAGAACCAGCTGAATGAAGTGAAACTGAAATGTTAATGGGGCTGGACTTACTGGAAGCCATCAGCTGAGCCTCTGTTTATCAACCTTCCTGCTGGGCACAGACTGGGCGTAAAGAGCTGCACAATTATCTTTGAAGATTGAAGTGCTCTACTTTTATGGCACATATTAAGATTATGTCCGAATACCTGGAGCTGGTCCACTTAGCATAAAAACTGGAAGTAGACACTGAGTGTATCCATTAGTACACCTGGCTGTGATGTAGTGTTTACTCCATCGTGTGACGGTTCAAAGATAACACAGCACCCAGATATCTACATTTGACCTGCTAACGCTAGCTGCTGCCATTGGCATACTTAAACACAACTTATGTCTTAAACAGACACAGGGACATTTTAAAGAGGCTGCAAGTGTGCATTTGTGTGTCCACCTATGTGTCATGTCTTCATCCCTGTTCCCCTGCTGTGAGTTGCATGGTTTGTGTCCAGTGTCAAAGGAACTGTACAGATTTCATACATTAGCTGTTAGTGTTAGAAACACTAACAGCATAAAAACATGGCTGTAAGAACCATGTCTTCTTCTTTCTGTGTCTCATTTTCAAATACAATGAATTCCCTAAAGTAAAAATAGAACATGAGTGGGAAACGCCATGGTTTCCTTTAAACCATAGATTTTCATGAAGTGTGCCGGGGTGAGAGGAAGCTGAGCATGCCATGCTAATCAGTTAGCTGATTAAGATGTGAGATTACAGAGGTTTTTGTTTTTAATTAATTAAAGCGAATATTGTCAGAAAATATATAAAACAACATGCCCCTGATGAACGGGACAACCACTTACAAACAGCAGGCCTTTAATAAAAATCTATCAAGAACAGTCCAGCAGACAGGCTGTTAAAATGAAACCACTGCGTGCTGTAAGTGAAGGATGCTGCGAGCAGCAGGCCGTCTGCACATGGTTTAGCAGAAATGAAGACAGAAGAGAAGTGAAAAATCTGCACTCTGCTAAAGATCTATAGTGGATCTATTGTTGTTTTATATGTTGGAAAGACACATACAATCACATTTTGTGTGATAAGTATCAACTTCTTCACCTCCGAATTAGGTGAAGAAGCTGTAAAGAAACAGTTCACATCTTCTGCAGGATTAGGTTAATTTGTCCACTCGGGCTGAGTAGATTACACATCTGGCTGCCCCAAAGTGATCACATACGGCCATTTTTTAAAGAAGTAGCTAAACCCTAAAACACATTATGATTTGTATTTATGATTTTGGTGTTGTTGTTTGATTCAGGTCCAAACCTGGCAAGAAAAAGACTTCTACTACATATTATACTGTCATGAATATGCACGCTGACTGCCCCCTGCTGGTTAAGGCACGGCTATTGCACTTGAATTTAGCTGCAGGTTAATCAGGGAGCAGCTCCCATGATGACATACCTCTGTTTCCTTGAAGTCTTCAAGGAAACTCTACAAGTCCAGACGCCTTGCTTCAATCTTATCTACGTATGATGACCTGGATGACTGAGAATCTTCATCAACATACCTCTGTTTCATGTGGCGTAGTGTGAATTTTGTTTCAGGAGATCAATTATAGTCTTATATTATGTGATCAGAAGCAAAGGCAGCGTTCTTATTTCTTGTGAAAGGTGCTCCATTTTCTGTCCGAATCCACCAGAGGAAAAGAAAAACTGTACATTTATCACAACATATATTAACCCCGTCAATGCCAGTGAAGCTTTGTTCGCTTGTTTCCGTGTTTATCAGCAGACTGGCCGTGCAGGATGTGTCGGTCCTACCTTCACCTCCGTTACCAGGTGACCCAGACTGGTGAGCGGGATCCTCGTTGTAACAGGAGACGTCGGCATGACTGCAGACAGTTAATGAAAGTTGTGTTTTCACTTCCTCACACACTCACTCTGCTGAGATCTCACCTGCATTCAGCTTTGTGAATGTGCACGCTCATACTTACTGCTGCTGCTTCTTTCATGAACAGTAGGACAAATTTATGTTCCGGGAAATTTGACAGACAGCAAATTGCGGCGAATCAGGTGTGTCCATACAGTCGATGACCAATAGACTGCGGCCTAATAATGGCCTATAATGGGCGGGACTTAAAAGCGGTTACACAAACCATAGGCCCGGCCATTCTTCGATTGAGCCACCAGAGGGCGAAAGATTACAGTTTTATATTACAGTCTGTGTTTAGACAAGGTGTGTCCTGCACACAGTCCATATCAGCAAGGTTATGTTTACACACACATAAAACAACAACTACAATATAATATTAATAATAATAATTGAGTTTCGTTCATTTAGTTTCCATTTTTGGCAGAATAATTATTATGGTGAAAAGCATTAAAAATCTTGAAGCAGGGCAGCTGGATTTGTAGAGTTTCTTGAAGCTTGAAGATGTTTCGCTGCTCTGATGAGCTGATGAAGCTGCTTGGAGGAGCAGTGAAACGTCTACAAGAAACTCTACATGTCTACACATCCTCTCTTCAGGCTCTAGTCCTAGGTGACTGAGACACTAGACATTTTTTTACCTACATTTTTTAAGTATAGTGACACTGTCGAATGCTCATATATAAATGTGTGTGTGTGTAAAAAAAAATCGCTATAAATACATACATCATTTCAGTTTATCTTGTTTTTTGTCTTTCAGTTGAAAACTACAGCAACTACTTTATTATTTTATTCAAATCACAGCATGTTTTAATTGAGGCTACATTTTACTAAACCTCAGAATGTTTCAGGTAAATGTAGCTTTAAAGGCCAATGAGGTAAAATGATCCAGCATTTCATCAAAGAAAAAAAATCCAGCCTGAATATAATAGCAGAACTTTGTGTTTTCATTCTTTTCTGTGACTTCCTCTTGTTGTCAGTCAGTCCTCTGAGCTGACTGACTGATTGTGTCAGTTGTTGAAACTCTTCCTGTAGTTTTACGCTCTCATTTAGATTTTTTTTTTCCATCCATCATGTATAAAGCATACTGGGTGATTATTACCACAGCATTTATATTTAATTCATTTGCTTATTTATTTATTTATTTATTCATTTATTTTGCCTCATACAAGTGTCCCTGGTTTGTCCCTTGTGTTTGTTTACTCTGGGTATCTGGCTTCCTTCCACATGGACTCTAACTTGGCTGTAGGTGTGGTTGTGAAGCGCTGTTTGCCAGACAGGCTCCGGCCCCCACAAATTACCCTGAGCATTTCTAGAAGAATGCTGGGCTCATTATTAAACGTTTAATCAGGTTTAGTTACTGTGTTGGCAGGAGGAGGTGTGCTTTCGCTGGAAAAGGAGGAGACTGATTTTATTTTGGAACAATACCTTGGACAGGTTGGAACAGAGCTCTACTGCCTAAACGCTCCCTTTGATCCTGGGATCAGATACACCACTCAGGTCCAACACTGATTCACTGATTCATCAGCAGAGATGACACATTTATCTGCATGCACACATTCCCACAATGCTTATACAAAATTTTAAAGTGTGTGCAAATAAATCGTATCAGACTTAGTATTGGATTGTACGTTGTCACATGTCTGCAGCCAATTTATTGATTTATGGTCCCAATGTCTATATACTTATTACTCACTAAGATCAAGTGTTTCCACTGAAACTGGAAGCCACTCAGCTCATCAGGTCTGTTGTATTTACCTGTCAACTTTGCTTTGAAGGGTTTACAAGTGACAGGATATTTACATGTTACACAAGCTTGGCTTTGACTGTGTTTCTGTAGAAGGGTGTGCCTTTCAGGGTAAACTATTAGGTGTACAAACAGAAGTTGTTTTCATAGCTGAAAAATATATAAACAAAATAGTAGTGAAAGTAGAAAAAAAGTCTTAAATGATTAGTGAAATTATCAAAAATATTGATGAATATTTAAGTCAAAAATGTATCAGACAAAATGTCAGAATGATAACCAAAACATATCCCTAATAATCTGATTAAAACATCCCAAAAATAAAACCAAGACTTGTGGTAAGATATCCTGTCTATTATCAGTAAAATATCAAACATGTCAGCAACTTTAGGTGCGGTTGGTTCCTTCTTTTTTTTGGTCCAAACTGTGGGTTTGGTACGCACGGATGGTTGCATCAGTGCAGTTAAACTCTGTCACTGCTGGTAAGACTGCAGGACTTGTGGGCATGTAACACCTTATTAAGCCCCTTTTCTCACAGGAAACCTGTAACATCGCAGGTTCATATATTTAACAGAGTCAGCGGTTTCCGTCATTCACACTCCCACGCACGATGTGGTCGTTCCAGACGGATTAAAGGAGCATTCTTTCAGCCACATGCAAACAAAGGGGACACCACAATTAAAATACACCTGCCGTCCTTTCAATACACACAACTTCATATCTGTGATTGTTTTTTGGAGATTATAAAAACAAATGGATGTTACAAACATATATGAATGAGATGTGTCCTGTCTGCTGTGTTATTTGAAAAAATAGTAATCCACTGCAGGAATGCCTCTGCAGTACCTGACTCTAGCAGACCTTTGTGGTCCTTGGGTAGTTGCCAGCATTGCCCAGTTGGTATTACAGCCTGGTGAGTATGCTTGGCCTGATTAACCTGGAGCTCTGTTTACCCTGATGCCACTATTGTGCACTACTATTTATAACATCTGTGAACCTTTATTTTCTCTAGAACATATAAAGCTACTGCCAGCAGCTGTGGGCAGCACAGAGAGGCTGAAACACTTTATATCTGGTGTGTGTTTATACACTATTATACACACTTATCTATATATATATAGATATATATATATCTATATATATATATACACAGCAAAGTTTTACACCATGGTTAGCCTGTTTTATATATATATATATTACAGACAGCCAGCTTCTGCTAGAGCTACATCTGATGAGATGGTCACTGTGACAGACTCATAAATTCTTTCCGTCGATCATACCAGTATACATCTAGGTCTTTCACAACCTCTGGATGTTATCAGGAAACACCAGACATGGACCAGCTACCATGAACAAGAGCATAATGAGACAACGGTATGAATGATAATGGCTGTGTTGCGTTCAGAAATGCATAATAAGGAACAAAAGAACAACAGGAGGACCTGTTTGTGGGTCACACCAAAGTGATAGCAGTACAGCTCATTGGTCTTGTAACGCTGTTCTCCAGTTCCCTGTGTTCTTATTGGTCAGTGTCACGGCAACACAAGGAAGACATTTTGCAGTGTTTTTGTATGTTTTTGTTAGTGAGGCATTTTAGATGCTGTGTCAGTTATCATCAAAACTTAAAAGATCTTTCAGATACATGTACATTTCAGAAATAATGTTACAGACAGGAACATATTATATTGTGATCAATAAAATTACACGTGTGCACTATTAGTACTATTAGTCAAATTTGACCTGAGTTGTGCAGTTAACCCTAACCCTGTGACCTGGTGTGCCCCGCCTGTCACCCACTGAAAGCTTGAATAGGCTCCTGTGAGGTGTGGGTTAAGACAATATATGGTTAAGTTGTGTAATGTTGTCTTCTTCCCCAACAGCTGGGGCTAAAGTAACACAGAGGTTTGAACCAGGGCAAAGAGAAAACATGTGTGACTGTGGGGGGATAAAGGAAACTTACAAATTAACACAACCTGCTTTAATGCTGAAAATGTCTGGCATGCCACGTGTGTTAGAAGTGTTAAATGACCATGGCTGTGACAACAAACACAACATGTCAATCTAAAATTGACTGCGTCCTGATACAGCACTTGTTTCTACACTGACGACTAGTGTCAATAAAAACAAACGACTGCTTCTGTGAATTTTCCAGCGTCCAACTGTTTTTGACATTTCTGGTTAAACATCATGCTGCACATGCTGACTCACTTCCATCACATGGTACTTTGGACCTGCTCCACAACTTGGTGGTCATTATCAGTTATGTTGAGAAAGTCGAAACATGCTAAATGTTGAAATTGTTTCTTCAGACAAATTTACACAACACACCACATCAGTAATGCTGACAATACAACGGAATCAATTACACAACGCACGCCTTTTTTTTTTTTTTGTTACATGAAACAAGTTAAATGGTCGAGCTAAAAATACATTTAGTTAATACAGATGAGACAAAACTGGCTGATGAGGGACCTGTTTCAGTTGATGTTGTAATCACATTAAACCGTCTGGAGCTGGGTCTGTGGGGGCCTCTGAGTCAGGGGCCCCATGGGAAATACTTGCCCTGCTAAGAAGCAGCTGCAGCCTGGTGTGTGTACTGGAAGTATGCAGGACTTGTGGTTTAACTTGTGTTGCTGTTGAGAGAGGCGCCTTAGGTGTGACCCTCAGAAACATCTGCGCGCGCACGCATACCTAATTTGAGAGAGAGCGAGAGAGAGAGAGAGAGAGAGAGAGAGACAGAGAGAGAGAGAGAGAGAGAGAGAGAGAGAGAGTTGTAAGCTGCAGCAACACATTGCTGAGAACAGGGAAGCAGGCGCGCGGCACGGGGACCCGCCGGAAGAAGCAGCAGCAGCAGCTTTAGCGCGAGCTGGACGCAGACCGACAAAAACACCGGCAGCACGAGCGACACCGAGGTGGTCAGCGGGGCGGAGAGGAGGAGGAGGAGGAGGAGAAGGAGGAGGAGGCACCTGTACCGCGACTCGTTCTCCCCCGCCGCCTCCGTCATCGTCTCTCTCTCTTGGCTCTCCTCACCCCTCGATCCTCTCGGACCGACGCCGCTTCCTCGTTAAGATGGCTGACCCCAACAGCGACGGAGAGGCACCGGAGAGCGCGCGTGGCTTTGCCCGTCAGGGAGCCCTCCGCCAGAAGAATGTGCACGAGGTGAAGAACCACAAGTTCATCGCGCGCTTCTTCAAGCAGCCAACCTTCTGCAGCCACTGCACGGACTTCATCTGGTGAGTGTGTGCGCGCGCCTGTCTGTGTGTGTGTGTGTGTGTGTGAGTGAGAGAGAGGGGAGAAAGGACACAGGTGATTCACTTGCTGCTGCGGCTCTAATCGGCCTCCCTCCACAGTGACACACCGCAGTGTTATATTCATTGTCATTGTCATCTAAAACACCGCGGTGCGCCATCATCACCCTCACAGTCTTCCTCAATGCGACAGCAGCGCGGGCCTGTCGGGCTGATGCGTTGTCGGCAGCCGCAGAGCAGTCGCCTCTGCTCGGCGCTTACCGCATCGACCCCACGACACCCATCTCTGAAACTGGAGGTCTGGTGGAGGAATGCTGCTGAGACAGAGGCCCCTGCTGTTGCTGCTGCGGCTGTGTGTGTGTTTGTTTGTGTGTGTGTGTGTATGGATATGAGTGCGTGCGCGTGCGTCAACGCCAGTCATCTTCTGTGAACCCCCCAAATCTCACACCCCTGTCTTTTCTGTCCACAGGGGCTTTGGGAAGCAGGGATTCCAGTGCCAAGGTAAGAGCTCATTCACAAATTCCTCTGCTGCATATGGCTGTGGGTGTGTGGACGGATGTTCAGTGTCTGCAGGAGTGCTGCTGTGTGTTTGTTGTAATCAGGGCTGCAGGTCAGCACACTGTTAGAGTGACCTGTTGGCTCTTTCGTTGACGATGTGTTTGTGTTGGCAGGCAGGTGTCAAACTCAAAGCAGGTGCTCGCCAGCAGTGATAAATGAGAGTGAGAACACTCCTTAGACAGTGTGAGATGTAAGAGTAGAAGAGCTGGTGGAGCGGTGAAAGCTGAGATGTCTGGTTTTGGCCACAGGGAGATGCGAAGGAGAGGGACCAGGAAGTTAGATTTCTTGAGCTGTTTTCAAAGCCTGACATCTGATTGGAGCTGTAAAATGGTGGGCTTGTGTGTGGGTTGGTGGTGATGTGCATCTGTGGGTGGGCGGCCAGTCGTGGCGGTGGGTGGGTGGGTGGGTGTCTAGACACAGTACTTTGCACAAAATGGTTTCATAAACAGTCCCCAGCAATGGAACGCAGTAGTGACACCCCTCAATCACATGCACACTTCTGTACGGCTACAAATGTTATTTTACTGCTCAGAGTCTCACTTCCTCATCCTCACAGATTCTTCTGACACCCACCCCAGCTCCTCTGGCTGCAGTCAGGTGACCAGCTATGTGAAGTGAACCAGTTTCCTCATTAGCGTCTTACTTAAAACTTCACTGATTGGGAAGAGTTGTGCGAAGTTGTGTAATTTTATTTTAAAGCAGTAAAAAAAAAGTCCCCTTTTCTGTGAAGCCTGCAGGTTCATGAGCCGCTCTGGTGGTGATACAGGAAATACACTGGGGGTAGACAACATTAACGCTTTGTGTGCACGCAGGCTGATGGACTGTAGTGTAGAAAGCACAGACCAATCAGAGCCCTGCACAGATGGAGCTGCTGTCAGATCGAGTTTCGTGGTGTGTTTCCACCAGATAACTGAAAACATATATAATGAGAGCCGCTCATACAACAAACTGGAACGGGGTGGTTTGATATGACAGTTGGTGACAAGAATTTGCACACTGAAGATATGGAAAGAATCGATCAATGACGTCTAAGAAAGCAGTGATTTAGAGGTCAAAGAGCAGCCGTCCAAAGTTCATGTTGTGAGCTTTCATGTAAAAGTGGAAACTAAATTTGGCTATAATGTTAAATATACAAAGGAAACCAAAAAAAGCCACAGCTACTTTAAAGTTATAAGTTCCAAATAAAAAGCCATTAAAAGACATTATTTACTTTGATGCTATAAAGCTTGAAAACATGTGTCTTTTCTTGGTTCTTTCATTGCAATGAATGTGATATTTTTGTGTCCATTTGACGATATCAGCCTGGGATGAATGACCCTTTTCAATATTTAATTCACAAATATAATGACATTTCATTCATCGTGACAGAATAATTGGTGATCAGTGAACAGGGTTATGTAAACAGGACAAAAGCATCAAAAGTGAGTAAAATTAAATCTAAGAAACAGGTTTGACATTAAAACTTGTGATTTGGCATCCTGATCATTTTAAAATGACAATTTCAATTAGTTGGATCAATGACAAATAATTTACACATTTTCCATTCTGCAACAATTCAACTGTCGTAGTTTCATGTGAGTGTTCTGTAAGTGTTCTGTTCCGATATGGCCAAACCTTCTTTGCATAAAGTTTAGCCAGAAACATCTGTCGAGAATCAATGCCTTGAGAAACTCTGGTCAGAAACATAAAACATACATTATTGATCTAAAACAGGTAGATTCAGAAACCACACTGCTTATTTTTCAACTCAAAACAAACAGAAACATGTTTCACATATTGGAAGAAGCTCAAACATGTTGCTTTAGTTGGAAATCCAATGCAGATTGTTTGCAATGTGTGATTTGTCATAAAGCATCACTGACTAATAGCAGGAGCAGCATGTTGTGAACTACCAGTTAAAATGCACCGTGGACCTGTGGTCACAGAATATTGTACCTTAGTCTTTGCTTGCTCACTGTTAGGCCACAACTTGACTGGACTTATGACCCGAATGCTCTCATAATGCTTAATGCTGTGGCTGGACTAAATGCTGAATGCACCTGTATACTGGAAACATTGGGGTTGGGTCAAATGATAATATGAGATCTTACATGCTCCAAGATTGCTTTTTGCTCAATTAGTAGTGTTTACCACCCTCACTGTTATGTCACATGATGTTTATGGTCCCACCTTGTGACATCACTTCCTGTTTTTGGTTTGTTTAGATGCAGGCTGTGACAAAGATAAAGTACAATCAAGCCCTGCAAATGATCGTGTGCAGTATGTTTTTTAATGTTCAGTAGCTACCACAGAGCAGGTAGGAAGTTGTCATTAGAAATATGTATTTGTTTCTGCTGTTCATTGTGTACTTTATAAATAGCAATGTATAAAGGAAACAGGTGCATACAGATTACAATTTGTACTCTGTACCAAAAATATTTACTAACAGATTAAGTGCCACTTCTCTTCCAATGCTCTTTTCATTGAATTTTGCCTTTACCTTTAAGAAATGCCAGAAGGATCCGTGGACAAGATAAGATTCCTCATTTTTTCAGTTTTAAATAGTTGGAGGTTGGGAGTTCCTTCTTGATTTTTATAAAAAACAGTACATTCGTAATTGTTGACCTCCTAAATGCTAAGCTTGTAGGTATTGTTTGGGCATTTATGCTGCGGTGCTTGTTCGTTTGATCAAGAGTTCTTTTCATTTGAACTGGAAGTGTGTTTTTTTTTTACCTATGAGAGACAGGAGGCAAATCATGAACATAAAACAGTGAAAACTGCGAGGGGCTTTTAGTTATAGAGGAAGAAGTAGGGTGTAGATACAGATTAGTGTGAATGGGAGGAGCACACACACACACACACACACACACACAGCGCTGTCCTCTTGGTTTGGAGGAATGTCAGACATGTGGTGTAGACTTGTTCTGACACACACAGCCGAGTGTGTGTGTTGCAGTCAAACACAGTAATTTGTGTGTGTCAAAGGTATCTTCAGTGCATTGTGGGTATGTTTGGATACCTGTTCAGCCGGTATATGTGTGTTCCTTCTCTGTTCCTCCTCAGCTTTTGTTAATGTGTGCATATGGCTGCATACTTGAGTGCACTGACAGCATAGGAGGAAGTCACCCTGTTGTCTTTTTCCTGCCTCAAAGATCCAGATGTGTGTGATGCAAAAAAAGATTTTATGAGAAACAATTTAATCACATTGTGTCATAGCAAGAAAAGTACAAGTGTTAACATGCTATGGCTATGTTCAGGTTGATCGCCCTGACAAGGCAGGACTGTAGACAGTGAGCCAGTTTGTGTAACACTCTATAAGCACCCTGAAATAGAAGCAGCTAAATGGAATCTAGTAATATCATCATTTACCTCAGAATGTCTCATTGTTGCCTCAAAGTGTTAGTTTTGCAACAGGGCTGAATTAATTATCTTGTTTTTGAAAGACAGCTCACAACATAAAACACAACATGAGATGGGAATGAGACTTGGGCAGATTGGCTCGCCATCTGAACATTGATCTGCGTTGGAGCCTGTGAAGACAATAAAACATGATGACTGTTCACTCATATTTGTGCACTGATTATGGATAGTTACACATATAGGTTCCACATTGGGTGGTGTATGAATGTCTAAGTTTGGATTTTCTTACTTTTTTCTCTAAACTGCAACATTTCTATTTCTATATTTGAGAATGAAAGATTGTTTTGTGCATTGCAATATTAAATTGAGCTTTAAAATTGTCACTGCCTCCTTCTAGACTGTAGGAGGACCTGATTTGCCTGTAGCTTGTAAAAACAAATCAGCACTGCAGACGCACAGATGCATGTGTGTACAAAAGTGTAGATGAATGTAGGTATCTGAAATCACTTGAAGATTTTGTTTGGCTATCATAATCTTCCAGTACTAAGCCCAGACAGATACATTGGAGTCACCAGCCAACTGGCCCTCTGCTGTACTTTTCCTTTGGAGACTAAAGTAATCCTCATAGTCAACCATACATAACCTGACGTCACCAAATCCAGTAAAATCAGCCTGCTGTTTCACCCTATTCTACAAAGCTTGTCTACATGTTTGCAGTACCATTCAATTAGAGATGTGAAAAGGGACATTCCTTGTGTTGAACCACCAAAAACTTTAAAGCATGTGCTTCTGTGCATTCAACAAATACTTTCTGGGCTGTGATATTTTTCTCTTATCTTGGTACGAGTGCTCTTGTCAAATTTTGTATCTTACCTGGAGAAAGAGCAAAAATAAGAAAACATTGGTGAATCCCAATTGTGGTTGTCATGTGATTTTCATTGATCTGGCTACTGTGGCCTCTACACTTCACTGAACCTTTATAATTTGCTCTCAGCCTATTTATCAGAGTTTCCTGGCAAGTTTAATTAAAAAGTTCTGTAATTGGTCTGAACCTCATCAGTGTGTTTCGTAGAAAAGAAGAAGAAGGAGTGAATTATGTGTGATTTATTTTGTTGGCTCTCTATTTATCTCACATCCTATTCTCACTATTATATAGTGTTGGGCAGTGTGTGTTTTTTCTTGTTGGTTGTGAGTTCTTTGTGCCAAAGAGTGTGTGATTAAATGGGTAAATCTTGGGACTAAATATAGCTGTATTGCAAATGTGTTTTAGCCTCAAGGACTAAAAGAAAATAATTTAATCCATAAAACGTACAAAAACCCCATCATTTTCCAGCCTGGTGTGTTGATTGGATGAAGATTGAGGTTTAAATCCTGATCCTTGACTGATAAGTGGCTGAAATTGTATCTTTGTCATTGATTGGATGACAGGCCAGCCTAAGATATTGATTGCAAGATAAGTTGGTGCACAGTGGTTGAGAAAACAAATGTGTAGCTGCGTAGGCCAGTTTGGATCTCATGGGACTGGAGTATAGTCAGACCTGACCTAAATAAACCTGAAAGTAAATCAGGCCTGATTTAAAACCTGCTTGTCCCATCATAAGAACCCTGCAATTTTGGCTTTATTTTCCACAATGCACCAGATCACAACATCACTAACAATGACCCTACTTGACCTGATTAGATAGAACTATAAACGCCACTGTGGTGGTGACAGTCAGACATGATTACAGTTTGAGGGCAGGTGTCTGACCTGAAGTTCAGTCGGAACATGTGTATAGCAAATGTTAATATATTTCCTAGGTGGAAATTAGGATGAATTGAACAAAATGTGACAACAAGTGACTTAACTCATACCAGGCAGGTCCCGTTTTTGAGACTCCAGGATTTGTTTTTTTCAGAAAATCAGATCATTATTAAAGGTTTAATTGGTCCTTTAATTGGATGTTTTTAGGATAGTTTTATGTGTATAGCTGTATAGCTTCGTTTTAATTCAGCTGAACCTTGTCTGGCAGCCATTTTGCCAATAGACTGTTGGTTCTTTTAAACAAGTATATGAATGTTTTTATGGTGGTTTATATTTACAACATTAATGTGGTGAACTGTTTTGGTAGTCCCACATGAATGTGGTGTTGAGGAATATGTGTGAGTATGAGTCTTCAGTAGCACAGTTGAGGCATGTTGAGGCCTGAGTGATGGTTACGTGTGTGTGAGTGTGCGTGTGTGTTTGTAGGCTGGTACTCATTCAAAGTGAAGAAATTTCCCAGTGCTGCTCCTGCTGATGTGAAACTGTTGGCCCGCTGTCATCCTGGCTGTTCCTCGCAGGAATCTTCTCGGGATGAGCTCTGATTTGCTGACGGCGCTGTCCATCAGTTAACATTGGGCGGTATGTGTAGTCTCGACTATAGGGCTCAGCTTGGTTGCTAGGCAACAGAGCAAAGACCTCCTCGCCAGGTCACTAGGCCTGTCTTTCAGTTGTGTGCGTGTATGTTTGTGCATGTATGAGCATGCCTGTATGTGTGTGTGTGTGTGTGTGTATACACAGATGTGTGTGTCGGTGACGGGGCAGATTTATGAAGGCAAAGCTTTAAAGTGCGACCGCATTCTTAGCTGTTTTCTGCTGCTCCACTTCTCTGACATGCTGCAAACACACAAATGAATCTCCACCCCCTCACGTTGCCTCAAACCCAGCTGTGCCCCCATCCCTTTCTGCCCACACACACATTTCTGCTTCTGTCTTTGCGAGGACCCTCCTGAGCATTATGCATTCCCAAACCGCTTACGCTAACCTCACTAATCAAAATTAAAAGTCCAACTTCTAACCTGAACTCTAAAACCATCTTTGAAGCCTCAGATGGCCATGTGAAACAAAAGTCCCTTTTCCCAACTCTAAATTTCAAACCTGTACTCACAAATCTTCTTCCTCACTTCACTTTTTCTGTCACTCTCCTTGCAGTTTGTTCTGTAGACAGAGTTCACCCCACCTACTCACTGTGTTCACCAAGCGTGTGAGTTAAAATCAGTCTGACGTGACAGGACTCCTGCACAAATAATCTCATGAACACACAAACATTGTTGCTTAACTGCTTGAAACTAATGGAAAGTGCCTCCAGTTGCCACAGTGCCTCATGAAAATGTAATGAGAAGGTGAATAATTAAGATTAAAGCAGAGTGTAATGTCACCCATTGTGTTTGTGTGTTCGTGTGTGTGCTTGAGAATGTGAGTGTGTTGGATTTTTTTTTTTAGGAACCGGGTGTTGCTGCAACATGTTAATAATTTCTTAGTTCTTGTTCTCAGTAAAAATGTGAACCCTATTAATGTCTTAACTCCATTGTTACTTAATATGCAATCCATAGCAAAGAGGAAGTAGTTTAAATCAGTACTTTCAAGAGTTATGTAGAAATACACTAGTGATAGTAGGTCAAAGCAACATAGTGAGGCTGCTGGAGAGAAGATTGTCCTTCACTGAAACGTCCTATATGTCCAAATGGAGTTTTAGTGTTGGGATCAAAATGTAAAATTGTGGATGCTACATTGTTCGCACCCTGTGCGTGTCATGGATGTGTTTGTTGAGGTTAAATTCAACCTCTGGGAAGTTTTGCCGTGAATGTAAACAGCGATATTGCTGTATGCAGTATCATTAGCAGGTATCTTCCAATTTGTTATTGATTAATTTAAAAAAGGGAAATGTCTGAAATCAATTTCATATTAGGTGATGTCGACACAAGACAGAAAAAAATCAGGATTGAACCTCTTGTGCACTATAAAATGATCTAAATATATTATATATAATAATAATAATAAAATGATTTACTTAAAAAGGGCATGAGCCATGAGGCATGATGATCATGTACTATATCAGGGCCAGAGTGTGAAAGGTGTTTTTCAGTCACTCACTGCTCTGAATGATACCATGCAACAAGTGGGAACCAGGTATGAGGGAGCCTGCTGCCATTTGAGCTGCTAACGTGGGAAGTCTCCTTTGGCAGCTTTAATATTATGGGGCGTGATTATGAGACATCCCACCATGCTAGGTTAAATTTAAAATCATCCAACTGAAGCCAAATATAGATGTCTACAGCAAAGAAGGAATAAAGAGGAAGCAGCAAAATACGAGTAACCAACTGTGCAGCGACTAATGTCACGTAATTGACACATTGATTCATGTGTGTGTTGCTTTTGTCTCACCTTATGTGGAACTGACCTGATGTTTGTTTTTTCTGCTCTCCCTCCACAGTGTGCTGTTTTGTTGTCCATAAGCGCTGTCATGAATTTGTCACCTTTTCCTGTCCAGGGGCCGACAAAGGACCTGCCTCTGATGTAAGTAAAGAAAGTCTACAGTGCAAAGTTGTGCAGATATTTATTAGACTACATTTTTGGGACGTATAATAAATATTCAATCTTGTCAAGTATGTATTTAACCTGCCATTGAATGAGGGTTAATAAAATATATGCATAGTCAGCATTAGGTTTTGGTTCGTGTGTGCTGCTGGATGCACAGACACACCCACTCACACACTCACTCACACACTCACTCACTTAACCCGTTGCCCTCTCTCCTGCTGACATTTCAGCCCCAAATCACATTAAGACATGTCAGTAAAAGGAAAATGTGCTGCGTGGCTGCTTCAGGTTAATGAGCCAATATCCACACACACAAACAGCACTTGTGAGTCATTCTGGGTTTTGAAGTCATAAGACATGTTTATGTCTAACTTACAGTATTTGTTATATCACCAAGGCTGTTTTGTTGTTTCCTTTTTTTATGCACGCTCTGAAATCATTCATTCATTTTTTTTTCTGCTCTAATGAAAATGTACTGAGAAGGTTTACACTAACAGTTGTATATGTAATTATGTTATTAATTTAACTGTTTCTTTATTTTCTATTGGCGTTGTTGTTGCATATACAATTGGAGATTGGAAATGTTTACCACATTTTAAAGAGTCAAGAAATTAGTAGTGTTATGTAGTAGGCTTACATTATTTTACTTTGTGCGTTAATATTTACCATAACTTGGTAACAGTGTTAGGGTTAGGTTGGTGAATCTGTTAAGCTCTAGATTTGATGGTCTTCTGGCATGGACCCTGGTCTTTAGTCCACTTCACAGAGCTCTAGTCAGGCCTTTGTGTAGGCCACTCAGTAAAGTTCACTTTGCTCCTCTGGAGGTAAAGTATTCACTAGAAGAGACGTATGCCTCTGTGACTAAAGAGCTCCGGTTTTGTTTGTCGTGCCCCGCAGTAACTATTAGTACCTAACCTCCAGTGTGTCTCTAGCATACTTCAGTCTGGCTTGGATGTGTCTTTACTGCAGATAAGGAGTTTTTCTTGGTCAGCAACCTCACAGTCACATCTTAGTGACTCCCACATCTCCCACTAGTGTTCTTTCCAGAGCCTTAAAAATGTTCTCTTCCTACCTCTGCCGGTCTTGTTCCGCACTGTCTGACTCTGTTTGAACTTCTTGATAATGCCTCTCACGCCAGTTCTTAAAACTTGGAAGTGCTTTGATAAAGTTGTGAAGCGTTAAGGTAAAATGTAACTTGTTATACTGTGTGTATGTGCTACACAATCACTCAGCCAACGCATAACAGTGATTTGTACTATGGCTAAAACAAAAAGGACAGTTTCTTAAGGGGCTAATCATATTGACCCTGCTAGTTTTTGGTTAGGGTGAAAAAAAATCTGTGACTGTGCAAAATAAAGCAAAATCACAGTAAAGTACAGTGTTTTTAGATAATAATGAGGTTTTATGAAAACACAAAGTCAGATCAACACAGAAATGGTTTAATGATATTAAATAGCCTGCAGGGTCCTTCCTTGGATGAACTGCGAGTCATCATCCAGCGCTAGTAACCCACATCACTAATGCACTCCTAGTTGAATAGGAGCCAATCCCTGCAGCCAGCTTTTAAAGATGATATGAAAAGCCTTCCCAGCGGAGCAGCCATTACAGGATCTTAACACCATGCTGTCAATATAAACTTTGACTGGGTGTCCACACACTTACATCTGCATGGTTAAATACCCCTTGAGGTATGTGAGAACATGTTTTGTTGTAATGTGGATGAGCTGGCACCTTAAATACTGCCTAAAAGGGCAACTGAGAACACCTGAGCCTGCAGTTTTAAATCTTTTAACAAACACACAGACACAGAAACCTTCCTGAAACTACTGGGATTACTTTAATATTTGATCCAACTGTTTCCTCTCTGCAGGATCCTCGAAGTAAACACAAGTTTAAGGTCCACACTTACTCCAGCCCCACTTTCTGTGACCACTGTGGCTCGCTTCTGTACGGGCTGATACACCAGGGCATGAAATGTGACCGTAAGTATGCAAATGTACCTCTGTGTCTGTTGCACATTTGAAGGGTTTACTCTTTAAGTTTGTTATTTTAAGTCTGAATCTCTGCATACAGCATAATGTACACATCATAAGAATATCAAAAATAACAATGGATGTTTCATTACATCTTTTAACAAACACCAAAGAGCAGGGTTTCGTCAGGTTTAGTAAAAATTGTACGTCGGCACACCCATTGGTACGTAGCAGAAAAAATGTAGTTTCACTTCCATAAGGTAAACAAATACAGGCTAGAAATCATGTAGCCTACAGTCAAATACATACTGTCCTCATGGCAGCAACACACATCCTAACCTCCAAAACTTTAAATGTGACTTTTGTGACAAATACTTAGCAGTTCCTTCCTCTCGGGTCCATTCTCCGTAAACATGGTGTGTCTTTCCATTTTTATGCGGACGATTCTCAAATCTACATGCCCTTAAAACAAAACCAAACTCATTCTGTTCAAAAACTCTTAGACTGTGTTGAGGAAATTAAATCCTGGCTGTCAGCAAATCTGCTTCATTTTAACGACACTAAGACAGAGGTCATACTGTTTGGGCCCAGGGATGCCTCTGCTGCTGATATAGATTTGGGTGTCCTGACACAATATCAAAAGTCCACAGTGACAAATCTGGGTGTAAAATTGGATTCCAACCTGAAACTTGATGCTCAGGTCAGTGCAGCTGTCAAAGCGAGCTTTTTTCAATTGAGGCAACTGCCCAAAGCCAAACCGTTCCTTTCTCGGCATCACTTTGAGATTTTAGTTCATGCTTTTATTACGAATCGGTTAGATTACTGCAACGCACTTTATTATGGGCTCAGCCAGGCTTCACTTGCACGACTGCAGCTTGTACAGAATGCTGCTGCACGGCTTTTAACTGGGGCTAAGAAACGTGAGCACATTACTCCGATTTTAAAGTCATTGCACTGGCTCCCGATTCCTTTTCGCATTGATTTTAAAATTCTCTTATTTGTTTTTAAATCCCTTCATGGTCTCGCCCCTCAGTACATGTCAGACATGCTCCAGCCCCACTGCCCTGCTCGCTCTCTAAGGTCAGCTGACCAGTCTCTCCTGGTCGTCCCAAAAACACAGAGAAAACGCAGGGGGGACCGTTCCTTCTCTGTCGCAGGTCAGAAACTGTGGAACAAACTGCCTTTGCACCTTAGACAGACGGATTCTTTTATGGTTTTTAAGTCATCACTTAAAACATATCTTTTTACTCTGGCTTTTAACTCTGTTTGAATTGTTGACTTTTACTTGTTTTATTGTTCTTACCCCTGACTGGTGCTTTTATTGTATGGTTTTATATTCCTATGTTTTATCAAACTTATATTTATTTTATTTCATTTTATTCTATTTTATTAGTCAATTATTCTATGCTTGGTAGGCTGTGTACAGCACTTTGGCTGACCCTGTTGTCTTTTAAAAGGTGCTCTATAAATAAAGATGGATTGGATTGGATTGGATTAAACAATACATACTATATGCAAACATCCAGTTACATATTTATTGCAGTTTATCAGATAGTACTACTGCACCTGTACCCTGAAGCATATCAATGATTGATAACCAGCTGAAGGGGATGGAGATCTTTCTTTTACCCAGGTTATTTATTTCATCATTCTCAGTAATTGACCTCCCCATTCTCATAATGTGTCTTTACTGTATTTCAGGTGGGTCACAACATTGCTGACCACCTGGCAGCGTAAACAGGAAGTAGGTTATGTATCTGCAATGCTGTATTCAGCAGTGACCCGTATTATTTAATGGCCAGACGTTTCGTCAGAAGCTTTTACAGCAGGCGGTGTTTGCTTTGACTTTGCCTCTGCGTCTGTATGAAAATAGTGAATGAACTTAACACAATTCTCGTAGTGTTCAGTTAACATATTAATCAAGACATATGTTCAGAGACAACCTACTTACCATGAATGACCACTGTTACTTTATAGGTCTGTCCCTGAGCTAAAACTAGAACATAATGATTTTTTAAAAGATGAATTCTGAGGATGAATTTTCTGTTAACAAAGTAACCAGTCTTGTGTAACCTGTTTAGAGGCATATTTATGGAACGTCTGTCAATGACAGAATCACTGGCTACTGTTAATGAAATGGAAATTATACAGACAGCAGTCATAGATTAACTCTTTATTTTCCACTGCTGTAAAACTGATTTGAGAGTGGAGGAAACTGTGGAGCTCTGTACATCAGAGCAGTCTCTGCCATCTAGTGGACAGAGGGAGTTCTGACATAGCATGCCTTTACTGCTGTCTCATATAGCTGCATTCAAAGGAAATAGATCTGCTGCTGTTAGGTATAGTTTTATTCAGGTTTGCCTGTCCAAACCTGTTCTTGGTATGGTTATAACTACACTGTGAAGATTCCCATCCAACATGTTTGAGGATAAAAAACAAAAATGGCATGACAGGAGAGCAGCATATAGAGATTGTATGGAGATGGAGAGATAGTCGAGAACTCAAATGTGTGACAGAAAGATAACAGCTGAAATTCTGAGCACTGTGAAAAGCAGAACCTCTATTATAAATAGTTTCAAAAGTCACGTCCATCAGGAAACACAAAGATGAAACTCAGTTTGATCGTAAGTGCGCGACCCGGTCTTCCTTTGTTTTGGGATTATTATGAGTCCACATGTATATACTGAAGACGACCTTTTAATCTGACTATTAGGTGCTAAAGTATGATCAGAATTGAGGTTTAGGTTTACACAGTGTGAGTGTTTGAATCTGATTTAAGATTTCCACACTAAAGTAGCCTGTGTATGTTTGTCCTGCTCTGTTCAGACTGTATGATGAACATCCACAAGCGATGCGTGGCCAACGTCCCGAGCCTGTGTGGGACAGATCACACAGAAAGGAGAGGACGTATCCACATCTCTGCCCAAATCACTGAAAACACTCTCCTCGTCACCAGTGAGTGCTTGCTGTCTGTACCTCACTTCATTCTCATTTTTTTGCTCTCTCTCTCTCTCTCTCTCTCTCTCTCACACACACACACACTTAGTGCCTCCCAAAGCTCTCTATCAGGCCAAGACCAAAACTGGAAAGTCCATTAGCCGATCAATAATCCAACGATTGACCCACATTGCCAGTGGGACATGCATCCACGTGCCAGCTCTCTCTCTCTCAGACAGCTGTGGATTGATTATGGAACAGAAACTAAACTGTTGTTAAGTGTTGTCAAATGTAGCCAGAGTTATTTAGGGCAGGCCACAACAAGACTCAAAGCTTTAGATGTTAAAGTGCTACACTAACAGTTGCAGTTTCACCTCCTGCTGTCCTCTGGGAAGGACAAAGTCCAGACCAAACTGTTAAAAATGTATTTAAGCTGTGGATATTCTCTTCTTCTATGTTTGTCAATGTTTCCACATTTCACAGTCAAAGAGGCTAAGAACCTGGTGCCGATGGACCCCAATGGCCTGTCAGACCCCTATGTCAAACTCAAGCTGATCCCAGATCCCAAGAGTGAGAGCAAGCAGAAGACGAAGACCATCAAGTGTTGCCTCAACCCCACCTGGAATGAAAGCTTCATTTTGTGAGACATCTCTTATGTCGTGGATAAGTTTTAGATCAGCTTGTTTAGTTAAACACACTCCCTTGGCCTCATTTTCGGTTGAAAGTCTAGCTGGAGCTGGAAGTGACCCTGTCCTCATTCTTTTTCTGTTTGCACTCATTGTTATTCAGAATATTCTGTGACTGCTTGTGAAGGCACACACATGGGATGTTAACATGTTCAAACAGAGACAGATGAGAGGCCTGTGATCGTTGTTTTTTATTTTAAGAATGTCCTTCATTTGACCATCCTCCCACTTGTTCTCTTTTGCTAGCAACCTCAAAGAGAGTGACAAGGACCGCCGTCTGTCAGTGGAGGTGTGGGACTGGGATTTGACCAGCAGGAACGACTTTATGGGATCGCTGTCCTTTGGGATATCAGAGCTACAGAAACAAGGAATAGATGGATGGTGAGATAGGTCAAGGCATGGGAGAAACTGGGAGAATTACACACATGTAGACAGAAATATCAAGGGCATAAGGAACTGTTGAGAGAAAATAATTAAGGGTTTTCTGCCGATAATCCTGGATTCTATCTGACAGTGCTCTGTTTAATTCGGGGGTGTAGGTTTAAGTTGCTGTCTCAGGAGGAGGGAGAATACTTTAATGTTCCTGTCCAGCCAGAGGGAGAGGAGGGTAATGAGGAGCTGCGACAAAAGTTCGAGGTGAGATGCACGGCATGGTTACATGGTTAAAAATGGTTACGTTTATGCTCCTGCTTATTAATTTTTTTACTTCTATAACTGTATTTCTTTCTCTCTCCAGAGGGCTAGAGTGGGTCCAGGGAAGCCCAGCGACTCTTCCTCCTCCTCCTCCTCTGTTTGCAAGTACGACAGCAATGGCAACCAGGACCGCGTCAAGCTCTCAGACTTCAACTTCCTCATGGTTCTGGGCAAAGGCAGTTTTGGCAAGGTGATGCATAACAGTGGAAAAGGAAGCCAGTGGCTGCAAAATCACTGCAAGGCTCAATTACTTAACTCCTTCCCCTATAGGTGATGCTGGCAGAGAGGAAAGGCACTGATGAGTTGTACGCCATTAAAATCCTGAAAAAGGATGTGGTCATCCAGGATGATGATGTAGAGTGCACCATGGTGGAGAAGAGAGTCCTCGCTCTGTCAGGAAAGCCTCCATTTCTCACTCAGCTGCACTCCTGTTTCCAAACCATGGTAGGAAATGTGGCAGCCTGTAAACAAATAAAATAAGTTTTATTTGGAATTTTTCTTTCATGCTCAGAATGTTTTAAAGTTTAGATTGTAACTGTGGTTACCTGTTCTCATCTGTAGAAAACAGGCTTGGTTGATTCTGATTGATTTATTCCTCTTTCCACTATTGTTTTCTAGGACCGATTGTATTTTGTCATGGAGTATATCAATGGAGGAGACCTTATGTACCAAATCCAACAGGTTGGCAAGTTCAAGGAGCCTCATGCTGTGTGAGTACACACACACACACACACACACACACTCTGGTGATCTAATCCATGCAGGATCTTCATTCTTACTAAAAACTCCTTACTTAAATTATATCTTGGTTGCTGTAGTAGCTGACCTGGTAGAGAGGGCACCCTGTAAACCATGGCTGACTCACTGCGGGGGCTGAGGTTTGATTGTGTTGTGTTTTAGGTTCTATGCTGCTGAGATTGCCATTGGTCTCTTCTTCCTTCACTCCAAAGGCATCGTGTACCGGTGAGCCTGTGTTTGATTCAGTTTACAGTCATTTTAAGCATACAGGTGTGAATAACACTTTGTTTGTGCTTGCAGAGATCTGAAGTTGGACAATGTGATGCTGGACTCCGAAGGCCATATAAAGATTGCAGACTTTGGCATGTGCAAAGAGAACATGTTAGATGGAGTGACCACAAAGACTTTCTGTGGAACACCAGACTACATCGCTCCAGAGGTGTGTTAACATGCTGTGTGATGAGTTTAATGATGCCTTATTTTATAACTGTTTGAGGACTGAATGAAACGATTGCTGGCTCTTCCTTGTAGATCATCGCCTATCAGCCTTATGGGAAGTCTGTGGACTGGTGGGCTTTTGGTGTACTGCTCTATGAAATGCTTGCTGGACAGGTCAGTGTGTATACACTGTTGTTATTTTATTGTGCTCAGCAAATATAAGTTCTTCTAACATTTTTTTGTGTTTTTAGCCACCTTTTGATGGTGAGGATGAAGATGAGTTGTTTCAGTCGATCATGGAGCATCATGTCTCTTACCCTAAATCTATGTCCAAAGAAGCTGTTGCTATCTGCAAGGGGGTGAGAACACACACCTGCCTACACATACACCGAACCACTCTGCCTTCAGTGTCACACTGTTGGGTTTAGAAAAGCAGACACACACACAGAGAAGTCATCTCACATTGTGCATCTTTGTGTGATTTTTTCTTTTCTCCTTTCTTTCAGCTGATGACTAAACATCCAGGTAAGCGCCTGGGCTGTGGTCCAGAGGGGGAGAGAGACATCAAGGAACACGCCTTCTTCCGCTATATAGACTGGGAAAAACTGGAAAACAAAGAAGTCCAACCGCCCTTCAAACCGAAAGCTGTGAGTATATTGTTACATGCACGGACAATCTCCATCTGTTTATATTATCCAGCTATCACTAATTCCCCGACTCACAGTAAGGAAGAAAATGTTTAGGCAAATGTTTAAGGTAAGTTGTAGAAGCATTTAGATCGCTCATCCACCAGTCCCAACCATCACCTGCCATTGGTCACTACTCGACAAATGCACAGCTGAGATTTGTGAGTGTAGTCACCAATGATGAAGCGGAGATGTCACTTGCTCACATATGGACCAATATAAATCCACAGTTTCGGCTGTGAGTGATTTGATTGGTTGATGCCATGTTTTAGTTGTATTTGTATTTCTCTTTTTTCTCTTTGTTGTTTGTTGTCCTTTTTTCTTCTCATCCTTCATCAATCTCACTCCATGCCCTCCATCTCTCTCCTCTCCACGGCAGTGTGGGCGTGATGCGGAGAACTTTGATCGCTTTTTCACACGCCACCCCCCAGAGCTGACCCCCCCAGATCAGGAGCTTATAGCCAACCTGGACCAGGAAGAATTCCAAGGCTTCTCATTTGTAAACCCTGAGTACCCTCACACAACTCACTGACCATGCCACATATCACTGGGCCGCATTAGTAATCTCTTGCACTTCATAAGCATACTGTACAGAAAAAAAATAAAATACAAACAAAAAAAAAAATCCCCACAATGTCATATCCAGGCTGCATTCAGGAGGATGAAATATGAAATACGTAGCTGGACATTTTGGAACATATGCTTACTCACTCTCTTTCCCAAAGAGCAGTGAGTAGAATGAACTCAATGTAGTGTTGGAGTCTGGAGAAAAAGCCATGGTATGATTAGCTTAGCATAGCACAAAACTCGCTAACAGCTAGCATGGCTGTCTTAAAGCTCGAGAATATGCAGACCACAACCAAAACCTGCTGTTGTTTGAAAAGCTAATCTGTTAGCATGTATCATTAAATTACATACTGTGGTTTAAACCATGCAAACATAGTAATGTAACATAGACAGATATGTGGTGCTTTTTGTTGCAGCTATTTCTTGTGGGGCAACAGGCAGAGATTTATGCCACAAAACTTCATGCAGTTTGAGTGTCAATGGTAGCTCGAAAATTTTTTCTTTTTAGTTTTTACAAAGTAGCATCACTGTGATTCAAATGTTTACTTAAACCATAGCAGTAACTTCATCATAAATACTCCTACACATAAACTACGAAGGTGAATGATTCACTGGCATCTTGGTAGGTAAGAATTTATGATGCTGCCGCTGTGCCGCCTCACAAGAATCATGTGACTCTCACCTGTTCCCACAGCTTCAACTCCTGATACTAAGCAAAGCTAATCATCTCCAGGCTCTAATTCTCTACTAAACAGTAACACGAATGTTCTTGTCCGACTGTTGGAATCAAATGAATAAGCATATCTCTCAAAATGCCAAATAACATAATGTAGAGTTGAGGTGGAAAAGCAAAGAGGTGCTGAAATGATTGAAACAGTCAGGCGAAATAGATATTATCAAGAGACATTCACGGTGCCAGTAGGAGCCTGGTTTTGTTTCCAGTGGCGACGTTGTTCTCAGTTTCCTGTAGTTTAGTCTCGTTACTCTGCTGCTCGTGTATCAGCTCTTCTATCTTTAGTCTAGAAATCCCACTTGTTCCTGAATGCTGCCTGGCTGCTGACACCAGCAAAGTCCGACCTGAACCTGCCCTGTCTCTGTGTCGCCCTCCCTGTAATTGCATATTGACTTTGACAACCTATCGGTGATATTCATAAGTGTGGTATGATGTTGGTAATTCATACTGTGTAAGTGAAAACTGACCAAATGCTTTGCTTATGATTGTTTGAGTATTTTTTTTTTATTTCTGTCCATAGGACCAAATGCTTATACACTTTCTGTTCAGTGTTGTGGTGAGCTTAATTTGCTGATTTATTTTCTGACCAGTCAGACGATAGAACTTTTTATTCAGTCAGTAAGAGTTAAAGTCTGCTACAAGCTAGAGGTTTTTGAGAGAACGCTCATTTCTTTTTTCTCCTTTCATTTAAAACTACACAACACTGTGTTTTTAATGAGATGGCATATCTTTCCGCCTGTAAACAACCATTTTCGGGGGGATTTGACGAAGAAGTTTTGAGTCTCCTAAAGCTGGTAGTGTGTTAGCTTACAGAAACAGGATCTCCAAAAGTGCCAAAACGGTGCAGAATCATGAGGATGTGGGAAAATACTGTCCTCAGCAACTGTGATGAAGGGCAGCCATCTTGTGCCATTTTGCAGTATAATTATTATAATATGCATTATAGCTTGTCTATTCACTAACAGTACAATACAATACCCTTCGAAAGTCATTTTCATATATGAAATGAATTGTCTGAGTTGTATTATACTTTTGTAATTGTGTAATGAAGCAGGGTAGTAAAATGTGTCAAATCTAGTTCTATGAGTATCAAAACGTCGAGGAGACATCGGATTTATTTCTGTTTTATAAAGATGTTCATCGAAAAAGACAATGAAAGTAAGCACTTGTTGTGCCGATGGTAACGCTGATGAATTGATGTTGAAGTAACAAAAGATACAGCAGAGAAAAAGTATTCATAAATATATATATATCTATATAATTCTATATCAGAGCTATTTGGCTAAAGTGATGAGAGAGAGAGAGAGAGATGCTTTTGTGGATCGTGTAATTGTCCTGTATGATTGGAAATTGATAATATACTCACTGGTGCCTGCCAGACTACTTCTGCTGTGTCCGCCTTGTTACTGCTGCTACACCCACAACATTTTGGCACACAGGTTTATTTGGTTTGATGAGGGGATCGCTTACATTCATGTCTGTAAGCCATGTTTCAGCTAGCACACAGCAACAACTATTTGTTGTCTTTTAATTGTTTTTTAGGACAATTTCTCAGTCAGCTAATCTAAGTAACCATCTCTCGTTCTCAGCTTCATGTTGAATGTGCGGATATGAGAGTCACTTTGAGATGCTCCCAGAGTTGTCGTATGTCTTCTAAATTTGGACTTTTTGTTGAGGTTTTGGCCAGTATAGGTACATACATCAGTGTATAAAGGTGTATAAACACCCTTTTGATGTTATTTCCACAAATGACTCACACACAGCTGAGGTAGTATGTGCAGCATCACACCTGCTCCATGCACAACAACAATCTGTATTAGAAGTACTGGTTAATACATGGACCATGTGTTAAAATGGAAACATTTCCAGCCCCTCGTTTCAGCTGGAAGCCCTGTGATGAGACAAACGGGAGGAGGTAGGAAACTAAACGCTGTGTGTGTGTGTGTGTGTGTGGTACATGTGTCTTGCCTGGGGCTCACTGCTTCACTTCCCTGTGTGAAATCTTTTCCGGTTGTGGTTTGGTCTGCAGCTGGTCTGTTTTATCGATCCTTGTCTGTTCTGCGCTGGAACATTTCCTCTTTCTCTTTCTCTCTCTCTGGCTTTGGAAGTTTGTCTTGGATCTCTTTGCATCTGTGCTGTTGAAGTGGTCAGTCCATGTTTTGACTGTGTTTCTGGGTTTGTTGTCAGCAGGGTGTGTTTGTTCGTTGTCAACTTGCTCCCCCTCCCCGTCTTGTATGAAATCAGTTGTTTGTTTTGCTCAGTCTAGACCCCTGATGGCGTTCAGAGGTGTGGGCTTTACTGGACTTTGACACAAGAAACAAACAAACAAAAAAAAATAATCAAAACAGATGCCCCATGACTGATCAGTGACTGATGACCACTTAGAATTTAAGAATGGCACACCTTTTCTTTTACATTCATCATAAAACCATAGTCAGCAACACAAACTTGGTGTTTACAGTCCCTTCTGTTCAAATGTGATATTGACTTTAATGGAAGTCAGTGCTTTAATGAGTCAAGTTCACAAACGTCCTTTTTAATTTGTTAATGTCTGCCCACTGCAGATCACTTACACTACAAACATCATTTGTAGAAGCTCAAAAACTGAATTTTAAACTGAAACTTTAACTGTATTTCAGCATCACTAAACCTAAGACACAAATGAGGACAAGACATCTTAAAGGCTGGTCCTTTAAGGCTTTTTGACTTAAATTATTTGACAACCCCCTTAAGGTCAAAGCCTAAAGCCGTACTCATCACTGTATTTACATTATGATTGAACTGATCACTTGTAAAAGTGGTCAGATGTAGTGATGGAAACACAGTTATCACTGGACTCTGCTGTTCAGACACAGAAAGCTCATTCAGGTGTTTCAGTTTTACAGCCTTGACTGAAAAACTTAATTTGTCTTTAACAAGTGTCAATAAAGCTTTGAAATGTGTTAAAGTGCAGTAAATCAATTTTACTCTGAAATCAACATGCGTGTTTGGTAGAACAGATTCTGAGCCTATCAAAAACTGCTTGACAAACATGCACCGGGAACACTGAGGTCAGGGAGTGTTTTTAATCCACCATGTTTGCAAACTTCCTGTTTTTTTGTTCCCTAGCTTCTAGTGCTTTTGCAGCCACCAGTAGATCAGGAGATTCATGTGAAATGAGGCAGGAAAGTATCACCAGCCTACAAATATATACATACAGTATAAACCAAAAACATCAACCACCAAGTTTGCAGGCTGAAATGTTTATGTATGTATTTAGAGCTTTTTAATATTCAGCTTAGTGAAGGGTGGACTGGACTTAGACTCGAAACACATAACTCTGGATGACCATAGAGTTATGCACCATATAGAATTATGTACTAAACAATGACTTTGTCCCACCTTTGCTTTATTATTAAAATGTGTTTATGTGTGTGCTTCTCTTCCCTTCATCTTTGTGCTTCAGTGACACAGTTTTATGCTTGTATTCTTTCTGAAGTGACAAATTTTAACTGCGCTGTGTGGATTCATTCTTATTTCCTTTTGTAACTTTTCCTCTGACCTTCTCTCCTCTCTATGGCAGAAATCTCGCCGAGATGTCAGCAACTTCGACAAGGAGTTCACAAAGATGGTGGTGGAGCTGACGCCAACAGACAAGCTCTTCATCATGAACTTGGATCAGAACGAATTCCAAGGCTTCTCCTACACCAACCCAGAATATATCATACAAGTGTGAGTGGCCTCTGCAGCCTGGACAAGACTTTACTCCAACCCCGTGCAGCCTCAGACGCATCCTTCATCTCATCACATGACCACGACTCAAAAGACACTACAGCTCATAGAAACCTTCAACACCTAACACAGTCTGAATCATCACGTCACAAACACACAAGCGGCAGCGTCGGTTACAGCCGGACTGAGTTAGGCCATGTGACAACCAGTTTCCAGATAGCTCCATGCCTGTGTTGCTGGTATCCACAGGACCTCAGGTCACTGCATCGGGTGGCAATCAGGAGCCATGATGAACGTGCAGCTGTGTGTATGTGCTCTATTGATTAACAATAGTGTGTATGTTTACTTGATTTCCTTCTCTTCAGCCTGTAAAAGTTGCGTCATGAACATTCCATGATCAATATGTCATGTATGTATACACACACACCCGTCTGTGCAGGCTGCTCTTCAGAGGGATGGTTTATAACCTCATGTCTAAGTTAGTCCTGAACTTAGTCTTAAGCACGTCTCGTCTTCCAATTTGATGCAAAAAAAAAACAAAAACAAAAAACTCTCTTACATGCCTGCTGTTTTAGCAGTGATATTTAAAAATGTCTTTGCCTAATCTCTCTTTCTCTTTTCTCTATGGCACTGTGTATGCAGTGGGTTAGTGCTGTGTAGGCCTATACAGTCTTTGTGGTGCAGCTCCTCTATGCATGCCATGTCTGTTGGTACAGTAGTTTGTTAAGATTTGCTTTTGACATCACAGAGGAGTAAAAGTCCTGTGAGGTGTCCTGAATTTATAGACTGAAGTATTCATGATCAAATGGAGATTTAAGTTTCCACTCTCAGTGCCGTGTATGCTAACAGTGTTGAAATATGCCTTACAAGGCCTGGAGCAGAGACTGGTTGGCTGTATTGACAAGAAAATGTGAGCATATAAAGTAAATGTATTACTTCTGTATGGCTTGTGTTTCAGTGTATGTGTAAATAGGAGTGGGATCTAAAGCTTCAAGTGGGTTTCATGTTATGGTGCACATCCCTTCTCTTTCTCTCTCTCTCTCTCTCAGCACTTTCAGTTGCCACTTTCTAACATTGTCTTCTCACGCTCCCTCTTCCCCCCTTAAATCTAATCTGTATTTTTTTTCTGCAGTCTTGCCCTGTAACATTCACCTCAGTACATTTTGAAGAGAAATGAATAACACATGAAAGACAGGCAAGGGAGAATAACGTGTTTACTATGCAAAAGGCAGGAGAAGCAAAGGAGGCTGAGGAGAAGAGGGCAACTTCTATTAAGCAACCTGAAGTTGTGTAAAAGGACAGTATGCCTGTGTTGCATGCGCCGTCTTTACCTGCGCGTGAGAGACACCTATACAGAGCGATACCTATATTAAAATGAATTATCACAAAACCATTTCAGGAACTCTTGTTATGTTTTCTTCTTGACACAGCATTTATATTAAGTTTATGGCTTTGAGACACTTTCCGTGTTTACTACCGTTCAAAAGTTTTTAAAAAAAGTTAACATTAAAGTAATCAGACATACCGTCTAGACATTGTCAATGTGGCAACCATCACTCCTGTGTTCTAATAGTACATTGTGTTAGCTAATCGTGTTGAAAAGGCGAATTGATGATTAGAAAACTCCTGTGAAATTATGTTAGCACAGCTGAACTGTTCTTCTGATCAGAGAAGCTATAGAACTGACCTGGTGACCCCAAACTCTTGAATGGTAGTGTATCTAGTACAGCATAGTCCTCTCTCATCTTTACACTCACTGTCACGGAGCATCTGGATCTGTGTTTATGGATGTTTGTAATCTTGACCGTGACCGCTTGGCTCCTTCTGCATCCTAACTGTGGACTGTGGATGGAGAGCTGTCTTGGACTCATGAAGTCCCCGCACTGCTTGGTTTTCTCCTGTAACTGAGAGATCCGCATTAGGCCCCTGTAATACTGTGACTATATTCCAGGATGCCCACCAGCAGCACCACTATATAGACATCGTCTACAGGAGTCTATGAGTATCTTCATTGTTTTAATTATTCTTTTATCTCTGGATGAAAATGGTGGACCTAAGTCTAATCCATGCTTTCTACTTTCTAGAAACATATTGTCCCTTCACATGTATTATTTCAGGACCCAGTGAGCTGACATGTTTCCGGCATGTGGAAAAGATTCTCAGTATATTAATATAATAATAGAATCAGATGCTGTCATCAATGTAAAGTGCCGTCACTGTCCATGGTGCTGAACTAGTAGCTGCTGTCCATGGTGCTGAACTGCTGTCCATATGCAGGACCACTGCGCCCCCAGGAACCCACACACACGCAGGAACACGCATCCTGGCAGGCGGGGCAATCCGCACATTGAACCACGCACATTTGAGTTACAACAAAGTAGAACGTGTCCAGAGGAGCGCTGCTGGTAGTCTTTTCTCCAAACCACATTACTGAGGGTTCAGGCCGCCCTGGTGCTACTGGCCCTGGTGCTCTTCTGTGCCTTTGACGTGGAACTTTTTCATCAATCATAATGTAACGGACAAACTCCTCCGTCCTGTCATCAAGCTATAAGAATTAAGCGCTGGCTGCCAAAGATGTGTTCTGCATCTGAGTTGTGTTCTCACCCTTCAGCTGACTCGATCCACACAGAGGTACGAGACAGGAGGAAAGTTTTGAACAGTTACTAAAATCCTGTTTGTGGAGGAGGAGGCTGCGCCGACATGAGGCTGTGTAACCGTGGTGTGATGATGCTGCTGACCACGGCGGGGGCGTTCTGCGCCTTCAGCCTGATGACCATCGCGGTGGGCACGGACTACTGGCTATACTCCCGCGGCGTGTGCCGCTCCAAGAGCAACAACGACAACGAGACGGTCCGCAAGAACGAGGAGGTTCTGACCCACTCCGGTCTGTGGAGGACCTGCTGCACTGAGGGTAGGAACGCACACATCAACATGCAGTTTTACCACTAATAAGTGACAGATACCGGTACACTTTACTTACAACAATACAATAAATAACAAACAATTCAACTTAAAGAGACTTTTTATTTTAACAAAGCATTTCCACATCAACAGGATAGAATAGTGTTTGACTGCTATAGACCATGTTTAAAGAAAATAGTATTATAATGAATGTCATAACAGTTGTTATGTAGGGTTTCCATATGAATTGCCGCCATGTTTGGGATCTTGAATATTGAATAAATTGGCAGTACACAGTACACACAAAGAAATACAACGTTACTCATACTTGACTATAAAATGTGCCTAAAGTATAAAAAGATAATCAGAGAACTTTATACAGACCAAATTGCCTCTGTTGCTGGAAATATTTGTTGATGTATTTTATTGTTGCTGGAGGTGGAGCGATTGTCCTATACACTGTATAGTTGTTTTGTCTGAATTGTATATATGTGCATTATGAGAAGGACTTTTCTGTGAGAGATGCAGACAACTATTGCACAGGAGAAATAATAATAAAAAATATCAAAGCAAAAGTTTCATAGCGCTCCATCCTTGATAACACTTTCCAACCTTATAAAGACTCCTCCCCATTCAAAGTCAGTGAAAAATACACACAAGTTTTACTTTTCTCTTTATCTGAGAAAATCACACCTCATATTCGATCTGAGATGCATTTATGATGAGATTTTGATTGTTGTTGAGATGCATCTTAAAGAGCAATAGAAAAGAGATTGAGTCCTGGATATGCCATAGATGGAAATTACATTTTCAATTATTTATTGCTTTTTAATAGCCTCATTCCTTCCTCTCAGTCTATCTCCTCTATTTGCTTTGCTCATTTTCTGAATGAATAGAAAATGTTCAGCTTTCTCATTTCTCCGTCTGCTGCTGCTGTCCCAGTATCACTAAGCTCCAAAATGGTTTAATGGGGAAGCATCAAAGCATAAAGAAGACATCAATGCTCTAACAATCCAGTGTGTGTTTGTGTGTGTGTCAGTCTGCACCACAAAAAGCAAAGAGACAGAAAGATCTGAAGCTGCCTAAGCCTCGTGGGCAAAAAACTGATATGGAATGAAGGCGGCAGTGCTGATTTCTTCAGGGTTATACATATGAATGGTTTCTCACCATTTTCAACCAGAAAAACAGAAACTGATTTTTTTCTTTCACTCTGACACATCTGCTGTGGCTGCTGAATGAGTTTTGTTTTGGTTACCATGGTGACAGTGTCACATCATCAATACCGGTCAATCAGCATGGCACACAGGGACACATTTATCAATACATTCCTGTGTGCGCAAACGTTGAAAGGCAGTGCTGGTTCAAGGGTTACTGAGAGTAGGAAGCATGAGACCAGATGATGCTTGAACCTCCACAGGTCCACAATGTAGTACAGCAAAGACTTGGACATTAGAGTGATTGTCTGTGTCATATATACTGAGATACAGTAGCTGCACCAATACCGGATGTTAGTCAATCTGCAGGTTATTGCTTCAAGATTGAATACTGTACCTTTAAATCTAGTGTCTGTTTAGCTGAAGGTGGGAGCACACATAACAGAGCAGCAGCAGATTGGAGTAAAAACAAAGTCAGAGAAAACATTCTAATGTTCCAGGTGAAAAAGAAACATTTAAAGGAAAGATAACAGTCTGGAAAATAATAATCAAATACTGACACTCCAAGTACATTAGCAATACCAACCTGTAGAGCACTTTCCATCAGGGAAGAAACACACTGTCTGTGTTAACCAGCTAGGCTAATCCATCAGGCATATACACAGGTGTTAGAGTGTTATTACTCTCACTGCCATAAGAGGGAGACAAAAGTTCACACTGTAGATTTAAAATGTAAATAACAAACAGAAGTATTTCAGTGAGCATATAAATCAGTTAGTGCCTTGGCTAATTAAACAAACAAAAAACACCTGAAATACAATAATATAATATTGATCTGTTATTTGTATTTTTAATTAGAACCAGAATATTTCATATATGTATTCTAATGTACATCTGTGTTCTCTTTAATTCTCCAAAGGGACATTCCGCGGAGTTTGTAAAGAGATCGATCACTTTGCTGAGGATGGAGACTATGAGCAGGATGCTGCAGAATATTTGCTACGTGGGTAACAAATGACCACGAATAACTCTAACAACTCTGATGTATTGAAGAACATTTCATTCTTGTGTCCTGTCCTCTCTTTAGGAGCAGTTCGAGCCTCCAGCCTTTTCCCCATTCTCAGTGTGGGCTTGTTATTTCTTGGGGGTGTGTGTGTTGCTGCCAGCGAGTTCTACAAGTCACGCTACAATGTCATTCTTTGCGCGGGTATACTCTTTGTCTCTGCAGGTCAGACACTGGTTTTTAACAACATGTTTTTCGTACAACATTTTGGTGGGGTAGGTTTCGGTCTGAAATGCTCCAAGGCGGCAGAACAATCTGCACAGCACTCTCTAAAATATGGTAGCTTGGGTTCAGATTCTCTAGACTTGACCTCATGTCATGTGT
The DNA here is from genome assembly GCF_900634625.1 of Parambassis ranga. Classification (NCBI taxonomy): domain Eukaryota; kingdom Metazoa; phylum Chordata; class Actinopteri; family Ambassidae; genus Parambassis; species Parambassis ranga. The sequence continues at coordinate 18,512,967 of NC_041022.1, read as the reverse complement.
AGTTTGACTTTTTTAAAGAAAAGATTATAGTTTGGGTTGAAACAGACACGTCTGCATTAGCTACAACAGCACAACACAAGCTATAAAACAGGCATCTCCCATCTGCATGTTTTAGGTTTGATTAGAACAACAAGAAGCAATGTGTTAAGTTAAAGGCTGTATCTCTACAAGATGCAGTCCCCCATTTGATTGACCTTCTATTCCACAGGACTCAGTAACATCATTGGCATCATTGTGTACATATCAGCCAACTCAGGTGACCCCAGCCAGAGCGACAACAAGAAGAGTTACTCCTACGGCTGGTCTTTTTATTTTGGAGCTCTGTCCTTCGTGCTGGCTGAGATGGTGGGTGTCCTGGCTGTCCATGTCTTCATAGAGAAACACAGACAGCTGCGAACCAAAGGACGGCCATCGCTCATGAAGCCACCCATCTCCCGCAACTCGTCTTATTACCGTAACCGTTACTACCAGAACCGCAGCCGTCGATACAGTTACAGAAGCAACCACAGTGTGGGAGACTCCACCTCACACTCCTTTCGAGCATCCTTGGTGCGTGACCAAGAGCCGCCCATCTCCCCTGAGTCCAAAGTCACTGCCATAGCAGGTTTACCAACACCAGTGACTGTGGGCTCAGAGTTCATGCTCTACACCTTATCCTCACCACTTAAAGATGGGAAGATAGACTTAGCTGTGGAGGATTTACCAACTGCAGCTGCTCACAACAACACAGAGATGTTGCCTGGGAACTGTGTTTCCAACAGAAGGACAACGCCTGTCTGAGAGGACAGGGAGGATCAAATAAAAGACTAACTTAACTGAGGGAAGAGCATTTTCATGAAAAGTCTTTTCACAAGCTATATGGACAAAGAGGACTGTGGAGACTGGGATTGATTATTTTCTCAGTGAATCATTAAGCAGATGTCAAAAATCACAAATCAACTAATTTTACCATAGCCACAGTCAAAAACCCACAATGTAATATAGTAAAAGAAAAGAAATCAACAAATCATCATGTTTGAGAAGCAGGAATCAAAAAATGTTTGACAGCTTTGCTTGAAAATGTGAGAAATGAAAAATCAGATGTAGTAGTTTTCCTGTCAATTGACTAACCTGTCAAACTCAATCATGCTGCCAAAAGAAGTTAACAAGAACACCATCTACAAATATATTAGAGCTCTTTGTTTGTGCTATGCTCCGATAGTAGAGATATCTACACGATATATCTGTAGTTTGTGTGTAGAAGGCATAGGAATATGTGACAGCATGCAGAGAGAGACAGAAAGGAGGAGCTGTCCATGAGAACAAGATATGTAGAGCCACAAGACAACACACACAGATCTAAGAATGACATAACTGCCTGTCCTCCTTTTTGTGGACCTATGTTCAAAATCGAAAAAGCCCATTTAATGCATTAGAGCTCTCTCTATCTGTCTCTCGCTGTGACTGTTGGTGCGCCTGAGTGTGCATTGCGTAAGTGTAACAAAAGGTTCTGCCGTACCGTGATGTCACCAAGTCTCTGTTTACATCGAATAAAGCTTATGAATTAGCACAATCTCACAACATGAGTGTGGTTCAAGGTAGTGTTGTGTTTGTGTCATACAGGTTGCCTCAGGTGTCTCTGTGTGAGAGAATATTCAAATATCTGTCCTTGCATAAATGAGCACAAAAGCAAATGTCCAAGAAGAGTACACGTTTAAAAACAAAGTCACAAACAATTTAGCAAAAATAATTAACCAACCCATAAAAAATATTATGGCCTCTTTGTGTGTGAATATGTATGAATGTGTTGTGGCAGGGTGCTAACTGCCTCACAGACACCGCTCGGCCATGCTACCCCTGAAAACCTGAATAAAACACCACATGCAGATTGGTTTAGTAGGGCTATAATGTGACAGATTGAGCAGTACTGATGATTCTTTTATTACATTATTCAAAGTAAATTGAGATCTTTTTCAATTGTTGCCAGGCTTGGCCCTGATCAATCAATGTACTGTTACTATTGTTGTGTTTTAGATTTGGCTAGCCTGAAAGCTTTATCCAGTTACCTGCCAAATTTATTTGTGAATTCCCAGTCAACAAAAGAAGATAAGATAAAAACAAAAGGAAATGATCCATCACAAGTAAGATGCAAAAGAAAATGCATTTTATCAACCTTTCTGTAGCACCAATTAAGAACAGCAACTTTGGATTAAATTGCTGCTGTTCATGAAAGATGAAAACTTCTTGGCAGCGGTGGGATTCGAACCTACGCCCCCGAAGAGACTGGAGCCTTAATCCAGCGCCTTAGACCGCTCGGCCACGCTACCACGTAACGCATGCAGCATTACCGGAAAAATCGTGCACGTGACAAACGCGTGTTTAGTTGAGGCGGAGCCATAACTTTCCCATCAAAAGTCATTTATGTTGTTTCTACCGAGAATCTATTAACAAAGCCAAGAAACAACCAAAGAGCACCGTGATGCCAAGATAAAGTAACGATATTAGATTGTAAGGTTTGCAACTCTACATTTAGGTGCAAGAAGCAATACTACAAACAAACAAAAAAGAAAACGAACAAAAACATTTTTATGAAACTAGAAAAGGGCATTTCCTGTAGAAAATGCAAGTTTGATTGCTGCAGCTGAAGCATTGCTTTGAATACTGATGTGAAGGATTGCTCTGAATTGCTGGAGAATCAGAGCAAGTCAGAGCTTTGTATGCCTCTGCGTGTCAGCCTGTCACCATGGTAACAGCAGAGGAGACCTCGAAAACCACTCCAACTTCTGAATACAAGTTTGATAGAGCAGCATCTAATGAGTGTTTTAAGACTAAATTGGAGTCTGTAGCTTGAAATTTGGAGATACATTTGGCAGATGACCCTCATTGAAGGGCTCTCTCATAGACTCCCATGTTAAAAATGACACCGAAATTGCTTAATATTTGAAAAAAATAAATTTTTTTGAAAAACAATGAAGTTGCTGGGCAACGGCAATCAAAGTAATAATTGTTTATGAACGTCAATCCGTTACCTGGCAACTACCTGCCATTTGGTGACAGCCAGACGAGAAGGAGCTTTAATCGCTGATGGATTTTATGGATTTTAATACAGAAGATTTAATTGGATATACAACTTCAGTTTTTTTATTGTGGAAAATAATCGCGGACCGAAGAGGAACCTTTGAGTGCTAAAAGCGTCACTGTTGGATTCAGGTTTTGCTCAGTGTCGAGGCTACGTTAGCTAATCTCGAGGGGTAGCATGTTAGCTTTGACATTACGAAACCCCTCTGAATAATTTTTTCAGTTATCGTCGATTTCGTTTCGTTTCGACTTTTTTTTGTGGGGCTCGGCAGTATTTGCCTTGATTTGAAAAATAAGAACTGTACCAACAGCAACACATTTCCACTAGGACTGCTGTTCGGGAAGCCACTGGCTGCAGCTCGGCGGGCCGGGCTTTCCATCAAGGACAATTTACCACGGACTTGGCCTCACCAACACCGATGAAATAAATTTATATTGTGCTGCGCGGACTGCCTTGGATTTGTTGACACCCTGTTGGGTTGTATTGGACTTCTAAGAACTGACGAGGCACACTGGACTCATAAGTGCTTAGACCTGTAAAAATGTTGTGTGTTCACTATAAGTTTTCTTCCAAACTGGATTACAATACAGTCACTTTTGATGGGCTTCATATCACCCTCAGTGAGCTTAAAAGGCTGATTATGGCTCGGGAGCGCCTCAAGGCCACAGACTGCGACCTGCAGATCACCAATGCGCAGACTCGAGAAGGTAGGATATGAGCAGACACTCTGTATGATGTTATAACAAGTAGATGTTGTGCTGACGTTTGAGCTCTTGCAACAGTAGTGTTGGTGGGGAAAGGTTAACGAGGGCTTCTAGATACTTGTGTTATGTAATGAACCAGAAAATGTGTTTTTGTTAATTAATGCTGCCACATTAGTAAAAAATGTTTACTTACTTTACAAAGGCTAGTCAACACCACAATTGCTTCCCACTCTAGTATTACACCATTTCCATGCGCATAACAGTCGCTTAATGCAAAAATATATTTATCCACAACGTTATACAGTTTAGGTTGTGAGAATCTGTTGTAAACATTTGCTGTAATCCATGGGTTTGCTCCAAGTTAATAATAATATATGGTGCATCTAACACAAGCTGTGATTCTGTTTTGTTCCAAGCTCCATAAATGTTATGTTCTGTATGTTTTCTAATTTGTTGTGTCTTATTTTACAGAATACACAGACGATGAAGCCCATATCCCGAAACACTCATCCGTGATCGTCCGCCGTACTCCAATTGGTGGAGTAAAACCTGCTGGCAGGACGTTCATTGTGTAAGTCTACCATTAAGTGATTAAGTGTACTGCAGTTTTGTTTTCTTTCTTTTCTTTCACATATTCTCTACAATTGTAGTTGAAAAACCCCTCTGCTTGGCTGCTGAATCCAGTCATCATAACTAATGGCCTCTCTTGTTTTTTTGTTGCAGAGATCGTTCTGACACAGCTGTGGTGGGATCTTCTAGACCCGTATGTAAAACAAACCCAAAAACAACACACTCTTCCCCTCACCTCTCTTTCTTCCGCCCTGTTTCTGGCTTTAATCACCTTTCTCTAAAACATTCTGTCAACAGATATCAGATTGTATCATGTGTTCACTGTGTAGTGGCTACATGTTTATGTTGAGATCTTAACCTCTGTGTTATTTAATGTGTTTTTGGGGAGGGTTTCCTCGAGTCAACACAGTTAAAGTAGTTTGTTGTTTCTCTCTAAAACCCCTGGTTTGAAATGAGCAGATTAAAGTGTGAATTGGCTGAAAGTGATGAAAAACTGTTTAATTGTTGCCACGTTATAAGTGACTGAGAAATAACACACACTGTTAATGACTGTATTTCATATTGAAATGATTTTGTAGCCTGCTTCAGACCAGTGTGGTCTTTTGAAGGAGTTTTTTTTGTGGAAACATATATTTATTTAACAACCTAAAGAAGTATGTGTGTGTGTGAAATAGATTTTCAAGTGATTTGTATTTAAAAAAAACTCAATCTTATAAACATAGAAATCTTTAGATCTGTTGTTCAGTAACAAATGCCAATGTATGTTAATGTATGTACTCTGATTTTCCTGCAGACGGATTCTTCTCCTTTGTCACTCGCCCAACTTGCCAAGGTACTGTCTCTGTATGATGCTTTGTGTAGTTAAAGAAAAGGTTGAATAGAGAAGTCTTTTAACTTTGCTGACATCCTGCATTTTTCTTATTTCCTTTTTCCACCATGTGTTTTAGACTCCAAACCTGGTAGACGCAAATGCATCAGAGGAGGACAAGATTAAAGCCATGATGTCTCAGTCCAACCATGAATACGATCCAATACAGTTAGTATACACACCTTATTTGTATACCTAAGTACGATTTCTACATTTTTAATTTGTACTCAAAATTGTTTTTACTTTATCTAGATATGCAGCTATAATAAACTTTGTCTAAATTGTTATTTGTCTCTAGTTACTCAAAGAAAGCCATTGGACCTCCTCCCGCGCACTACACCTGCTATCGTTGTGGGAAAGCTGGTCACTATATTCGCCAATGTCCTATGCTCATTGTAATTATTGCTCCTAATCTTCTCTCCTAACTACATGTGCAACTTGTACTGCACTTTCTGGAAGATCATATTGCATTTGTTTTGTTTTTAGGTTCAGGATAAAAGTGTGGAGGGTCCCAAGCCAGTGAGAATTAGTAAGGGCATACCACAAAGCTTTATGGTGAAAGCAGAGCCAGGCACCAAGGGCGCCATGTTAACCAGCACTGGAGAGTATGCGATACCTGCCATAGATGCGTACGTGTCAACCACTGAAACATACACCCAAATACCCACAGACATCTGTCCTCTTGAAGAATTGCTGCTAACAAAGCTTTATTATTAGGGAGGCATATGCCCAAGGAAAGAAGGAACGGCCTCCGTTTGTCCCACATGACCAGTCAAGGTCTGAGGATGATACAGACCCGATCCCTGATGAACTCTTGTGTCCAATCTGCAATGACTTGATGACTGATGCCGTAGTAATACCCTGCTGTGGAAACAGTTACTGCGATGATTGTAAGTTATTACTAATTGTGTAGTACTGATAAAAATCTCAGTTTACAAAAAAGCTTGGCAAAGTGCGATATTTGTGTTACTGTTTTGTTTGGCTCCTGCTAAGAATGAACTCACTTGAGCAATGTAGCCACAGGGCTTCATTCACTTTCATTTGTCCAGGCTGTTCATGGGTGTAATTTTCTTGCAGTTCAGTTTGTGGAACAACTTTCCCACTCAATCTCTATGTGCTTATCCAAGATAATTCTTAAAATGAGTAGAACATCAATACTTAAAGAGGCAGAAAGAAAGTTAGTTTTATTGAACATGTCCCTTATGCTTTTGTGGAATATATGTTTTTGTCTGTTTCCAGGTATAAGGACCGCCTTGTTGGACTCAGAGGAGCATATCTGCTTCACATGTAAACAGTCAGATGTTTCTCCTGACAATTTGATTGCCAACAAGTTTCTTCGACAGGTAGCCCTCTTAAATATATATTCTCATGTGGTGTTGGGTTTTATACCTGAGCTGTTTTTGAAATGATGATGAATCCCTGTTTGTCTTCATTTAGGTTGTGAACAACTTTAAAAATGACACGGGATACACCAAACATGTGCGTAAGCAGGTCCAGCATGCAGCCCCGCCTCCGCCACGGCCGCAGTTGGTCAGACCCCTCCACTCCAGACAGCAAGACCCACTCCTGGCCAATGTTACCCACCCTCCTCCCACAAGTGTACCATCCACGGCCTCTCAGGCACAGGTCCCTCCTCCTGCACCTGTTTCAACTGATACTGCTGCCCCAACGCCTCCTCATGTTGCTGCTGCTGTTGAAGAACATAGTGCTTCCCCAGCCCCTGAACCTGTTGTTGACCACCATTCTCCTATGCACACTACCAGCCATGGAGAACCACCACCACCAGGGTAAGTTAAGTCAGAGAAAGTTAACTGAGAAATTAAAAATGCACACTCAGGAAATATTTTTTTTCACAAGTTTGTCAATTGTGTGTCTTTTACCTTTAAGGGAAACGGAGCCAGAACCCACTTTGACACCAGAGTCATCAGACAGTGGATCACAGGTGGATAAATGTTTTGGTTTGAAGCAAGAGACTCGTCAAGAATCAGATAACCTGTTTTTATTTCATCACCTTATGTCAGGATAAACTTTAAATTGTTAACATTTATTATTACTACTAAAAATAATAACTAATATTCTACTAGGGATTTCTAGAAACTGTGCACTTAATCTCATCTTTTCCCCGCAGAGCTACAGTTTGCCAGTTATTGGCCAGCTGCCACCTACGAGGCCTCCTCACCCATCAGGTCAGAGGCTTAATTCATTTACGAAAAATTAGTGAGCTTAAAGAAAAGGCATTTAGTAACTAACAAACTGTCTCTTTGCTCAATTAGGTCACCAGTCACATCCCAGCCACTCTCACAGACGAAGTAGACCTTGGTAAGATCTAACCAGTTAAATGTTTGCATTGAAAAGTGTCAGTCTGTTATTGACCTGTGTCCCTTTCTCTGTAACAGGTACAGAAGTAGGGGAGAGCACCCCATCCCTCACATGCCAGCTCCACCTCCTGCACCTGTCCCTCCAGTTTTTCCAGCTCCCTCCATGTATCCCCCACCACCACAGGCCTACCCGCCTCCGTATACCTCTGGCCCCGGACTAATCCCACCCCCTGCCATTAGTTACCAACCTCAGCCTGTTTATGGTCCTGGCCCACCAGGGCTCAACCCTCCCTGGGTTCCACCTGCTACACAGCCCCCCCTTCTCCCTCTTCACACACAACAGCACCACCAGCAGGACAAGTAAGTTATTTTGTTACTGCAGTTGTTATGCAAGGTTCGGGTAAACATTTGTGTGTTTGGTATAGTGTAGGAATTTTCTATACAGTACGTTTACACAGTTTTTTAGGGCCCGAGCACCGAATGGTGCAAGAGCCCTATTGAAACCCTTAGGATTATTATTATTTTTTTTTTTTATTTTTTTTATTTTTTTCTCCCCCTCCAAGATCGCATTTTTGGAGGCCTTAACATGCCCAAAAACTCACCAAACTTGGTAGAAAAATTCATTCGCCCGAAAAATTTTGAAATTTGCTGACTTTTGAAATGCACATATAAAAATGGCTCTATAGCGCCCCCAACGCGTAGCCCCTCTGGCCGGTTTGACACAGGATTATGAAAATTGGCACACATATGTATCACCTCAAGACGCACAAAAAAGTCTCTTGGACCCCCCCTCCAAACCCAACAGGAAGTCCGCCATTTGAAGGTTTGTGGCCATTTTTGGCGATGTGTGACCCTGCTGCCAAACTTTTCACGCCTCGCATATTTCATCTACTGGCCACCTACTGGCTACACAAAATGTTGTGTTTTCATAGGTTTTTCTGCCTGCCCCTGTGGCCTGTTTTGATTAGGGTCACGGAAATTGGCACACATGTTTATCACCCCAAGATGCACAAAAAAGTCTCTTGGACCCCCCCTCCAAACCCAACAGGAAGTCCGCCATTTTGAAATTTCTGTTAATTTTTGGCGATTTGTGACCCTGCTGCAAAACTTTTCACGCCTCGCATACTTCATCCAATCAAGCTGAAAATCACTGTGTCCACTCAGGACACGATACAGAATAGACGCATTTCAAAACTCTTACAAAAGTATTACGGTGTGGTGGGGGCATGGCCTCAAAGTCGACCATTCGCCCTTACAAAGGAACTCCCTGTATTTTTTGCCCTAACGCGTAGCCCCGCTGGCCAGTTTGACACAGGATCATGAAAATTAGCACATATGTGTACCACCCCAAGACGCACAAAAAAGTCTCTTGGACCCCCCCTCCAAACCCAACAGGAAGTCCGCCATTTTGACTTATGTGGCCATTTTTTGCCTATTTGTGACCCTGCTTCAAAACTTTTCACGCCTCACATACTTCATCCAATTGAGCTGAAAATCACTGTGTCCACTCAGGACACCATAGGGAATAGACGCATTCCAAAACTCTTTCAAAAGTATTACCGTGTGGCGGGGGAGTGGCCTCAAAGTTGACCATTCGCCATTACAAAGGAACTCGCTGTGTTTTATGCAGTACTACCCATATACTTTATGCAATGTGGACAAAATCTTACAGTACTGCTATGGACCCGAGTCTGAACAGATATATATGCTAATAGGATGATACGGTAATAGCGCCACCTACTGGTAGCAGGAAAGTTTGGTTGTAAACATGTGTTTGTTGTACATCTCTGAAAATGAGAGGAGAGAGGAGAGGAGAGCATAGGACAGGAGAGTATAGGAGACGAGAGCATAGGAGAGAAGACTGCGATGGCCCCGCGGATCGCAAGGTCTGCGAGGGCCCGCAATGCTGCTTGCAGCTTTAATTGTTCTTGTTTTCACAGAGTTACATCTAAGCTAGATGAATTTACAAAGGACTTCCACAAAGAGCTTATGAAGCACAGAAATGCACCAAAGAGACAGAGACAGTCTTATTCTAGGTAACCTTATCACAAGAGCATACAAAGATTGTTGTAGTACATATTTTGATTACATCAGCACTATTCTCAATCCAAAAGGTATTTATTAAAGTTATTTGAACAATCTGTTTTCTTTGTCCCCTCCTTGTTTTTTCCTAGATCACGGCCATACAGCTTTAGATCCAGATCAAGATCCAGATCCAGATCTGATTCTTTTTCTCCCAACACATCCCATTCACATTCACGTTCCCATGGTCGGTCTTATCCCCGCTCCCCTTATTCTAGGCGCAATGGACTCAGTTATGGCCGCTCAAGGTCTAGATCACGCTCTCGTTCAAGGTTTTATGGGTACCGGTGTTCTGGCTCGCCACGGTCTCCTCTCTCCTACCGAGGAGCAGGTTCAGAGGGTGCAGAAGGAGCAGGACATTATAGGTCTAGGTCTCGACCCCCTGGTGGCTTCAGGAGCCGCAGTCCAGGTGGGAGGAAGCCACCTCCCCGGGAGCCACCACCACCTTATGAACCGAAGGGTTCTAGTCCTAGAGGCCATGATCGCTGGGAAAGTGAACGGTCTCGTTCAAGGTTTTATGGGTACCGGTGCTCTGGCTCGCCACGGTCTCCTCTCTCCTACCGAGGAGCAGGTTCAGAGGGTGCAGAAGGAGCAGGACATTATAGGTCTAGGTCTCGACCCCCTGGTGGCTTCAGGAGCCGCAGTCCAGGTGGGAGGAAGCCACCTCCCCGGGAGCCACCACCACCTTATGAACCGAAGGGTTCTAGTCCTAGAGGCCATGATCGCTGGGAAAGTGAACGGTCTAGACAACGGATAAAAGAGTATGAAGACTGGTACAACAAAAATTACGATGGCCAACATCCCCCAGTGTGTCACAGAGGTCATGGCCACAGAGACAGAAAAAGAGAGAGAGTGTCTCCATTAGCCAGAGATTATTCACCACAGGGAAGAGGAAGAAGAGGGAGAGAAGAGAGACGTGGTCCCCCTCACCATCCTCCATCCTATTCCTCATCAGGGACCAAGCTGCTATAGACCTGCATGTTTAAAGAAAATAGTATTATAATGAATGTCATAACAGTTGTTATTTAGGGTTTCGATATTAATTGCCGCCATGTTTGGGATCTTGAATATTGAATAAATTGGCAGTACACATATATATTTTAAAGAAATACAACGTTACTCATACATGACTATAAAATGTGTCTAAAGTATAAAAAGATAATCAGAGAACTTTATACAGACCAAATGGCCTCTGTTGCTGGAAATATTTATTGATGTATTTTATTGTTGCTGGAGCGATTGTCCTATACACTGTATAGTTGTTTTGTCTGAATTGTATATATGTGCATTGTGAGAAGGACTTTTCTGTGAGAGATGCAGACAACTATTGCACAGGAGAAATAATAATAAAAAATATCAAAGCAAAAGTTTCATAGCGCTCCATCCTTGATAACACTTTCCAACCTTATAAAGGCTCCTCCCCATTCAAAGTCAGTGAAAAATACACACAGGTTTTTCTTTTCTCTTTATCTGAGAAAATCACACCTCATATTCGATCTGAGATGCATTTATGATAAGATTTTGATTGTTGTTGAGATGCATCTTAAAGAGCAATAGAAAAGAGATTGAGTCCTGGATATGCCATGGATGTGTTAGTGATGACCTTCTGGATCCTTTTGCTCATCTTCCCAGGTTCTTGATTAAGAAGAAGTGAACAATATCTGGTCTCAAAATTATTATTCTAACAATGAAGAAGCAAATTCTGAGTCACACAAACAGAGACCTCATTCTGAGGAGTTTGTAAAGAGATCGATCACTTTGCTGAGGATGGAGACTATGAGCAGGATGCTGCAGAGTATTTGCTTGTAGGTTTCGGTCTGAAATGCTGCAAGGCGGCAGAACAATCTGCACAGCACTCTCTAAACTATGGTAGCTTGGGTTCAGTAGCCAGATTCTCTAGACTTGACCTCATGTCATGTGTAGTTTGATTTTTTAAAGAAAAGATTATAGTTTGGGTTGAAACAGACACGTCTACATTAGCTACAACAGCACAACACAAGCTATAAAACAGGCATCTCCCATCTGTTTGATTAGAACAACAAGAAGCAATGTGTTAAGTTAAAGGCTGTAAGATATCTCTGGCATCTCTACAAGATGCAGTCCATCATTTGATTGACCTTCTCTTCCACAGGACTCAGTAACATCATTGGCATCACTGTGTACATGCTCATCCCCCTGAGTCCAAAGTCACCGCCGTAGCAGGTTTACCAACACCAGTAACTGTGGGCTCAGAGTTCATGCTCTACACCTTATCCTCATCGCTCAAAGATGGAAAGATAGACTTAGCTGTGGAGGATTTACCAACTGCAGCTGCTCACAACAACACAGAAAAGACTAACTTAACTGACAAAAGAACATTTTCATGAAAAGTCTTTTCACAAGCTATATGGACCCAGAGGACTGTGGAGACTGGGATTGATCATTTTCTCAGTGAATCATTCAGCAGATGTCAAAAATCACAAATCAACTAATTTTACCATAGCCACAGTCAAAAACCCAAAATGTAGTCTCTGTTTACATCGAATAAAGCTTATGAATTAGCACAACATGTGCTTCACAGAGAAATGAGTGTGGTTCAAGGTAGTGTTGTGTTTGTGTCATACAGGTTGCCTCAGGTGTCTCTGTGTGAGAGAATATTCAAATATCTGTCCTTGCATAAATGAGCACAAAAGCAAATGTCCAAGAAGAGTACACGTTTAAAAACAAAGTCACAAACAATTTAGCAAAAATAATTAACCAACCCATAAAAAATATTATGGCCTCTTTGTGTGTGAATATGTATGAATGTGTTGTGGCAGGGTGCTAACTGCCTCACAGACACCGCTCGGCCATGCTACCCCTGAAAACCTGAATAAAACACCACATGCAGATTGGTTTAGTAGGGCTATAATGTGACAGATTGAGCAGTACTGATGATTCTTTTATTACATTATTCAAAGTAAATTGAGATCTTTTTCAATTGTTGCCAGGCTTGGCCCTGATCAATCAATGTACTGTTACTATTGTTGTGTTTTAGATTTGGCTAGCCTGAAAGCTTTATCCAGTTACCTGCCAAATTTATTTGTGAATTCCCAGTCAACAAAAGAAGATAAGATAAAAACAAAAGGAAATGATCCATCACAAGTAAGATGCAAAAGAAAATGCATTTTATCAACCTTTCTGTAGCACCAATTAAGAACAGCAACTTTGGATTAAATTGCTGCTGTTGGCCAAACTTCTTGGCAGCGGTGGGATTCGAACCCACGCCCCCGAAGAGACTGGAGCCTTAATCCAGCGCCTTAGACCGCTCGGCCACGCTACCACGTAACGCATGCAGCATTACCGGAAAAATCGTGCACGTGACAAACGCGTGTTTAGTTGAGGCGGAGCCATAACTTTCCCATCAAAAGTCATTTATGTTGTTTCTACCGAGAATCTATTAACAAAGCCAAGAAACAACCAAAGAGCACCGTGATGCCAAGATAAAGTAACGATATTAGATTGTAAGGTTTGCAACTCTACATTTAGGTGCAAGAAGCAATACTACAAACAAACAAAAAAGAAAACGAACAAAAACATTTTTATGAAACTAGAAAAGGGCATTTCCTGTAGAAAATGCAAGTTTGATTGCTGCAGCTGAAGCATTGCTTTGAATACTGATGTGAAGGATTGCTCTGAATTGCTGGAGAATCAGAGCAAGTCAGAGCTTTGTATGCCTCTGCGTGTCAGCCTGTCACCATGGTAACAGCAGAGGAGACCTCGAAAACCACTCCAACTTCTGAATACAAGTTTGATAGAGCAGCATCTAATGAGTGTTTTAAGACTAAATTGGAGTCTGTAGCTTGAAATTTGGAGATACATTTGGCAGATGACCCTCATTGAAGGGCTCTCTCATAGACTCCCATGTTAAAAATGACACCGAAATTGCTTAATATTTGAAAAAAATAAATTTTTTTGAAAAACAATGAAGTTGCTGGGCAACGGCAATCAAAGTAATAATTGTTTATGAACGTCAATCCGTTACCTGGCAACTACCTGCCATTTGGTGACAGCCAGACGAGAAGGAGCTTTAATCGCTGATGGATTTTATGGATTTTAATACAGAAGATTTAATTGGATATACAACTTCAGTTTTTTTATTGTGGAAAATAATCGCGGACCGAAGAGGAACCTTTGAGTGCTAAAAGCGTCACTGTTGGATTCAGGTTTTGCTCAGTGTCGAGGCTACGTTAGCTAATCTCGAGGGGTAGCATGTTAGCTTTGACATTACGAAACCCCTCTGAATAATTTTTTCAGTTATCGTCGATTTCGTTTCGTTTCGACTTTTTTTTGTGGGGCTCGGCAGTATTTGCCTTGATTTGAAAAATAAGAACTGTACCAACAGCAACACATTTCCACTAGGACTGCTGTTCGGGAAGCCACTGGCTGCAGCTCGGCGGGCCGGGCTTTCCATCAAGGACAATTTACCACGGACTTGGCCTCACCAACACCGATGAAATAAATTTATATTGTGCTGCGCGGACTGCCTTGGATTTGTTGACACCCTGTTGGGTTGTATTGGACTTCTAAGAACTGACGAGGCACACTGGACTCATAAGTGCTTAGACCTGTAAAAATGTTGTGTGTTCACTATAAGTTTTCTTCCAAACTGGATTACAATACAGTCACTTTCGATGGGCTTCATATCACCCTCAGTGAGCTTAAAAGGCTGATTATGGCTCGGGAGCGCCTCAAGGCCACAGACTGCGACCTGCAGATCACCAATGCGCAGACTCGAGAAGGTAGGATATGAGCAGACACTCTGTATGATGTTATAACAAGTAGATGTTGTGCTGACGTTTGAGCTCTTGCAACAGTAGTGTTGGTGGGGAAAGGTTAACGAGGGCTTCTAGATACTTGTGTTATGTAATGAACCAGAAAATGTGTTTTTGTTAATTAATGCTGCCACATTAGTAAAAAATGTTTACTTACTTTACAAAGGCTAGTCAACACCACAATTGCTTCCCACTCTAGTATTACACCATTTCCATGCGCATAACAGTCGCTTAATGCAAAAATATATTTATCCACAACGTTATACAGTTTAGGTTGTGAGAATCTGTTGTAAACATTTGCTGTAATCCATGGGTTTGCTCCAAGTTAATAATAATATATGGTGCATCTAACACAAGCTGTGATTCTGTTTTGTTCCAAGCTCCATAAATGTTATGTTCTGTATGTTTTCTAATTTGTTGTGTCTTATTTTACAGAATACACAGACGATGAAGCCCATATCCCGAAACACTCATCCGTGATCGTCCGCCGTACTCCAATTGGTGGAGTAAAACCTGCTGGCAGGACGTTCATTGTGTAAGTCTACCATTAAGTGATTAAGTGTACTGCAGTTTTGTTTTCTTTCTTTTCTTTCACATATTCTCTACAATTGTAGTTGAAAAACCCCTCTGCTTGGCTGCTGAATCCAGTCATCATAACTAATGGCCTCTCTTGTTTTTTTGTTGCAGAGATCGTTCTGACACAGCTGTGGTGGGATCTTCTAGACCCGTATGTAAAACAAACCCAAAAACAACACACTCTTCCCCTCACCTCTCTTTCTTCCGCCCTGTTTCTGGCTTTAATCACCTTTCTCTAAAACATTCTGTCAACAGATATCAGATTGTATCATGTGTTCACTGTGTAGTGGCTACATGTTTATGTTGAGATCTTAACCTCTGTGTTATTTAATGTGTTTTTGGGGAGGGTTTCCTCGAGTCAACACAGTTAAAGTAGTTTGTTGTTTCTCTCTAAAACCCCTGGTTTGAAATGAGCAGATTAAAGTGTGAATTGGCTGAAAGTGATGAAAAACTGTTTAATTGTTGCCACGTTATAAGTGACTGAGAAATAACACACACTGTTAATGACTGTATTTCATATTGAAATGATTTTGTAGCCTGCTTCAGACCAGTGTGGTCTTTTGAAGGAGTTTTTTTTGTGGAAACATATATTTATTTAACAACCTAAAGAAGTATGTGTGTGTGTGAAATAGATTTTCAAGTGATTTGTATTTAAAAAAAACTCAATCTTATAAACATAGAAATCTTTAGATCTGTTGTTCAGTAACAAATGCCAATGTATGTTAATGTATGTACTCTGATTTTCCTGCAGACGGATTCTTCTCCTTTGTCACTCGCCCAACTTGCCAAGGTACTGTCTCTGTATGATGCTTTGTGTAGTTAAAGAAAAGGTTGAATAGAGAAGTCTTTTAACTTTGCTGACATCCTGCATTTTTCTTATTTCCTTTTTCCACCATGTGTTTTAGACTCCAAACCTGGTAGACGCAAATGCATCAGAGGAGGACAAGATTAAAGCCATGATGTCTCAGTCCAACCATGAATACGATCCAATACAGTTAGTATACACACCTTATTTGTATACCTAAGTACGATTTCTACATTTTTAATTTGTACTCAAAATTGTTTTTACTTTATCTAGATATGCAGCTATAATAAACTTTGTCTAAATTGTTATTTGTCTCTAGTTACTCAAAGAAAGCCATTGGACCTCCTCCCGCGCACTACACCTGCTATCGTTGTGGGAAAGCTGGTCACTATATTCGCCAATGTCCTATGCTCATTGTAATTATTGCTCCTAATCTTCTCTCCTAACTACATGTGCAACTTGTACTGCACTTTCTGGAAGATCATATTGCATTTGTTTTGATTTTAGGTTCAGGATAAAAGTGTGGAGGGTCCCAAGCCAGTGAGAATTAGTAAGGGCATACCACAAAGCTTTATGGTGAAAGCAGAGCCAGGCACCAAGGGCGCCATGTTAACCAGCACTGGAGAGTATGCGATACCTGCCATAGATGCGTACGTGTCAACCACTGAAACATACACCCAAATACCCACAGACATCTGTCCTCTTGAAGAATTGCTGCTAACAAAGCTTTATTATTAGGGAGGCATATGCCCAAGGAAAGAAGGAACGGCCTCCGTTTGTCCCACATGACCAGTCAAGGTCTGAGGATGATACAGACCCGATCCCTGATGAACTCTTGTGTCCAATCTGCAATGACTTGATGACTGATGCCGTAGTAATACCCTGCTGTGGAAACAGTTACTGCGATGATTGTAAGTTATTACTAATTGTGTAGTACTGATAAAAATCTCAGTTTACACAAAAGCTTGGCAAAGTGCGATATTTGTGTTACTGTTTTGTTTGGCTCCCGCTAAGAATGAACTCACTTGAGCAATGTAGCCACAGGGCTTCATTCACTTTCATTTGTCCAGGCTGTTCATGGGTGTAATTTTCTTGCAGTTCAGTTTGTGGAACAACTTTCCCACTCAATCTCTATGTGCTTATCCAAGATAATTCTTAAAATGAGTAGAACATCAATACTTAAAGAGGCAGAAAGAAAGTTAGTTTTATTGAACATGTCCCTTATGCTTTTGTGGAATATATGTTTTTGTCTGTTTCCAGGTATAAGGACCGCCTTGTTGGACTCAGAGGAGCATATCTGCTTCACATGTAAACAGTCAGATGTTTCTCCTGACAATTTGATTGCCAACAAGTTTCTTCGACAGGTAGCCCTCTTAAATATATATTCTCATGTGGTGTTGGGTTTTATACCTGAGCTGTTTTTGAAATGATGATGAATCCCTGTTTGTCTTCATTTAGGTTGTGAACAACTTTAAAAATGACACGGGATACACCAAACATGTGCGTAAGCAGGTCCAGCATGCAGCCCCGCCTCCGCCACGGCCGCAGTTGGTCAGACCCCTCCACTCCAGACAGCAAGACCCACTCCTGGCCAATGTTACCCACCCTCCTCCCACAAGTGTACCATCCACGGCCTCTCAGGCACAGGTCCCTCCTCCTGCACCTGTTTCAACTGATACTGCTGCCCCAACGCCTCCTCATGTTGCTGCTGCTGTTGAAGAACATAGTGCTTCCCCAGCCCCTGAACCTGTTGTTGACCACCATTCTCCTATGCACACTACCAGCCATGGAGAACCACCACCACCAGGGTAAGTTAAGTCAGAGAAAGTTAACTGAGAAATTAAAAATGCACACTCAGGAAATATTTTTTTTCACAAGTTTGTCAATTGTGTGTCTTTTACCTTTAAGGGAAACGGAGCCAGAACCCACTTTGACACCAGAGTCATCAGACAGTGGATCACAGGTGGATAAATGTTTTGGTTTGAAGCAAGAGACTCGTCAAGAATCAGATAACCTGTTTTTATTTCATCACCTTATGTCAGGATAAACTTTAAATTGTTAACATTTATTATTACTACTAAAAATAATAACTAATATTCTACTAGGGATTTCTAGAAACTGTGCACTTAATCTCATCTTTTCCCCGCAGAGCTACAGTTTGCCAGTTATTGGCCAGCTGCCACCTACGAGGCCTCCTCACCCATCAGGTCAGAGGCTTAATTCATTTACGAAAAATTAGTGAGCTTAAAGAAAAGGCATTTAGTAACTAACAAACTGTCTCTTTGCTCAATTAGGTCACCAGTCACATCCCAGCCACTCTCACAGACGAAGTAGACCTTGGTAAGATCTAACCAGTTAAATGTTTGCATTGAAAAGTGTCAGTCTGTTATTGACCTGTGTCCCTTTCTCTGTAACAGGTACAGAAGTAGGGGAGAGCACCCCATCCCTCACATGCCAGCTCCACCTCCTGCACCTGTCCCTCCAGTTTTTCCAGCTCCCTCCATGTATCCCCCACCACCACAGGCCTACCCGCCTCCGTATACCTCTGGCCCCGGACTAATCCCACCCCCTGCCATTAGTTACCAACCTCAGCCTGTTTATGGTCCTGGCCCACCAGGGCTCAACCCTCCCTGGGTTCCACCTGCTACACAGCCCCCCCTTCTCCCTCTTCACACACAACAGCACCACCAGCAGGACAAGTAAGTTATTTTGTTACTGCAGTTGTTATGCAAGGTTCGGGTAAACATTTGTGTGTTTGGTATAGTGTAGGAATTTTCTATACAGTACGTTTACACAGTTTTTTAGGGCCCGAGCACCGAATGGTGCAAGAGCCCTATTGAAACCCTTAGGATTATTATTTTTTTTTTTTTTTATTTATTTTTTTTTTTTTTCCCCCTCCAAGATCGCATTTTTGGAGGCCTTAACATGCCCAAAAACTCACCAAACTTGGTAGAAAAATTCATTCGCCCGAAAAATTTTGAAATTTGCTGACTTTTGAAATGCACATATAAAAATGGCTCTATAGCGCCCCCAACGCGTAGCCCCTCTGGCCGGTTTGACACAGGATTATGAAAATTGGCACACATATGTATCACCTCAAGACGCACAAAAAAGTCTCTTGGACCCCCCCTCCAAACCCAACAGGAAGTCCGCCATTTGAAGGTTTGTGGCCATTTTTGGCGATGTGTGACCCTGCTGCCAAACTTTTCACGCCTCGCATACTTCATCTACTGGCCACCTACTGGCTACACAAAATGTTGTGTTTTCATAGGTTTTTCTGCCTGCCCCTGTGGCCTGTTTTGAGTAGGGTCACGGAAATTGGCACACATGTTTATCACCCCAAGATGCACAAAAAAGTCTCTTGGACCCCCCCTCCAAACCCAACAGGAAGTCCGCCATTTTGAAATTTCTGTTAATTTTTGGCGATTTGTGACCCTGCTGCAAAACTTTTCACGCCTCGCATACTTCATCCAATCAAGCTGAAAATCACTGTGTCCACTCAGGACACGATACAGAATAGACGCATTTCAAAACTCTTACAAAAGTATTACGGTGTGGTGGGGGCATGGCCTCAAAGTCGACCATTCGCCCTTACAAAGGAACTCCCTGTATTTTTTGCCCTAACGCGTAGCCCCGCTGGCCAGTTTGACACAGGATCATGAAAATTAGCACATATGTGTACCACCCCAAGACGCACAAAAAAGTCTCTTGGACCCCCCCTCCAAACCCAACAGGAAGTCCGCCATTTTGACTTATGTGGCCATTTTTTGCCTATTTGTGACCCTGCTTCAAAACTTTTCACGCCTCACATACTTCATCCAATTGAGCTGAAAATCACTGTGTCCACTCAGGACACCATAGGGAATAGACGCATTCCAAAACTCTTTCAAAAGTATTACCGTGTGGCGGGGGAGTGGCCTCAAAGTTGACCATTCGCCATTACAAAGGAACTCGCTGTGTTTTATGCAGTACTACCCATATACTTTATGCAATGTGGACAAAATCTTACAGTACTGCTATGGACCCGAGTCTGAACAGATATATATGCTAATAGGATGATACGGTAATAGCGCCACCTACTGGTAGCAGGAAAGTTTGGTTGTAAACATGTGTTTGTTGTACATCTCTGAAAATGAGAGGAGAGAGGAGAGGAGAGCATAGGACTAGGAGAGTATAGGAGACGAGAGCATAGGAGAGAAGACTGCGATGGCCCCGCGGATCGCAAGGTCTGCGAGGGCCCGCAATGCTGCTTGCAGCTTTAATTGTTCTTGTTTTCACAGAGTTACATCTAAGCTAGATGAATTTACAAAGGACTTCCACAAAGAGCTTATGAAGCACAGAAATGCACCAAAGAGACAGAGACAGTCTTATTCTAGGTAACCTTATCACAAGAGCATACAAAGATTGTTGTAGTACATATTTTGATTACATCAGCACTATTCTCAATCCAAAAGGTATTTATTAAAGTTATTTGAACAATCTGTTTTCTTTGTCCCCTCCTTGTTTTTTCCTAGATCCCGGCCATACAGCTTTAGATCCAGATCAAGATCCAGATCCAGATCTGATTCTTTTTCTCCCAACACATCCCATTCACATTCACGTTCCCATGGTCGGTCTTATCCCCGCTCCCCTTATTCTAGGC
Source organism: Parambassis ranga (assembly GCF_900634625.1). Taxonomy (NCBI): domain Eukaryota; kingdom Metazoa; phylum Chordata; class Actinopteri; family Ambassidae; genus Parambassis; species Parambassis ranga. The sequence goes on along the minus strand of NC_041022.1, from coordinate 18,492,551 downwards.
GCAATGGACTCAGTTATGGCCGCTCAAGGTCTAGATCACGCTCTCGTTCAAGGTTTTATGGGTACCGGTGCTCTGGCTCGCCACGGTCTCCTCTCTCCTACCGAGGAGCAGGTTCAGAGGGTGCAGAAGGAGCAGGACATTATAGGTCTAGGTCTCGACCCCCTGGTGGCTTCAGGAGCCGCAGTCCAGGTGGGAGGAAGCCACCTCCCCGGGAGCCACCACCACCTTATGAACCGAAGGGTTCTAGTCCTAGAGGCCATGATCGCTGGGAAAGTGAACGGTCTCGTTCAAGGTTTTATGGGTACCGGTGCTCTGGCTCGCCACGGTCTCCTCTCTCCTACCGAGGAGCAGGTTCAGAGGGTGCAGAAGGAGCAGGACATTATAGGTCTAGGTCTCGACCCCCTGGTGGCTTCAGGAGCCGCAGTCCAGGTGGGAGGAAGCCACCTCCCCGGGAGCCACCACCACCTTATGAACCGAAGGGTTCTAGTCCTAGAGGCCATGATCGCTGGGAAAGTGAACGGTCTAGACAACGGATAAAAGAGTATGAAGACTGGTACAACAAAAATTACGATGGCCAACATCCCCCAGTGTGTCACAGAGGTCATGGCCACAGAGACAGAAAAAGAGAGAGAGTGTCTCCATTAGCCAGAGATTATTCACCACAGGGAAGAGGAAGAAGAGGGAGAGAAGAGAGACGTGGTCCCCCTCACCATCCTCCATCCTATTCCTCATCAGGGACCAAGCTGCTATAGACCTGCATGTTTAAAGAAAATAGTATTATAATGAATGTCATAACAGTTGTTATTTAGGGTTTCGATATTAATTGCCGCCATGTTTGGGATCTTGAATATTGAATAAATTGGCAGTACACATATATATTTTAAAGAAATACAACGTTACTCATACATGACTATAAAATGTGTCTAAAGTATAAAAAGATAATCAGAGAACTTTATACAGACCAAATGGCCTCTGTTGCTGGAAATATTTATTGATGTATTTTATTGTTGCTGGAGCGATTGTCCTATACACTGTATAGTTGTTTTGTCTGAATTGTATATATGTGCATTGTGAGAAGGACTTTTCTGTGAGAGATGCAGACAACTATTGCACAGGAGAAATAATAATAAAAAATATCAAAGCAAAAGTTTCATAGCGCTCCATCCTTGATAACACTTTCCAACCTTATAAAGGCTCCTCCCCATTCAAAGTCAGTGAAAAATACACACAGGTTTTACTTTTCTCTTTATCTGAGAAAATCACACCTCATATTCGATCTGAGATGCATTTATGATAAGATTTTGATTGTTGTTGAGATGCATCTTAAAGAGCAATAGAAAAGAGATTGAGTCCTGGATATGCCATGGATGTGTTAGTGATGACCTTCTGGATCCTTTTGCTCATCTTCCCAGGTTCTTGATTAAGAAGAAGTGAACAATATCTGGTCTCAAAATTATTATTCTAACAATGAAGAAGCAAATTCTGAGTCACACAAACAGAGACCTCATTCTGAGGAGTTTGTAAAGAGATCGATCACTTTGCTGAGGATGGAGACTATGAGCAGGATGCTGCAGAGTATTTGCTTGTAGGTTTCGGTCTGAAATGCTGCAAGGCGGCAGAACAATCTGCACAGCACTCTCTAAACTATGGTAGCTTGGGTTCAGTAGCCAGATTCTCTAGACTTGACCTCATGTCATGTGTAGTTTGATTTTTTAAAGAAAAGATTATAGTTTGGGTTGAAACAGACACGTCTACATTAGCTACAACAGCACAACACAAGCTATAAAACAGGCATCTCCCATCTGTTTGATTAGAACAACAAGAAGCAATGTGTTAAGTTAAAGGCTGTAAGATATCTCTGGCATCTCTACAAGATGCAGTCCATCATTTGATTGACCTTCTCTTCCACAGGACTCAGTAACATCATTGGCATCACTGTGTACATGCTCATCCCCCTGAGTCCAAAGTCACCGCCGTAGCAGGTTTACCAACACCAGTAACTGTGGGCTCAGAGTTCATGCTCTACACCTTATCCTCATCGCTCAAAGATGGAAAGATAGACTTAGCTGTGGAGGATTTACCAACTGCAGCTGCTCACAACAACACAGAAAAGACTAACTTAACTGACAAAAGAACATTTTCATGAAAAGTCTTTTCACAAGCTATATGGACCCAGAGGACTGTGGAGACTGGGATTGATCATTTTCTCAGTGAATCATTCAGCAGATGTCAAAAATCACAAATCAACTAATTTTACCATAGCCACAGTCAAAAACCCAAAATGTAGTCTCTGTTTACATCGAATAAAGCTTATGAATTAGCACAACATGTGCTTCACAGAGAAATGAGTGTGGTTCAAGGTAGTGTTGTGTTTGTGTCATACAGAAGTGTGAGAGAATATTCAAATATCTGTCCTTGCATAAATGAGCACAAAAGCAAATGTCCAAGAAGAGTACACGTTTAAAAACAAAGTCACAAACAATTTAGCAAAAATAATTAACCAACCCATAAAAAATATTATGGCCTCTTTGTGTGTGAATATGTATGAATGTGTTGTGTTATATATGATGGCAGGGTGCTAACTGCCTCACAGACACCGCTCGGCCATGCTACCCCTGAAAACCTGAATAAAACACCACATGCAGATTGGTTTAGTAGGGCTATAATGTGACAGATTGAGCAGTACTGATGATTCTTTTATTACATTATTCAAAGTAAATTGAGATCTTTTTCAATTGTTGCCAGGCTTGGCCCTGATCAATCAATGTACTGTTACTATTGTTGTGTTTTAGATTTGGCTAGCCTGAAAGCTTTATCCAGTTACCTGCCAAATTTATTTGTGAATTCCCAGTCAACAAAAGAAGATAAGATAAAAACAAAAGGAAATGATCCATCACAAGTAAGATGCAAAAGAAAATGCATTTTATCAACCTTTCTGTAGCACCAATTAAGAACAGCAACTTTGGATTAAATTGCTGCTGTTCATGAAAGATGAAAACTTCTTGGCAGCGGTGGGATTCGAACCCACGCCCCCGAAGAGACTGGAGCCTTAATCCAGCGCCTTAGACCGCTCGGCCACGCTACCACGTAACGCATGCAGCATTACCGGAAAAATCGTGCACGTGACAAACGCGTGTTTAGTTGAGGCGGAGCCATAACTTTCCCATCAAAAGTCATTTATGTTGTTTCTACCGAGAATCTATTAACAAAGCCAAGAAACAACCAAAGAGCACCGTGATGCCAAGATAAAGTAACGATATTAGATTGTAAGGTTTGCAACTCTACATTTAGGTGCAAGAAGCAATACTACAAACAAACAAAAAAGAAAACGAACAAAAACATTTTTATGAAACTAGAAAAGGGCATTTCCTGTAGAAAATGCAAGTTTGATTGCTGCAGCTGAAGCATTGCTTTGAATACTGATGTGAAGGATTGCTCTGAATTGCTGGAGAATCAGAGCAAGTCAGAGCTTTGTATGCCTCTGCGTGTCAGCCTGTCACCATGGTAACAGCAGAGGAGACCTCGAAAACCACTCCAACTTCTGAATACAAGTTTGATAGAGCAGCATCTAATGAGTGTTTTAAGACTAAATTGGAGTCTGTAGCTTGAAATTTGGAGATACATTTGGCAGATGACCCTCATTGAAGGGCTCTCTCATAGACTCCCATGTTAAAAATGACACCGAAATTGCTTAATATTTGAAAAAAATAAATTTTTTTGAAAAACAATGAAGTTGCTGGGCAACGGCAATCAAAGTAATAATTGTTTATGAACGTCAATCCGTTACCTGGCAACTACCTGCCATTTGGTGACAGCCAGACGAGAAGGAGCTTTAATCGCTGATGGATTTTATGGATTTTAATACAGAAGATTTAATTGGATATACAACTTCAGTTTTTTTATTGTGGAAAATAATCGCGGACCGAAGAGGAACCTTTGAGTGCTAAAAGCGTCACTGTTGGATTCAGGTTTTGCTCAGTGTCGAGGCTACGTTAGCTAATCTCGAGGGGTAGCATGTTAGCTTTGACATTACGAAACCCCTCTGAATAATTTTTTCAGTTATCGTCGATTTCGTTTCGTTTCGACTTTTTTTTGTGGGGCTCGGCAGTATTTGCCTTGATTTGAAAAATAAGAACTGTACCAACAGCAACACATTTCCACTAGGACTGCTGTTCGGGAAGCCACTGGCTGCAGCTCGGCGGGCCGGGCTTTCCATCAAGGACAATTTACCACGGACTTGGCCTCACCAACACCGATGAAATAAATTTATATTGTGCTGCGCGGACTGCCTTGGATTTGTTGACACCCTGTTGGGTTGTATTGGACTTCTAAGAACTGACGAGGCACACTGGACTCATAAGTGCTTAGACCTGTAAAAATGTTGTGTGTTCACTATAAGTTTTCTTCCAAACTGGATTACAATACAGTCACTTTCGATGGGCTTCATATCACCCTCAGTGAGCTTAAAAGGCTGATTATGGCTCGGGAGCGCCTCAAGGCCACAGACTGCGACCTGCAGATCACCAATGCGCAGACTCGAGAAGGTAGGATATGAGCAGACACTCTGTATGATGTTATAACAAGTAGATGTTGTGCTGACGTTTGAGCTCTTGCAACAGTAGTGTTGGTGGGGAAAGGTTAACGAGGGCTTCTAGATACTTGTGTTATGTAATGAACCAGAAAATGTGTTTTTGTTAATTAATGCTGCCACATTAGTAAAAAATGTTTACTTACTTTACAAAGGCTAGTCAACACCACAATTGCTTCCCACTCTAGTATTACACCATTTCCATGCGCATAACAGTCGCTTAATGCAAAAATATATTTATCCACAACGTTATACAGTTTAGGTTGTGAGAATCTGTTGTAAACATTTGCTGTAATCCATGGGTTTGCTCCAAGTTAATAATAATATATGGTGCATCTAACACAAGCTGTGATTCTGTTTTGTTCCAAGCTCCATAAATGTTATGTTCTGTATGTTTTCTAATTTGTTGTGTCTTATTTTACAGAATACACAGACGATGAAGCCCATATCCCGAAACACTCATCCGTGATCGTCCGCCGTACTCCAATTGGTGGAGTAAAACCTGCTGGCAGGACGTTCATTGTGTAAGTCTACCATTAAGTGATTAAGTGTACTGCAGTTTTGTTTTCTTTCTTTTCTTTCACATATTCTCTACAATTGTAGTTGAAAAACCCCTCTGCTTGGCTGCTGAATCCAGTCATCATAACTAATGGCCTCTCTTGTTTTTTTGTTGCAGAGATCGTTCTGACACAGCTGTGGTGGGATCTTCTAGACCCGTATGTAAAACAAACCCAAAAACAACACACTCTTCCCCTCACCTCTCTTTCTTCCGCCCTGTTTCTGGCTTTAATCACCTTTCTCTAAAACATTCTGTCAACAGATATCAGATTGTATCATGTGTTCACTGTGTAGTGGCTACATGTTTATGTTGAGATCTTAACCTCTGTGTTATTTAATGTGTTTTTGGGGAGGGTTTCCTCGAGTCAACACAGTTAAAGTAGTTTGTTGTTTCTCTCTAAAACCCCTGGTTTGAAATGAGCAGATTAAAGTGTGAATTGGCTGAAAGTGATGAAAAACTGTTTAATTGTTGCCACGTTATAAGTGACTGAGAAATAACACACACTGTTAATGACTGTATTTCATATTGAAATGATTTTGTAGCCTGCTTCAGACCAGTGTGGTCTTTTGAAGGAGTTTTTTTTGTGGAAACATATATTTATTTAACAACCTAAAGAAGTATGTGTGTGTGTGAAATAGATTTTCAAGTGATTTGTATTTAAAAAAAACTCAATCTTATAAACATAGAAATCTTTAGATCTGTTGTTCAGTAACAAATGCCAATGTATGTTAATGTATGTACTCTGATTTTCCTGCAGACGGATTCTTCTCCTTTGTCACTCGCCCAACTTGCCAAGGTACTGTCTCTGTATGATGCTTTGTGTAGTTAAAGAAAAGGTTGAATAGAGAAGTCTTTTAACTTTGCTGACATCCTGCATTTTTCTTATTTCCTTTTTCCACCATGTGTTTTAGACTCCAAACCTGGTAGACGCAAATGCATCAGAGGAGGACAAGATTAAAGCCATGATGTCTCAGTCCAACCATGAATACGATCCAATACAGTTAGTATACACACCTTATTTGTATACCTAAGTACGATTTCTACATTTTTAATTTGTACTCAAAATTGTTTTTACTTTATCTAGATATGCAGCTATAATAAACTTTGTCTAAATTGTTATTTGTCTCTAGTTACTCAAAGAAAGCCATTGGACCTCCTCCCGCGCACTACACCTGCTATCGTTGTGGGAAAGCTGGTCACTATATTCGCCAATGTCCTATGCTCATTGTAATTATTGCTCCTAATCTTCTCTCCTAACTACATGTGCAACTTGTACTGCACTTTCTGGAAGATCATATTGCATTTGTTTTGATTTTAGGTTCAGGATAAAAGTGTGGAGGGTCCCAAGCCAGTGAGAATTAGTAAGGGCATACCACAAAGCTTTATGGTGAAAGCAGAGCCAGGCACCAAGGGCGCCATGTTAACCAGCACTGGAGAGTATGCGATACCTGCCATAGATGCGTACGTGTCAACCACTGAAACATACACCCAAATACCCACAGACATCTGTCCTCTTGAAGAATTGCTGCTAACAAAGCTTTATTATTAGGGAGGCATATGCCCAAGGAAAGAAGGAACGGCCTCCGTTTGTCCCACATGACCAGTCAAGGTCTGAGGATGATACAGACCCGATCCCTGATGAACTCTTGTGTCCAATCTGCAATGACTTGATGACTGATGCCGTAGTAATACCCTGCTGTGGAAACAGTTACTGCGATGATTGTAAGTTATTACTAATTGTGTAGTACTGATAAAAATCTCAGTTTACACAAAAGCTTGGCAAAGTGCGATATTTGTGTTACTGTTTTGTTTGGCTCCTGCTAAGAATGAACTCACTTGAGCAATGTAGCCACAGGGCTTCATTCACTTTCATTTGTCCAGGCTGTTCATGGGTGTAATTTTCTTGCAGTTCAGTTTGTGGAACAACTTTCCCACTCAATCTCTATGTGCTTATCCAAGATAATTCTTAAAATGAGTAGAACATCAATACTTAAAGAGGCAGAAAGAAAGTTAGTTTTATTGAACATGTCCCTTATGCTTTTGTGGAATATATGTTTTTGTCTGTTTCCAGGTATAAGGACCGCCTTGTTGGACTCAGAGGAGCATATCTGCTTCACATGTAAACAGTCAGATGTTTCTCCTGACAATTTGATTGCCAACAAGGTTCTTCGACAGGTAGCCCTCTTAAATATATATTCTCATGTGGTGTTGGGTTTTATACCTGAGCTGTTTTTGAAATGATGATGAATCCCTGTTTGTCTTCATTTAGGTTGTGAACAACTTTAAAAATAAGACGGGATACACCAAACATGTGCGTAAGCAGGTCCAGCATGCAGCCCCGCCTCCGCCACGGCCGCAGTTGGTCAGACCCCTCCACTCCAGACAGCAAGACCCACTCCTGGCCAATGTTACCCACCCTCCTCCCACAAGTGTACCATCCACGGCCTCTCAGGCACAGGTCCCTCCTCCTGCACCTGTTTCAACTGATACTGCTGCCCCAACGCCTCCTCATGTTGCTGCTGCTGTTGAAGAACATAGTGCTTCCCCAGCCCCTGAACCTGTTGTTGACCACCATTCTCCTATGCACACTACCAGCCATGGAGAACCACCACCACCAGGGTAAGTTAAGTCAGAGAAAGTTAACTGAGAAATTAAAAATGCACACTCAGGAAATATTTTTTTTCACAAGTTTGTCAATTGTGTGTCTTTTACCTTTAAGGGAAACGGAGCCAGAACCCACTTTGACACCAGAGTCATCAGACAGTGGATCACAGGTGGATAAATGTTTTGGTTTGAAGCAAGAGACTCGTCAAGAATCAGATAACCTGTTTTTATTTCATCACCTTATGTCAGGATAAACTTTAAATTGTTAACATTTATTATTACTACTAAAAATAATAACTAATATTCTACTAGGGATTTCTAGAAACTGTGCACTTAATCTCATCTTTTCCCCGCAGAGCTACAGTTTGCCAGTTATTGGCCAGCTGCCACCTACGAGGCCTCCTCACCCATCAGGTCAGAGGCTTAATTCATTTACGAAAAATTAGTGAGCTTAAAGAAAAGGCATTTAGTAACTAACAAACTGTCTCTTTGCTCAATTAGGTCACCAGTCACATCCCAGCCACTCTCACAGACGAAGTAGACCTTGGTAAGATCTAACCAGTTAAATGTTTGCATTGAAAAGTGTCAGTCTGTTATTGACCTGTGTCCCTTTCTCTGTAACAGGTACAGAAGTAGGGGAGAGCACCCCATCCCTCACATGCCAGCTCCACCTCCTGCACCTGTCCCTCCAGTTTTTCCAGCTCCCTCCATGTATCCCCCACCACCACAGGCCTACCCGCCTCCGTATACCTCTGGCCCCGGACTAATCCCACCCCCTGCCATTAGTTACCAACCTCAGCCTGTTTATGGTCCTGGCCCACCAGGGCTCAACCCTCCCTGGGTTCCACCTGCTACACAGCCCCCCCTTCTCCCTCTTCACACACAACAGCACCACCAGCAGGACAAGTAAGTTATTTTGTTACTGCAGTTGTTATGCAAGGTTCGGGTAAACATTTGTGTGTTTGGTATAGTGTAGGAATTTTCTATACAGTACGTTTACACAGTTTTTTAGGGCCCGAGCACCGAATGGTGCAAGAGCCCTATTGAAACCCTTAGGATTATTATTTTTTTTTTTTATTTTATTTTTTTTTTTCCCCCTCCAAGATCGCATTTTTGGAGGCCTTAACATGCCCAAAAACTCACCAAACTTGGTAGAAAAATTCATTCGCCCGAAAAATTTTGAAATTTGCTGACTTTTGAAATGCACATATAAAAATGGCTCTATAGCGCCCCCAATGCGTAGCCCCTCTGGCCGGTTTGACACAGGATTATGAAAATTGGCACACATATGTATCACCTCAAGACGCACAAAAAAGTCTCTTGGACCCCCCCTCCAAACCCAACAGGAAGTCCGCCATTTGAAGGTTTGTGGCCATTTTTGGCGATGTGTGACCCTGCTGCCAAACTTTTCACGCCTCGCATACTTCATCTACTGGCCACCTACTGGCTACACAAAATGTTGTGTTTTCATAGGTTTTTCTGCCTGCCCCTGTGGCCTGTTTTGAGTAGGGTCACGAAAATTGGCACACATGTTTATCACCCCAAGATGCACAAAAAAGTCTCTTGGACCCCCCCTCCAAACCCAACAGGAAGTCCGCCATTTTGAAATTTCTGTTAATTTTTGGCGATTTGTGACCCTGCTGCAAAACTTTTCACGCCTCGCATACTTCATCCAATCAAGCTGAAAATCACTGTGTCCACTCAGGACACGATACAGAATAGACGCATTTCAAAACTCTTACAAAAGTATTACGGTGTGGTGGGGGCATGGCCTCAAAGTCGACCATTCGCCCTTACAAAGGAACTCCCTGTATTTTTTGCCCTAACGCGTAGCCCCGCTGGCCAGTTTGACACAGGATCATGAAAATTAGCACATATGTGTACCACCCCAAGACGCACAAAAAAGTCTCTTGGACCCCCCCTCCAAACCCAACAGGAAGTCCGCCATTTTGACTTATGTGGCCATTTTTTGCCTATTTGTGACCCTGCTTCAAAACTTTTCACGCCTCACATACTTCATCCAATTGAGCTGAAAATCACTGTGTCCACTCAGGACACCATAGGGAATAGACGCATTCCAAAACTCTTTCAAAAGTATTACCGTGTGGCGGGGGAGTGGCCTCAAAGTTGACCATTCGCCATTACAAAGGAACTCGCTGTGTTTTATGCAGTACTACCCATATACTTTATGCAATGTGGACAAAATCTTACAGTACTGCTATGGACCCGAGTCTGAACAGATATATATGCTAATAGGATGATACGGTAATAGCGCCACCTACTGGTAGCAGGAAAGTTTGGTTGTAAACATGTGTTTGTTGTACATCTCTGAAAATGAGAGGAGAGAGGAGAGGAGAGCATAGGACAGGAGAGTATAGGAGACGAGAGCATAGGAGAGAAGACTGAGATGGCCCCGCGGATCGCAAGGTCTGCGAGGGCCCGCAATGCTGCTTGCAGCTTTAATTGTTCTTGTTTTCACAGAGTTACATCTAAGCTAGATGAATTTACAAAGGACTTCCACAAAGAGCTTATGAAGCACAGAAATGCACCAAAGAGACAGAGACAGTCTTATTCTAGGTAACCTTATCACAAGAGCATACAAAGATTGTTGTAGTACATATTTTGATTACATCAGCACTATTCTCAATCCAAAAGGTATTTATTAAAGTTATTTGAACAATCTGTTTTCTTTGTCCCCTCCTTGTTTTTTCCTAGATCCCGGCCATACAGCTTTAGATCCAGATCAAGATCCAGATCCAGATCTGATTCTTTTTCTCCCAACACATCCCATTCACATTCACGTTCCCATGGTCGGTCTTATCCCCGCTCCCCTTATTCTAGGCGCAATGGACTCAGTTATGGCCGCTCAAGGTCTAGATCACGCTCTCGTTCAAGGTTTTATGGGTACCGGTGCTCTGGCTCGCCACGGTCTCCTCTCTCCTACCGAGGAGCAGGTTCAGAGGGTGCAGAAGGAGCAGGACATTATAGGTCTAGGTCTCGACCCCCTGGTGGCTTCAGGAGCCGCAGTCCAGGTGGGAGGAAGCCACCTCCCCGGGAGCCACCACCACCTTATGAACCGAAGGGTTCTAGTCCTAGAGGCCATGATCGCTGGGAAAGTGAACGGTCTCGTTCAAGGTTTTATGGGTACCGGTGCTCTGGCTCGCCACGGTCTCCTCTCTCCTACCGAGGAGCAGGTTCAGAGGGTGCAGAAGGAGCAGGACATTATAGGTCTAGGTCTCGACCCCCTGGTGGCTTCAGGAGCCGCAGTCCAGGTGGGAGGAAGCCACCTCCCCGGGAGCCACCACCACCTTATGAACCGAAGGGTTCTAGTCCTAGAGGCCATGATCGCTGGGAAAGTGAACGGTCTAGACAACGGATAAAAGAGTATGAAGACTGGTACAACAAAAATTACGATGGCCAACATCCCCCAGTGTGTCACAGAGGTCATTGCCACAGAGACAGAAAAAGAGAGAGAGTGTCTCCATTAGCCAGAGATTATTCACCACAGGGAAGAGGAAGAAGAGGGAGAGAAGAGAGACGTGGTCCCCCTCACCATCCTCCATCCTATTCCTCATCAGGGACCAAGCTGCTATAGACCTGCATGTTTAAAGAAAATAGTATTATAATGAATGTCATAACAGTTGTTATTTAGGGTTTCGATATTAATTGCCGCCATGTTTGGGATCTTGAATATTGAATAAATTGGCAGTACACATATATATTTTAAAGAAATACAACGTTACTCATACATGACTATAAAATGTGTCTAAAGTATAAAAAGATAATCAGAGAACTTTATACAGACCAAATGGCCTCTGTTGCTGGAAATATTTATTGATGTATTTTATTGTTGCTGGAGCGATTGTCCTATACACTGTATAGTTGTTTTGTCTGAATTGTATATATGTGCATTGTGAGAAGGACTTTTCTGTGAGAGATGCAGACAACTATTGCACAGGAGAAATAATAATAAAAAATATCAAAGCAAAAGTTTCATAGCGCTCCATCCTTGATAACACTTTCCAACCTTATAAAGGCTCCTCCCCATTCAAAGTCAGTGAAAAATACACACAGGTTTTACTTTTCTCTTTATCTGAGAAAATCACACCTCATATTCGATCTGAGATGCATTTATGATAAGATTTTGATTGTTGTTGAGATGCATCTTAAAGAGCAATAGAAAAGAGATTGAGTCCTGGATATGCCATGGATGTGTTAGTGATGACCTTCTGGATCCTTTTGCTCATCTTCCCAGGTTCTTGATTAAGAAGAAGTGAACAATATCTGGTCTCAAAATTATTATTCTAACAATGAAGAAGCAAATTCTGAGTCACACAAACAGAGACCTCATTCTGAGGAGTTTGTAAAGAGATCGATCACTTTGCTGAGGATGGAGACTATGAGCAGGATGCTGCAGAGTATTTGCTTGTAGGTTTCGGTCTGAAATGCTGCAAGGCGGCAGAACAATCTGCACAGCACTCTCTAAACTATGGTAGCTTGGGTTCAGTAGCCAGATTCTCTAGACTTGACCTCATGTCATGTGTAGTTTGATTTTTTAAAGAAAAGATTATAGTTTGGGTTGAAACAGACACGTCTACATTAGCTACAACAGCACAACACAAGCTATAAAACAGGCATCTCCCATCTGTTTGATTAGAACAACAAGAAGCAATGTGTTAAGTTAAAGGCTGTAAGATATCTCTGGCATCTCTACAAGATGCAGTCCATCATTTGATTGACCTTCTCTTCCACAGGACTCAGTAACATCATTGGCATCACTGTGTACATGCTCATCCCCCTGAGTCCAAAGTCACCGCCGTAGCAGGTTTACCAACACCAGTAACTGTGGGCTCAGAGTTCATGCTCTACACCTTATCCTCATCGCTCAAAGATGGAAAGATAGACTTAGCTGTGGAGGATTTACCAACTGCAGCTGCTCACAACAACACAGAAAAGACTAACTTAACTGACAAAAGAACATTTTCATGAAAAGTCTTTTCACAAGCTATATGGACCCAGAGGACTGTGGAGACTGGGATTGATCATTTTCTCAGTGAATCATTCAGCAGATGTCAAAAATCACAAATCAACTAATTTTACCATAGCCACAGTCAAAAACCCAAAATGTAGTCTCTGTTTACATCGAATAAAGCTTATGAATTAGCACAACATGTGCTTCACAGAGAAATGAGTGTGGTTCAAGGTAGTGTTGTGTTTGTGTCATACAGGTTGCCTCAGGTGTCTCTGTGTGAGAGAATATTCAAATATCTGTCCTTGCATAAATGAGCACAAAAGCAAATGTCCAAGAAGAGTACACGTTTAAAAACAAAGTCACAAACAATTTAGCAAAAATAATTGACCAACCCATAAAAATATTAAGACCTAGCTCTCTATGCATTTAAAGTATCACGGAATGACGTATCAACTTTACACGTCATTCCGTTTGGCTGGAACCTGGCAACTTCCTGTTCCGTCATGCGCCATTTTGATGAAACAGCGAGGAGAGAAGGAGCTTTGATCACCGAAATGGATTTTATGGATTAATACAGAAGATTTAATTGGATATACAACTTCAATTTTTTTATTGTGGAAAATAATCGCGGACCGAAGAGGAACCTTTGAGTCCTGAAAGCGTAACTGGTGGATTTGTCAAGTTATTTGACAGCTAACTGTTAGAGCATTGTTAGCATAGCCCCGTTCACCGTTAGCTGATAGCTTTTGTTAGGCCACTGTTGGATTCAGGTTTTGCTCAGTGGCGAGGCTACGTTAGCTAATCTCGAGAGGTAGCATGTTAGCTTTGACATTACGAAACCCTATGATGTCTGAATATTTTTTTCAGTTATAACGTCGATTTCGTAGACCCTGTGGACTCGTTGCGGAGGGTTTACGTAGTTTGGACTTTTTTGTGGGGCTCGGCAGTATTTGCCTTGATTTGAAAAATAAGAACTGTACCAACGGCAACACATTTCCACGAGGACTGCTGTTCGGGAAGCCACTGCCCTTCTGCTAGCTAAGCTAGCGGCTTGCAGCTCGGCGGGCCGGGCTTTCCATCAAGGACAATTTACCACGGACTTGGCCTCACCAACACCGATGAAATAAATTTATATTGTGCTGCGCGGACTGCCTTGGTTTTATTGACACCCTGTTGGGTTGTATTGGACTTCTAAGAACTGACGAGGCACACTGCGCCACTCAATGGCGCTTTGGCCTCACTCCTCCATTATTTTTGTTTTGCAATAAAAAGGACTGTCGCTTTCTGCGAGCTGAACCTTACCCCATTTTAGACCTTTCTTTGTCCACACTGTTTGAGCGAATATAAAGAAGGTTTAGCCTCCTGTGTTCACTGTTGACGCTGTTTCATTTTGTTAACCAGGCCTATGTTTTCCCCTTGTGCTTCATTAACTTGATAAGTGCTTAGACCTGTAAAAATGTCGTGTGTTCACTATAAGTTTTCTTCCAAACTGGATTACAATACAGTCACTTTCGATGGGCTTCATATCACCCTCAGTGAGCTTAAAAGGCAGATTATGGCTCGGGAGCGCCTCAAGGCCACAGACTGCGACCTGCAGATCACCAATGCGCAGACTCGAGAAGGTAGGATATGAGCAGACACTCTGTATGATGTTATAACAAGTAGATGTTGTGCTGACGTTTGAGCTCTTGCAACAGTAGTGTTGGTGGGGAAAGGTTAACGAGGGCTTCTAGATACTTGTGTTATGTAATGAACCAGAAAATGTGTTTTTGTTAATTACTGCTGCCACATTAGTAAAAAATGTTTACTTACTTTACAAAGGCTAGTCAACACCACAATTGCTTCCCACTCTAGTATTACACCATTTCCATGCGCATAACAGTCGCTTAATGCAAAAATATATTTATCCACAACGTTATACAGTTTAGGTTGTGAGAATCTGTTGTAAACATTTGCTGTAATCCATGGGTTTGCTCCAAGTTAATAATAATATATGGTGCATCTAACACAAGCTGTGATTCTGTTTTGTTCCAAGCTCCATAAATGTTATGTTCTGTATGTTTTCTAATTTGTTGTGTCTTATTTTACAGAATACACAGATGATGAAGCCCATATCCCGAAACACTCATCCGTGATTGTCCGCCGTACTCCAATTGGTGGAGTAAAACCTGCTGGCAGGACGTTCATTGTGTAAGTCTACCATTAAGTATTAAGTTAATACCATTAAGTGATTAAGTGTACTGCAGTTTTGCTTTCTTTCTTTCTTTTCTTTCACATATTCTCTACAATTGTAGTTGAAAAACCCCTCTGCTTGGCTGCTGAATCCAGTCATCATAACTAATGGCCTCTCTTGTTTTTTTGTTGCAGAGATCGTTCTGACACAGCTGTGGTGGGATCTTCTAGACCCGTATGTAAAACAAACCCAAAAACAACACACTCTTCCCCTCACCTCTCTTTCTTCCGCCCTCTTTCTGGCTTTAATCACCTTTCTCTAAAACATTCTGTCAACAGATATCAAATTGTATCATGTGTTCACTGTGTAGTGGCTACATGTTTATGTTGAGATCTTAACCTCTGTGTTATTTAATGTGTTTTTGGGGAGGGTTTCCTCGAGTCAACACAGTTAAAGTAGTTTGTTGTTTCTCTCTAAAACCCCTGGTTTGAAATGAGCAGATTAAAGTGCGAATTGGCTGAAAGTGATGAGGTGGATAAGAGAAACAACAGACATTGTTTAATGCTCTGAAAAACTGTTTAATTGTTGCCACGTTATAAGTGACTGAGAAATAATACACACTGTTAATGACTGTATTTCATATTGAAATGATTTTGTAGCCTGCTTCAGACCAGGCAAATGTCTTTTGAAGGGGTTTGTAAAAGGAAAATGTGGTATTTTTGTATTGATAACCAACTGTCATTTATTTTTTGTGGAAACATTTATTTATTTAACAACCTAAAGAAGTAAAGTGTGGCTGGGATTGTTTGTAATTAACTTTGATTACAATTGCAAGACTAAAGTTGTGTGCGTGAAATAGATTTTCAAGTGATTTTTATTTAAAAAAAAAAACCTTAATCTGATAAACATAAAAATTAGATCTGTCATGCCAATGTCAGTTGTTTTGTCTTGTATAATTTCATCATGAAGATGTTCTGTTCTGCATTGAGTATGGACTGCACATAGCCCTTAAACAATCGCCTATTTTATCTACTGCGTTACACTGAATTGATTCAATTTCTAAGAGCCTGTTTTGCAGAGAAACAGGTTTAAAGTGCATTATTACATCTGTGTTTTAGGGATCAGTTAGAATCTAGCTTTGACTGACATGCTATAACTTGGCCATTGTGACATGATCACAGAGTCTTAAGACACATAATCGATAAAGTAAATATCCTGTCTCTGGAGGTCTTCAGTGGTTGCTGCAGTGAGAAGTATACCTGGTGTAGTGTGTCCTGTAAGCTGTAAGCTGCAGAACCTGTCAATAAAGTTCTTCAGTGGTTCAGTGTCAGAACCACATGCACCAGATCCCTGTGTGTTCCCTCCACAGCTTTCAGCAATACCCAGTGTTTCCTCCAAGCCCTGCATATCATGATGGATGCCCCACCCTGCTTATTTACTAACAGACCCTCATCCTAATAACTAGGCAGAGCAGCCTTTTCTTTTTTGCTGGTGTAAAGAAATCTTTTTGTTTTTGCTGGAGATTTATTTTACATCGTCCATTGACTCTTTTACTGCGTAATGGAGTCATCCCTGCTCTTGCTTTCATCCATCACTCTGTAGGGACTTAGGGCTGTTTTAGGCAATGGCTTGAAGGAATGCTTTACAGCTTCTTAATGTGCAACATATTTTAAAGAAGGATTTCTGCACTTGTTATTTGACTATACAATATTACAAACTTCAGTGGATTGGCTCAATTCAATGCTAGCCCTTTAGTTTACATTCTTGAACTAGATTTGTCTTGTAAAATTCAAGGTGGTGCAAATATGACTACCCTGGTGAAGAGAATATGCATGCTAAAATTAAATGTCAAGTACTCCTTTAAGGAAAAATTGTCCCCTGCTACCTTTAGGAGGAGAAACTTAAGAGAAGAATAATGTGCCTATAGTGTACAAGTGTTGGAGCAGAAGTTGATGGATCTGACCATAGTTAGGATTTAAAGAAAAAAAGACATGGATATGTGGAAAGAGTAAAAGTTGCTTTCCACAAAGCTTTTACTTTTTTTTTTTAACTTTTTGTGAATATTTTGAAACTTGCGTTTAAATGCACAAAGGTTGCATTTGAAAGTATGTTTATATTTTCCAGTGTGTGGAAAGATGTAACCTTCATTGTATATTGCATTGCTCTTTGTTAGGTTTTTACTTTTGTTCCCCAGACAGTTGAGATCTCTTGCCATGACAAAAACATAGTGAGGATGGTCACAATGTTAGCGCTTCTAAGTTTTTGCAGAATTAGGACAGTATGTCAATACTGGGATGCTATTGCAAACATGACATGTAATCCATGCCTTGATTTGTATGCTCGCTATTGTGTACCTCCATTATTTCATGCACTCTTAAGTACTCGGCAAAGCTCCTAACAGTATTGCTCTGAGGGACTGGACACAGATGTGGTGGGAAACTCTGGGCTTTTATCTTCCACTGTATGTACATTAGGTTTGATGTTAACACCTTTAATATATGTACTCTGATTTTCCTGCAGACGGATTCTTCTCCTTCTTTGTCACTCGCCCAACTTGCCAAGGTACTGTCTCTGTATGATGCTTTGTGTAGTTAAAGAAAAGGTTGAATAGAGAAGTCTTTTCTCTGTAGTTGCTGACATCCTGCATTTTTCTTATTTCCTTTTTCCACCATGTGTTTTAGACTCCAAACCTGGTAGACGCAAATGCATCAGAGGAGGACAAGATTAAAGCCATGATGTCTCAGTCCAACCATGAATACGATCCAATACAGTTAGTATACACACCTTATTTGTATACCTAAGTACGATTTAGGATTAGTACGATTCTACATTTTGAATTTGTACTCAAAATTGTTTTTACTTTATCTAGATATGCAGCTATAATAATCTTTGTCTAAATTGTTATTTGTCTCTAGTTACTCAAAGAAAGCCATTGGACCTCCTCCCGCGCACTACACCTGCTATCGTTGTGGGAAAGCTGGTCACTATATTCGCCAATGTCCTATGCTCATTGTAATTATTGCTCCTAATCTTCTCTCCTAACTACATGTGCAACTTGTACTGCACTTTCTGGAAGATCATATTGCATTTGTTTTGATTTTAGGTTCAGGATAAAAGTGTGGAGGGTCCCAAGCCAGTGAGAATTAGTAAGGGCATACCACAAAGCTTTATGGTGAAAGCAGAGCCAGGCACCAAGGGCGCCATGTTAACCAGCACTGGAGAGTATGCGATACCTGCCATAGATGCGTACGTGTCAACCACTGAAACATACACCCAAATACCCACAGACATCTGTCCTCTTGAAGAATTGCTGCTAACAAAGCTTTATTATTAGGGAGGCATATGCCCAAGGAAAGAAGGAACGGCCTCCGTTTGTCCCACATGACCAGTCATCGTCTGAGGATGATACAGACCCGATCCCTGATGAACTCTTGTGTCCAATCTGCAATGACTTGATGACTGATGCCGTAGTAATACCCTGCTGTGGAAACAGTTACTGCGATGATTGTAAGTTATTACTAATTGTGTAGTACTGATAAAAATCTCAGTTTACACAAAAGCTTGGCAAAGTGCGATATTTGTGTTACTGTTTTGTTTGGCTCCTGCTAAGAATGAACTCACTTGAGCAATGTAGCCACAGGGCTTCATTCACTTTCATTTGTCCAGGCTGTTCATGGGTGTAATTTTCTTGCAGTTCAGTTTGTGGAACAACTTTCCCACTCAATCTCTATGTGCTTATCCAAGATAATTCTTAAAATGAGTAGAACATCAATACTTAAAGAGGCAGAAAGAAAGTTAGTTTTATTGAACATGTCCCTTATGCTTTTGTGGAATATATGTTTTTGTCTGTTTCCAGGTATAAGGACCGCCTTGTTGGACTCAGAGGAGCATATCTGCTTCACATGTAAACAGTCAGATGTTTCTCCTGACAATTTGATTGCCAACAAGTTTCTTCGACAGGTAGCCCTCTTAAATATATATTCTCATGTGGTGTTGGGTTTTATACCTGAGCTGTTTTTGAAATGATGATGAATCCCTGTTTGTCTTCATTTAGGCTGTGAACAACTTTAAAAATGAGACGGGATACACCAAACATGTGCGTAAGCAGGTCCAGCATGCAGCCCCGCCTCCGCCACGGCCGCAGTTGGTCAGACCCCTCCACTCCAGACAGCAAGACCCACTCCTGGCCAATGTTACCCACCCTCCTCCCACAAGTGTACCATCCACGGCCTCTCAGGCACAGGTCCCTCCTCCTGCACCTGTTTCAACTGATACTGCTGCCCCAACGCCTCCTCATGTTGCTGCTGCTGTTGAAGAACATAGTGCTTCCCCAGCCCCTGAACCTGTTGTTGACCACCATTCTCCTATGCACACTACCAGCCATGGAGAACCACCACCACCAGGGTAAGTTAAGTCAGAGAAAGTTAACTGAGAAATTAAAAATGCACACTCAGGAAATATTTTTTTTCATGTTTGTTTTTTATGTTTGTCAATTGTGTGTCTTTTACCTTTAAGGGAAACGGAGCCAGAACCCACTTTGACACCAGAGTCATCAGACAGTGGATCACAGGTGGATAACTGTTTTGGTTTGAAGCAAGAGATTCATCAAGAATCAGATAACCTATTTTTATTTAATCACCTTATGTCAGGATAAACTTTGAATTGTTAACATTCATTATTACTACTAAAAATAACTAATATTCTACTAGGGATTTCTAGAAACTGTGCACTTAATCTCATCTTTTCCCCGCAGAGCTACAGTTTGCCAGTTATTGGCCAGCTGCCACCTACGAGGCCTCCTCACCCATCAGGTCAGAGGCTTAATTCATTTACGAAAAATTAGTGAGCTTAAAGAAAAGGCATTTAGTAACTAACAAACTGTCTCTTTGCTCAATTAGGTCACCAGTCACGTCCCAGCCACTCTCAGAGAGGAGGTAGACATTGGTAAGATCTAGGGCTCCTACGCAGTATGGAAAAGTATGGAAATTGATTTTAGTGTTTTCCAGGTCTGGAAAATTTTTTAAAAGGGAAATTAGGGTATGGAAAAATATTTGTATTTTTGCCGCTACATTATAAAATGCAGCTCAACTTTCAGAAATATTACGGAATTCGTTAAATTTTGCCTAGGAATGTGCTGCAATAACTGCGGAGGGAAAGAAACGCGGTGTTCTGAAACTGTCAATTGTGACGCACAGCAAGTTGAGAGGAGCTAGTGGAGAACATGCCAATGAGGAGCAGTGCAGGGTTGGGCGGTATTAAGGTATACCGGTGGGGCACACAGGTAGCAACGGTATCATTTTCAATACTGTCAATAAAAAAATGCAATGCCCTTATATAGAAGATAAGGATCAAATATTAAAAATATTTTATTTGATGCCGTGTGTATATTTTACTTGGAGACGTTTGAAGTTTATGAACGTGATGTGACGGCGCAGAGAGAGAGAGAGAGAGAGAGAGAGAGAAAGAGCGCTGTAGTTGCACCGGTGACCTGGTCCCTTAGAAGAACACTGATGCGCTTTAGAGGACGAGCCAGAGCTGAACGGTGTACAGTTTGGTGCCACTGTCTGAGCCTACATTTATAATTTCAATTGTTTCCATTAGAAAAACTTGGCAGCGGAAAATGTGGGGCGAACTCCGCTGTGCGAGGTACAGAGACCAGAGAAGTGTAAAACCAGGGACTGTAGAGACGGGGGTTTGCAAACACTGCTCTAGGTGACGTTAAATTGTTAGATTCAACTTAACAAAGAAAAGTTGGGAGGAAGCTATTGTGTACTTAAAGTTACAGTAGATTGTATTATTTGGCTGATGATAAGTTGTTTGTTGACATGTGGAGATTCCAGAATCAGAAAATAGGCCTTCTGTAGGTAAAATAGGTGTTTAACAACCTGTTGAAATCCACCAGAATGCAGGAAATGGCATTTAATGAATTAAAAAGTAAAATTGGAACTACAGTGGAACTCATACTTAGCCTTCATATAACACAATAGTAAATACAAGAATGCTATAATGGCTGTTTTCAAATGTTACATAAGCTTTGGTAAGCCTGTGCACTTGCACAACAGATGTGATTCACATCTTTGCACATCTGTGTTTTAGTGTGTCTTAAAGTCAACTTTCTCACTTTCTGTGTGAGGAAGTGTGTGTGTCAGGGTGGGATCATGTAGTTTGAGTAATGTATACAGTGATGACAAAAGACAGGGCACGGATACAAGTTTTAGGCCCAGCTAAATATGATATGCATTTTAGTGATATGCCACAATATGAGCATGTGTCTCCAAAATTTGAGAATTTGAGTATAGAAAAAGTATGGAATTTTAAATTTGAAAATGTGTAGGAACCCTGAAGATATCTGATCTAACCAGTTTGATTGCATTGAAAAGTGTCAGTCTGTTATTGACCTGTGTCCCTGTCTATGTAACAGGTACAGAAGTAGGGGAGAGCACCCCATCCCTCACATGCCAGTTCCACCTCCTGCACCTGTCCCTCCAGTTTTTCCAGCTCCCTCCATGTATCCCCCACCACCACAGGCCTACCCGCCTCCGTATACCTCTGGCCCCGGACTAATCCCACCCCCTGCCATTAGTTACCAACCTCAGCCTGTTTATGGTCCTGGTCCACCAGGGCTCAACCCTCCCTGGGTTCCACCTGGTACACAGCCCCCCCTTCTCCCTCTTCCACCATCCCTCTCGCAGCCCCCCCTCTCCAAAGAAGATTTCTACAGACAACGGCACCACCGGCAGGACAAGTAAGTTATTTTGTTACTGCAGTTGTTATGCAAGGTTCGGGTAAACATTTGTGTGTTTGGTATAGTGTAGGAATTTTCTATACAGTACGTTTACACAGTTTTTTGTTCTTGTTTTCACAGAGTTACATCTAAGCTAGATGAATTTACAAAGGACTTCCACAAAGAGCTTATGAAGTACAGAAATGCACCAAAGAGACGGAGACAGTCTTATTCCAGGTAACCTTATCACAAGAGCATACAAAGATTGTTGTAGTACATATTTTGATTACATCAGCACTATTCTCAATCCAAAAGGTATTTATTAAAGTTATTTGAACAATCTGTTTTCTTTGTCCGCTTTTTTAATTGTAATCTTCTCAACCCTTGTTTTTTTTCCCCTAGATCCCGGTCATACAGTCGCTCTCCGTTCAGCCGTTCTCCTTACTCCCGCTCTAGATCCAGATCAAGATCCAGATCCAGATCCAGATCTTATTCTTTTTCTCCCAGCAGATCCCGTTCACGTTCACGTTCCCATGGTCGGTCTTATCCCCGCTCCCCTTATTCTAGGCGCAATGGACGCAGTTATGGCCGCTCAAGGTCTAGATCACGCTCTCGTTCAAGGTCCTATGGGTACCGGCGCTCTGGCTCACCACGGTCTCCTCTCTCCTACCGAGGAGCAGGTTGGGAGGGTGCAGAAGGAGCAGGACATTATAGGTCTAGGTCTCGATCCCCTGGTGGCTTCAGGAGCCGCAGTCCAGGTGGGAGGAAGCCACCTCCCCGGGAGCTACCACCACCTTATGAACCGAAGGGTCCTAGTCTTGGAGGCCATGATCACTGGGAAAGAGAACGGTTTAGACAATGGGAAAAAGAGTATGAAGACTGGTACAACAAATACTACAAAAACTACGATGGCCAACATCCCCCAGTGCGTCACAGAGGTCATGGCAGCAGAGACAGAGAGAGAGAGAGAGTCTCTCCATTAGCCAGAGATTATTCACCACAGGGAAGAGGAAGAAGAGGGAGAGAAGAGAGAGGTGGTCCCCCTCACCATCCTCCATCCTCTTCCTCATCAGGGACAAAGTCAAGTACCAAAGTTCTAAAAACAAAGAAAGTGAAAAAGAGAAAGCCTGGAGAGGAACCAGAGCCATCACAGCAGTCAATGGACAGAGGTGATGCTACTCCTGTCAGAGACGAACCAATGGACGATATACCCGCTCACACAAAAACACCTCCAATTACATCAAAGCCTCTGGTTGGTGTTGCATCCTCTAAACCACCAGTCTCTAAAAACTCTACTACACCTATTAAACCCTCAACCAAGTCAACATCAAAGACTCAGTCTGATAAAACAAAGAAAGAGAGAAGTACAAAGGTAAAAGCAAAAGTTAAGACAGAGTGTCCAAATGTAAAGACTGACAAGGTGAAGAAAAAGACTGGAGAAGTAGTGGTGACCAAAAAAGAGTCGTCCTCCTCAGCGGCCAAACCATTAAAGACTGTTAAAACCAAACCAGAAGACGCCTCCAACTCAACAACCCCTAAAAAGGAAAAGAGTAAAAGCTCTACTGTGAGGCCTGCCCTACGTAAGACTCCACCATTGTCTTCCCACAACCTACCCCTACCTGCTCCCTCTCTTCATGATGGCCCTCGATCCAGCCACGATATGCGAGGAAGGAGAGATCCTCCACACAGCGGGGGTCTCCCCCATCCACATGGACTGCCACTCCTCCACCGGCCTCAATCTCCTGGGGAAGGTCGGAGGAGGATGGGAGAGGAAGGCCGCTCTTTACTTGGACCTCCCCCCGGAAAGCTGCGGAGGTTGGATGGGATTGGAGGTGATGTCATTTCCCACTCTCACCTGCCTCATCAGGCCCCTCTCCACAGGCTCCCACTCCTTTCTGATAGGCCCGGTCCTCTTCCTCTGCCAGTGAGCCGTGACCTGGGCCGAGGAGATGTTGATCGTGGGGCTATTAGACCTCTAATGGATTTTCAGGTGCGTCTATTTTAACAGATCAGTGTATTTGTAGTGTTTTTTTTTTTTCAAAAACATGTCGTTAAAGAGTTTGTCTGATTTAACCCGCACTTTTTGTTTGTGTGCAGATGAAACCCCTAAGAAGAATCAAGTTGAACAGAGATGTAGGGAGAACAGGCAGCACTGAAAACACATCCTCAGACAGAGCATCCTCAGACAGAGCATCCTCAGGTCCTGAGAAGACCGCCTCAGATCGATCAGCAGTTGCCAGCATCTCTGAAGTAGACAGACACAGTAGCACAGAAGGAGGCAGAAGAAAGGAGCGATCAGCTTCTGCAGAAAGGGGAGTCTCTAGAGAAAGACCTAGCAGTGCTGGAGAGAGATACCATGGGTCAGACAGAGAGCAGGACAAAAACTCCGGAGGAGACAGAGAGCGAGATAGAGCTTCAGGTTCAGAGAGAGACAGAGATAGAGACAGAGACAGAGGTCTGGCCTCTGACAGAGAGAAAGACAGGACCTCAGCTTCAGGCTCACAGAAGGTAGCAGTTGCACCAGAGAAAGACTTAGAGAAAGAGAGTTCAGAGAGGACAGAACGGAAGAGCTCTAGTGGTGGAAGTGGGGGATCGAGGTCTGTCTCTCTGGATAAAATGACCATCGCAGAGAAATCTGCCATCACCAAGAAAGTGGGGGATCACCAGGATAAACCAAGCAACTCCTCTAAGGAAAAAGGGGAGGGGTCAGAAAGAGCTGCTAAACCTGACAGGTAATTACATTTGTCTTTCTGTTGTTTTTCCAACCACTATCTAAATCAAAGAACCAAAGCCTGCAAACACAGTTATTAATAGGTGTAATTATATTTCCTTATTTCCCAGGAGTGTGTCCAAGGACAGAACAGAGAGGAGTGTCCCCTCAGGAGAGAAACCAGCTGTTTCTCACAGAGAAGGTAATATGAAACACTGAAAGAGTGCAGCAGGAGATTATAGCTTTGATTTTGTCTTGTGCTATGTAATTAAACATTCATTAAACCCGTTTCCCCACTCCTTTCCTTCCTGACAGGGGTCAGAGATGGTCAAGAGACGGTTGTGAAGAGCAGACCCAGGATTAGTCGGAAAGCTCTTACAAGCCACAAAGCTAACTCGTCTCGGTGAGTCTGCTGTACCTTATTTTCTAAAGCCCTTTTACAAAAAAAAAATGCCACAGGTGTATAGACAACCATACCGTATTTCCACGACCATAAGGCGCACCGTATTATAAGGCGCAGTGTCAGTTACAGGGTCTATTTCTGTCCTCAGCACATACACAAGGCGCACCGTATTATAAGACGCATGCTACGCTAAAACATACCAGTACGTAAATAAAAAGGTAACGGGACAAAAACATTGAGTTAAGTCGAACTTTATTGTTGTGAAGGAACAACTTTTTATACAGTTTGATTACTTGCTGCATATAGCGCTGTAGCTCATAATAATTACATAATACAGATGCAGTGGTTTGTTACTCACATGTTGTTCTGCATAACAATTTGAAATGTGTATGTACAATTGCGCCTGTGTGGTGTTTTTCTTGTTGTGCTCTGAGTTGCAGTGACGTACGCTCGGACCCTCGGGTCTGAGCTTTAAGACAGAGAGTTACGTTGCGCTGCAGAAGTGAAAACCCAGGAAACCGCTCCGCATCCTCCGTAAGCCGCTCACGTCTCTATCAGCAGTGATTCAGTGAAAACCTGCTGGATATCAGTGAGCAGAGCCGGTGCAGCCTCTCTCTCGATGGTGGCAGCGACAGAGAAACGGCGTGTGTGTTTCTATGGGCAGAACAGTGGCTGCTGCTGAATTCCTGTTGTGATTCCAACTTTATCTTCATACACTTTATTAATAAATAATCTTTATTAATAAATAATCCATCCAAATATCCATCTTCGGATATACTTTGTCCCACATTTTAATCAGATGCACCACAGTGATTCCTAATTCATCCTTACCAGTGGCTGACTCTACAGAATATTTATTACAACAATGTACAATAAACCGGAAACAACTTTGCGAGTTCAAACCTGACAGCTTCCCTCTCATCGCTGTCGGGCTAGACGGGCGCACGTGGAATCGCGGATCAGCAGCGAGGGTGATGCATGAAAAAAACCATCCGGTCTCTTAACATAAACTTCCCTGAGCCACTCTCCCATATTCTCCTCTTCTCCTCGTTTCTCCTTAACGACGACTCCTGCTGGAAACTTCTCTAGGCAGCGTCTTCCTTTTCCATAGGCGGAAGTTTCTGTCCATTACCATGGCAACCAAGAACAACTGTGAACGCTGAGTTCTCGTGCCCCGTGGCCCGTATTGATACCGTGCTGGTCCCTGTTCTCTCCACAGTTTGGTTCACGGGGATGTCAAAAGTGAGGGGGACTTCATCCATGCTGGTGATGTGGCTGGGCTGGATGTTTTTGCTGGCAATGTTGTCACTGCAGTAGACGCGGAAGCTGGCCAGCTTTTCTTTGTAATCCGCTGGAAGTTGCTGCGCCTGTACCATAGCGTTCAGCTGATTGGTGAATTGCTGCCAGCGTACGTAGTTATCACATCCCTGTGTCTGGTACTCAATCCATACACAAGATGCACCGAATTATTAGGTGCACGGCCGACTTTTGAGAAAATTTTAGACTTTTAGGTGCACCTTGTGGTCGTGAAAATACAGTGTTTACTTCCTATAACCCTTTATTCTCTAAGTGTGTTGGTTGATGGTATCTGGTGTAGCACTCCAGAGATTTAAAATAATAAATAAAAGCACTTGCACAGCATGTAAAAGCAGCCTGTTTTTGGCTTTTCTATCAGCAATAGGGACCTATGACCTCTTTTGTCTACAAACTTGAAATTTCCTCAGTGCTAGTGGTTGATTGTCATTATCAATGATGTTTTTATTTTTGGAGCAACAGGAGACATAATTTGTACCCAAATTGAGTTATTTTTTTACAACACTATTACTGAATAGTGAGTAATTTCAGACTATGTACTATTGGTTTGCACAACACCTAATCTGTTTCTCAAACACTAAATTGTGTTTTTCTCATCAATAGGGCACCTCAAGAAACAAAACAGGACTTGGATAAAGACCAGAAAACTGTATCCTCTAAACCTGCACCACAACCTTCTTCTAGCCCTGTCAACAGCCGTGGTCGCAGCCCAAGTGTCAGTCCAGCAGTCAGCCCTGCGAGAGAGGAACCACTTATTCAGCCTCCTCCTCGCTCCAAGTGGGAAAGAGAAGATGATGAAGAAGGCCAAGAAAATGGACTTGCTCCACCCAAGGAACCCTCACCGGTGCCGCAGAGAGTACGTGGCAAAGAGGGGCAGCCTGATGCACCTAAACCTGCCAGGAGTGAAACCCGGGATGCTACAAGGGAGGAGAGGAGGGGAGCAGTGAAAGAGGAGAAGAAGGGAAGAGCCCCAAGAGAAGAGGGTAGGGGTGGAAGGACAGCTCAGTCCAATTCAGACAAACCAAACAAAACAAAAAGTGTCAGAGAGGAGGGGAAAGGGGCGAGAGAAGAAGGGAGAGCTGCAGCAAGAGAGGAGGAGAGGAGAGGTGGAGGAAGAGAGGAGGGGCGGGGATTGACGGGGAAAGAGGAGAGAGCAGCAGAAAGCAGGGGTGGAGGAGGACGAGAGGAAAGTCGCGGCTCAGAGCCCAGGAGACAGCGCCTGTGTTCCGACCTGGGTCGTGAGACCGATGAGGCTGCCTTTGTGCCTGACTACAGTGAAGGTGAAGGCTCTGAGCAGGAGAGAGGGAGGAGTGGCAGCCCCAGTGCATCCCTTAGCCAACCCTCCCACAGCCCCACCCCAAGCAACCACAGTGGCTCAGCCACCACAACTGACAAGAAGAAGAAGAAACATAAGAAACATAAAAAGCACAAAAAGCACAAGAAACACGGCATCCAAGATAAAGAAGGAGAACACAAGGAGCACAAGCATAAACACAAGAAGAAGAAACACAAAAAGAAGAAAGACAAAGATACAGAGGAAGAGAAGGTGGAGCAGGCAGAAGAGGATGCTCCATGCTAGCAGACGCTAAGCATGAGTTGTCATTATATTTGGTTATAAGATGTTTGTTAAAATAACGGCTAACTCTGACGTTCTGCTCACCACTCAAAGAGAACAGGTGAAATATGTCTTTGACTGTGACGCTGATGGAGAGCTGTACTTAGTGTCAGCACAGCTCTTCAAGCCCTCCTTGTGCTTTGCAGCATTAGGACCACCGCTGAGGTCTCTTAAATGCTTAATGTACACCTGGTTGCTGACTTGGGGTCAGGAATAACATGATCAGCCTAGAACTGTCCACTAAGGACTAATGCAGCAGTGGATCTAAAGTATAGATATAACACGCTGTACTCAGGGATGTGATTGCTTCTTTGTACAGGAGAAACAGCTGTTTCTGATTTATTTGTAAATAAAGATACCATAAGTTGGTTCTGCTCACATCCTTGTGTGCTCCTTACGGCTTAAATATTGAATAACCATTGCAATGATGACTGTACAAGCAGTTTTACATGTTTTAGCATATTAACTGCAAATGGTATAGTTTCCTTTAATCATATTTTCAGCATTTACAGTCTGCTTTTAAGGCAGCCATTGGTTTAGTTTATGCCAGTGTAGTTTCTCTGTCCCAATTGATGTGAAAATGTTTTTTTTTGTATAGGCAGTTTATCTCTGCAGGGTGGAATCTTTGCTAGTTGATTTTTCTTAGTAACAAATCCTTAAGCAGAAAAATGTGATTTATAGGGTTAAACTCACAATCACTTGTATGGTCCTTCAAATTAAGGCATTTATGTGTTAATGGTACACTGGATTGTGTAAAACAAGGATGTGTTTACTAATGACAAATCACTTGGCATGCTTTTGTTCAAAAGGTGCAGTATTGGCTTATCACATTGTGTCAGTGAGTGAATGTGCATGTGTGCTGGTGCGAAAGTGACAGAAATGGGACAAATTTAATGGACTGATGTTCCTACAAATGTTTTGTTTCGCCCCCTTTTTTAAAATAAAATGTTTTGACTTGGTGAAAATGTTTTGCGTTGTGTTTTATTAGTGTGGCCACATCAGTTATTTGCAGTTATAAGGCATCATTTGAGCCATTTAAGGGCTTTGGTGTTTGTGTATTTGTATATTATACATGACAGAAGTAGTGATGACCAACTTCTATAATAATCACTTTTTTCCCCACACAAGATTTAGGAAGCACCCTGGAAAAACTCAAAATGTGTGTGTCACATTTTGAGTTTTTCCAGATGTGCTTATATGTGTATCTGCTATACTATTAACCATATAATCATACAACCCAAGTAACCATGTTGCTCATACACTCAACAAAAATATAAACGCAACACTTTTGTTTTTGCTCCCATGTTTCATGAGATGGACTTGAAGATCTAAACTTCATTCCAGATACACAATATTACCATTCCTCTCAAACATTGTTCACAAATCTGTCTAAATGTGTGATAGTGAGCACTTCTGCTTTGCTGAGATAATCCATCCCACCTCACAGGTGTGCCACATCAAGATGCTGATCTGACATCATGATTAGTGCACAGGTGTACCTCACACTGCCCACAATAAAAGGCCACCCTGAAATGTGCAGTTTTGTCTCACAGCAAAATGCCACAGATGCCACAAGCATTGAGGGAGCGTGCAATTGGCATGCTGACAGCAGGAATGTCAACCAGATCTGTTGCTCGTGCATTGAATGTTCATTTCTCCACCATAAGCCGTCTCCAAAGGCGTTTCAGAGAATATGGCAGTACATCCAACCGGCCTCACAACCGCAGACCACGAGTAACCACACCAGCCCAGGACCTCCACATCCAGCAGGTTCACCTCCGAGATCGTCTGAGACCAGCCACTCAGACAGCTGCTGAAACAATTGGTTTGCATAACCAAACAATTTCTGCACAAACTGTCAGAAACCGTCTCAGGGAAGCTCAACTGCATGCTTGTCGTCCTCATCGGGGTCTTAACCTGACTCCAGATCGTCGCCGTAACAGACTTGAGTGGGCAAATGCTCACATTCGATGGCGTCTAGCACGTTGGAGAGGTGTTCTCTTCACGGATGAATCTCGGTTTACATTGTTCAGGGCAGATGGCAGACAGCGTGTGTGGCGTCGTGTGGGTGAGCGCTTTGCTGATGTCAATGTTGTGGATCGAGTGGCCCATGGTGGTGGTGGGGTCATGGTATGGGCAGGCATCTGTTATGGACGAAGAACACAGGTGCATTTTATTGATGGCATTTTGAATGCACAGAGATACCGTGATGAGATCCTGAGGCCCATTGTTGTGCCATACATCCATGAACATCACCTCATGTTTCAGCAAGATAATGCACGGCCCCATGTTGCAAGGATCTGTACACAATTCTTGGAAGCTGAAAATGTCCCAGTTCTTGCATGGCCAGCATACTCACCGGACATGTCACCCATTGAACATGTTTGGGATGTGCTTGACCGGCGTATACGACAGCGTGCACCAGTTCCCACTAATATCCAGCAACTTCGCACAGCCATTGAAGAGGAGTGGACCAACATTCCACAGGCCACAATAGACAATCTGATAAACTCTATGCGAAGAAGATGTGTTGCACTGCATGAGGCAAATGGTGGTCACACCAGATACTGACTGGTTCTGAGTCCCCAGACCGCCAGTAAAGCAGAAACAAAATGCACATTTCAGGGTGGCCTTTTATTGTGGGCAGTTTAAGGTACACCTGTGCACTAATCATGATGTCAGATCAGCATCTGGATGTGGCACACCTGTGAGGTGGGATGGATTATCTCAGCAAAGCAGAAGTGCTCACTATCACACATTTAGACAGATTTGTGAACAATGTTTGAGAGGAATGGTAATATTGTGTATCTGGAATGAAGTTTAGATCTTCAAGTCCATCTCATGAAACATGGGAGCAAAAACAAAAGTGTTGCGTTTATATTTTTGTTGAGTGTATATGCTGCTTGTATGGGCAGAATTATGTACTTTAGATTCCACTACAATAGGCTGTTGCTACCTTTGTATGTGCAGCTCTAGTTGCTGTCACAGACTCCTGTAAGCAACATAATGGATTTTCACTTACCGTTAAGTGCTTATATTTATTTTGTTTTAGCTCCTTTTACTTTTTAAATGAAACATCCACTTATTGAAATTTGTATTTGGTTTGTAACAGAATGTTTGTTAGTGTAGCTATAAATAGTTTTGTTATGACAACAGTATGAGTAGAACTGGTTAAAATTTAATTTATTGTTAGTGTGATTTGTTACCAGATGTCCAGACTGGAACATATTTAAGTAACACATACACCGCACTGTATATAAATAATAAAAGATAAGTGATGTACTGTGCCACATGGAGTTTTAGACACATATGATACCAACCAGATTTCAGACACGACGTCCTCGAAAGCAGTATCTCAGTAGAGAGTTTCAGGGTCTTTGGCAGCTCATCCCTTTACAAACATGAATAATTCAAAGTGAAATGTCCCACAAGGAACCTTGCAGTGGCACAAATTGAACACTGTGTGGCACTCTTAGTCTTACAACTTTTGGTAATGGGAGTGAGACAGATTAACAATAAAAATCTTCTCTCATATGCCTCAGCTTCAAAATACAACTCTGTGTGTCACCACCTCTACCCTCCTTCCCAGAGCACACAGCAATAAGCCTCATTGTGTTTATGTCTGTGTGTGTGTGTGTACCAGGAAGGATAGCGTGACTGCAGGATCACAGAGAAAACAGGCTGAAGGCTGGAGAGGGGTTCACAGACAGGCTGGAGGAACACTGAGAAACGAGGGAGCAGCAGATGTATTTTTTCTCACACAGCAGTACATAAAAGCACATGCCCAGCTTAGTCCATGCATTCTGTGCATGAGTGTGCTTGCGCTGTGTGTGTTTATATACATAAGGTCATCCTTAATGGACTCTGAGATCAGTGAGACCATTAGAGAAGATTAATATATTGTTTTAACCAATGCCCAGATTATCATCATAACTCATTATTCCTCTCATCTACCACCAGTGTTCACTCTGCATGTGCGTGTCCTTATGTGTCCATGTGTGCACCTGTTATCTGGCTGTGTATTTGCGTGTCTGCATGTGTTTTGTCTTACAAGCGTGACATCATTTCCTGTCATCAAGGCCAAAGGTTGCTAAGCAACTTCACTTCTGCCGATTGACAGAAAAAATGCTTCTCCGGTGACTGGCTTACAACCAACTGTCTTATCTCCTGTCATAAATGTAACGTCAAAGGGAAGAAGCTGGCAATGTGTGCATGATTGCTCATGCATTTGTATGGACCAGTGTGCATTTATGCTTACAAACAGAGTGCAGAGAGGATGAGGGACAGAAGACGTGTATCGTCTGATACAGTTCTCTGATTCCTCAAACTAATAAAAGGGATGAGTCAGAATAGTGTTGATGGCATTCTTCATACTATAACACAGAAAAACATCTGAGCTCCAGCTGCTTATTACTGCTAGAAGAGTCACTCATAACATTGATGACTCAAATTGTTACACAGTCTTGCATGCAGAGTATCACTGTAAAGTACAGTCCAAACATTACAGTAGTAATATATTATATAACATGGATCGTACAGTGTGTGTGGGACATTATTATTATTATATTATATTATTATACACTATTTTTTCACACTTACTTTATCACATGCAAGTCAAGTCATAGCACATTTAAAGTACTTTACACTACACAATAAAATTAAGATTGACATAAGTGAACAACTAAATAAAGAACAAATTACAATATAGACTAGACAAAACAAATGAAAGATTACAGAATGAAAATTTAAATCTTATTATTTCTCTGTATTATCCCAGTATAGTCCTGTCAGTAATCCACTTTATCCACATTATCTATAGGAGTGTAGTATCATTTAATTAATTTACCTCTGATGTGTCATTTGCTTCCTGTTTGGTACTTCATTACTTTCTATTTCTATTTTTATTATTGAATTATAAATGCAATATTTTGCATTCTCCTAGGATAAAACAACAGGTTTTTTTCCTATTTGAATGCAAAATATTGGTTGTTTTATATGTTGTTTTACTTTGTCTCATGTTGTTCTTGTTGATTGTTTGAATTTTTCCCTTTTTTCCCCTTAAAGTGTTTCATTGACATCCCATATTTACACAGCCATTTTTAAAGTTGCCTGTCCCAAAAGCAGTTTAAATGTTTAAATAAACATTATTGGAAAAACAAGTAACAGAGAAGATGTAGGCCTACTTTACAGTTGCCCCCTACCCTTGAAAACTGAAACTTAAAGAAGTCGACACCGACACCACTGACTATACTGTGTGTGTGTGTGTGTGTGTGTGTGTGTGTGTGCTTTGGTAACCCCACTACTGCTCTAACCAAGTCAAGGAAAGGAGCAGGCTGGCTCAGTGTCACAGTGCTCATGTGTTGCTGCAGACTTGTACAGTATGTGTTTGTGCTTTGTATCAGGATGTACCCTCAGGTGGTTGTCATGGCAATTCCGATGATTGATCAGGATTATTGATCTGTAATCGAATTCCCACAGTATGTGTGTGCGTGCTCTCAACAATTGCATGGAATGAAACAGTTCCCCATATATAATGTTATGTGATGGTCACCATGGAAACACACCCAAGGGTTGCCTACCACACACTGATAATAATGTTTGGCCTAGATACCCATCCTCAACCGATAACAGAGGGAATGTATTTGTGTGTGTGTGTGTATGCTTATTTCCGTACTAATGTAAACCAGCATTTGAACACACCACAGTGACAGAGCTGGAGTAAAAAATGCATGAAATGATTCTGTGGAGCAGAAAGAGTCTTGCGTGGGTTAAACAAAACAGTAAGTGTAAGAAGGATGAGATGAGCTGGAAGGAGAGGGAATACGAATGGGAGTAAGAGTGGAAACACACAGCCAGGGAGACCCAATAACAACAGATTACAACCAACACACACACACACACACACACTCACACAGAAGCTTCAAACAATGATCATCAGTTACCTTCTCAGGCAAAGCACAATAGAAACTGCAGACATCTGTTTGTGTCCTAGATATTCTTAAAACTGTGTTTGTTGAGATACACTAAGTCTTTGATGTATGCTGTAGTTGTAAAATTCTAGCTTGCTGAGAGGAGTCTGTCTGCTGTGGGCGTTGATTGGGTATTGCACGGTGTTTCCCTACTCTGACTGAAAACCTAATCTTAGTATTTTGTCACACATGCTGTGAATTTGCTGGTTTTTCTGTCCGACTCTCAGTCCACGGGAAACTATTCTGATAACATATGACTCAGAGTGACTCTGGTGATCCTGTTATTTCATACTGAGTGCTACCAATACATAATATTTCACTTCAGCTTATGACCAGAAACTAATGGGTCATGTTTAAAATGCAAAAACAACATAGACTGCTCAACAATTGCTCAACAACTGTGTTGTGTATTGTAACACTTAGTAATCATCCTTATTATGAGCTTTTGAACCCATGTTAACCCATGAAATTGAGCTAATTTCTTATTATAAGGTGCCTATAAGGCATGCCTTCAGTAAGAAATGCTCCTTTGATCTAAATAAATGTGACAACAAGTCAAAGAAACACTTAAATTATGACCATAATATGACATTTTCATCCAGCACATTTCACATTTTACACATTTCAGATGCATCATCTTTCTGACTGCAGTTACATTTTTGTCACCTGCGCAGTCTTGAAGAAACAGAAATAAGTATGTTAATGCAAAATAATACATACATGTGCATTAAAGGTTTGTAGAATTAAGGCATATATATGAAAGGCATATAGTTTTCATAATTGTGTTTTCCTCAGTGCTTAATGACAGTCATCATTGTTAGCTTAGCATTAACCATTTCTAATTGCATAGGGCAGAGGTCCTCCTCCAAGCAACAACTGAAGGGTGAGTCCTCATTCATGCTTAGAAAGGTTGCTTGCAATCTGCAGCTTCTCCACTAGATGGCACAAATCTATGCAGAGGTCCTTTAAAATAACTATTAGGATTAAACACCTCAGCGTTTACTTTAGTTGCAGCTAATAAATGTCACACATGTTTTTGACCACCCTGTTGGCTTGTTCAGTGAAATACTGTAGGTATTTCCTCCAGCACTGTAAATTTACATTTCTTTGTCCCACTTGTAAGATCTAAGAATACTTGTCTATTCTGAGTCCATCCAAATCTGTTTTCTATCATCTAATGAGCATTATAGCCTTACACAGTCACTACCACGGGACTCC
Source organism: Parambassis ranga (assembly GCF_900634625.1). NCBI lineage: Eukaryota > Metazoa > Chordata > Actinopteri > Ambassidae > Parambassis > Parambassis ranga. Next base: position 18,457,702 of record NC_041022.1, on the reverse strand, counting down.
CTTTCTGTTTCTTCTGTTTAATTGAGTGTAAACATCAAACGAACATCCCCAGAAAATTATTTGGAAGCCATGTGTAGATATTAAAAAATTAGCTAGAGAGCGTTTAAGACTACTGCTCCCTGTAAGCTGTTTGCTAAGACCGACAGTGTACTGTAACTCTAATAATGGCTCCCAAAGTGTGATCTAGGGACTGCCAGGGGGCCTTCAGGGAAATGCAAGGAGCCCCCTAGAAAAATGAGCAGTAGTTCAGTTTCAGTGCTATTTTAAGATGTTAATTATGTTTATTCTGCCATTTTCCAATCGCTGTTTTTATCACTGCAGCTTCACCGACACCGTGAGTGCCTTTTCATGAGAAAGGATACAACCAAACAAAAGCAAATTATGGACATTGCCTCAAAGTAAAAGGAGTGTGATTACTTATTAGGCTGTACACATGGTTTAAGGTGTTTTTGCTCTTCATCAGGGAGAGTTTTTTATATGTCTGATGTAAAAGGCATAGTTAAAGGTTACAATAATGATCTAAAACAATGATAATCATCAGGCAACAGATTAAAAACACATACAATAGTTCCACTTTACCCGAGACAGTGCAGTGTTGAATTAAATGAAACTTTAGTGAGAGAAAAGTTGTTCTACAGAAGTGAACTCCTACTGTAATGAGGATATTTATGAGTTTTAGCTGCTTTGACTGATGTAGCAGGTCTGAATGGCCCGTGCCTCTTGCACAGCTGTCATGGAGATCTTACACAGCAGCTTGTAGTATCAGCCATTAGTAATTCCTTGTCCTCTGAAAGCTGACATGGCATATAAGCTGATTTGAAGGTATTGTGTTGGAGCTCTGTGGGTTTAGTGAGTCGACACCCCTGCAGAGTGTGACTGTGGAGCATCAGCTCATAAATGACAGCCCCCTCCGCCCACACAGTCACACACTCTGTCCGGGTCGCTGGCTGGTGAGATAACTGCCAGGTAGAGACACAGAGAGGGGGGCATTAGGATGGGGTGTACACTGTTTAGGCGGAGGCGATCGAGGGGACAAGTCACATGCTCTGACTCCGTCACTGTCAAGTTATCCAATATTCAGGATGAGCTCTGTGTCAAAACTTTCAAAATAAAACAAGATGTGGGTCCCTGGGTGTTTTCATTTATACTTTATACGTTAATATTCGCTGAAGCTATGCTGATTTAAGAATAAATCTGTGGCATCTTTATGTCATAATCTGAAGTCTTGTATAGATTGAGCAATCTAATCTAATCTGCATAATGTTGTTCACCTTCAAACTAACTGGTTAATGATGTGAATTCAGCCCAAATAACTCACAGAGAAACGTGCAGCGAGGCCTTTTTTACGTGTTTTTTCTCACTTTCTTCTTCTCTTAACTTCCGGGACCAGTTTTATTTTGAAGGTAAAATCCGTGTATATCCGGTCTACCTCTTTGTCGCCGACTTGACGCAACGCTCCCTCTCTCCGGTGCGCCTCAACTCCGGTACCTGACACTGCAGAGCGCGTCCAGCAGCGGAGGGGACGCAGGCGCACGGTGGGACCGCTTGGTCCTTTTTTTAACTTTACTTTTCCCGTTTATTAAAACTTGTGCGTCACACACCTCTCCCTTTTCTCCTCTTTTGCATCACACGGACGGACCGACTGAGTTTGGATATCGGCAAGGGGGGAGGAGGCGGAGGACCAGCGGGCTGCTCTCAGATGGAGCACCGGGGCTCCTGGAGCGCACGGCGAACCCGGAGTGAGTGACGCTGGTGGATGGACTCTGCTCCCCGGTGAGAACATGAGGCAAAGTTTTTTTTGCTCTTTTTTGGTGCTGTGATATACTTTTACCTGCGCACTTGTCCTTGGTTCTGCGCTGGGTTAAAGCCCATGGCACAATAGAGAATGCCCAGATATTATGATGTCGCTCTGACAATGGCGGTGTGTCTTCCACAAAAAGGTAAAAAATAAAATAAATGTGAGAAGGGCAGCTATGAAGTCTTCCTAGTTGGTTACCTTGTCGCACTTTTGGCCTATATGAATGTTATCCTATACAATAGGATGTCAGGGCAAGGTTGAGATTTCTTTTGAGATATTTGCTTTTATTTGATTCTCCAGTTTAACACAGGAATAACTGGATTAATTGTTTTTCGTGTCATTGCTCACAGACAGAGTAATGCTGGGAGAGGCTGTAGCATCACAGATGTCGTCATTATTGTAAACGGTTGGCCTTTTTCTAAAGAAGGATTGTCAATCACTGTATTGATTAAACGTTATGTTTTAGGGAGATTTTCTATATTTGCTGTGGCTTTGATGAGCAGTGCTATATATTCTTGGAAATAATCTCAGCCAGTTTATTGTAATGTCTGCACATTATAGATGTAAAGCTGAGTTAATGGGTTCTAAAGGTCTTTTAGAGGTATGAATATGTGCTTTTCTGGTGACTGGTTGAGGATGATTTAATTCACACATAGCCTGGCTGTTAGCGAGGGAGGCTCATAATGAGTTTTTAAAATGTTTTGAAAGGTTTCATCATCAGCAGGTTTTCAATTCTGCTGGAGTGGCTTTTTGTTTTTTTCCGTTGGGTAATTGATGTCCTCCCAACAGCTACTATTGAATCACAACAAAAAGCCTTAAATTGTGCAGCCATGGACTCCTTAAACAGTCTAGGCTCTGTGCCCATCATGAATACACAGGATAGTGGCAGGTTCAATCTCATTATTTTCATCAAATGCACACACACATGCACACACACTCTTCTCTAAGCTGTGAACTTGCATGCCAGCTCTCCTGTTGTGCTGTCGACAGTGTTAGGCAGAGTATACACCTGCATGGACTCATGGCTGGCCCAGACTTCCATTGTCCCGAATCTTCTTTACATTATCCAAATAATTGCACTCCTGCCCCAACTTTATAACAAATTGGTGACTTTGGAATAAATTTGCCAGAATCTCTGGGGATCAATAAGCAGTGGAATGAGCACACAGTGGACCGGCGTTTGCTGTGTACTCCTGACAATGTGGACTGTGTCACATGCTCCGGCTCCAATCTTTTCCTGCCAAACTCCCCAGCATGCTGCCTAATAAAGCAGAAAATGTGATGAAAAAAAAAGAAGAACTCTGAAGCCAAGAAATGAATCTACTCATGTGATCACACACTTACTTTTAAACTGGGATTATCATTCAATTTGACATTTTCTACATGATATTTCAACGCTCCAAGAAATTTCAGTCAGTACCTATAAAAATTCACCGCAGGCGGCTGTAGCTCCACAATGTGACTGCATTTCAAGAGATTTTATCTTAAATTACAGCTTAAAGAAAAATTACTCAGGGAGTTAAGTAACACTAATCATCATGAATGGGAATGTATTGAAAAAAACAAAAAACAAAAAAAAGGGAACACCACACTTTAATCTCTTTATATTAACATGAACTAGCAGTCTAAGCCACTTTATCTTTGTATGTCCAGATTGTTTAAAGCCAGTCTGGATTAAAAGCATCAGCAGTAATGGCTGTTGTCATCACAGAATTGTACAGCTGTAGGATTATTTCAAAGAGGTCTAAGTGCTTCCTGTTGTCCGTACTGACCCTGCATTTGCACCTGTGCTCGTTCCCTCTGTTTAGATTAAGGTAGATTTCTGTTTCCTGCACATGACTGCGAGCTGGCTGCGATTGTTCTCTTGAACGTGACTTATTGTTTCACAGCAAAATAGAGAAAGATTTTTTTCCTCTGTTTCTTTGCTCATGGACCGGCTGGCAAGCTTGACAGTCAATGCAGTTCCAGTTTGTTTTGGGAGCTGCAGTGCCAGCCACAAGGCAGCAGAGCAGCAGAGACACACACACAGATTCACACACACATGGGCGTCATCCATACAATATAGTGTGGTGTCTTGAACAGTGTGCTGGTGCCCCTGCGCCCTCTTTTAGGTTCAGGCTGTTCACGGCACGGCCATGATGGGCACCCAGGAGCCAGACCTGCATGAGCACAGAGGACCATCGCAGGAGGAAGAGGATGAGGAGGAGGAGGGGGAGAAGGTGCATGTGTCAGTTGAGGGACAGGAGAGGGAACAGAATGGGGAGGAAGAGGAGGAGGAAGAAGAGGAGAAGGATGAGCTGCCATACCCCTCTCTAGCACCGGTGGTTCTGTTGGCTCTGACCCAAACCAGCCCTCCCCGCTCCTGGTGCCTTCGAGCTGTCTGCCACCCATATCCTTCACTGCTGCTAGTTAACGTCAGGCTCTGTGTGTGTTTTTGTGCACATATGTGCGTTTCTGTTTATAATGTGACAGAGACATTGTCTGTTTGTGTTTCAGCTCTGTACTTTCTCAAAGCCCTTGTGCATACAAGGCATCTAGTGCCTAGATGTTTACTTTATGTTTAAACACAAGAGAGACAGGAATAAGGTCAGTATTGTGTGTGTGTGTTTGGCAGAACACAGGTATTTCCTTGGACCCATTAGCTATAGGAAAAGATGGCTAACATTTTTTCCTGATTGGAGGTTTCCATAGTGACAAGCCCTAATGAATCTCCAGGGTTACAGTCGCCTGTCAGTGGCATTGTTACCGGCCTCCATTTGTACAGCCCAAGAAGTCACAAATAGTAAAGACTCACGTCACATCCCAAACCCTGCTCTGCTTCTGTCTTCATTGTCTCACCTCTCATACCCCTCCCTGTCTCTCACGCTCTGCCTCAACCTCGATCCCGTTTTGCTGTAGACGGTGAAGGTGTGAGTGTGTGTAGGTGCGTGGTTATCAGCACCGTAGTGTGTGTGAGCGGCTATGAATACTCTGAAGCATGCATAAACGTCAGCAACACCTCAGGGATTTGTTGAGGCTCTCCAAATTGAATATTTTCCACAGCTTACGACTAGGTGCGATATCCTATGTGTGTGTGTGTGTTCCTCTCCTTGTGTGCGCGTATGTCAGTGTGCCCGTCTAAGGGTATTTGCAGCCATCAGCACTCTGTGTACTCCATAAAATATAAATACATAATTGCTGAATAAATAAAATGTACACCAAGTAAAAAAAGAGAAAGAAAAAACTACAAATGCCATGAACCAGGCTCCTCTGTAGCCTGCTGGGCTGTTACCATGGTCGCATCCCAGAACATTGTACGTTCACTGTGTCAGCACTAACTTACTGGGTGCACTTGCAAACACACACACACACAGCATCATACACACACTGGCCAGCATGCGCACG